>NC_138875.1:33589447-34789447 GCF_965194805.1 Balaenoptera borealis
ATGTTTTCTTTTTTTTTTTTTTTTTCCCCATTAGGACGTTAACATATTAATAGTAGTTATTTTAAAATCTTTGCCTGAAAATTTCAACATCTCTTTCACATTTGAGTCTGGTTTTGATGTTTGCTGAGTGTCTTCAGATAGTATTTTCTTGCCTTTTGCCAAGACTTCTAATTTTGGTTGAAAGCCAGACATGTCTTAGGTATAAGAACAGAGACAAATAGGCCTTTTACTATTAGCATTTAGGTGAATTTGGGCAAAAGTTGGGCCTTCTTTAATTCTTTTTGTACCTGTAAGTGTCAGAGGCTCCAAAGTTTCTAGTCTCCTTGCTTATGTTTTTCCTGACTTGAGCTTTTCTAAGCACTCCTTCTCAGAGGCAGTATGTTCCCTGTACCTTTTCAGCTCGAATCCACTTGTGTTTTACTGGAGACTTGTTGGTAAGTGTATGATGGGAGAGGAGGAGTGTTCTATAACATAATGATTAATCTCAGGTTTTTAGTGGGACTGCGTATGTGGTCTGTGACCTTCATAAATATTTCTCCAGTTGTTTAGTTTTTATTTTCCCCCTTTGTTGAGGCAGGAAAGCTAGAGGGGCTAGAATCTGATAAAAGCCATTCTCCACACTTCCCTAAGGCTCAGGCAAAGTCTTTTCCCTTGGAAAGTAGGCCATTGTTATGGAGAATGCTCTATTTCACAATGATTATTAATAGCACTACCACTACTCTATCCCCACTTACTCAGAGACATGAGGGATACTTCCTGGAGGTAAACCCATAAAAATATGGGAGTCCAAGATCATCCAAAATGAAAATAAATAAATAAACACAAGCTTTAAATGATACATTAAACAAGATGGACTTAATTGATATTTATAGGACATTCCACCCAAAAATAACAGAATACACATTTTTCTCAAGTGCTCATGGAACATTCTCCAGGATAGATCATATCTTGGGTCACAAATCAAGCCTTGGTAAATTTTAAAAAATTGAAATCGTATCAAGTATCTTTTCCGACCACAACGCTATGAGACTAGATATCAATTACAGGAAAAGATCTGTAAAAAATACAAACACATGGAGGCTACACAATACACTACTTAATAACGAAGTGATCACTGAAGAAATCAAAAAATACCTAGAAACAAATGAGAATGGAGACACGACGACCCAAAGCTTATGGGATGCAGCAAAAGCAGTGCTAAGAGGAAAGTTTATAGCAATACAAGCCTACCTCAAGAAACAGGAAACATCTCGAATAAACAACCTAACCTTGCACCTAAAGCAATTAGAGAAAGAAGAGTAAAAAACCCTAAAGCTAGCAGAAGGAAAGAAATCATAAAGATCAGATCAGAAATAAATGAAAAAGAAATGAAGGAAACAATAGCAAAAATCAATGAAACTAAAAGCTGGTTCTTCGAGAAGATAAACAAAATTGATAAACCATTAGCCAGACTCATCAAGAGAAAAAGGGAGAAGGCTCAAATCAATAGAATGAGAAATGAAAAAGGAGAAGTAGCCACTGACACTGCAGAAATACAAACGATCATGAGAGATTACTACAAGCAACTCTATGCCAATAAAATGGACAACCTGGAAGAAATGGACAGATTCTTACAAATGCACAACCTGCCGAGACTGAACCAGGAAGAAATAGAAAATATGAACAGACGAATCACAAGCACTGAAATTGAAACTGTGATTAAAAATCTTCCAACCAACAAAAGCCCAGGACCAGATGGCTTCACAGGTGAGTTCTATCAAACATTTAGAGAAGAGCTAACACCTATCCTTCTCAAACTCTTGCAAAATATTGCAGAGGGAGGAACACTCCCAAACTCATTCTACGAGGCCACCATCACCCTGATACCAAAACCAGACAAAGATTTCACAAAGAAAGAAAACTACAGGCCAATATCACTGATGAACATAAATGCAAAAATCCTCAACAAAATACTAGCAAACAGAATCCAACAGCACATTCAAAGGATCATACACCATGATCAAGTGGGGTTTATCCCAGGAATGCAAGGATTCTTCAATATACGCAAATCAATCAACGTGATACATCATATTAACAAATTGAAGGAGAAAAACCATATGATCATCTCAATAGATGCAGAGAAAGCTTTCGACAAAATTCAACACCCATTTATGATAAAAGCCCTGCAGAAAGTATGCATAGAGGGAACTTTCCTCAACATAATAAAGGCCATATATGACAAACCCACAGCCAACCTTGTCCTCAATGGTGAAAAACTGAAACCATTTCCACTAAGATCAGGAACAAGAAAAGGTTGCCCACTCTCACCACTATTATTCAACATAGTTTTGGAAGTGTTAGCCACAGCAATCAGAGAAGACAAAGAAATAAAAGGAATCCAAATCGGAAAAGAAGAAGTAAAGCTGTCACTGTTTGCAGATGACATGATACTATACATAGAGAATCCTAAAACTGCCACCAGAAAACTACTAGAGCTAATCAATGAATTTGGTAAAGTAGCAGGGTACAAAATTAATGCACAGAAATCGCTTGCATTCTTATATACTAATGACGAAAAATCTGAAAGTGAAATTAAGAAAACACTCCCGTTTACCATTGCCACAAAAAGAATAAAATATCTAGGAATAAACCTACCTAAGGAGACAAAAGACCTGTATGCAGAAAATTATAGGACACTGATGAAAGAAATTAAAGATGATACAAATAGATGGAGAGATATACTGTGTTCTTGGATTGGAAGAATCAACATTGTGAAAATGACTCTACTACCCAAAGCAATCTACAGATTCAATGCAATCCCTATCAAACTACCACTGGCATTTTTCACAGAACTAGAACAAAAAATTTCACAATTTGTATGGAAACACAAAAGACCCCGAATAGCCAAAGCAACCTTGAGAACGAAAAATGGAGCTGGGGGAATCAGGCTCCCTGACTTCAGACTATATTACAAAGCTTCAGTAATCAAGACAGTTTGGCACTGGCACAAAAACAGAAATATAGATCAATGGAACAGGATAGAAAGCCCAGAGATAAACCCACACACATATGGTCACCTTATCTTTGATAAAGGAGGCAAGCATATACAGTGGAGAAAAGACAACCTCTTCAATAAGTGGTGCTGGGAAAATTGGACAGGTACATGTAAAAGTATGAAATTACAACACTCCCTGACACCATACACAAAAATAAACTCAAAATGGATTAAAGACCTAAGTGTAAGGGCAGACACTATCAAACTCTTAGAGGAAAACATAGGCAGAACACTCTATGACATACATCACAGCCAGATTCTTTTTGACCCAGCTCCCAGAGAAATGGAAATAAGAACACAAATAAACAAATGGGACCTAATGAAACTTCAAAGCTTTTGCACAGCAAAGGAAACCATAAACAAGACCAAAAGACAACCATCAGAATGGGAGAAAATATTTGCAAATGAAGCAACTGACAAAGGATTAATCTCCAAGATTTATAAGCAGCTCATGCAGCTCAATAACAAAAAAACAAACAACCCAATCCAAAAATGGGCAGAAGACCTAAATAGACATTTATCCGAAGAAGATATACAGATGACCAACAGACACATGAAAGAATGCTCAACATCATTAATCATTAGAGAAATGCAAATCAAAACTACAATGAGATATCATCTTACACCGGTCAGAATGGCCATCATCAAAAAATCTAGAAACAATAAATGCTGGAGAGGGTGTGGAGGAAAGGGAACACTCTTGCACTGTTGGTGGGAATGTAAATTGATACAGCCTCTATGGAGAACAGTATGGAGGTTCCTTAAAAAACTACAAATAGAACTACCATACGACCCAGCAATCCCACTACTGGGCATATACCCTGAGAAAACCATAGTTCAAAAAGAGTCATGTACCAAAATATTCATTGCAGCTCTATTTACAATAGCCAGGACATGGAAGCAACCTAAGTGTCCATCATCGGATGAATGGAGAAAGAAGATGTGGCACATATATACAATGGAATATTACTCAGCCATAAAAAGAAATGAAATGGAGGTATTTGTAATGAGGTGGATGGAGTTAGAGTCTGTCATACAGAGTGAAGTAAGTCAGAATGAGAAAAACAAATACAGTATGCTAACACGTATATATGGAATCTAAGGAAAAAAAAAATCATGAAGAACCTAGTGGCAAGATGGGAATAGAGACACAGACCTACTAAAGAATGGACTTGAGGTTATGGGGAGGGGGAGGGGTTGGATGTGACAGGGTGAGAGAGTGTCATGGACATATATACACTACCAAATGTAAAATAGATAGCTAGTGGGAAGCAGCCGCATAGCACAGGGAGATCAGCTCAGTGCTTTGTGACCGCCTGGGGGGATGGGATGGGGAGGGTGGGAGGGAGGGAGATGCGGGAGGGAGGAGATATGGGAACGTGTGTATATGTGTAGCTTATTCACTTTGTTATAAAGCAGAAACTAACACACCATTGTGAAGCAATTATACTTCAATAAAGATGTTTAAAAAAAAAAAAATATGGGAGTCCCCACAAGAATGTGGCCCCAGGAGTTTCTCATTCACACTAGTTTACACTTAGCTTCCAGCAATTTGTCAAAATTACCACTTAAATATTCCTATCAGTTTATGGCTCCAGTGGCTTCCATTCCAGGTATGCAAATCTTAGCTGTGATTCTCTAGATTCACCTTCCTCTCCAGGTTTTGGAGTGTCAGTTTGCCCTGCAATGTCAGTTCTTTCATAGGCCCAAGAAAAGTTGTTCATTTTCAGATTGTTCAAACTTTTACTTGTTTTGAAGATGGGAGTGATGAAGTCCAAGCATTTTGCATGTTAGAGTTGAGACCAGAAGTACATTTTCATAACACAAAAATTTTGATTAAGGAAGGAATGTTTAGATTTATATTATGATGCAAGCTCTTTTTTAACTGTCACTGCCAATCACTGACGTACACCACTTTCAAGCCTACTCTGTAAAATTTATCAAATACAATGTATGTTTATAATATAGTATAATATAATATAATAATGTAAATAAATCAATATATTCGTGATCTAGTTTGCTGTATATGCAATTAGCTAGTGTCTCTCAGAAAGACTTTAGGAATTAGAAACAAGTTAGAATCATTTACTTCGGGATATAATATAATCTCTCTCTAAAGGCTAACACTGAGGTTCTGTGTGTCAGCATAACCTTCTGCATGGAGATAGCATCCAATGGACTGGTGGTTTCATTTATTCATTCATTCATTCATTCATTCATTCATTCATTATTCATTCATTGTAATGTTGTCCAGAGAAGTTATAGATAAAAATATTAATTCCTAGAATTTAAAATTGATTAATCAATCCTGTATCATTCCTTAACTTGCTACTAAGTCTACACTTATAAAAGAGGTCATGCAGCCAGCCTTATCTTTGTAAGTAAATGACCTTGAATCCAATGAGAACCTGGGAAGTAGTGGTAGAGTAATGTTTCTGCTCCAGTTTTCAGGAAGTTTGGTTAATAACCACACATCCCAGCTCAGGCCAGCTCTTCATGAAATCATCTCTTAGCCAGTTCTTCCACACCTCCCTACCTGAGTAGCACTATTTTCCCTCTACCTGCTTCCTCTGTTCCAGATTACCTGGTTTTCTCACTAACCCATGAGCTAGGTACTTACATTCCCACTACAGTTTTATATTCACATTGCTAACCTGAGAATCCATTCCCTCCTCCATTCAAATTCCTTTGTTATATACGATTTATTACAAGACCTGTCTCCTGCATAAAAACTCTAGGATTGCCCAAGACCATAATAAATGTCAACAATTATTAGGCACATACTATTTGAGAATATTATATATTTTATTCACTATTTTATTTTTTAAAAAATTTTATTGGAGTACAGTTGCTTTACAATGTTGTGTTAGATTCTACTGTACAGCAAAGTGAATCAGCTATATGTATACATATATCCCCTCTTTTTTGTATTTCCTTCTCATTTAGTTTACCACAGAACATTTAGTAGAGTTCCCTATGCTATACAGTAGGTTCTCATTAGTTATCTATTTTATACATAGTATCAATAGTGTATATATGTCAATCCCAATCTCCCAATTCATCCCACTTCCCCTTTCCCCCTTGGTATCCATACATTTGTTCTCTACGACTGTGGCTCTAATTCTGCTTTGTAAATAAGATCATCTATACCAATTTTTTCAGATTCCACATATATGTGTTAATATATGATATTTGTTTTTCTCTTTCTGACTTACTTCACTCTGTATGACAGTCTCTAGGTCTCTCCATGTCTCTACAAATGAGCCATTTCTGTTCCTTTTTATGGCTGAGTAGTGTTCCTTTGTATATATGTACCAAATCTTCTTTATACATTCCTCTGTTGATAGACATTTAGTTTGTTTCCATGTCCTGGCTATTGTAAATAGTGCTGTGATGAACATTAGGGTGCATGTGTCTTTTTGAATTATGGTTTTCTCTGGGATATGCACAGAAGTGGGATTGCTGGGTCACATGGTAGTTCTGTTTTTAGTTTTCTGAGGACCCTCCATACTGTTCTCCATAGTGACTGTATCAATTTACATTCCCACCAACAGTATAAAAGGGTCCCCTTTTCTCTACACCCTCTCCAAAATTTGCTGTTTGTAGATTTTGTGATGATAGCCATTCTGAACAGTGTGAGGTGATATCTCTTTGTAGCTCTGATTTGCATTTCTATAATAATTAGTGATGTTGAGCATCTTTTCATGTGTTTCCTGGCCATTGGTATGTCTTCTTTGGAGAAATGTCTATTTAGACTTTTTTTTTTTTTAATTTATTTATTTATTTTTGGCTTGTGTTGGGTCTTCGTTTCTGCGCTAGGGCTTTCTCTAGTTGCGGCAAGTGGGGGCCACTCTTCATCACGGTGCGCAGGCCTCTCACTATCGCGGGCTCTCTTGTTGCAGAGCACGGGCTCCAGATGCGCAGGCTCAGTAGTTGTGGCTCACGGGCCTAGTTGCTCCGCAGCATGTGGGATCTTCCTGGACCAGGGCTCGAACCTGTATCCCCTGCATTGGCAGGCAGACTCTCAACCACTGCGCCACCAGGGAGGCCCTAGACTTTTTTTATAGGACTTTTTTTTTGTTTTTGATATGGAGTTGCAGGAGCTGTTTGTATATTTTGGAGATTAATCCTTTGTCAGTTGCTTCATTTGCAAATATATTCTCCCGTTCTGAGGGCTGTCATTTCATCTTATTTATGGTTTCCTTTGCTGTGCAAAAACTTTTAACTTTCATTAGGTCCCATTTTTTTATTTTTGTTTTTATTCTCATTACTCTAGTAGGTGGGTCAAAATAGATCTTGCTGTGATATATGTTAGAGTGTTTTTCCTATGTTTTCCTCTAACAGTTTCAGAGTGTTTGGTCTTACATTTAGGTCTTTAATCTATTTTCAGTTTATTTTTTGTGTAAGGTGTAATGCAGTGTTCTAATTTCATTCTTTCAATGTAGCTGTCTAGTTTTCCCAGCACCACTTATTGAAGAGGTTGTCTTTGTTCCATTGTATATTCTGGCCTCCTTTGTCAAAGATTAAGTGACCATAGGTGTGTGGGTTTATCTCTGGGCTTTCTATCCTGTTCCATTGGTCTATATTTCTGTTTTTGTGCCAGTACCATGCTGTCTTGATTACTGTAGCTTTGGAATATAGTCTTAATTCAGTGACCCCGATTCCTGCAGCTCTGGTTTTTGTTTATTTGTTTGTTATTTTCCTCAAGATTGCTTTTGCTATTGGAGGTCTTTTGTGTTTCCATACAAAATGTAAAATGTTTTATTCTAATGCTGTGAAAAGTGCCATTGGTAATTTGATAGTGATTGCATTGAATCTGTAGATTGTTTTGGGTAGTACAGTCATTTTCACAATATTGATTCTTCCAATCCAAGAACGTGGTATATCTCTCCATCTGTTTGTGTCATCTTCAATTTCTTTCATCAGTATCTTATAGTTTTCTGCATACAGCCCATTTGCCTCCTTAGGTAGGTTTATTCCTAGGTATTTTATTCTTTTTGTTGAGATGGTAAATGGGATCATTTCCTTAATTTCTCTTTCTTATCTTTTGTTGTTAGTGTATAGGAATGCAAGAGATTTCTGTGTATTAATTTTGTATCCTATGACATTACTAAATTCATTGATGAGCTCTAGTAGTTTTCTGGTGGTATTGTTAGGATTTTCTATATATAGTATCATGCCATCTGCAAACAGTGACAATTTTACTTCTTTGAAAATTTGGATCCTTTTTATTTCTTTTCCTTCTTGATTGAAGTGGCTAGACCTTCCAAAACTATGTTCAATAATAGTGGCAATAGTGGTCACCCTTGTCTTCTCCTTAACTTTAGAGGAAATACTTTCAGTTTTTCACCACTGAGACTAATGTTTGCTGGCGTTTTGCCTTATATGGCCTTTATTATGTTGAGGTAAGTTCCCTCTATGCCCACTTTCTGGAGAGTTTTTATCATAAATGGGTGTTGAATTTTGAAAGCTTTTTCTGCATCTATTGAGATGATCATATGGTTTTTATTCTTCAATTTGTTAATATGGTGTATCACATTGATTGATTTGTGTATATTTAAGAATCTTTGTATCCCTGGGTAAATGCTGCTTGATCATGGTGTATGATCCTTTTAATGTGTTGTTGGATTTGTTTTGCTAGCATAGTTCACGATTTTTGCATCTATGTTCATCAGTGACATTGGCCTGTAATTTTCTTTTTTTTATGGTATCTTTATCTAGTTTTGGTATCAGGGTGATCATGGCTTCATAGATTGAATTTGGGAGTTTTCTTTCCTCTGCAATTTGTTGCAAGAGTTTGAGAAGGATAGGTGTTTGCTCTTTTCTAAATGATTGACAGAATTCGACTGTGAAGCCATCTGGCCTGGACTTTTGCTTGTTGGAAGAATTTTAATCACAGTTTCAATTTTATTACTTGTAATTTATCTGTTAATATTTTCTACTTCTTCCTGGTTCAGTCTTGAGGGTTGTACATTTCTAAGAATTTATACAGATCTTCCAGGTTGTCCATTTTATTGGCATATTTTTGCTTGTAGTAATCTCTTATGATCCTTTTTATTTCCACAGTGTCAGTTGTAACTTCTTCTTTTTCAGTTATAATTTTATTGATTTGAGTCCTATCCTTTTTTTTCTTGATGTATCTTGCTAAAAGTTTATCAATTTTGTTTATCTTCTCAAAGAACCAGCTTTTAGTTGTATTGATCTTTGCTGTTTTTTTTCATTTCTATTTCATTTATTTCCGCTCTTATGATTTCTTTCCTTCTACTAACTTCTGGTTTTGTTTGTTCTTCTTTCTCTAGTTGTTTAAGGTGTAAATATAGGGTTTTTTTGTTGTTGTTGTTGTATTTTTTTGTATATTTTTTTTAATTTTTGAATTTTATTTAATTTATTTTTTTATATAGCAGGTTCTTATTAGTCATCAATTTTATACACATCAGTGTAAAGATAGGTTTTTTATTTGAGATATTTCTTGTTTCTTGATGTAGAATTGTATTGCTATAAACTTCCCTCTTAGAACTGCTTCTGCTGCATCAATAGGTTTTCAGTCATCATGTTTTCCTTGTCATTTGTTTCTAGGTGTTTTTTGATCTCCTCTTTGATTTCTTCATTGATCTCTTGGTTATTTACCAACAAATGGTTTAGCCTCCATGTGTTTGTGTTCTTTACAATTTTTTTTCTTGTAATTTATTTCTAATCTCATAGAGTTGTGGTCAGAAAAGATGCTTGGCATGATTTCAATTTTCCTAAATTTACTGAGGCTTGATTTGTGACCCAAGAGGTGATCTATCCTGGAGAATGTTCTGTGTGCACTTGAGAAGAAAGTGTATTCTGCTGCTTTTGTATGGAATGTTCTTTAAATATCAGTTAAGTCTATCTGGTCTAATGTGTCATTTAAGGCTTGTGTTTCCTTATTAAATTTCTGTCTGGATGATCTATCCATTGGTGTAACTGGAGTGTTAAAATCACCCACTATTATTGTATTACTGACTATTTCCCCTTTTATAGCTGTTAGTATTTGCCTTATATATTAAGGTGCTCCTATGTTGGGTGCATAAATATTTACAATTGTTTTATCATCTTCTTGGATTGATCCATTCATTATTATGTAGTGTCCTTCCTTGTCACGGTCTTTATTTTAAAGTCTATTTTGTCTGATATGAGTATTGCTACCCCAACTTTCTTTTGATTTACATTTGCATGGAATACCTTTTTCCATCCCCTCACTTTCAGTCTGTATGTGTCCCTAGGTCTGAAGTGGGTTTCTTGTAGACAACATATATATGGGTCTTGTTTTGTATCCATTTAGCTAGTGTGTGTCTTTTGGTTTGAGCATTTAATCCATTCACATTTACAGTAATTATTGATATGTATGTTCCTATTACCATTTTCTTAATTGTTTTGGGTTTGTTTTGCAGGTCTTTTTTCTTCTCTTATGTTTCCTGCCTAGGGAAGTTCCTTTACCATTTGTTGTAAAGCTGGTTTGGTGGTGCTAAAGTCTCTTAGCTTTTCCTTGTCTGTAAAACTTTTGATTTCTCCATCGAATCTGAATGAGATCCTTACTGGTTAGAGTAATCTTTGTTGTAGGGTTTTCCCTTTCATCACTTTAAATATATCCTGCCACTCTTTTCTGGCCTGCAGAGTTTCTGCTGAAAAATCAGCTGATAATCTTATGGGGATTCCCTTGTACGTTATTTGTTTTCTTTCTCATGCTGCTTTTAAGATTTTTTCTTTGTATTTAATTTATGTTAGTTTGATTAATATGTGTCTCAGTGTGTTTCTCTGTGGGTTTGCTGTATGGGACTCTCTGCACTTCCTGGACATGGGTGGTTATTTCTTTTCCTATGTTAGAGAAATTTTCAACTGTAATCTCTTCAAATATTTTCTCAAGCCCTTTCTCTTTCTCTTCTTCTTCTGGGACCCCTATAATTCAAATGTTGCTGCATTTAATGTTGTCTGAGGTTGTCCTCAATTCTTTTCATTTTTTTTCCTTATTCTGTTCCATGCCAGTTATTTCCAACATTCTGTCTTCCAGCTCACTTATTCGTTTTTCTGCTTCAGTTATTCTGCTATCAATGTCTTCTGGTGTATTTTTAATTTCAGTTATTTTGTGTTCATCACTGTTTGCTTGTTCTTTAGTTCTTCTAGCTCCTTGTTAAACATGTCTTGTATTTCTCCATCCTATTTCAGAGATTTTGGATAATCTTTACTATCATAACTCTTAATTGCTTTTCAGGTAGATTCCCTATTTCCTCTTCATTTATTTGGCCTAGTGTGTTTTTCCCTTGCTCCTTTGTCTGCAACATATTTCTCTGTCTTCTCATTTTGTCTAACTTAGTGTGTTTGAGGTCTCCTTTCCACAGGCTGAAGGGTCATATTTCCTCTTGCTTCTAGTGTCTGCACCCAGTGGGTGAGGTTGGTCCAGTGTCTTGTGCAGGCTTCCTGGTGGGAGGGACTCATACCTGACCTTTGATGTGTGGAGCTGTGTCTTGTCCCTATGGTGGACAGGGTCATGTCAAGGGGTGTGTTTTGGGGTGTCTGTGGGCTTAGTATGACTTTAGGCACCCTATCTGCTGTTGGGTGGCTTTGTGTTCCTGTCTTGCTTGTTGTTTGGGGTTGAGCATTCAGCACTCTAGCCTGCAGACTGTTGGGTGGAGCCAGGTCTTGGAGTCGAGATGGAGACCTTTGGGAGAGCCCTTGATGATTAATATTACCTGGGCTGGTAATTCTCTTGCATTCCAGCATCCCAGACTTGGCACTCTCACCCCAGAGGCTTGGGTCTGACCCCTGGCCTGGTCACCAAGACTCTGAAAGCCACATGGCTCAGCAAAAAAGGGAAAAATAAAGAAATGAATAAAAAAGGGGGGGCTGGAAGGAAACAAATGAAAAAAATAGACAAACAAAACCCAAGACAAATAGCAAAGACACAAACAAGCAAATAGCAATGCCACAATTAAAAACAAACAAACAAATGGACATACATAACTCCAGACAAATGGTAAAAACAAAACCAAACAAAATAAAAAACAAAACAACAATAACAACAAGGAAACACACTCACATACAAAATAAAACACAAAAACCAAAAACAGAGAAAACAAAAAACAAGAGAACCACCAGACAATCAAAAGAATCCTAAATGAAATCAAATAGTTAAAAACAAAATTTACAAAAACGAAAAATAATTTTTAAAAAAAGCAGAATGCAAACTGAAGGAAAAAACAAAGAAAACAAAACAAACACACAAAAACAATAGAAAAAATGACAAAAAAGGTAAGAACAAATAGAACAAAATAAAAGATAAAAACAAATTAGAACAAAGAAAGAAAACAAGGAAAAATACAGAACAAGAAAAAAGTAAAGTAGAAATAGAAATATAACAAATAAAAATATATTAAAAAATTAAAAACTAAATGAAAATTTAAAAAAAGTAACAACAAATTTAAAATAACACAGCAATAGAACAAAACAACACATTAAAAAATAGTAATAATTATTTTCCTAGTCTCAGCTGTCTGTGTTCTTGATTCCACTAAGAGTCACAGCCAACCTCCATCTCCCCAGGATTCCCTTCAATACCTCTATGTAGGTCTCTGTACCTGCTGTGGGAAGAGTGGGGGCAGCTGAGACTCTGACCTGGCCCAACTCCCATTTGTACTAGTCCTGAAATTCCACAGCTGCTAGAACTAGATCAGTTTCAGTTGTGGGAATACTCGTTGTCCATTCAAATATTCCATAGATGCAGGGTTTACCAAGCCGATTGTGGGGGTTTAATCTGTGGTCTGTGCAGCTGCACAGAAAGATTTTTGTTCCTCTTCCTTAGTCACCCCGCCTCTGGTGCTCAGCTATGGTTTTAACCCCACCTCTGTGTGTGGGCCACCCACAGGATTGTGCTCCCGAGGCTGCCCTGGAGCACTCAAATCTGTCCCAGTGAGGACAGGGTGTGGAGGTGGCACAGCTGCTGGGGTCGTTAGGGCCCTGGTGGTGAAAGGTGCATGGAAAACTGTGAGCAATGCAGTCCTCGTGGGAGCCTTTCCTATCACCTGGTGGTTGGTGTGAGTAGGTCAGCCCTGGTGGGGGCTTCTCCTAGTGCCTGGTGGCAGGCACAAGAAGGTCAGCCCTGGTAGGGGCTTTTCTTAATGCCTGGTGGGACAGGGGACCAACGTGTGGGGAGAGAGAGGCTGCAATGGCAGCTCCACCACCTGCATATCACTCAACAGTGGTGCCTTTCTTCTATGGCAGTCTGAGTTTCCTCCACAAGCACTCCTGGTTGTGGATGACCTCCCTCTCAACCCCTCAGGCTGTCTCCTCACAGCCAACAGCAGTCCTCCCCAGGGTTTGCTCTCCAATCCCCACGTTCCAGCTCTCAGCCCCCGTGTGCACCAGTGGACACACGTCCCAGTCTGGGGTGTGCAGGGCTGTGGCATGGACTGTATGTATAGATCTCACTCTGTTCTGTCTGCCACAGGTCAGCAGTTTTACCCTCCTCTGATACTCCCCTTCTGTCTCAACTCATTTCCCTGTCAGTGAGGGAGCTTCCCCAGATGCAGGAACATCTCCTCTGCTTCAGCTCCCCTCCCAGGTGCACAGATCCCGTCCCACTTCCTCTCTTCTTCTTTTTCCCTTCTTTCTTTTATCCTACCTGGTTATGTGGGGATCTTTTTTGTCCTTTCTGGTGTCTGAGGTCTTTGCTACTGTTCAGCTGGTGTTTTGTGAAAGTTTTTCCATCTGTAGATGTATTCTTGATGCATTTGTAGAGAGAGATGAACTCCATGTCTTCCAACTCCTCTGCCATCTTGGTTTCTCTATTATATATTTTAATTAATTAAATCTTCACAGTTGCTCTAATAGCTGACATTGTTATCTCTATTTGACAGATGAGAAAACTGAGGTAAAGGGAGGCTAAAAGTGAGGCCACAGAGCTAGTGACTGGTGGAACTAGGGTTTGAATCTGGACAGTCTAGCTCCAGGGCTCCTGCATTTAGCCTCTATCTGATAGTGGTTCTTATCATACTGGTTTCTCACTTCATCCTTACTGTCAATAAAGTATTTTAGAATTTCATTTGTTCTTGGTTTCTGCATGAATACCTCACCTCATAAAATATGGTCAGTACCAGGATTGGAACCATGTTTGAAATTTTTCTGTATCTTGCACAGTATGTAACACAGAACCAGGTGCTAAACAAATATATTTTGATTGATTAATTTTTCTTAATCTGGTTTATTGAATTTCTAATTCATCTAGTCAAGTAATCAAAAGGATAAAGATAACATGACACATGTAAATTGTATTATTATTATTATCTATATATATCAAAAATACATGTTTCTGCATATTTTATAGGCCACAAAGGAACATGACTTTAAAAACACAACCACCACCACCACAAAACAATTTCACATCAATATCCATAACCATATTTGAGAAAGAAAATATATGAGATGTGCCCTTGACTCTGAAATGGTGAGTACAGAATAAGCAAGCCTTCCCACTCCAGCCTCATTGTTTTTCTTTCCTTCATATAATGCCACATGTGACTACATGGAGTGAGTCACACTTCGACATTTTGTTAAGACATCACATGCAGACCCAAGGAGACTCAGGCAGTACCTAGCCAAGAGTTACCATTTCTACTCTTTGTGACTTTGGACACAGAGTCTTGAGCCCTCAGGACACTTGGAACTCAGTATTTCCACTTAAAAATGAAGTTTGTAAGCTACCCTTCCTAACTCATGGACCAGCAATGAGGAATTAAAAACGTGTTTTTAAATACACTGAATATAGTTTAAAGCATTAAACAATACCAAGAAATATTTGAACAAGTAGAGACACACTTCTTCTTAAGTGAGAAGTTCTGGCAAAACACAGGGGTTCATTATCCCCAACTTATAAGGTGGTCTCTGACACATGTCCCTATTTATAACTCCTGGAGAACTTTACATCTCCTGATCAAGGAGACAGGACCTCATTTTGAGGTGTTTTTTTTTTTTTTTTTTTCTTTTTTTTCTTGGAAACTAAAATTAACATATAAGTGGAGGAGATTTGAAAAATTGTCACTTTTCCCAAACCCTGGGCCCCTCTTTCTGTGTCTCAAACCTTTAAAACATGTAGAACAACTGTTTCCATATATATGATTCACAAAATCTATGAAAGAAGCTCATGATATCAGCATTTTCTAGCTCCCTAACAAAAGTCTTCTAATCCCCAAATGGCAAGATCATTATTTTGCATATTAAATGAAGTTCACAGAGTTTTAATTAAGTATGCAAACTAGTGATTTGGAAGGTGTTCACTTTCACTGTATTCTAATCCATTAGCTAATAAAAATTATCTAAATATGCATATATCCAGCATTTTCAGGAGGAGGATGAATTAATTTAGTAGGAAATGTAAATGTTGAAGCACACTTGAGGTTATCATTAGTTTTCACAAATATCTCTTCTGATACAACATTGATCAGGCTCAGGTCAAGTAATTCTTCATTGTCTAGAAAGGGTAAGAGCTTCAAGAAAAATTTTCAGCCTGCCTCTGAATGCAGTGATTAACAAGGCCATGAAAATAAAACCTCACTGTCATGTTATAGGACAAAAAGAAATTGAATGCTCCAAAAAGACTTGAAAATTTCATCTTTCATTTGATAATCACTGGAAGCTGTTTTAGTGTGTGAATTTCAAGATCAAGTGAACAGTTATTAAAGTTATTCAGTTATTTATTATTATCAATAAAATCAGTATTGTGAAAAATAATAAAATCAGTCAACTATGCTGTATGCTATTTTTTTTAGCCTAAATTTTCTGAATAATTGCCTCAATTTTCCACTCAGTAGGTACTAGAACTGTCTTAGACTAGTGAGATCACAAAAGAGAAGGAGGAATTTAGAAGAGAATGAGATACTGTCAATAAATGAAAATGGACAATATCAAGTGTTTCAATATTGTTTTTGCATTCTGGTCATTAAAAATATATATGATTAGGTTCCTATGGAAAACTCTCTATCAAGAACTCACTTGTTCTGATAGTTTCTTTTTTCAGAAAGTACTATGCATCATGGTAAGATTCCTACGTGGCCAAAACCCTGGATTCTCAGGATGGTATACAAAGGCTCTCATGTGCCAACCACTGTAAAAAGCAAATCTTGGAGGCCAAGTCATTCTACAAACAAATAGGAAAGTTGTACTTTAAGAATATGATTGGGTACTCATGTATATGCTTCACATAATTTATAAATCCTTATTTTCAGATATAAATATTTTAGAATATACAGTTTGACTTTATGGCCATTGGAAATTGTCTTGGATGGACAGTTAGGAGTGGTTCACTACAACCTTCTTCATAACTTTTTGCAGTTTTGCAGCTCTCCACCCAAGGATATTAGATCTCTTTTCATCATATTTTAACTATTCAAATTTTACCACAGAAAATTTTCTTTGTACATCTCTTCCTCTTACACCTTTCCTGGCCCTGCAATGGTTCAATGACTTCTAGCTTTAGGGAATATTGCAACTGTCTTTCTGGAGTTCCTCACTCACCCCATTCTCCTTGTCATGACAATAAAAGAGGTCTTCTTACAGGACACACATTCTCCAGTGTTCAGGATGTTGTAGCACTTCTTCTTCTGGGAAGATGTCAGAAATCTTTCACAGAGGTTTCTCCCTAACATTTTCCTTCTTTAGTAGAAAAATAAGTTCAACTTAATGTACTTCCCATTGTAGATTCCAGGCATCTACCTTAATTGGGAAGGGAGAGGAAGTGTTATAGAATGTTTCTTTCTCAGGGATTATAGACATTTATTCTTATTTTCTCCTAGGACAGATATTGGAGGGTAGAGTGATGGGACATTCAGAATATATTAATCTCAATACGTTTTGTTTTGTTTTCCACTTTAGAGACATAGCATGCATACAAGAAAAGTACTCAAATCATACTCAATTTCCAAGAAAAGTATACAAATCATTCTCATATACTTTTCAAAAAAGTGAACACACATGTAATTGGCACACAGAGCAAGAAAGAGAACATTGTCAGACTGTGGAAGGCACCTCCATGTCCATGTCTCCTGATCACTACCAAGACTAAGGGAAACCACTATCCTAAATTCTAATCCTAAAGATGAACTTTGCCACTATCTTAACTTCTAGTCCTATAGAATTACTTTCACTCAATAATACGCCTGTGAGGTTCATCCACAATGTTTCATGTATTCAGAGCTCATCCATTTTAGTTGTTATATAATATGCTGTTTGTGAATATATGATAATATATTTATCCATTCTAATTCTTGATAGTTTTTTGGGTAGTTTTCATTCTGAAGTAATTATAAATAGTGTTATTGTCAATAATTCTCTCACATATCTTTTGATAGATAGAAGCTCATTCTTTTAGTTATGCAAGTAGACTTGTTGGGTCAGAAGGTATGCATATGTTCAGCTTTAGTAGATATTCTAAACTATTTTCCAAAGTAGTTGTATCAACTTACTCTTATACCAGCAATGCATGAGGGATTGTTACTCCATATCCATGTCAGCAGTTTGATATTGTCTCTACATTTCACTTTAATTATTGTGCTGAGCTCTGGTAAATTGCATTATGGTTTTAATTTTTATTTCCCTGTGATTAATTTTTACATGTTTATCAGCCACTTGGATATCCTCTTTTATTAGGTGCCTGTTTAAGACTTTTGTTCATTTCTACATTGGGTTGATTTTTCAAACTGATTGTTAGAAATTCTTTCTATATTCTGGTTATGAATCCTTTGTTGAACATATTCTTTTCAATGATCTTCTTCCTCTCCTATTGGACTGCCTTTTCACTCTTAGAGATATTTTTTGATGAACATATTTTTTAAAAAGTCCTATAATTAGGACTTTTTCTATTCTGTTTAAGAATTTTTACCTACTATGAGGTCTTGATGATATTTTTCCTATGTTTTCTTCTAAAAGCTTTATTTATTTGCCTGTTATGTTTAAATCTGTAATCCATCTCAAGTTGGATTTAAGGATATCCATTCTATTGGGGCTCATATTTTGACTCTAAGGGCCTTGTAAAGATATTTTCATGTAAGTTGTACTAATATTAATGAAATTTCCTTGAGTATTTTCCAAACAGAATTAAATTGAGTTTATGGGCTTCAGTTATTAATTTCCTACAGAAGAAACTGTTTTTAATAAGTTAATGTATATTTTTTAGAAATTATTTAAATTTCTAAATAAATTTAATTAAATAATCTAATAATTAAATTAAATTATTTAAATTATTTAAATTCATGAGCATAAAATGCTCATGATTAAATTTTACAAAGAAGAGTTGATTCAGTCTTAAAGATACATTGTCTTATGTTGAGTTCCTTTGTTGTTTTTACTTCACCTAATTTTTTGGTCAAATTTTCAAAAAAACTAAATTTTAACAAGAGAAAAAGATTTTTCAATATTGAGCTGCATGAGCTGCTTGTATATTTTGGAGATTAATCCTTTGTCAGTTGCTTCACTTGCAAATATTTTCTCCCATTCTGAGGGTTGTCTTTTGGTCTTGTTTATGATTTCCTTTGCTGTGCAAAAGCTTTTAAGTTTCATTAGGTCCCATTTGTTTATTTTTGTTTTTATTTCCATTTCTCTAGGAGGTGGGTCAAAAGGGATCTTGCTATGATTTATGTCATAGAGTGTTCTGCCTGTGTTATCCTGTAAGAGTTTTATAGTGTCTGGCCTTACATTTAGGTCTTTAATCCATTTTGAGTTTAATTTTTGTATGGTGTCAGGATAGCTGATTCACTTTTTTGTACAGCAGAAACTAAAACAACATTGTAAATCAATTATACTCCAATAAAGATGTATAAAAAAATAATAAAGTGCACAAAAAATAAAAATAAAAAAAGATTTTTCCATTTTTTAGTTAATATATTTAAAGGTGTATAGTTTCAATTATTGTTACTTTAAGCAACATTTGTTTAGTAATTAGATAAAGACTAACAGCTTGTCTTATTTATTAACATGAGAAACACGGGAGTTCTCTTCAACTAAGAGAAACAGAGACAGAAAGAGATGGGGTGGGGTTGAAGAGTCAGAGATACAGTCTCACATATTCATGTTTTGTACACACAGAATGCAAGGCAGGGACAAACATTCTTGAGACACAACAGAGTTAAAATATCTTGAAATACAATATACATCCTGCTTCACTCCTAGGACAAAGCAACTCAGTCTTCTTCATTTGTGTTCTTAAAAGATTCCAGTGGCTGCCTTAACTGTTGATGACACCTGACAAGATAGATACACTTGCTACTTGAAGGATTTAGTTTTGCAAATCCCACACTAAAATAATGGTATAAAAGACATGTGAAGTCACTTAATAAAATAGAGTTAACATATCTTCCAGATGTCTGTTTTAATGTCTGGACATTTTTTCCTGGAAGAACATTCTCAAATTGATTGGAACTTGCTTAGTGAAATGTGCAAGGATTCACTAATAAATTAATGGAATTCATTTACAGCTGCCTAAGTGAGACATGGTCATGGCTTCTTAGATCTGATTCTAACAGATTCTAAATTCAAAGACGATACTGATGTTTCAGAGAAAACTGAGGGAGCCTGAAGGACTTGGTACATAAAGTGTTGGAAAGAATGGAAACAAAATTGGTCCAAAGCATATTCAATATTCAATGTGTCTCTGGTATGGAGATTATTTTGAGGTGAAAATAATCAAGGCCCAAAGAAAGACTCAGGAAGAAACTCTGACCTCTGTCTAAACTGCCTGAAT
Source organism: Balaenoptera borealis (assembly GCF_965194805.1). Lineage (NCBI taxonomy): Eukaryota > Metazoa > Chordata > Mammalia > Artiodactyla > Balaenopteridae > Balaenoptera > Balaenoptera borealis. The sequence continues at coordinate 33,609,229 of NC_138875.1, forward strand.
AATTTAAATAGAGGGTCTATTACAAGAATAGAACCATCACCATAGATAACTGCAGTATGAACTAAGTGTGGTGGACAGAGAGGAACATAGCAAAGTCTGTTTGTTAACATTCCTTTCTGTGTCCTATTGTCTCTGAATGACCCAGCAAACATTTATTTACAAAATATTTGCTTTTCTATTTCCATATCAATTGCCCTTCTCCCTTTTGACATCCCAAACCCCTATACCCCTTTGTCTTTAGATGAAGATGGTATTGAAAGCAAGGACTTCAGCCATTTTGGTGAGTTACTCAGCTTTTTGGGGTCTCTGCCATGTTTACTTGTTATTAAATTTTTGTTTGACTTTTTTCCTGTTAATCTCTCTCATGTCAATTTAATACTTAGACCAGCCAGAAGAACCTTCCAGAGAAAGTTTTCTTCCTCCCCAACAGAGTCAACAATTAATTATGTATTAATTGGTTTGAAAATTATTTTACATACATCAATCATATCTCTAAATTTCATGCTCCTTGAGGACAAGTGGGGATGACATGATAGTAATATAATAGCTACATTTTTTAGGGGACTTGGAAAAGTATTATTTTTACCCCAAATATATCCTCCTCCTCTTTATTTTTATTTTATTATGTTATTATTTTAATTTGTATTTTATATTGGAGCATAGTTGATTAAAAATGTTGTATTAGTTTCAGGTGTTCAGCAGAGCAATTCAGTTATACATATATTTGCATCTATTCTTTTTCAAATTCTTTTCCCATTTAAGTTATTACAGAATATTGAGCAGAGTTACCTGTGCTATACATAGGGCCTTGTTGGTTATCTATTTTAAATATAGTAGTGTCAATATAGTGTTAAGTATAGTGCATGTCAATCTCAAATTCCGAATCTGTCCCTACCTCCAACCCTTCCACCCTGGTAACCATAAGTTCATTTGCTAAGTCTGTGAGTCTGTTTTGGTTTTGTAAGTAAGTTCAATTGTCTCATTTTTCTTTTTTATTAAAGATTCCACATATAATCAATATCATATGATATTCCTCTTTCTCTGTATGACTTTCTTCACTTAGTATGATAATCTCCAGGTCCATCCATGACACTGCAAATGACATCATTTCATTCTTTTTAATGGCTGAGTAATATTCCACTGTACCTCATCTTCTTTATAAATTCATCTATCAATAGACATTTAGGTTGCTTCCATGTCTTGGCTGTTGTAAACAGCTATGCAATGAATATTGGGGTACATATATAGTTTCAAAACATGTTTTTCTCTGGATATATGCCCAGGATTAGGATTGCTGTATCATAAGGTAGCTCTGTTTTTAGTTTCTTAAGGAACATCCATACTGTTCTCCATAGTGGCTGTACCAATTTATACTCCTATCAACAGTGTAGGAGGGTTACCTTTTCTCCACACCCTCTCCAGCATTTACTGTTTATAGATTTTTTTGATGATGGTCATTCTGACTGGTGTGAGATGATATCTCATTGTAGTTTTGATTTGCATTTCTCTAATAATTACCTATGCTGAGCATCTTTCCATGTCTCTTTTGGCCATTGGTATGTCTTCTTTGGAGAAATGTCCATTTAGGTCTTTTGCCCATTTTTGGATTGGGTTGATTGTCTTCTTAATATTGAGCCACATGGGCTGTTTGTAAATTTTGGAGACAAATCCCTTGTTGATCCCATCATTTGCAAATATTTTCTCCCATTCTGTGGGTTGTCTTTTTGTTTTGTTTATGGTTTCCTTTGCTGTGCAAAATCTTTTGAATTTTATTAGGTCCCATTTGTTTATTTTTGTTATTGATTTATTATTCTGGAAGACAGATCAAAAAAGATTTTCCTGCGATTTATGTCAAAGAGTGTTCTGACTGTGTTTTCCTCTAAGATTTTTATAGTATCTGGTCTTATGTTTAGGTCTTTAATTCATTCTGAGTTTATTTTTGTGTATGTTGTTAAAGAATGTTGTAATTTCATATTTTGACATGTAGCTGCCTAGTTTTCCCAGCACCATTTATTAAAGAGACTCTTTTCTCCACTGTATTGTCTTGCCTCCTTTGTCATACATTAATTGACTATAAGTGTGTGGGTTTATTTCTGGGCTTTCTATCCTGTTCCATTGATCTATGCTTCTGTTTTTGTGCCAGTACCATATTGTTTTGATGACTCTACCTTTGTAGTATAGTCTGAAGCCAGGGAGCCTGATTCCTCCAGCACCATTTTTCTTTCTCAAGATTGCTTTGACTATTCAGGGTCTTTTGTTTCTCCATACAAATTTTAAGATTTTTTTTCTAGTTCTGTGAAAAATGCCATTGTAGATTGCCTTGGATAAGATAGTCGTTTTGACAATATTGATTATTCCAATCCAAAAACATGGTATATCTTTCCATCTGTTTGTGTCATCTTTGATTTCTTTCATCAGCTTCATATAGTTTTCAGAGTACAGGTCTTTTAACTCCTTAAGTAGGTTTATTCCTAAGTACTTTATTCTTTTTGATGCAATGGTAAATGGGATTGTTTCTTTAATTTCTATTTCTGATCTTTTATTTTTAGTGTATAGAAATGTAACAGATTTCTGTGCTTTAATTTTGTATCCTGAAGCTTCATCAAATTCATTGATGACCTCTAGTAGTTTTCTGGTGGCATCTTAGGATTTTCTATGTATAGTATCATGTCATCAGCAGTGAAAGTTTTACTTCTTCCTTTCCAATTTGGATTCTATTTTTTTATTTTCCTTCTCTGATTGCTGTGACTAGGACTTACAAAACTATGTTGAATAAAAGTGGCGAGAGTGACATCCTTGTCTTGTTCCTGATCTCAGAGGAAATGCTTTCAGCTTTTCACTGTTGAGTATGTTGTTAGTTGTAGGTTTGTCATATATGACCTTTATTATATTAAGGTAGGTTCCCTCTATGCCCACTTTCTGGAGACTTTGTATCATAAATAGGCGTTGAATTTTGCCAAAGACTGTTTCTGCATCTATTGAGATGATAATATGGTTTTTATTCTTCAACTTGTTGATGTGGTATATCACACCGATTGATTTGAGGATCTTGAAAAATACTTGCATCCCTGGGATAAATCCCACTTGATCATGGTGTATGATTGTTGGATTTGGATTGGTAGTATTTCTTTGAGGATTTTTGAATCTATGATCATCAGTGATATTGGCCTGCAATTATCTTTTTTTGTTTTATCTTTTTCTGGTTTTGGTATCAGGTTGACAGTGGGCTCATAGAATGAGTTTGGGTGTATTCCTTCATGTGCAATTTTTGGAACAGTGTCAGAAGGATATGTATTAGCTCTTCTCTAAATGTTTTGTAGAATTTGCCTGTGAAGCCATCTGGTCCTGCACTTTTGTTTGTTGAGAGTTTTTTAATCACAGTTTCAATGTTAGTACTTGTGATTGGTCTGTTCATATTTTCTACTTCTTCCTGGTTCAGCCTTGGGAGATAGTACCTTTCTAAGAATTTGCCCATTTCTTCCAGTTTGTCCATTTTATTGGCATATATTTGCTTGTAGTAGTCTCTTATGATTCTTTGTATTTCTGTGGTGTCAGTTGTAACTTCTCCTTTTTCATTTCTAATTTTATTGATTTGAGCCCTCTCCTTTCTTTGCTTGATGAGTCTGGCTAAAGGTTTATCAAATTTGTTTATTTTTCCAAGGAACCAGCTTTTAGTTTTATTGATCTTTGCTATTGTTTTTTTTTCATCTCTTTTTCATTTATTTCTGCTCTGATCTTTATGGTTTCTTTCCTTCTACTAACTTTGAGTTCTGTTTTTTCTTCCTTCTCTAGTTGCTTTAAGTGTATGGTTAGGTTGTTTGTAATTTTTTCATGCCTCCTGAGGTAAGATTTTATTGCTATAAACCTCTCTCTTAGAACTACTTTTGCTGCATCCCATAGGTTTTGGATTGTCATGCTTTCATTTTCATTTGTCTGTAGGTATTTTTTGATTTCCTCTTTGATTTCTTCAGTGATCCATTGGTTGTTTGGTAGTATATTGTTTAGCCTCCATGTGTTAGTGTTTTTTACAGCTTTTTTTCCTGTTGTTGATTTTTAATCTCATAGCATTGTGGTTAGAAAACTTGCTTGATATGATTTCAATTTTCTTAAATTTACCAAGGTTCACTTTGCAGCCCAGCATGTGGTCAGTCCTGGAGAATGTTTGATGTGCACTTGAGAAGAATGTGTGTGCTACTGCTTTTGGATGGAATGCTCTATAAGTATTAATTAAGTCCATCTGGTCTCATGTGTCATTTAAGGCTTGTGTATCCTTATTGATTTTCTTTTTGTATAATCTGTCTATTGATGAAAGTGGTGTGTTAAAGTCTCCCACTATTATTGTGTTACTGTCGATTTCTCCTTTTATGGCTGTTAGTATCTGCCTTATATATTGGGGTGCTCTTATGTTGGGTGCATATATATTTACAATTGTTATATCATCTTCTTGGTTTGATCCCTTGATCATTATGTAGTGTCCTTCTTTGTCTCTTGTAACAGTCTTTATTTTAAAGTCTATATTTCCTGATATGAGTATTGTTACTCCAGCTTTCGTTTGATTTTCATTTTCATGGAATACCTTTTTCCATCCCCTCACTTTCAGTCTTTATATGTCTCTAGAATTGAAGTGGGTCTGTTGTAGAGAGCATATATACAGGTCTTGTTTTTGTATCCATTCAGCCAGTCTGTGTCTTTTGGTTGGAGTATTTAATCCACATATGTTTAAGGTGGTTATCAATATGTTTATTCTTGTTACCATTTTGCTAATTGTTTTGGATTTGTTTTTGTAGGTCTCTTTTCTTCCCTTCCTCTTTTGTACTCTTTTCTTGTGAATTGATGACTAACTTTAGTTTTTTGTTTGGATCTGTGTGTGTGTGTGTGTGTGTGTGTGTGTGTGTGTGTGTATTGTAGATTTTTGTAAGTTTTTTTTCTTCCCTTCCTCTTTGTTCTCTTCTTTTGTGATGTGATGACTCACTTTAGTGTTGTGTTTGGATTACTTTTTCTTTTTCGTGTGTGTGTGTATTGTGGATTTTTGGTTTGCTGTTACCACAAGGATTTGATATAACAGTGTACATATAAAGAAGATTGTTTTAATTTGCTGGTCTTTTAATTTCAAATGCATTTCCAATATCCTGCATTTGTGCACTCTTCTCAGAATTGCTAGGTTTGATATTTATTTGTGTGCAGATGATTTCCTACCTTTACTTTACGTTTGCCTTTACATGTGAGCATTTCTAATTTTCTTGTTTCTAGTAGTGACCTTTTCTTTTCTGCTTAGGGAAGTTCCTTTAGCATCTGTTGCAAAGCTGGTCTAGTGTTGCTGAATTCTCTTAACTATTGCTTGTCTGCAAAGCTTTTGATTTCTCCATCAAATCTGAATGAGAGCCTTGCTGGGTAGACTATTCTTGCTTGTAGGTTCTTCCCTTTCAATGCTTTAAATATATTTTGCCACTCCCTTCTGTACTGCTGAGTTTCTGCTCAGAAATCAGCTGATAACTTTATGGGAGTTCCCGTGTATGTTATTTGTTGCTTTTCTCTTGTTGCTTTTAATATTTTTTCTTTGTCTTTAATTTTTGTCACTTTTATTACTATGCATCATGGTGTGTTCCTCCTTGGCTTTATCCTGCCTGGGACTCTCTGTGCTTCCTGGGCTTGGGTGACTATTTCCTTTCCCATGTTAGGGAAGTTTTCAGCTATTATCTCTTCAAATATTTTTGCAGGTCCTTTCTCTCTCTCTTCTCCTTCTGGGACCCTATAATGTGAATTTTGGTGCATTTGTTTTCCCAGGGGTCTCTTAGACAGTCTTCATTTCTTTTCATTCTTTTTTGTGTATTCTGTTCCACAGTGGTGATTTCCACCATTCTGTCTCCCAGGTCACCTATCCATTCTTCTGCCTCAGTTCCTCTACTATTGATCCCTTCTAGTGTATTTTTCATTTTAGTTATTGTATTGTTCATCTGTGTTTATCTTTAATTCTTTTAGGTCTTTGTTAAACATTTCTTGTATCTTCTCAATCTGTGCCTCCATTCTTTTTCAGAGATCTTAGATCATCTTCACTGTCATTTTCTGGTCGATTGCCTATCTCTTCTTCACTTGGTTGTTTTTCTGGGGTTTTATCTTGTTCCTTCATCTGAGACATATTCCTCTGCCATCTCATCTTGTCTAACTTTCTGTGTTTGTGGTCTTCATTCCACAGCCTGCATGGTTGTAGTTCTTCTTGCTTCTGCTGTCTGTCCTCTGGTGGATGAAGTTGTCTAAGAGTCTTGTGCAGGCTTCCTGATGGGATGAGTTGGTTCCTGCTCAGTTGTGGGTGGAGCCTATCCCTCTGGTAGGCAGGGCCATGGTGAGAAATAGTTTAAGCCACTTGTCTGCTGATGGGTGGGGCTGCGTTCTCACCTTGGTTGTTTGGCTTGAATTGTCCCAGTACTGGAGCCTACAGGCTGTTGGGTGGAGCTAGGTCTTGGGGAAATGGCATCCTCCAGGAGGGCTCACACCAATGAGTACTTCCCAGTGCTGCTATTGCCAGTGTCTTTGTCCCCAAAGTGAGCCACATCTGCCACCATGCCTCCACAGGAGACCCTCCAATATTAGCAGCTAGGTCTGGCCCAGTCTCTTATGAGGTCACTGCTTTTTTCCCTGGGTCCTGGTGTACACTAGACCTTGTGTGAACCCTCAAAAAGTGGAGTTTCTGTTGTCCTCAGTCCTGTGTAATTACTGTGATCAAAGCCCACTGGCCTTCAAAGCCAGATTCTCTGGGGGCTCTTCCTCCTGTTGCCAGATCCTCAGGCTGGAAAGCCTGATGTGGGGCTCAGAACTTTCACTTCTGTGGGAGAATTTCTGTGGTATAATATAATTATTTTTCAGTTGGTGGGTTGCACATCCAGTGGATATGGGATTCAATTTTATCACAATTGTGCCACTCCTACTGTCTCATTGTGGCTTCTTCTTTGTTTTTGTTCATAGCATATCTTTTTTGGTAGGTTCCATCTTTTTGTTTGCTAATTGTTGCTCAGCATTTACTTGTGATTTCAGTGTTTTTGTAAGAAGGAGTGAACTCACGTTCTTTTACTCTGTCATCTTGTGAGCAATTCCTCCTCCTCCTCCTTTTTTCTTTTAAATGACTGAAATTCCATTTCCATAAACCAAAGCTTTTCATTACACAATTAGAAACATACCTTAAAATGAGAGTGACAAACTCACACTGAAGTATAAATATTGTGAAATAAAATTCATATTTTAAGGTAAAACAAGAAAAAATTAAACATAAAAGATTTTCTCTGTCCTTTGGCCTCATCTCTCCCCACTATGTTGTACTGTGTGTCTGCATTATGCATTGACCAAATCTCCTCCATTCACATAAAAAACAACATTCTCCTAGCATCAACAAGACAACTCCTTAAAAGGTAATATTCCTTCTTGGATAAGGAGCCATGATGGTGCTTAGATCTGTATTGTGTAAACTATCAATGATACATCATTTAATGTACAACCCTCATCTCAGAAAACTCATATAACTGTGTTTTGACTTCTAACAGGAGGATTGGTTTTCAGCGTTTTCTGAGATGCTGTTCCCAGGTTATAATTCTCAATTTGGCCAGAATGAAAATTTTAATTTCTTTCTAATTGACTGAATAATTTTTGGTAAATAGTAATAATTTGAAAGTCTATTTGGACAGCAATTTGTATAATGGAGATGAATGAGGGTAAGTTCTCTCCTGCAGAGAATCTGGGAAAAGAATGAGACTGTCCCAAAGACACACAAGGTGTTTGAATGAGAACCTGAGTAGTCAAGGAAACTTTACTTTAATAAGGTTTTACTGGGAAGCTGGTCCTAAGGGTAACAACAATATCCTACAGTTTTATTATGTATCCCCATAGTATCCCAAATTTTGAGATTTTTGACTGACAAAATAAATACAGTTAAATTTGTCTGATATCTTTGAAATAATGATAATTATACTATGTGAATTCATAGATAAATCAATTATCAGTTAAATAATTTTTTTGTCAGGTAAGAAACATCTTCCAGTTATGGCTGTTATAATTGGGTTAATACATTCTCACTATATATAATATGCCAAATTGAGTTTGTTTAAAAAAATTATTACAAACCTTTCCTTTCTAACAGACTAGGTAGATGCTGCTTCTAATTCTAAGCTTTTCCTCTGCTCCCAAATAATAAATATAAAAGGAGGTGGTTTACATAGATTTATGGTGTGATTTCATGGCACTATAGTGAATATTTATAACTATGGAAGGTTGTAGAAAGCAAAATCTGATATTTAACTCAAGCAGTCTGGACTCTATCCTCTGTGGGAAAGCATATGTCTTCTTGTAACTTAAGGCCATCTTAGGAGAATAGATATACATGGCATAAAATTTGTAACATTTTGTGAACGTGTGTGGAGAATTTATCTTTTCCAGTCATTCTTAGCATAATTTTTCAAAATTGAAAAGCTCTGTCCTCATTGTGATACCTTGTTTCTAGCTATAAAAATGAGAATTATTTTTCTTCAGAAATGTGTGATTTAAAAAAAAATACAAACAACTTGTCAAGTTTAGGTTTTCAGATACAATTTGTGCATTTTACAACTTCACCCAAATAAACGTTATTTTTCCCAAGAGGTCAGTGTTCTGAAATGCATAAACAAGTTATGGACACCATAAAATTACTTGACACTTTTTAGAAAAATAAAGGGAGATAAAGCCCTTTAACATACCTTAATAGCCCAATTTGTCTCTGTTTTCTACCTCAAAGCTAATCACTGTAAATTGTGGAAATATCGCCCATAATAAATGTCAGATGTATCTCCAATAGAACAATTTCTTCTCTGGGATTTCTCTCTGCTTTTCTGTTTTATCATTTTTTACATAAATTCCAAGTAGCATCATTCTAATTTGTCTATCTACTTGGAGTTTTTTACCCCCCTTGAAAGACCTCTTGAAAAAACTGTTAAAAAGTCTGTCAGACTAATCTTAATGCCTTTGTGAAGAGGCACGAAAGCAAACTGGTAGTGTTTAGAAAAGATCCACCCAGCAGTTGTCTTCTGTTTGCACCACAAGGATTTAAAAACAGAACTACATCATCACCATTTTAAATAGGAAGAGTATACACACACAAAGACAAAAACCAGCTTTCTAAATTCTCTTGACCAATAGAACACTCCCTCCCTGCTGAGCTCAAATTCTGGTATGGGTATCAGCCTCTAGTTCTTACCCTCTGCTCTTTAATCATTTATATGATCTGCCTGGTCCCCACAGAGGTTAGAGTCCTACATTCCCAAGATGAAATAGATCATTAACCATATGCCTCATCCCACATTTGTGCAACATTGAATCCCACATGTGATGTTCCCACTGGCCCACTTGGAATGCCCTCCTTTTAGCCTGGTGCTAATCTAACTCTTCAAGGCCCACTTTCATCCAAGAACTTCCCTGAACTTAGATAGTGACATACAAGTCAGTATTTGATCAAGCTCGATCTTGCAGGGGGCCAAGGACAGTGTTCCAGCTGGGCCTTTGACCAAAGTCACCATCTGTTAATTCACAAGTTAAGAGGCAGGATGAGTCACCAGTGAATCTACACACTCAATAAAAAATGTTTTGTTGACTCTAGGTTAACTTTCTTTCTCTTTTTTCCTCCACCCTCCATACATGCTTTTCTGACAACTTGGAGGATCAAAGAGGTCAAATTAGAAAACATTGAATTTCCTCTTTACTTTCAGAAGAGGCTAGTTGTTAGAAACCTGGAGTTTCCTTAGGATAGGAATTGTATCTTCTCTCCTGCGTACCAAGCACATGCATGACTGGGAACACTGTGCATGAGTAATCATTAACATATTTGGATGAACAAACAAGGAAATAAAGGCTGGTTAAATGAGGGCAAGGGATGAATTTAGCTGAGTCATTTAAGCATGACTGGCTTTAGTGGGAAGTGGAACAGGTGTGATTTAAGGGGAAATGGTCTCTGATCAGAAATAATTATTCCACTGTTGATCGCTGTCTCAATAATCATTCCTCAGAATCATATTTAAGAATCCAATACAATGAATATCCTAATGAGAGATAGTTCTTTAAGTTGTTAACAGCTATTATTTTGGTAGCAGCAGCTATTACTGGAGTGAATTCCAACTGCAACAGTTAGGGAGTGTTGCAGAGAATTTATCTCACAACAGGCAAGCAAGAACATGAGAGACAAGGGGTGCCAGATCTTGGAATGTTGGTAGAATCCACAAAAATGAATGCTATTCTCCAATGAAAACTCATGAAATCATATAAAAAAGAAAACAGACACTAGAGAACATTTATCTTCTTCTACTTCATGAGAGTACATGAGCCTGACCATGCCCTACCCACTCCAATAAGTGACTACCTGAAGACCAGGGTTGTAATTCATAGCACAGTTATGATGCTGGCTCCTCATATCCAGTGTTCTTTCTTCAACATTTCCATTTGCAAATGGTATTTTGCTCTTCACCTACTAATTATTTTTTAAAACTGATCAGTGACTTGAGAGACATTTTCCCCAGTTTTATTTGATAGCAGGCTCTTGCATCAAGTCTTGGTTGAAGGATGAAATTTATTTCCCTTTCTAATGGATATAATCTCCCAGGCTCTGCTACTGTGAGGAAAAGCCTGGCACTGGGAAATAGGTGGGGGTTGTTAAAGGAACTAAGAATGAAACTGAAGGCAATCTGAGGATGCTGCAGGGATATCAGACTGATTCAAAACCTGGTCACTTCTTTTCTGGCACATGCTCCTAAATTTCATATATTAGAGACTTTTTTTTTTTTTTTAAATCTCTGATTCTTATGCACTTACCTTAACAGGGAGATCAAGACTGGTGGACACTGTGTTAGCATATTTGGGAAAAAAGTATGGAAGTAAGAAGAAAAAAACCCCAAAAAACATGAAGAATTGTAAACCAATTTAAAAACAAAATCTAAATGTCACACTATATATCATCCTGTAATGAATCTCCTACCATGTCCTTCACTGTCTTCTTCCTGCTCTGACTCCATGCTAGCCAGTATCAGCCTTGGACTAATATCTGTATATATTTTTCAACAAGCAGTACTGAAAAAGTGGTTCTGGTGGAAATTCCCAATTTGAATTTTAGAATAAAAGAACAGTGTGTCTTTGGCAAAATAGTAAATTAAGCCCATATCTTTGTTGACATTGACAACCTCTCAGATCTCCATCACTCTCATATCTCATGTTTTTTATGGGTTGCTGTCCTCTCCTCCTTCTTATGGTGGTCAGTGTCTACAGCCCCTATCTCATAGACTAGCTTTTTGTGAAGCATTAGGAATTCATTTACATTAAGGCATGAGTATCTAAGAGCAGTTTTTAGTGGATAATTTGCACAAACAAAATAGAGACGTTTTGACTAATGAGATTGCAAGTATCAATCATCAAGCAATGTGTATATGGGAAGAAGATTGGGCAAAGTCTGAGCAAGAGTGTGAGAAGAGAGTCCCTTCTCTGGGGAAGCCCCTTATAGAGTTTGGCCACTCATTTTTGGACCTGATGGTTCTTTTTAGAAAAATGGAAGATGGAGAATGGGAGACCTGACTACTACTCCAAGACCATTAATAAGTTCAATCATTATCCCTATCTCTTAGGTATGGTTCCACAAAAGCAAATACTGGATTGAGGTACAAATAGTAAAATTGAAAAGTTAGTCTCATTAAAATCTGAAAGTAGTAGGATTTCAAGATGGCGGAGAAGTAAGAGGATATAGGGTTTATCTCTCTTCACAAATGAATCAAGAATTCATCTACAGATTGAACAATTCCCAGGGAGCACCGACTGAACACGAACAGAAGACCTTGGACACAGGAAAGGACAGGAAAGATCCCCAAGTAACCAGGTAGGGTGAAAGAAAAAAGAAGGGAAAAAGAAGAGGAGAGGAAGAGGATGGGACCTGTGACCCTAGGGGGAGCTGAGGAAGAGGAGAGGTTAACATCTGAGGAATCCCCCTCACTAATGGGGAAATCAGTTGGGAAAGAAGGGGAGCATCTGAGGCTGTCAGAGGAGGGTGAAAAGGCCAGTCTATAGCAGAAAGGACAGAGTGAGACCTACACAGACAGTACATGCCACAGCCCTGAGGGTCCCAGACTAGGACATGTGTCCACCAGTGTGCATGAGTGCTGGGAGCTAGAACATGGGCATTGGAGAGCAAACCCAGAGAGAGGACTGGTGTTGGCTGTAAGGAGACAGCCTGAAGGAATGGGAGGAAGGAAATCTGCAATTGGGAATGCTTATAGAGGAAATCCTGTCTACCATAGAAACAAGGTGCCACCACTGTTGAATGACGTGCAGTGGTGGAGCCACCATTGCAGCCTCTCTCTTCCCACGCACCAGCCCCTGCCCCTCCCAGGTGTTAGGAAAGGGCCCTGCCAGAGTTGGCCCTCATGCGCCTGCCACCAGGCACTAGGAAAGGTCCCTGCTGAGGCTGGCAAACGTGTACTTGCCTCCAGGCACTAGGAAAAGTCCCTAATAGGCCTGACCTTCACATGCCTGAGGCCAAACGCTAGGAAAGGCCTCCACCGTGGCTGGTCCTTGCACGCCTGTCACCAGGCACTAGGAAAAGCTGCCATTGATCCTCTCATGATGGTCACTGAGTTCTAGGAAAGTCTCCTACTAGGGCTGGATCTCTCACGCCCGTGACAGCCAGCTTCCCCACACACCTCCTCACTGGCAAGGCTGAATCTTTCGTGGCCACTGACCCCCTTGCACACCTGTGACTGCTAGGGCTTCCAAGACCCTGGCAGCCATGCTATCTCCATGCCCTGTCCTCACTGGGGCAGACCTGAGTGCTCCAGGACAGCCTCAGGAGAAGAGCACTGTGGGTGGCCCATATGCAGTGGTGAGGCTAAAACCACAGCTGAGCCCCAGGGGTGAGGCGACTAAGGAAGAGGAATGAAAATCTTTCCAGGCAGCTGCACAAGCCACAGGCTAAATCCCTGTGATTGGCTTGGTATACTCTGTATCTATGGAATATCTGAATGAACTACGAGTGTTCCCACAACTGAGACAGGTCTAGCTTTAGTAGCCATGGATATTGGGGTAAGTACACATGGGAGTTGGGCCAGGTCAGAGTCTGAGCTGCCTCCACAGTGCCCACTACAGGTACAGGGACCTACATAGTGGTATCAGAGGGTCTCTTGGGGAGGGGGAGGTTGGCTGTGGCTCATGGTGGGGGCAAGGACACTGACAGCTGAGACCCCAGAAAAATACTATTATTACTCTTATTTTTTTATGTTTTGTTCTGTTGATGTTTTTTATTATCTTTATTTTTTTTAATTTTTTTATTTATTTACTTTTGCTTCACTTTTTTGTTGTTTTGTTTTTCCTTGTTTTTGTTTTTATTTTCTGTCTTCTATTTTGGTTTTATTTTTTTAATTTTTTTCTGTTTGTTTTTTCTTTTTCTTTCTTTTTTCTTAGTTTACATTCTGCTTTTGTTTTGTTTCTTGTTTTTTGTTTTTGTTAGTTTTGTCTTTAATTGTTTGATTTCGTTTTGGGTATTTTTTTGACTGGTTGTGCTCTTGTTTTTTGTTTTCTTTGTTTCTGTTTTTGTTTTTGATTCTTTTTTTGTATGTGTGTATTTGCTAGTTTTTGTTTTTGCTTGTTTGGTTTTGCTGTTATCATTTTTCTTGTGTTTTATTTGTCCGTTCACTTGTTTTCTTTTTTTAAAAAATTGTTGTTGTAGCTGTTTCTTTGTTTTTGTCTTTGCTATTTGTCTTGGGTTTGGCATATCTGTGTGTTTTCTTCCCCCGCTTTTTTTTTTTTTTTTTTTTTTTTTTGCTGTACCATGTGTCCTGTGCCGTCGTGGTTCCCCAGCTGGAGGTTGGGTCTGAGCCTCTGGGGTGGAAACGCTGAATCCAGGACACTGGACTGCCAGAGAATTTCCAGCCTCAGGGAACATTAATCTGTGAGAGTTCTCCCAGGAGTCTCCATCTCGACTCCAAGTCCCAATTCCACCCAACTGCCTGCATACTCCAGTGCTGGAGGCCTCATGCCAAACAACAAGCAAGAGACAAACACGAACCCACCCATTAGCAGACAGGCTGCCTAAAGTTGTACTAAGCTCACAGACACCCCAAAACACACCACTTGACGTGGCCCTGCCCATCAGAGGGACAAGATCCAGCACCACACTCCAGAGCACAGGCACCAGTCCTTCCCACCAGTAAGCCTACATAAGCCACTGGACCAATCACACTCACTGTGAGAAGAGAGCAGAAGCAAGAGGAACAAGGACCCTGCAGCCTGTGGAAAGGAGACCTCAAACACAGTAAGTTAGTTAGACCAAATGAGAAGACAGAGAAATATATTGCAGATGAAGGAGCAAGGTAAAAACTCACAAAACCAAATAATTGAAGAGGAAATAAGCAATCTACCGGAAAAAGAATTCAGAATAATGATAGTACAGATAATCCAAAATTTGGGAAATAGAATGGAGGCACAGATCGAGAAAATACAAATGTTTAACAAAGACCTAGAAGTACTAAAGAACAAGTAAAGAGTGATGAACAACACAAAAACTGAAATGGAAAACTCACTAGAGGGGATTTCCCTGGTGGCACAGTGGTTAAGAATCTGCCTGCCAATGCAGGGGACATGGGTACTACCCTGGTCTGGGAATATCGCACAGGCTGTGGAGCAACTAAGCCCGTACACGACAACTACTGAGCCCGTGCTCTAGATCCCATGATCCACAACTACTTAACCCATGTGCCACAACTATTGAAGCCCGTGTGCCTAGATCCTGTGTTCTGCAACAAGAGAAGCCACTGCAATGAGAAGTCTGCACACCAAAACGAAGAGCAGCCACCGCTCACCACAAATAGAGTAAGCCTGTGTGCAGCAATGAAGACCCAACGCAGCCAAAAATAAATAAATAAATAAATAAATAAATAAATATGAAAATACACTAGAAAGAATCAATAGCAGAATAACTGAGGCAGAATAATGAATAAGTGAGCTGGAAGAGAGAATGGTGGAAATAACTGCTGCAGAGCAGAATAAAGAAAGAAGAATGAAAAGAAATGAGGACAGTCTCAGAGACCTCTGGAACAACATTAAATGCACCAACATTCGAATTATAGGAACCGCAGAAGGAGAAGAAAGAGAGAAAGGGTCTGAGAAAATATTTGAAGAGATTATAGTTGAAAACTTCCCTAACATGGGAAAGGAAATAGTCACCCATGTCCAGGAAGTGCAGAGAGCCCCATACAGCATAAACCCACGGAGAAACACACTGAGACACATATTAATCAAATTAAAAAAATTAAATACAAAGAAAAATTCTTAAAAGCATCAAGAGAAAAGCAACAAATAACGTACAAGGGAATCCCCATAAGATTATCAGCTGATTTTTCAGCAGAATCTCTGCAGACCAGAAGGGAATGGCAGGATATATTTAAAGTGATGAAAGAGATAAACAAAGATTACTCTAACCAGTGTGGATCTCATTCAGATTTGATGGAGAAACCAAAAGCTTTACAGACAAGCAAAAGATAAAAGAATTCAGCAGCACCAAACCAGCTTTACAACAAATGCTAAAGGAACTTCTTTAGGTGAGAAATATAATAGAAGAAAAAAGACCTACAAAACTCAAAACAATTAAGAAAATGGTCATAGGAACATACATATTGATAATTACTTTAAATGTAAATGGATTAAATGCTCCAACCAAAAGACACACACTGGCTAAATGCATTCAAAAACAAGACCTGTATATATGTTGTCTACAAGAGATGCACTTCAGACTTAGGGACACATACAGACTGAAAGTGAGGAGATGGAAAAAAGATGCCATTCAAATGGAAATCAAAAGAAAGCTGAAGTAGCAATCCTCATATCAGACAAAATAGACTTTAAAATAAAGGCTATTACAAGAGATAAAGAAGGACACTACATAATGATCAAGGGATCAATCGAAGAAGAAGATATAACAATTGTAAATATTTATGCACCCAACATAGGAGCATCTCAATACATAGGCAAATGCTAACAGCCATAAAAGGGGAAATCGACAGTGACACAATTAGTAGGGTACTTTAACACCCCACTTTCACCAATGGACAGATCATGCAAAATGAACATTAATAAGGAAACACAAGCTTTAAATGACATTAAACAAAAGGACTTAATTGATATTTATAGGACATTCCATTCAAAAACAACAGAATACACTTTCTTCTCAAGTGCTCATGGAACATTCTCCAGGATAGATCATATCTTGGGTCACAAATCAAGCCTTGGTAAATTTAAGAAAATTGAAATTGTATCAAGTATCTTCTCCCACCACAATGCTGCAAGACTAGATATCAATTACAGGGAAAAAACTGTAAAAACTACAAACATATGGAGTCTAAACAATATGCTACTAAATAACCAAGTGATCACTGAAGAAATGAAAGAGCAAATCAAAAAAACCTGGAAACAAATGATAATGAAAACACAATTACCCAAAACTTATGGAACGCAGCAAAAGCAATTCTAAGAGGGAAGTTTATAGCAATAGAATTCTACCTCAAGAAACATGAAGAATCCCAAATAAGCAACCTAACCTTACACCTAAATCAAGTTAGAGGAAGAAGAAGAAAAACAGGAACAAAACCCAAAGTTAGTTGAAGGAAAGAAATCATAAAGATCAGAGCAGAAATAAATGAAATAGAACTTCCTATAATAATGAAAATAAAACAAAAACAAACAAATGGGACCTAATTGAACTTAAAAGCTTCTGCACAGAAAAGGAAATCATAAACAAGATGAAAAGACAACCCTCAGAATGGGAGAAAATATTTGACAATGGAGCAACTGACAAAGGATTAATCTCCAAAATATATACACAGCTCATGCAGTTCAAGATCAAAAAAACAAACAACCCAATCAAAAAAATGCGTGGAAGACCTAAATAGCTATTTCTCCAAAGAATACATACACATGGCCAAGAGGCATATGAAAAGATGCTTGACATCACTAATTATTAGAGAAATGCAAATCAAAACTACAATGAGACATCACCTCACACCAGTCAGAATGACCATCATTAAAAAAATCTACAAACAATAAATGCTGGAGAGACTGTGGAGAAAAGGAAACCATCTTGTACTGTCGATGGGAATGTAAGTTGATACAGCCACTATGGAGAACAACATGGATGTTCCTTAAAAAACTAAAAATGGAATTACTATATGACCCAGCAATCTCACTACTGGGCATATACCCAGAGGAAACCATAATTCAAAAAGACACATGCACCCCAATGTTCATTGCAGCACCATTTACAATAGCCAGGAAATGGAAGCAACCTAAATGCCCATCAACAAAGGAATGGATAAAGAAGATGTGGCACATATATACAATGGAATATTACTCAGCCATAAAAATAAACAAAATTGGGTCATTTGTAAAGACGTGGATGGACCTAGAGACGGTCATACAGTGTGAAGTAAGTGAGAAAGAGAAAAAAAAATTGTATATTAATGCATATATATGGAATCTAGAAAACTGGTATAGATGATCTATTTTGCAAAGCAGAAATAGAGACATAGATGTAGGGAACAAACATATGGACACTGATTGGGGAAAGAGGGGGTCGGATGAATTAGGAGATTGGGAGTGATATATATACACTATTGATACTATGTATAAAATAGATAACTGATGAGAACCTACTGTATAGCTCAGCAAACTCTACTCAATGCTCTGTGGTGACCTAAATGTGAAGGAAATCCAAAAAATGAGTGGATATATGTATATGTATAACTGATTGGCTTTGCTGTACAGTAGAAACTAAGACAACATTTTAAAGCAACTATACTCCAATAAAATTTAATTTAAAAAAATCTGAAAGTAGATAAGTGATCTATTCAAATGCTACTCAGTCATTAGTTTGATTTTAAAAAGTGACAGTATGAGTGTAAGGGCTCACACTGCTTATTTCTTTTGTTACAGCCTTTATAAAATTTTATCTCTCATCTTTGTCTAAAGAAAAGAGGATGGTTTCGTGGGGTGGCAAAAGGAGAAACTTTCTGAGAAAGTAGAAGGTAAAAGCAGGTGTCAATAATAAATAAATAAGATCTGCACAAACCTGCCAATTGCAGTCCTAGACCTCTAATGAGACACCATATTGCAGGCAACACTTTAATGAGGCACCTTGTTTTCACTGTGCCTCCATATAGGGTGAAGTTTATTACATACTGTTTTCTTAGCTCCACACATTGTATGGGGTTATCATTCCCTGCCTCTCGCCTGTGTTTAGGAGTTTGAGTTTGTGAGAGGCAGGCAGCTCAATGTCTTACTATTCTTTATTAACAACCAAATTAAAACACAAGGAGAGGCAGCCAGTAGAGCTTCCTCATGACAGGGGTCCCATCTCTTGGAAAAAATAACCATCTATATTTTTATCTTGTGTCTTCCTTATTAGAGGTTCCTGGAGTGCTCGTTGGCATATCTGTAGTCACACATCCTCAGCAGAACCTTCAGAGTGAATGTTTTTTAGTAAAAAAGATCAGGGCCACTGGGGAGGGGAGGAGAGAGAGGCTATAGTTGGTGTGTGTGTTATGTCTGATGAGCAGATACAAAGAATATGATATTTTTAAAACTTCATGTCACATATACATAAGTGGAATAAGTTAAACCCATTAAAATTTTAATTCTGTGCTTTCAAAAATGTTTCACTGAAAATAATAGGTAAATATAGGTCCATTTCTGGTAAACATTCTATATAACAGCACTTTAGTAAGCAGAATTTTGAAAGAGTTTATATCAGGGGACAAACCTCCTTCTGCTTATAACATTTTCATAGGGATTTTGCAAACCTGTCTATCTTCTGTCTTTATTACATTTCTATAATATCTAGTACCAGGGAAGCTCATCAATGCTAAATAATGGTAATGTGGTAATTCAACTTAAGTGATCTTTTCTCTCTGATGTCTCCTCCTCAGCTCTGGATTCAATACATTAAATGGGCTGATGTCTTTTGCCCCTATGTCTGAATCCTGGTTATTCATTTATTCATTCAATGCATATTTATAAATAGGCCCTGAGTATTTGATTGTGAAGAAAACAGAACTAGATGCTAACTTCACAGTTTATATTTGAGTTGGGAAGACAAGGAATAAACAAAATAATAGGGATAAATGTGTAGATACATATTGTGATAGGTTACACAGGGAAAAGAACCAGGTGTCCTGAGAAAGACAAATAGCGACAGAGATAACTATTTTAGATTGGTGGTAGACAAAGCCTCTCTGGAGGATGGGAAAGAGCCAAAGGGAACAGTGTTTCAGAGAAAAAGCAGATGTGTGAAGTTCTAAACCTGTCTTTTGTCCAATCAACTATTGTTCTGGTATCTTACCCCTCCCTATTTTGTTTTTGCTCATCCCCTCCTGATGACCAGAAACAGCAGGAATTAGCTCTGGAAACCAGCAGTCTGTATGGGGTTTGTTTCTTACATGCAAAGTTCTCCTGGTCACTCTATATCTTTCTGCCTACACTCTGTGTCCCTGACTAGATTTTTTTGTGTCTCTAATGATTCTGCTCCCAATTCCAAGATGTGGCTTTTTCCCCACACCACCAAGCAATTCTCTGAGACAAGCTGAGTGTTCTAAAATTCAATTCGATTCTGACACTATCTGGAGATAGTGTCCAATTCCATAAGTTAAAGGGTCAGTCCTACAAGACTGCCCTCATCCCCATTCTGATGCCAATTGAAAGTCCAGGTTTTTACCTGTGCTTCTGATCAACTGGCTGTAAATCTGTTTCCCATGACCCCTTCCTTGGGTTTGGTTAATTTGCTAGAGTGGCTCACAGAACTCGGAGAAGACACTGAGCTCACCTCCTCCCATAGGCACACCAAAATTAGAACTATTTACAAAGAAACTAATGATGAGAAAAATTGGAAGACTAGCAGCAAAGATCTTCTACAACTAAAGATATAATGAAAGAACAACAATGAGATGAGTAAGAGAGGCGGAGACACACTACTGTCAAGACCTATAACCCCCAGTGGGTGACACACAAATGGGAGGATAATTACAATTGCAGAGGTTCTCCTTAAGGAACATTGGGCTCCCAAGCTTGGGAGTTCTGCACCAGGAAGACAAGCTCGCAGAACACTTGGCTTTGAAGGTCAACAGAGTTTAGTTTCAAGAGAGCCAGAGGCTGTGGGAAATAGAGACTCCAATCTTAAAGGGAGCACACAAAATTTCACATTCTCTGCGACACAGGGCTGAAGCAGTAATTTGAAAGAAGCCTGGGTCAGATCAATCTTCTGACCTTGGGGAGCCTCCTGGAGAGTGAGGAGACAACTGGAGCTCACCCTGGGGACATAGAGACTGGTAGAATCCATTTTAGGGAGCTCATTCTACCACAGAGATCCTGGCATTAGCTAGTCAATTGAACTCTTCCCTCTAGCTTATTAACACCAGGAGTCAGTCCCTCCCACCAGCCTGTCTGCACCAGTACTGGGACACCTCAGGCCAAGGAGCTAACTAGGTGGAAATACAGCCCTACCCACTAGCAGGTCTGATGCCTTTAGAGCCCCTGAGCCAACAGCAGCCCTGAGACCTGGTTCTGTGAACCAGAGGGCCCAAGTCCCAGCCCTGCATACCACTGTACTGGCACTAGTTTCAGGATCCCCAGCGCCCTGCAGCCAGAGGCCCTGGGACCCAGCTTTGCCCACCAGTGAGTTGGCACTAGTCCCAGGACTCCCTAGGCCTTGACCCTAACCACCAACATGCAGACATCAGCTTTGTTACACCAGGAGCCTTCAGTCAGAGTCCCAGGATATGGCTCTGCTCACAAGTGAGCCAGCACTAGCCCTAGGACCTGGCTTCACACATCATTGGACAGGCAACTGCCCCAGCACCAGGTTCCCCTGGGCCCCATCCCCATCCAAAAGCAGGCAGACAACAGCCCCAGGACTACCACAACCCTGTAGCTGGCTGAATCAAGACACAGCCCACCCAACAGCAGGTTAGCACCAGCCCCATGATGCCCTGAAACTCAGTCCTGCCCACCAACAGATCAGCTCTAGGACACCTTGGGCCCTTTCACAAGCTGCCCCAAGATCTGGCCCCACCCACCATCAAGCAGACGTCAGCTTAGGGATCCACAGGGCACTGCAGCCAGAGACCAGGGAACATGGCTCCACCCACCAGTAAGCCAGTAGTAACCCTGTGACCTCCTGAACCCCAGCCCCACCCACCATCAGGCTAACACAAGCTTTGAGACACATTGGAACCCTCACCAACCACCTGGAGGCTTCAGCCTCACACACCAGTGAACCAACAATAGCTTTGGGGCACCCAAACCCAACAGCCAGCTGTGTCAAGAACTGACCTCACCCACTAGCAGGCCAAAACTAGATCTTGGACCCTGGCTCTGCAATCACCCTTCCCAGAACATGGCTCCACCCAGCAGTGGGCCAGTACTAGCCCTAGGACCCCCCTTGTGGGCCCAGCAGTGAGTAGCCTTATGACTCAGCACTGCCCACCAGTGGCTTGCAACCTTCACACAAGGCAGGGCCTGGCAACTAGCTGGACTAGAGGTTAGCCACACCTACCAGACTGCCCAGAGTAGTCAGCCCACCACAACAGAAGTACCCACAGAGCCCACATAAGGGGTATCCCTAGAGCATATAGCTCTGGTGACCAGAGAGGAGTGTGCTTCTGGGACACATATAATATCTCCTATGAAAGAACACTTCAATAAGATCAGAAAATAGGAAAATACTACCAAACACATAAAAATAAAAACAACAAATTAGGCAAACTGAGGCATCAAAAGAATTATTATTCCTTCCATATTAAGAGATAAGGTAAAACCCCAGAAGAAGAACCAAGTGAAGTGGAGATAGGCAATCTACCTGACAAAGAGTTCAAGGTAATAGTCATAAAAATGTTCAAAGAACTTGGATGAAGATTAGATGAACAGAGTTAGAAGTTTTTGACAAATAGTTAGAACACAAAAAATAGAACAAAACAGAGGTGAAGAATACAATAACTGAAATGAAAAATGCACTGGAAGGAATCAATAGTAGATTGGATAGTATAAAGGAACAGATCAGTGAGCTGGAAGACAGAATAGTGGAAATCACTTAAGCTGAACAGAAAAACAAACAAAAAAAGAATACAAAGAATAAAAAGAAATGAGGACTGTTTAAGAGACATTGGAAAACATCAAACATGCTAACATGAACAGTATAGGGGTCAGAGAAAGAGAAGAATGGGGTAGAGAACATATTTGTAGACAAAATAGCTGAAATCTTCCATAACTTGGGAAGGGAAACAGACATCCAGGTCCAGGAAGCACAGAGAGTTCCAAACAGAACAAACAAAGAGATCCACACCAAGATACATTGTAATTAAAATGGCAGCAATTAAAGATAATGAGAGAATCTTAAAAGTAACAAGGAAAGAGCAACAAGTTACCTACAAGGAAACTCCCAAAAGGCTATCAGCTGACTTTTCAGTGGAAAATCTGCAGACCAGAAAGGATATACTCTATGACAAAAAGGAAAAATCTACAACCAAGAATACTCTACCTGGCAAGGCTTTCGTTCAAATTTTATGGGGAGATAAAAAGTTTTGCAGACAAACAAAAGCTAAAAGACTTCAGCACCACCAATTCAGCTTTACTAGAAATGTTAAAGGGACTTCTCTAGGTGAGAAAGAAAAGACCACAGCTAGAAACATGAAAATTATGAAGACAAAAATATTATTGGTAAAGGAAACCTACAGTAAAGGTAGTAAATCAACTACATATAAAGCTACTGGAAGGATAAAAGACAAAAATTAGAAAAGCACCTATATCCACAATAAGTAGTTAAAGGATATGCAAAACAAAAATATGTAAAATATGATGTCAAAAAAAGTAAACATGGGGAGGAGTAAAAATGCAGGGTGTTTAAAATGCATTTGAATTTAAGAGATCAGCAACTTAAAGTTGTCTAATATATTAGAGATTGCTATATATAAACCTCATGGTAACCATAAACAAAAAATCTATAATAGACACAAAGAAAAAAGAAAGGATTCAAAACATAACAATAAAGATAGTCAACAAATCACAGGAAGAAAACAAAAGAAGAAAAAAGGAATAAAAAAGAACTACAAAAACAACTCAAAAACAGTTAACAAAATGGTAATAAGTACCTATCAATAATTACTTTAAATTTAAATGGACTAAATGCTCCAATAAAAATACCTAGGGTGACTGAATGGATAGGAAAGAAGACATATATATAGGCTGCCTACAAGAGAGTCAAATCAGATCTAGACACACACAGACTGAAAGTGAGAGGATGGGAAAAGATATTTCATGTAAATGGAAACATAATGAAATTTGGGTTGGCAATACCAATATCAGACAAAGTAGACTTTAAAACAAAGTCTATAACAAAATACAAATAAGGGCACTATATAATGATACAGGTGTCAATACAAGAAGAGGATATTACACCCCTTAACATATATGTACCCAATAGAGGAACACCTAAATATATAAAACAAACAGATATAATAGGGAAAATGGACAATAATACAATAATAGTAGGGGAATTTAACACCCCACTTACATCAATGGACAGATGATTCAGACAAAAAATCAGCAAGGCAACAGTGGTCTTAAATGACACAATAGACCAGTAGACTTAACAGATTTCTGCAGGACACTCTATCCAAAAACAGCAAAATACATTTTCAAGTGCACATGTAATGTTCTCCAGGATATATAACAAGCTAGGCTACAAAACAAGTCTTAACAAAGGTAAGAGGATAGAAATTATATCAAACATTTTTTTTCTGGCCACAGTGGCATGAAACTAGAAATCAATTACAGGAAAAAAGGGAAAAACACAAATATTTGGAGAATAAAAAACATTCTACTTTAAAAACAATGGGTCAAAGAAAAAATCAAAGAGAAAATCACAAAATAGCTTGAGACAAATGAAAATGAAAACACAGCTTTTCAAAATATATGGGATGCAGCAAAACAGTTCTAAGAGATAAGTGTATAGTAATACAGGCCTAATTCAAGAAGCAAAAAAAAAAAAAAAAAAAAAAAAACCAGAAAACAAATAAACAACCTAACCTACAGTTTAAAATAATTAAAAAATGAAGGACAAAGTCCAAATTCAGCAGTAGGAAGGAGATAATAAAAATCACAAAGGAAGTAAAGAAGTTAAAAAAATAGAAAAAAAATCAATGAAATCAAAGCTGATTCTTTGAAAAGATAAACAAAACTGATAAAACTTTAGCTAGGTTCATCAAGAAGAAAAGAGAGATGACCCAAATAAGAAAATAAGAAATGAAAGAGGAGAAGTTACATCAGACACCACAGAAATAGAAAGGATCATGAGTCTACTATGAACAATTATACACCAATAAAATGGATGACCTAGAAGAAATGGATAAATTCCTAGATATGTACAATCTCCCAAGAATGAATCAGGAAAAATAGAATATAGGAACAGATGGATTACTAATAATGAAATTGAATCAGTAATAAAATAAACTCTTAACAAACTAAAGTCCAGGACTGAAAGCCTTCACAGGTGAATTCTACAAAACACTTAGAGAAGAGTTAACTCCTATCCTTTTCAATCTATTCTCAAAAATTGCCAAGGAAGGAAAACTTCCAAACTCATTCTACAAAGCCAACTTTGCTCTGATACCTAAAGCAGATAAGTATATCACATAAAAAGGAATTGCAGGCTAATATCACTGATAAACATAGATGCAAAAATCTTCAACAAAATACTAGCAAACCAAATTCAACATGTAGTAAAATAACTATACATCATGATCAAGTGGGACTTATTTCAGAGATGCAAGGATAGTTCAATATCCGCAAATCAATCAATATGATACACCACATTAACAAAAGGAGCAATAAAAATCACATGAACATCTCAACAGATGCAGAAAAAGCACTGACAGGATTAAACATCTTTTCATAATAAAACTCTCACCAAAGTTGGCATAGAGGGAATATATCTCAACATAATAAAGGCCATTTATGACAATCCCACAGCTAACATCATACTCAATATTGAAAAGCTGTAAGTTTTTCCTCTAAAATTAGTAACAAGACAAATGTGCCAACTTTCACCAGTTTTAACATAGTATGAAAATCCTAGCTACAGCAATCAAACAAGGAAAAGAGATAAAAGGCACCCAAACTGGAAAGGAAGAAATAAAACTGTCACTAAATTTGGAAGACATGATACTATGCATAGAAAATCCTCAAGATGCCACCAAAAATATTAGAACTAATAAATGAATTCAGTTAAGTTGCAAGATACAATATACAAAAATCTGTTGCATTTCTATACACTAACAATGAACTATCAGAAGAAGAAATTAAGAAAATAACCACATTTACAATCATATCAAAAAGAATAATAAATCTAACTAAAGAATTAAAGACCTATACTTGAAAAACTATAAGACATTGATTTAAAAAAAAAATTGAAGATGACACCAACCAATGGAAAGATATACAATGTTCATGAATTGGAAGAATTAATATCGTTAAAATGACCATACTACCTAAGGCAATCAACAGATTCAATGCAATCCCTATCAATGGCATTCTTCAAAGAACTAGAACAAATAATCCTAAAATTTGTATGGAAACACAAAAGACCCTGAGTAGCCAAATCAATTTTGAGAAAAAAGAACAAAGCAGGAGGTCCTGGGTTGGCCAAAAAAGGGTTGTTCGTTTTTTTCCATAAGATGGTTCTAGTAGCACTTAGTTGTCTTTAACTTCGTTCAAAACAATTTTGTTAGATTGTATGTAACAGCTGTCATATCAGCATGCATTTAAAAAAGATTTATCAAAATTGGTGAATTTTTGTGTACTTAGAACTGCTTTTGCTGCATCCCATGGATTTTGGGTCATGATGCTTTCATTGTCAATTGTTTCTAGTTATTTGTTGATTTCCTCTTTGATTTCTTCTGTGATCTCTTGGTATTTAGATGTGTACTGTTTAGCCTCGATGTGTCTGTTTTTTTACAATTTTTTTTTTTCCTGTAGTTGATATCTAGCCTCATAGCGTTTTGGTTGGAAAAGATACTTGATAAGATTTCAATTTTCTTAAATTTATTGAGGCTTGATTTGTGACCCAATATTTGATCTATCCTGGAGAATGTTCTATGTGCACTTGAGAAGAAAATATATTCTGTTGTTTTTGGATGGAATGTCCTATAAATATCAATTAAAACCATCTGCTTTAATGTGTCATTTAAAGCTTGTGTTTATTTATTTTCATTTCGGATGATCTGTCTATTGGTGAAAGTGGGGTGTTAAAGTCCCCTAAAATTATCGTGTTACTGTTGATTTCCCATTTTATGGCTGTTAGTATTTGACTTATGTATTGAAGTGCTTCTATGTTGGGTGCATAAATGTTTACAATTGTTATATCTTATTCTTGGATTGATCCCTTGATCATTATGTAGTGTTCTTCTTTGTCTCTTGTAATAGTCTTTATTTTAAAGTCTCTTTTGTCTGATATGAGTATTGCTACTCCAGCTTTCTTTTGATTTCCATTTGCATAGAATATCTTTTTCCATCCCCTCACTTTCAGTCTGTATGTGTCCCTAGGTGGGAAGTGTGTCTCTTGTAGACAGCATATATATGGGTCTTTTATTTTTTTGTATCCATTCAGCCAGTCTGTGTCTTTTGGTTGGAGCATTTAATCCATTTACATTTAAGGTAATTATCAACATGTATGTTCCTATGACCATTCTCTTAATTGTTTTGGGTTTGTTTTGATAGGTCTTTTCCTTCTCTTGTGTTTCCTGCCTAGAGAAGTTCCTTTAACATTTGTTGTAAAGCTGATTAGCTGGTGCTGAATTCTGTTAGATTTTGCTTGTCTGTAAGGTTTTAATTTCTCTGTCAAATCTGAATGAGTTCCTTGCTGAGTAGAGTAATCTTTATTGTAGGTTTTTCCCTTTCATCACTTTAAATATATCCTGCCACAGCCTTCTGGCTTGCAGTGTTTCTACTGAAAGATCAGCTTTTAACCTAATGGGGATTCCCTCTTATGTTATTTGTTGCTTTTCTCTTGCTGCTTTTAATATTTTTTCTTTGTATTTAATTTTTGATAGTTTGATTAATATGTGTCTTGGCTTGTTTCTCCTTGGATTTATCCTGTTTGGGAGTCTCTGTGCTTCCTAGACTTGATCGATTATTTCCTTTCCCATCTTAGGGAAGTTTTCAACTATAATCTCTTCAAATATTTTCTCAGACCCTTTCTTTTTCTCTTCTTCTTTTGGGACCCCTATTATTTACATGTTGGTGCATTTAATGTTGTCTCAGACGTCTCTGAGACTGTCCTCAGTTCTTTTCATTCTTTTTTCTTTATTGTGCTCTGTTTCAGTTATTTTCACTATTTTATCTTTGAGGTCACTTATCCATTATTCTGCTATTTATTTCTTCTAGAGAATTTTTAATTTCATTTATTGTGTTGTTCTTCCTGTGTGTTTTCTGTTTAGTTCTTCTGGGTCCTTGTTAAACTTTTCTAAATGTACTTTCTCCATTCTATTTTGAAGATTTTGGATCATCTTTAGTATCATTACTCTGAATTCTTTTTCAGGTAGGCTGCCTATTTCTTCTTCATTTGTTTGGTCTGGTGGGTTTTTACCTTGCTCCTTCAACTGCTGCATATTTCTCTGTCTTCTTATTTTGTTTAACTTACTGTGTTTGGGGTCTCCTTTTTGCAGGCTGTAAGTTCGTAGTTCCCATTGTTTTTGGTGTCTACCCCCAGTGGGTGAGGTTGGTTCAGTGGCTTGTGTAGGCTTCCTGGTGGAGGGCACTGGTGCCTGTGTTCTGGAGGTTGGGGCTGGATATTGTCCTTTTGGTGCTGGTGGGCAGGGCCACATCCAGTGGTGTATTTTGGCATGTCTGTGAACTTAATATGACTTTAGGCAGCCTCTCTTCTAATGGGTGGTGGTGTTTTCCTGTCTCACTATTTGTTTGGCATGGGGTATCCAGCACTGGGGCTTGCTGGCTGTTGGGTGGAGCTGGGTCTATTTGTTGAGAAAGAAATCCCTGGGAATGCTCTTGCTGAATAATATTACTTGGGCCTGGGAGGTCTCTGCTGGTCCAATGCCCTGGACTTGGCTCTCCCACCTTGGAGGCTCAGGCCTGACACCCAGCTGGAGCACCAAGACCCTGCCAGCCACACAGCTCAGAAGAAAAGGAAGAAAAAAAAGGAAAAAAAAACGAACAGGTAGTACTCCAAACCAAATGGTAAAAGCAAAACCTGACAGACAAAATCACGGACAGAAACATACACACACACACTCATAAAAATAAAACAAACAAACAAAAATGAACAGTCAGAACCCTAGGATGCCAGACATGAGAGGATTGGGGGTAGGAAAGAAATAAGTGAAGTAATTTAAGAGGTAAAAACTTCCAGTTGCAAAACAAATGAGTCATGAGTATTAAATGTACAGTGTGGAAAATATAGTCAATAGATATGTAATATCTTAATATGGTGACAGATCATAACTAGATTTATCATGGTGATCATTTAGAAATACCAAATCATTTTGTTGTGTAGCAGGAATTAACTTAATGTTGGCAGACAATCATACTTCAAGAACAAAGAGACAGAAAAAGAGGTCAGCTTTGTGGTTATTGGACATGGGGATGGGGAGAGAAGGAATTTGATGAAGGCAGTAAAAAGATACAGACTTCCAGTTATAGGATAAATAAGTATTAAGGATATAATGTACAACATGATAAATATAATTCACACTGCTCTAAATTGTATATAAATTTGTTAAGAGAGTAAATCTTAAGAGTTTTCATTACAAGAAAAATTTTTTCTATTTCTTTAATTTTGTTTCTATATGAAATGATTGATGTTCATTAAATTTGTGACAATCACTTCATGATATATATAAGTCAAATCATTATTCTGTGTACTTTAAACTTATATAGTGCTGTATGTCAATTATATCTCAATAAACCTGGAAGAAAAAAATCTAGATATTAGGTTAGAATGGTTCCAGTTTAAGGCTGAACTTCTAATGTAGTGAATTCTGTGCCATAATTTTCTTTAAATTTCTTCTAATCTGCAACAAGCACAATATCACTGTACATCTCATGGCTGAGTTTGTCAGTAAGTGATAGTCATCCTTGACTTCTGGAAATGAAGAAATGCCGGCAATGAACAAACTGAGTAAATTATTTTCTTCTTTGGTCCCTTCCATACCCTGTTTTTCTCTCACTGTCAACTGAGCAGTTTAGATTGGATGATCCCTTATACAGGTTGATTGGTTATTTTTAGACATTCAACAGTGTCAAATTTCTGTGCTTATGGCTTTGAATAATTCAAATATGAAACAGTTGCTTTCCTAAAGGACCTCATTTATCCCTTAAGATGCATGACATAGATGTATAAGAATCTAAATAGCAGTATATGACAATGATACACAACTGTATATGAATTTGTTACATGAACAACAAATGGATCATAATGTGACATAGGAAGACTTCCTGTAGGACATGGAAATTAGATCAAGACATGAAACACATAAGTTTAGGCTGTTTTCCCAAAAGCACACAACCAATTTGAAATTCTGCTTGCATAGGAACATGACTGCCAGCTTCAGCCAACTACAGATTCATGTCATTAGTAATAAATGACCATGGCAGTTCAGAAATGAGTAGCATCTAGAGTTATAAGATGGCTCTATTCCAGATGATGTTTACTTACGTGCAGCAATTAGAGCCCAGCTGCTATAGGAGGGCAGTCATATTCCCAGTTAGACTTTAGAAAAAGTGACCTTTCATTAAAGAAATTGCCCTCAAGAAATTGGATTTATACAAACTGAAAGATATGGATCTTGCAAAGATGTTTCAAAAGAGCCTCATGAAATCACGAACCCTTACTGTCTCAGCCTGACACCTCTGAGTAGTGGTAGAATTCATTCATTCAACAAAAGAGGACATGCACTGGGACTGAACAGACTAAAAAAGAAAACATCCCTGCCTTGAGGCAACCAACATGAACAAACATTTGGGTTATAGACCCAAGCTTCTCTTTTCAAGGATTTTCAATTCCAGGACATTCAGTTCAATAAGGAATTGAAATAGTACAAGGTCTTGTGGGTGGGGAGAGGGAAAGATGGAAAAAATGGGAAGAGGGATCCCTGGGAGGAAACTGTCAGGAGGTCATCCAGGAAGTAAAATGTAACAACAAAGTTGCCTTCCTGGAACAGAGGGGTTGGTTTTGTCATTAAGAGTGTGGCAGGATGCATATGCACTACCATTGTTGTTTTTATACTATTTCCCCATATCCACCCTTCTATACAACAGCTTCAAGTTCTGTTATCTCTTGACCTGAGGGGATGTGGGGTTGACTTGTAGTCAAGGGTATTTGTCACTGGGTGGAAGGAAAAATTTGTTGGGAAGATACTTCCTTCCCTATGTTCCATTTCTCAAAAAACTCCACAATCACTGAGATGATTATCCCAAGTGTCCTGGAAAGAAGATATTTTAGAAACCTTTGGACCTTTAAATTAATGGCCTCAAGGATTATTTCTTTGGCCTCAAGGACCATTTGCTTTGATGATCACTAATATTGGATTTGAGAAGAGAAGGGTAACTTCTGAGAATTGAAGATAAAGGACCCCAGATGCCTGGTGAAGCAGATTCCTTCTCTTAATCTTGGTAATGTCCTGGGGAGGAGGGAAGGATTTAGGAGCCTCTGGATCCTTGGAACAAAGCAAATCCTAGACCTCACCAAAAATACCAAATCCTTTTCAAGGCACAGTAAGAGGATGATTCAAGACTTAAGAACAATAAGGGCTAAGCCAAGAGCCATCTCCACAATTACCAACATGGACAAAAAAGACAATTACCACATGGGCCTCCCTGGAGAATTAGCTCTGCATAAAATCATGGAACTTTGGTATAAGCCTTGGTAAAACTGGGGCATAAAGCTCAAATGACATAATGTAAAATTTCCCACAAACCTCAGCAAGTCAGGTTTGGAAATTAAATTGATTTAAGAAAATAAACCAAAGCCATATTTCTTGAAAGCTGAATTCATGGACTTGAAATTGTATCTACTACCAAGAGTGATGAAGAAACTGAGAGAAAAGGGTTCCATTTTCTTTGAGTCAGGACCACCATATTAATGACATCCATATGACGTATTTTCTGACAGCTGGAACTACAAACAAATTCATTTCTTAAGGCAATAAAATTAAATTCCTTCCAACAAATAACTCTTTAAAAAATAGCTAATTAGGAGGTTCATGTAACAGCATCCATCAGCCTTTAGAAAAGAAGGAAATATATTCCATTGACAGTATTGCTGGCATTTTCTTGGTGATGCTGGAATGGATACCCCTGCCTTGTGGGCTTTGTAATCACACAGAACCAGAGCAAGTGAGCTCAGGGGGACTCCACACGCTGCGTGACAACCTCCAGAGTATCTTATGCACTTGATAGGATCAAATTCACTGTACTGGATTATACGTAGCAGGCCCCAGTACAGCCTTTAGAACTCCATCATTTTTTCTGATAGTGTGATCTATTAAAGTACCCCAACAGCCTAAGTGCATCAGATGCATGTATGCACCAAAGGAGATAACATTGCAGATAAGAGTGCTGGGCTATCTGGCTTTATCACATCTAATGTGTCTTTTGAAGTTATAAACAGGATTATCCTATAAATCCTTGGCAAGTCATGGTTAATCCTCATCTTCATTAAGAAACATAAAAGGACATACTTAATACTCAATATCAGCTCACGGTTTTGTGTGTTATTATTTTAAGGAGTGAATTTGGTGCTCTGGTGGTGAAACTCATTCACATCGCTGTTCTAGATGATGGTCTACTAATCATAACAATGCATTTTTTCCATTAAATGTCTGCATTGGTCTTTCTTATATCAAATCCACTGAAGATTTTGAATATTGCTATCTCAGCTTAGAGGAACTGAAAATTTCAAACCATGGTTTATGGCACAGTATCTCAAATAAAGAGAGATAATACTGATGGTATACTTTTTGGGTGTATAGTATGTTTCTGGGTGGATATCTCTGTTTTTGCACAATAATAGGTCCCATGTTCTGCTTGCAAACAGCTGAAGGCCGCTTTGCAATTCCACTTTTAAGAAAAACATGGGACAATCTATCAGAAAGACAAAGAAAGAAGGTGCTAAATAAGGAACACATTTCGGATTTGTAGGACATTCTGATTTGTTTTTTTAAATTTTTGAATTTTACTTTATTTATTTTTTTATACAGCAGGTTCTTATCAGTCATCAATTTTATACACATCAGTGTGTACATGTCAATCTCAATCGCCCAATTCAGCACACCAGCATCCCCACTCAACAGTGGTTTTCCCCCCTTGGGGCCCATACATTTGTTCTCTACCTCTGTGTCTCAACTTCTGCCCTGCAAACCGGTTCATCTGTACCATTTTTCTAGGTTCTACATACATGTGTTAATATACGATATTTGTTTTTCTCTTTCTGACTAACTTCACTCTGTATGACAGTCTCTAGATAGATCCATCCACGTCTCAAAAAATGACTCAATTTCGTTCCCTTTTATGGCTGAGTAATATTCCATTGGATATATGTACCACATCTTCTTTATCCATTCGTCTGTCAATGGGCATTTAGAGTGCTTCCATGACCTGGCTATTGTAAAGAGTGCTGCCATGAACATTGGGGTGCATGTGTCTTTTTGAATTATGGTTTTCTCTGGGTATATGCCGAGTAGTGGGATGGCTGGATCATATGGTAATTCTATTTTAGCTTTTTAAGGAACCTCCATACTGTTCTCCATAGTGGCTGTATCAATTTACATTCCCACCAACAGTGCAAGAGGGTTCCCTTTTCTCCAGACCCTCCCCAGCATTTGTTGTTTGTAGATTTTCTGATTATGCCCATTCTAACTGGTGTGAGGTGATAACTCATTGTAGTTCTGATTTGCACTTCTCTAATAATTAGTGATGTTGAGCACCTTTTCATGTGCTTCTGGGCCATCTGTATGTCTCCTTTGGAGAAATGTCTACTTAAGTCTTCTGCCCATTTTTGGATTGGGTTGTTTGTTTCTTTAATATTGAGCTGCATGAGCTGTTTATATATTTTGGAGATTAATCCTTTGTCTGTTGATTCATTGGCAAATATTTTCTCCCATACTGAGGGTTGTCTTTTCGTCTTGATTATGGTTTCCTTTGCTGTGCAAAAGCTTTGAAGTTTCATTAGGTCCCATTGGTTTATTTTAGTTTTTATTTCTATTACTCTAGGTGGTGGATCAAAAAAGATCTTGCTGTGATTTATGTCAAGAAATGTTCTTCCTATGTTTTCCTCTAAGAGGTTTATAGTGTCTGGTCGTACATTTAGGTCTCAAATCCACTTTGAATTTATTTTTGTGTATGGTGTTAGGGAGTGTTCTAATTTCATTCTTTTACATGTAGCTCTCGAATTTTCCCAGCACCACTTATTGAAGAGACTGTCTTTTCTCCATTGTATATCTTTGCCTCCTTTGTCATAGATTAGCTAACCATAGGTGCGTGGGTTTATCTCTGGGCTTTGTATCTTGTTCCATTGACCTACGTTTCTGTTTTTGTGCCAGTACCATAATGTATTAATTACTGAAGCTTTGTAGTATAGTCTGAAGTCAGGGAGTCTGATTCATCCAGCTCTGTTTTTTTCCCTCAAGACTGCTTTGGCTATTGGGTCTTTTCTGTCTCCATACAAATTTTAAGATGATTTGTTCTAGTTCTGTAAAAATTGTCATTGGTAACTTGACAGGGAATGCATTGAATCTGTAGATTGCTTTGGGTAGTATAGTCATTTTCAAAATAGTGATTCTTACAATCCAAGAACATGGTATACCTTTCCATTTGTTGGTATCATCTTTAATTTCTTTCATCAGTGTCTTATAGTTATCTGCATACAGGTCTTTTGTCTCCCTAGGTAGGTTTATTCCTAGTTATCTATTCTTTTTGTTGCAATGGTAAATGGGAGTGTTTCCTTAATTTCTCATTCAGATTTTTCATCATTAGTGTATAGGAATGAAAGAGATTTCTGTGCATTAATTTTGTATCCTGCAAATTTACCAAATTCATTGATTAGCTCTAGTAGTTTTCTGGTGGCATTTTTAGGATTCTCTATGTATAGTATCATGTCATCTGCAAACAGTGACAGTTTTGCTTCTTCTTTTCCAATATGTATTCATTTTGTTTCTTTTTCTCCTCTGATTGCCGTGGCTAGGACTTCCAAAAGTATGTTGAATAATAGTAGTGAGAGTGGACATCCTTGTCTCGTTCCTGATCTTAGAGGAAATGCTTTCAGTTTTTCACCATTGAGAATGATGTTTGCTGTGGGTTTGTCATATATGGCCTTTATTATGTTGAGGTAGGTTCACTCTCTGCCCACTTTCTGGAGAGTTTTTATCATAAGTGGGTGTTGAATTTGTCCAAAGTTTTTTTCTGCATCTATTGAGATGATCATATGGTTTTTATTCTTCAATTTGTTAATATGGTGTATCACATTGATTGATTTGCGTATATTGAAAAATCCTTGCTTCCCTAGGATAAATCCCACTTGATCATGTTGTATGATCCTTTTAACATGTTGTTGGATTCTGTTTGCTAATATTTTGTTGAGCATTTTTGCATCTATATTCATCAGTGACATTGTCTGTAATAATCTTTTTTTGTAGTATCTTTGTCTGGTTTTGTTATCAGGGTGATGGTGGCCTCATAGAATGAGTTTGGGATTGTTCCTTCCAAATTTTTGGAAGAGTTTGAGAAGGATGGGTATTAGCTCTTCTCAAAATGTTTGATAGAATTCACCTGTGAAGCCATCTGGTCCTGGACTTTTGTTTGTTGGAAGATTTTTAATCACAGTTTCAATTTCATGACTTGTGATTGGTCTCTTCGTATTTTCTGTTTCTTCCTGGTTCAGTCTTGGAAGGTTATACCTTTCTAGGAATTTGTCCATTTCTTCCAAGTTGTACATTTTATTGGCATAGAGTTGCTTGTAGTATTCTCTTAGGATGCTTTGTATTTCTGTGGTGTCTGTTGTAACTTCTCCTTTTTCATTTCTAATTTTATTGATTTGAGTCCTCTCCCTCTTTTTCTTGATGAGTCTGGCTAATGGCTTATCAATTTGTTTATCTTCTCAAAGAACCAGCTTTTAGTTTTATTGATCTTTATTATTGTTTTCTTTGTTTCTATTTCATTTATTTCTACTCTGATCTTTATGATTTCTTTCCTTCTGCTAACTTTGGGTTTTGTTTGTTCTTCTTTCTCTAGTTCCTTTAGGTGTAAAGTTAGATTGTTTATTTGAGATTTTTCTTGTTTCTTGAGGTAGGTTTTTATAGCTCTAAACTTCCCTCTTAGAACTGCTTTTGCTGCATCCCATAGGTTTTGGATCATTGTGTTTTCATTGTCATCTTTCTCTAAGTATTTTTTGGTTTCCTCTTCAATTTCTTCAGTGATCTCTTGGTTGTTTAGTAACGTATTGTTTCACCTCCATGTGTTTGTGTTTTTTACGTTTTTTCCCTGTAACTCATTTCTAATCTCATAGCATTGTGGTTTTTGGATGGAATGTCCTATAAATATCAATTAAAGCTATCTGGTCTATTGTGTCATTTAAAGCTTCTGTTTCCTTATTTATTTTCATTTTGGATGATCTGTCCATTGGTGTATGTGAGATGATAATGTCCCCCACTATTATTGTGTTACTGTCGATTTCCTCTTTTACAGCTGTTAGCAGTTGCCTCATGTATTGAGGTGCTCCTATCTTTGGTGCATATATATTTATAATTGTTATATATTCTTCTTGAATTGGTTCCTTGATCATTATGTAGTGTCTTTCCTTGTCTCTTGTAACATTCTTTATTTTAAAGTCCATTTTATGTGATATGAGTATTGCTACTCCAGCGTTTTTTTGATTTTCATTTGCATGGAATATCTTTTTCCATCCCCTCACTTTCAGTCTGTATGTGTCCCTTGATCTGAAGTGGGTATCCTGTAGACAGCATATATATGGGTCTTGTGTTTGTATCCATTCAGCAAGCATGTGTCTTTCGGTTGGAGCATTTAATCCATTCACGTTTAAGGTCATTATCGATATGTATGTTCCTATGACCATTCTCTTAATTGTTTTGGGTTTGTTTTTGTCGGTCCTTTTCTTCTCTTTTGTTTCCCACTTAGTGAAGTTCCTTTAGTATTTGCTGTAGAGCTGGTTTGGTGGTGCTGAATTCTCTTAGCTTTTGCTTGTCTGTAAAGCTTTTGATTTCTCCATCGAATCTGAATGAGATCCTTGCCGGGTAGAGTAATCTTGGTTGTAGGTTCTTCCCTTTCATCACTTTAAGTATATCATGCCACTCCCTTCTGGCTTGTAGAGTTTCTGCTGAGAAATCAGCTGTTAACATTATGGGAGTTCCCTTGTAGGTTATTGGTCATTTTTCCCTTGTTGCTTTTAATAGTTTTTCTTTGTTTTTAATTTTTGCAAATTTGATTAATATGTGTCTCAGCATGTTTCCCCTTGGGTTTATACTGTTTGGGACTCGCTGCATTTCCTGGACTTGGGTGGCTATTTCCTTTCCCATGTTACAGAAGTTTTCAACTATAATATCTTCAAATATTTTCTCTGGTCCTTTCTCTCTCTCTTCTCCTTCTGGTACCCCTATAATGCGAATGTTTTTGCATTTAATGTTGTCCCATATATCTCTTAGGCTGTCTTCATTTCTTTTCATTCTTTTTTCTTTATTCTGTTCTGTAGCAGTGAATTCCACCATTCTGTCTTCCAGGTCACTTATCCGTTCTTCTGCCTCAGTTATTCTGCTATTGATTCCTTCTAGTGTAGTTTTCATTTCAGTTATTGAGGTCCTGGATCATGTTCACTATCATTATTCTGAATTCTTTTTCTGTAAGGTTGCCTATCTCCACTTCATTAAGTTGTTTTACTGGGGTCTTATCTTGTTCCTTCATCTGGCACAGAGCCCTCTACCTTTTCATCTTGTCTATCTTTCTTTGAATGTGGTTTTTGTTCTACAGGCTGCAGGATTGTAGTCCTTCTTGCTTCTGCCTTCTGCCCTCTGGTGGATGAAGATATCTAAGAAGCTTGTGTAAGTTTCCTGATGGGAGGGACTTGTGCTGGGTAGAGCTGACTGTTGCTCTAGTGGGCAGAGCTCAGTTAAACTTTAATCCACTTGTCTATTGATGGGTGGGGCTGGGTTCCCTCCCTGTTGGTTGTTTGGCCTGAGGCAACCCAACACTGGAGCCCACCTGGGCTCATTGGTGGGGCCAATGACAGACTCCGTGAGGGCTCACACCAAGGAGCACACCCCAGAACCTCCGCTGCCAGCGTCTCCATCCCCACGGTGAGGCACAGCCACCCCACGCCTCTGCAGGAGACCCTCCAACACCAGCAGGTAGGTCTAGTTCAGTCTCCCCTAGGGTCACTGTTCCTCCCCTAAGTCCCAATATGCACACTACTTTGTGTGTGCCCTCCAAGAGTGGGATGTCTGTTTCCCCCAGTCCTGTCAAAGTCCTGAAATCAGTTCCCACGAGGCTTCAAAGTCTGATTCTCTAGGAATTCCTCCTCCCCTTGCTGGTTCCCCAGGTTGTGACGCCTGACGTGGGGCTCAGAACCTTCACTCTAGTGGGTGGACTTCTGTGGTATAAGTGTTCTCCAGTCTGTGAGTCACCCACCCAGCAGTTATGCGATTTGATTTTACTGTGATTGCACCCCTCTTACCGTTTCATTGTGACTTCTTCTTTGTCTTTGGATGTGTGGTATCTTTTTTGGAGAGTTCCAGTGTCTTCCTGTCGATGATTGTCCAGCAGCTAGTTGTGATTCTGGTGTTCTCGCAAGAGCGAGTGAGAGCACATCCTTCTACTCTGCCATCTTAGTTCCTCCAATCTGTGCTTCAGGACATCCTGATCTTGATTATCACGTCAGAATCAGAGGAGACTGGAGCTAAGAAAGACCTCTCATATGATTTGAGTATCAGCTAGAACTTTACAGCTTATTTATTAAATCATAAAATATATTTTTCTAATTTTGATCAGAGATTTCTGGTTCATTAATATAAAGACCTTGCATTTCTCAAGTGAGTGTGGGTTAAAGAGTTTCTTGCTAATTTTAAACTAAACTTCTAGAATTATCTGATAAAATGATTTAATATATCTATCTGTGTATGTATTGATCTATATATATATGTTTTTATATGTGTGTATATATATATATATATATATATATACACCTCTCAAAAAATATGAACAAGTTTACAATTGAATCATTTAAAATTGAACTCTCAAAACAACTGTTTTAAATGTCCCCAGGATTTAATTTATAGTTATGACTGAGTCATGACACAGAAAGGTCAGTGCCTTTAAAAGAAGAGTCAATTACCTCCAATTCCCAAGATGAGGAGGCACACTGTACCATGCAGAGCCACGTGAAGAAGGACCAGAGTTGTTCAGGGGACAGAAGAAGTGAGGGGAACTCATGGATGTGAGATATAATTACTACAGCTGTAGGAAATTGTCAGGTAGAGGGCATACCCTATTGGGCCAGAAAAAAACATGGATATTGAGGTTGGTGGTGAAAATTTTTATTATGGAATTTATGCGTCACTGAAAACACGAGATGATGTGGATATAAACAACTTTGCTTGTTAGTTTGGCTCATGCTTCCAAGATGCCAAATAATCAATTAATTACAGAATATTAGGAATGCTTTTACAACATAAACTAACATTAATCAACTTACATGTCTTTTCTAGATATTTACTAATAAACACTTTTACATTCTTATCAACTTTTCTGTAGATGTTTTAAAAAACTTAGAAATTTTCTTCAAAAGCTTGTTTTTTTCAACTGCACTAAGTAAATCAATTACATTTCATTTATTCCCTTTAGTGCATGACAATATAATATTTTCTCTCTCAGATTTTAGTACTCTATTTTATCATTGTTCCTAATCTGGTTATTAACTGTCCTAGGTACCATTTCAAACCATGTAACCTTATTTTACAGCAGTAAATTATGTATTTTGATGGAAAACGCACTACAAACTATTTAGCAACACTTAAAACATAGCTATTTTCCTTCTGTTAAAGTTTAGAATGGGCTCTGGTTAAACGTGCACTTAAATTGCTGTGTGTTTGTACTGTGCATATAGGAATGTGTGTGTGTGTGTGTGTATGTGTGCATTTGTGCTTAAGTGTGTATTTAAAGAGTTCAATTAATATTCTGTGGTAATCTGCTCTTCACACAGAAATACCACCTAAGCAGAGGGCTTGACATTTAGAATCAATATTGTGCTGAACATTTAAGTGTCACAGCAAATATCAATAGGCCCAAAATTGTTCATGTGCTGGGCAAAGTATAATTGGCAAAGCAACCAGAATGACTAATTTGTTTCCAAATTCCCCCCACCAGACATTTTCCCCCTAACTCCAACCAGATACTGAAATATCACAAGGTCAACAAGTGCAGAGGTCCACATTGGAGTTCATTTGAGCTCCCTAGAAGGGCAGTGGCTCATCCCAAATCACACAGGACTTAAGCTCAAGCTGTCAGCCTATGGATCTGATACTCTTTACACAGGCTTTTCTTCTTCTTTAATATTATGCTTTTGTTTGTGTTGTGATAAAATAAGACTTTGAAAAAGAGAAAATTATGTTAATACTAATTGAACATGAAGAAAAAAAGTCTAGTAGTAGTTCTTAAACAAAATCCATTGTATGACCAATGTAGATGTGAGCTATAACTTCTTCAGACTGAGTAGTCATTGACAATGTAACCTAATTTAGCCATTCAGATACTTCAAGTAATGAGAAGCATGGTAGTATTCTGGAAAGAGAAAGGGACTAGGATATGAAGACATGAAGTCCTCATACCCTCATTATTTCCTTGTTTTCTTTAATATGACTACTTAACTTCTCTGAGCCTCAGTTTCCTTCTTGGTCAAGTGGAGAAAATTATCCATGCCTTGCCTACCTTGCAGTGATCAAATGAGATATAATTAGAAAGTGCCATGCAAATGTAACATTGTCTCTCTCTACAAGCTTATTTGTTTTAAGGTTTGGATTTACACTGTCTAAATATTTTTTAAAAAAGCAATACAGATGAGTTTAACCAAAAAGCTGGTTATCAACTGAAGAACAGCTATTTGTATCGACTATCTCTTATATTAAGTAGATTGTCTACACAAATATGATTTTAAAACAGTTAATTTAAGGTCCAATATTTCAGTAACATTGTTTTGAACAGATAATTCCTTATACTGCAGGCTTTGTTTCTCAAAGCACTGTCTCAAAATTCAAGTATTAAAAGGAATCACAAACATATCAACCAGGTGACAGACATATCAGAAACAAAGTGTGGCAGGCCCAGGATACCAAGGCATCTGAATCCAGGCACTTCCTACCCTAGCCACTGAGTCAATACAAAGCTTCATTGGTAGTGTTAGTAGGCCACGGAGGTGGGCAGCCAAGAAGGTCATTAGTAGTATTCATTTATTCAAATTTGTTTATTCAGTAAATACACACTGTATATAAAACCATTTGTAAGAATGAAGAATATAAAAAAGATTAAGGCTCATTTCCTTTTGAAAAAGTATCTGTAAAAAAAATGTACTCAATGTGAAAAATTCCCCAGGCCTTTCTCAATAAGGGCCTAAGCCTGAGAGTATCCCATAATAGAACTTTCCCTCTCACTACATGTACTGAGTTCAATACAATCCTCCCAAAATTCACATGCAGCCAGAACCTGTGAATGCGACTTTCGTTGGAAATAGGGTCCTTGCAGATGTAATAATGTTACAATAAAGTCATACTGGATTAGGGTGAGAGTCTTACAAAAGTAGAGACATTTGGAAACAGAGAAACATAGAGGAGAAGGCCATGTGAAAACAGAAGCAGAGACTGGAGTTATGCGTCCATAAGCCAAGGGTGTCAAAGGTTGCTGGCGACTACCAGAAGCTAGGAAGAGGAAAGAGTCTTTTCTGAACTTTTTATAGGGAGCATAGACTTGCCAAAAACTTGATGTCTGACTTCTAGTCTCCAGAGCTGTGAGAAAATACATTTCCGCTGTTTTAAGACACCCAGTTTGTGGTACTTTGTTATTACAGCCCTAGAAAACTAGTATACTAAGGGAATTAAGACTGCTATTTCTCCTTTAGAGCAAATGTCATTTAGATAGCCAGGGAAACTGATTCAACAGATATCAATCTAGTATAAAATAGGATTGAGTGCCAAAAAGAATAGGAAGGAATAGAGAGATCAGGGGGCAAGCAGATTATAGAATTGAATTCTTGATTAAAGATAATTTCTTAGGGTTAATTATATAAAGCTTAATCTAACTCATGTTACTGAGAAACTCCTGAAGAAATGTCACTTGAGTAATGACAATATTAATATTCTCTTTAGGGAGTCTACTTACAGCAGTAGTCAGCTCTTCGATCTCTGCCTCATTTCCCCATCATCATTGTCTTTCCCAACTTCCACATAGCAGTATCTGCCAGTCCCTCAAGAGCCCACCCCCATCCCACAGGCATACCTGACAAGTTTCAAAACAGCATCACCTCCACCATTTGCTACAACTTATAAAGTAAAGAAAAGGGGAGGGAAAACAAGAGACTAACATACCAGACATTACAGTAATTGTTTTTATATACATAGGTTAATTATTCATTCATTCATTTGACACTCATACATGTCTTGCTTAATTTTATTAAGCATTTCTTAAATGCTTGGCATTAAACCACATTTTCAGGATTCCAAATTGGACAAGAGAGTAATGTTCCCTGCCCTCTTTTCCACTTATATTCATCTTT
Organism: Balaenoptera borealis; assembly: GCF_965194805.1. Classification (NCBI taxonomy): domain Eukaryota; kingdom Metazoa; phylum Chordata; class Mammalia; order Artiodactyla; family Balaenopteridae; genus Balaenoptera; species Balaenoptera borealis. The sequence goes on from NC_138875.1 coordinate 33,651,086, forward strand.
GCCTGATCCTTGGATTTATACCTTGGTCTGCCTGCTGGGTTCTTGTGTTGCATCTAAGCATCACCTGACCAGAGCAAACTCTTGTCAGAATATCAAGCCCTTACAGCACATTTACTGATAAACCACACTTATATTTGCCCAGTTACTGAATTGAGCTTCCTCTCTGACACTTCACTCCAGTGTTTTCCCTATTGTCTTCCTTAAGACCTAATCTCCACTGTGGCACCAAAGTTAAGCCTAGAACCTTCTATTGGCTGAGGATCCTTGGATGGCATCTATTAGCTTTCCTTTCCTAGAGCTATATTCTCCAAATATACTGCATCCCCTTAAATCATTCACTCCATCTGTCAAGCAAGCCTTGAATATTTATTTAGAACTTACTGTATGCCAGAAACCATTCTAAAGATATGGTGCTAAACATGATAGATAGAGTTTCTTCTGTTATGGAGATTAGGTTCTACATTAATAGAACAAGAAAAAGAAAAAAGTAAACAAAAAAGTACAAAATTAAAGTCCAAGTACTACACGGATAAGTAAATAATTAAGACATCTTATTTAAAACACGCACAAAAATCACAAAACCAAGGAGATGAAAAAAGACTGAAAGAAGAGGTGGGGAAAGACCTTCTTAAGAAGATGCCATTTAAACTAATATCAAAATAAACTAGCCCTGTGATTAGGGTAAAAGTGCACACAATGTTTTACAGATAGAGGCAGAGCAAGAACTAAAAACCAAACAGAAAAAACTCCACATGACAAGGATGCTTTCTACTAAACCATGTTATTTCTAGACAGATAGAAATAACAATCTGATTCAACATGCTCTTTCCCCTATAGAGACAATTATAAGAAAGGCTATGGAATCTCAGTGTTTCTTCTGTACTTTGTGAGGTTTTCAAAAAAAAAAAAAAAAACCTATCCTGGAGATGACTAAGCCCTCAGATATCTATGTGAAGAAAGAAATTGGAGATAATTGTGCTTTCTAGCTAGAAGAAAAAGTCATAAATTGTCTCCATCATATTATGCTAATAAAAGATGTCTAATTAGCAAACCTTGAGACTTATATCATTCTCTTCTAGAGAAGGATAAAACTCTAAGCCTCAATATATGTTTAAAAAGTGGACCAGAGAGACACTAATTCAATTTTCATGACCAATTCAATCTCTTGTCCTGTTTTTTAACTTCCAATAGCTCCCAAAGATCATAAATTGTGAAGTTTTTTCACTACGGAACTTAACTAAGACCAATAACTCATTTCATAAATCACCAAACAGTTGACAAAGGATAATGACTTTCAGTCAGTCTTAAACTAGGGATAGATTCAAACCAAAGACATAAAGCTGAAAGTCCTCTACCCAGTGTCTATTATGCAGCCTTGAGGTAGTTAATTTATACTTAATGCTATTGTACATTTGAAATACATACAATACTACAAGCCTGAAGATGGGGTCCCACTCTGTATCACCCTACCTGCCTCTCCAGCTCCAGCCACTCTCTCCCCAACACCCTACATCCAAGTCATGGAAACAGCAGCTATTCTAACACGAACTGCTCCCATTCTGGTTTTCACCTTAAGCTCAGTTGTTTCAAGACATACTTCTGGCTCGATTTTATCACAGCTGTCACACTTCATAGCATGCTTGAGCTGACAAGGACTCTCCTTTGAGCAAACCTGAGCCAAGCTCGTCTGTCTTCTCTCTGACTAAGCTACCACCTTGGGTCCTGTCCTTGGACCCTTCAGCCCAGTTTTAGCAACAATCCCACTGCGTCAGTTTAGCAAAAATCCCTCCCTCTTGGCCTGATCCCCCTGGATAGCTGCTGTATATTATTCATGATCATAGTTTCCACTCTGACACAAATTTGAAAATTGTTTTGGTACTAATTTGTATTCATCACTGTGCTCTTTGGTGCTTCTTTCTGCTTTTAACAAAAACATCACCTTTCATAACCTCATTTTTCAAATTGTGCTCATATGAATGCTGTAAGAAAGGAACTATGGGAGGCACTGAAATATAATGATGAATGAGATGAACATAATCCTAGATTTTTACAGTCTATTAGAAGGCAGATAATTGGAAACACTTACAGTGAAGTATGACAATATCTATATATGATAAAAGCAGGATGTTATGACAACATAGGGCATGGGACTTATCCACATTCAAGTGTCCCAGAAAAGTTTCCCAGAGAATGAGGAAATTGGTTGGTTACCTAAAAGATGGGTAAAATGTAGCTAAAACAAGAGATCTGGCCTACAAATTTGGGACAAAATGTTCCAAGCATAGTATGAGCAATAGTCAAGAAGCAAGAGAGAAAAGAACATGGGGGATTCCACATACTGGACAAAGTACCAGCAGTGGGAGTGGGTCATGGCTGACAAATAAGGCAAGAGGGATGTAGTCAGAAGGTAATCATGAGGGAACTTAAAATTGACATAGGGAATTATATTTTCTCCTTGGGTTAAAGGATTAAATTATTTTGAATAGGCCCTCCAGGTAAGCCTTTTTTCTGGGCTTGTACCAAACTTACTAATGTAACCCATAAAAAGATGATATCTAAAATGAAATAATTTTCTGAAGACTTTTATAAAAACCAAGTGATGGGTTAGATCCTATAGGCAATGACAAAAACTCATTAAATATTTTCTGAAGAAATGTGGCAGAAAACGGTGTTTTGTGTATATATTCCATAGCAATGCTGAAAAATGGTAAGAAAAAAAAGCCAGGAAAGATAAAACACATTAAATGGGGGGGACGTTCAAGATGGCAGAGGAGTAAGACATGGAGATGACCTTCCTTCCAACAAATACATCAAAAATACATCTACATGTGGAACAACTCCTACAGAACACCTACTGAACACTGGCAGAAGACCTCAGACTCCCCAAAAGGCAAGAAAATCCCCACATACCTGGGTAAGGCAAGAGAAGAAAGGAAAAACAGAGACAAGAGAATAGGGATAAGACCTGCACCTCTGGGAGGGAGCTGTAAAGGAAGAAAAGTTTCCACACACTAGGAAACCCCTTCACTGGTGAAGACTGGGGGTGAAGCAGGGGAAGCATCAGAGCCATGGAGGAGAACACAGCAATAGGGGTGCAGGGGGCAAAGCAGAGAGATCCCTGCACAGAGGATCAGTGCTGACCAGCACTCACCAGCGTGAGAGGCTTGTCTGCTCACTCACTGGAGTGGGTGGGGGCTGGGAGTCAATTTTAAGATGATCCAAAATCTTGGAAATAGAATGAGAAAATACAAGAAACATATAACAAGGACCTGGAAGAAATAAAGAGGAAATGAGAAATGATGAACAACACAATAAATGAAATTAAAAATTCTCTAGAAGGAATCAATAGCAGAATAACTGAAGCAGAAAAATGGAAAAGTGACCTGGAAGATAAAATAGTGGAAATGACTACCACAGAGCAGAATAAAGAAAAAAGAATGAAAAGAATTGAGAAAAGTCTCAGAGACCTCTGGAACAACATTAAATGCACCAATATTCGAATTACAGAGGTCCCAGAAGAAGAAGAGAAAAAAGGGACTGAGAAACTGACAAAATATTTGAAGAGATTATAGTTGAAAACCTCCTTAATATGGGAAAGGAAATAGTAAATCAAGTCCAGGAAGAGCAGAGAGTCTTATACAGGATAAATCCAAGGAGAAACAAGCCAAGGCACATATTAATCAAACTATCAAAAATTAAATACAAAGAAAAAATATTAAAAGCAGCAAGGGAAAAGCAACAAATAACATACAATGGAATCCCCATTAGGTTAACAGCTGATCTTTCAGCAGAAACTCTGCAAGCCAGAAGGGAGTGGCAGGTCTTATTTAAAGTGATGAAAGGGAAAAACCTACAACCAAGATTACTCTACCAGCAAGGATCTCATTCAGATTTGACAGAGAAATTAAAAACCTTTACAGGTAAGCAAAAGCTAACAGAATTCAGCACCAGCAAAACAGCTTTACAACAAATGCTAAAGGAACTTCTCTAGGCAGGAAACACAGGAGATGGAAAAGACCTACAATAACAAACCCAAAACAATTAAGAAAACAGTAATAGGAACATACGTATCAATAACTACCTTAAATGTAAATGGATTAAATGCTCTAACCAAAAGACATAGACTGGCTGAATGGATACAGAAATAAGACCCATATATATGCTGTCTACAAGAGACACACTTCAGATGTAGGGACACATACAGACTGAAAGTGAGGGGATGGAAAAAGATATTCCATGAAAATGGAAATCAAAAGAAAGCTGGAGTAACAATACTCATATCAGGCTTAATAGACTTTAAAATAAAGATTATTACAAGAGACAAAGAAGGACATGACATAATGATTAAGGGATCAATCCAAGAAGAAGATATAATAATTGTAAATATTCATGCACCCAACATAGGAGCACCTCAATACATAAGGCAAATGCTAACAGTCATAAAAGGGGAAGTTGAAAGTACCACAAAATAGTAGGGGACTTTAACACCCCACTTTCACCAATGAACAGATCCTCCAAAATGAAAATAAATCAGGAAATGCAAGCTTTAAATGATATATTAAACAAGACGGATTTAACTGATATTTATAGGAAATTCCATCCAAAAACAACAGAATACATTTTCTTCTCAAGTGCTCATGGAACATTCTCCAGGATAGATTATACCTTGGGTCACAAATCAAGCCTTGGTAAATTTAAGATAATTGAAATTTTATCAAATATCTTTTCTGACCACAATGCTATGAGACTAGACATCAATTACAGGGAAAAAATCTGTACAAAATACAAACATATGGAGGCTAAACAACACACTACTAAGCAACCAAGAGATCACTGAAGAAATCAAAGAGGAAATTAAAAAATACCTAGAAACAAATGACAATGAAAACACGAAGACCCAAAACCTATGGGATGCAGCAAAAGCAGTTCTAAGAGGGAAGCATATAGCAATACAATCTTACATCAAGAAACAAGAAATACCTCAAATAAACAACCAAACTTTAACACCTAAAGCAATTTGAGAAAGAAGAAGAAGAACAACAACAAAAAAACCCGAAGTTAGCAAAAGGAAAGAAATCATAAAGATGAGATCAGAAATAAATGAAAAAGAAATGAAGGAAACGATAGCAAAGATCAATAAAACTAAAAACTGATTCTTTGACAAGATAAGCAAAATTGATAAACCATTAGCCAGACTTACCAAGAAAAAAAGGCAGAAGACTCAAATCAGTAGAATTAGAAATGAAAAAGGAGAAGTAGCACCTGACACTGCAGAAATACAAAGGATTGTGAGAGATTACTATATGCCAATAAAATGGACAACCTGGAAGAAATGGACAAATTCTTAGAAAAGCATAACCTTCTGAGACTGAACCAGGAAGTAATAGAAAATATAAACAGACCAACCACAAGCACTGAAATTGAAACCACAACATCCAACAAAAAAACTCCCAGGACCACATGGCTTCACACGTGAATTCTATCAAACATTCAGAGAAGGGCTCTAACACCCATCCTTCTCAAACTCTTCCAAAATATAGCAGAGGGAGGAACACTCCCAAACTCATTCTATGAGGCCACCATCACCCTGATACCAGAACCAGACAAAGATGGCATAAAAAAAGAAAACAACAGGCCAATATCACTGATGAACGTAGATGTAAAATCTTCAACAAAATACTAACAAACAGAATCCAACAGCAGATTAAAAGGATCATACACTGTGATCAACTGGGGTTTATCCCAGCATTGCAAGGATTCTTCAATATACACAAATCAAACAATGTGATAACCCATATTAAAAAACTGAAGGATAAAAACCATATGATAATCTCAATATATGCAGAAAAACCTTTGAACAAAATTCAACACCAATTTATGACAAAAACTCTCCAGAAAGTAGGCATAGAGGGAACTTACCTCAACATAATAAAGGCCATATATGACAAACCCACAGCCAAGATTGTTCTCAATGGTGAAAAACTGAAAGCATTTCCTCTAAGATCAGGAATAAGACAAGGTTGCCCACACTCACCACAATAATTCAACATAGTTTTGGAAGTTTTAGCCACAGCAATCATAGAAGAAAAAGAAATAAAAGGAATCCAAATTGGAAAATAAGAAGTAAAACTCTTACTGTTTGCACAGGCTATGATACTATATAGAGAGAGTCCTAAAGATGTTACCAGAAAACGACTAGAGCTAATCAATGAATTTGGTAAAGTAGCAGGATACAAAATGAATGCACAGAAATCTCTTGCTTTCCTATACACTAATGATGAAAAGTCTGACAGGGAAATTAAGGAAGCGCTCTCATTTACCATTGCAACAATAGAACGAAATACCTAGGAAAAAAACCTACCTAAGGAGAAAAAAGACCTCTATGCAGAAAACTATAAGACACTGATGAAAGAAATTAAATACGATACAAACAGATGAAGAGATATACCATGTTCTTGGATTGGAAGAATCAACATTGTGAAAATGACCATACTACCCAAAGCAATCAACAGATTCAATGCAATCCCCATCAAACTACCAATAGCATCTTTCACAGACTTAGAATTAAAAAATTCCCAATTTGTATGGAAACAAAAAAGACCCTGAATAGCCAAAGCAATCTTGAGAAAGAAAAACAGAGCTGGAGGAATCAGGCTCCCTGACTTCAGACTATATTACAAAGCTACAGAACTCAAGACAATATGGTACTGGCACAAAAACAGAAATATAGATCAATGGAGCAGGATAGAAAGCCCAGACATAAATCCACGTATATATGGTCACCTTATCCTTGATAAAGGAGGCAAGAATATACAGTGGAGAAAAGACAGCCTCTTCAATAAGTGGTGCTGGAAAAATTCAAGAGCTACATGTAAAAGAATGAAATTAGAACACTCCCTAACAGCATACACATAAATAAACTAAAAATGTATTAAGGACCTAAATGTAAGGCCAGACCCTATAAAACTCTTAGGAAAACATAGGCAAAACACTCTATGACATAAATCACAGCAAGATCTTTTTTGACCCACCTCCTAGAGAAATGGAAATAAAAACAAATATAAACAAATGGGACCTAATGAAACTTAAAAGCTTTGGCACAGCAAACAAACCTTAAACAGGACGAAAAGACAACCCTCAGAATGGGAGAAAATATTTGCAAATGAAGCAACTGACAAGAGATTAACCTCCAAAATATACAAGCAGCTCATGCAGCTCAATATCAAAAAAACAAACAACCCAATCTAAAAATGGGCAGAAGATCTAAACAGATATTTCTCCAAAGAAGATATACAGATTGCCAACAAACACATGAAAGGATGCTCAACATCACTAATCATTAGAGAAATGCAAATCAAAACTACAATGAGGTATCACCTCATGCTGGTCAGAATGGTCATCATCAAAAATTTACAAACAGTAAATGCTGGAGAGGGTGTGGAGAAAAGGGAATTCTCTTGCATTGTTGGTGGGAATGTAAATTGATACAGCCACTATGTAGAACAGTATGGACGTTCCTTAAAAAACTAAATATAGAACTACCATATGACCTAGCAATCCCACTACTGGGCATATACCCTGAGAAAACCATAATTCAAAAAGATTCTTGTACTACAGTGTTCATTGCAGCACTATTTACAATAGCCAGGACATGGAAGCAACCTAAGTGTCCATCGACAGATGAATGGATAAAGAAGATGTGGCAGATATATACAATGCAATATTACTCAGCCATAGAAAGAAATGAAATTGAGCTATTTGTAGTTAGGTGGATGGACTTAGAGACTGTCATACAGAGTGAAGTATGTCAGAAAGAGAAAAACAAATATTGTATGCTAACACATATATATGGAATCTAAAAAAAAAAAAAAAAAAAGTGGTTTTGAAGAACCTAGGGGCAGGACAGGAATAAAGACGCAGACGTAGAGAATGTAGTTGAGGACACAGGGAGGGGAAGGGTAAACTAGGACAAAGTGAGAGAGTGGCTTGGTCATATATACACTACCAAACGTAAAATACATAGCTAGTGGAAAGCAGCCACATAACACAGGGAGATCAGCTGGGTGCTTTTCGTCCATCTAGAGGGGTGGGATAGGGAGGGTGATGGAGATGCAAGAGGGAGGAGATATGGGGATATTTGTATATGTATAGCTGATTCACTTTATTATACAGCAGACACTAACACACCATTGTAAAGCAATTATACTCCAATAAAGATGTTAAAAAAAATTAAATGGCAAATGCAAAGTCCATTAGATGATACAGCAATCGTCATGACATAAATTGAGCACTCTTTGGGGGCAATTGCTCCTTAAAGATTGCTAGTTTTCCTGTTAGAATTTTCTCAGTTTCCAGTTAAACCTGCAAAACGGTGATTTTTTTTTTTTTTTTTTTTTTTTTTTTTTTATCATTTAGGGTAGCTTAAGCCTTATGATTTTGACTTTCTCATATTTGGCTAGTAATTTTGGAGAATGTTTGGTATTAATATATAACTTGATATTGTGGAAAACTAAGCAAATATATAAGGATGATTATAGTTTTGAAATACATACCTTCTCTATAGGAAATGCACAATCCTTGGTATATAAGTAGACACTTTTAAAGAGCATTTGCTAGAATACAAAACCTTAACCCTAGTCAATATTAATCATTTTAAATCTGTTCTTTCTCTCTGTCAAGTGAAAACCTGATCCCAGCTCATGAGAAACAGCACAGGTATGCCGCTCACATTTCTTATTATTAGTGTTCCTTGCAATGTTAAGACCACAGGCATCAACAACAGGGTTAAAAAATACTAAAGCTATTCCAAGTGTGTAAGAAGACAAGCAGTCCAGCTGTTCTATTCTAAGTCCTGTTTTTACTTAAGGCTCATGGCTTTCACAGGTAAGATTATGGTAGCCTAAAGCTATTGTTCGTTTTCTACTCACTTCATGGTCCAACTAAAGAAGCCCTCCAGTATCATTTACCCCTCTTTTGGTCTTTCCAACTGAACAAACTAAGTGACATGCACCGAGATCTGACACTCTACTCTAAATGCAATTTGGATAGCTCTGAGATCTATAGGTTACACCTTTTCTTGAACCAAGAAACAAAATCCAACAAATAAAGGCACTTCAAAATAACTGAACATTTTGGCTTCTTATTTCCTAAGCAGCAAAATGATGTTTTAAATAATAATCTATGGGCAGCACTTACTAAAATTCTGTGGACTCTTAAGTCTACCTTCCTTACCTTCTGCAACTCATGATCCAACAACTACCTCTTTAAACCTTCTGGAAAAACACAATGAAATGCTAAAGAAAACAAAGCCCAAAACTAAATTAAAGCCTTCCTTCCCGTGCAGCTTGCTAAATTTCCTTCTCCTTCTTTTTAGCTCTTTTTAGAAGAACTAAAAAAAAAAATATACAGGTCAAGCCTTTCCTTGAATCTCACCTTTCCCGCAAGCTTCTTCCATCAAACTCATCATTTTCTTCTAAAAATTCATCTCTGAAGTCAAAAGATTCAGTCTTGTACAAAGAACTCTCCTTAGAAAGATAAGTGGGGCAAGGAAGACATGTTGGCAACATTTGGGGGGAATAGCATGAGAAGAAGGGGAACTTAAGCAGATAGAGACCCCAGATTCATTTTGCGAAAGGGGGTGTTGTGAACACTTACATGGTAATTATATTCTCATTCAGAATCATATCCACCCTTCAACATCCTCCCTCCCTCCTCCACCTTTCACTTCTTCCATCCTTGTTTCACCATCTACTCTCTCTGATTCCTGCCAGCTTGTTTTCATCATCACCCTCCCCCCAAACATGTGACTCTGCACTGGTAGCACAGCACTTAAACCTTTCATTCTCCTACATGCATATCCTTCCCTACATGGTTTTTATCCTTTTCCCTTTCCTAGCCTCAGCATATCCACTTTCTTAGTGATAATTTTCAACCACAGTCCTTGGTCATATTATTCTTCTAATTCTTCCTTCTAGTTGAGTATGGCCTTGGGAATTTTTTTGCATACAAATGCTCAGATTGCTCATTTAATCAGCACAGCAGTTTGACAACTCCTAGAAATTTGCAAGTTTGGATTTTGAGATTATGAGATGATGTTTTAAGAAATAATGCAACATTGCAAGCCCATTTTAAAGAATAAACAATTATTTAGTGATAATGGTAGATAGATTCATGTATTTATTTCTGCTGTCAGTGCCATTCCTGATATATAGTCTTCCTTCAAAGGATGCAAAAGTACTTTAGCACTTTGCCTAAGATTTATTTGACAGAAACTTAAGATTTTAAATCACTTCCTTGTTCTCTGCGATAGGTAATGTTTACCAGCCATATGCTTTGTGTTTAGTTTCATATCAGTGTTGAAGTCTTCATGTTTAAAGACATCTCTGGATAGAAAGTATGTGTGATTGGAGGGGAAACATTCAAACAATAAGTATTGTGATAGCTTCATGGTCTAAGAACAATGTTCAGTTGTAGAGATTGCAAGAGGTAAAGTCAAAAACATTACCCAGACTCAACAGTCTGGGATATTATTTTGTTTACTCAGCTAATACTGTTATTGATCAACTTCTCTAAACATAGCACTAGGCTTTTTTTGATATTGGGAAACCCGACCACAGACCTCATGAAGGGTACAATCTGCAGAGCACACCCTCAGTGGACCTAGTTAGAGGATGGGGAATTGAATAGGAAAGGTCTTGCTTAAGTGAAAGTGCCCAATTTATATTTAAGGAGACCAGAAAAGAATTCCAAATGATAAGGTGGTCCAAAAGCATCACAACAGGATGTTCAAGATTCAATTACAAGTTGTTTTTTTTTGTTGTTGTAAACACCCAACATTATCCCAGATATTTTGCACATTCACAGACATTTCATAGAGTGGCTTTGGTGGACAATCACATCAAGATACTGAGTTCAATATTGGGTCAACATAGAGCACAGTACAGAGATTTACCATGGGAGGGAAGTTATAATGAGGTCCAAGCCTGGATGGAGGGAAGACTTGAGACCAGAAATGATTAGGAAGCTGCAAGACCCTGGGATTTTACCAAAGTCTTAGAAAGAACATGTGACATCCCTTAAAATGTGGGGGTAATTGGGCTGATTCTTTTTCATTCTCATTGGGTATGGTGACCTCTGCTGATATCTGTTGTATTCCATTCTCAGGTGTCCATTCTCAATTACTTCTTTAGTCAAAAAGTGTACAAACTTTCACAGAAGTTGTCATCCTCATTATGTTGATTTTTATGTTATATTGATTTGAATCTACCTATAATTGTTTAAAGATATGTCTGTGTCATTTGTTTGACTAGTTCTTCTGAATATTTGTAACTCTTTAACCACTCTCTCATTCTCATTCATTTTGCTTTTCTCTGCCCTCTGACTTTTATCTTGACCACTTGTCTCATGCAAGGCTTGTGGCATTTGGCTTGGCAATGCTCTTTCCTGAAGTCCCAAGAGAATATAAATATGTACAATTTGACAATTATTTGTGTCTAAGAACTTAATTATGTTCACTGGAATTGAAGTTTGCAAATGTCCCTTATTACTTATAATTTACCGTTTAAAGATCACACCTTCCCTAAGAGAACCTGATGCTGGATTTTTCACCATGTAGATAATAGAAATACAAACTTATATAGCTGGCAGGAAACTGAAAAGTCATGTAATCCAAGCTTTTAGATGAAGAAACTGAGTGGTTAAGTTTGCCTAAAGCTACATTTGCCTAAAGCTACACAGTTAATTAATGAAAAAGCTTGGATCGGAAACTATGTCCCTGACTTACATCAAAGGAGATGAACAAGAATCAAAGTCTCCATAGTTCCTTGGGAAGATTGTTTCTATTTTCTATTTCTTAGTCATAACTCCATGGTATACACGATACTTATAAACAAGCATTTTGGGGGGCATTTACTCTAATTCAAACTCCTATAAAGCACTATGGTAAATTTTTAAAAGTATACAAAAGAGTTCAAAAAATAGGAATATTGTTTGGATTTGTTTACTATCTCCCATGATAATTACTTTACAGGGGATAGCATCTTCTGGAAAAATAAATTATTTTATGTTCAATAAATTTACATAAACTTATAGAAGCAGCTCAAGACATATCTCTTAGACCATCTTGTTAAATGGCTCCTCCAAGTAAAGTGAACTGTCATTAACATCTTAAATAGAAACATGACATGCCATTGTTCTTGGAGTAAATTTTACATTCACAAAATATTCGCCAATAAGATACCAATGCAAAATCAACTATATATTTATTAAGTCCCAATCTAGGGTATCTTGCTCCACATACAGTTTCTGATACAGAGCCCAAGAATGAGAAGTATCTGATAATGGATATTGCAAGGCTATCATGGGACTGAACTTAATCACTCTTGAAAGCACATTGATGACGCATTCAGGTTATACAAAAGAAGAGAGTAAATTTAACATTAAAAAAGAAAAGAAGTTTGTGTGGATAGACTATTTCTTTAAGATCAAAAAGCAGAAAATTTTCAGTAGTACTATATAATCTTATTTGTTCCAGTTACTATTTTTTCCTATCAGATCAGTTTCGCTGTATTCTGTGTGACCTTTGCCTCAATTCTTAGTGTGTTTTGGAGCTGTCCTTGGTGCTTACCTCAACCCTGGAACTCAACTTTCCAGTCTGATCCAGCTTGCAGTTTCCTAAGGATGAGGAGTCTATTTTTCATGAACCAGGTGTTTCTCCATCACTTTGGCACCCCACTAGTATCCCACATGAGCAGCAGGAAAATGTGCAAATTCTACCTTCCTCTGCTCTCCTCTGTTATGCTTTCCCAAGTCTCACTCTCCCCACAATTCTTCCTCAGTCCAGTTTTTCTGGTTCATCTCCCTACACCCAGACAGTAATTTCTATCATGAGTGGAAATGGTTTGGATAGTGGGAAAAACATAGAGCTGGGTGTTAGAAAATCTGGTATTTAGTCATGACTCTAATACTGATAAACCATGTGACCTTGACCAAGTCATGTAAAATCTCAGAAATTCATTTTACCATCTATAAAATTTAAATAATGATATATTCTCTATGTTAGTACAGAAGGTATATGGCTCACATGAGATGATAATGTGAGACAACTCTGAAAAATGAGTGTAATTATCCATATTTGCAAGGTATTTCATATTTTAGTCAAAATGATCAATAATAACTATGACCTTTTATAGAGTCTTTAATCCTTAATCCTATGAGATGAAAGATAAAGGTTTAATTACTTTTAGATAAAACTATTTCTTCATCTAGTTAATTAATGAATATTGAAATTGAACTATGTTGCACTGAGGGCTTTGAAGGTAAGGATTATTGGGACTAGGAAACATAATAATAAGAGAGGAGATCAAGTATTACATATTAATTTTATTTTTTTTCCAAGAGAAGGATATTTTGCCTATCAAGAAAATACAGACTGTGTGAGTGTGGGGAGGAGCAGCCTTTTATATTGAATAAAAATTGTTTTTACAAGTATGGGATTGAAAGAGAGAGGTATCAAAAATAATCTTCTTGTGACCTTAAGAAGATACACAGGAAGGGAATAGGGGAGGAAGGAAGAAGGATAAGAAGGGAAGAAGAAAAGAAGAAAGGAAAGGAAGAAGGAGGGAAGGAGGAAGGAAAAATAAAGGAAAAAAGGTGGAAAGGATGAAAAAAGGAAGGAGAGAAAAAAGAAGCTATGCATTAACTGACTTATTGGAGCCACTCAACTTTTCTGGTTTTGATTTATTTAACTGACAAATAAAATGATTTGGACTAGAGAACTGCTAAGATCTTTCAAAATCTATAGGAAATTTTGTAATTTTAACTCTCTTTTGAACTCCATAGGTCCATGAGCTCCTTGCTTTGTGTAAGCAAAAGCTAGAAAAGCACTATTATGAAGGGCTCCTGTCCAATATATTTTGTGACAATGAAGAGAAAAAGAGGGTGAAGTATATTTCTGCCATACAGTGTTATACACCAAATATTTTCTCTCCTTATTAAAAATTATCAGGTCTTTCAGCATTGGGTGATGCACTGAATGCAGCTGTTGGAGCAGTCTGTTAACCACTAAACTAAATAGAACACCATTTCATGCCTGACTTCCTTCAGCTATATGAAGATTACCGTGGCAAGTTGGAAAGTATAGTAGGGAATAAAGAACTAAATATTTCTCTTTCTGATGAGTAGCAGTCTCTTCTGATTTTAAAGTCTTTTAAAAAGAGCACCAATACCCTACTCATGGGAGCAGAACACTTTTGCAGATGGCACTGCCTACTTCGATGACAGCACAATTGTTTGTCTTCTTCACAATAAAAGGGATAGGAATAAAATGAACTGGTAACATGTAACTTCACAGATAATAAACACAGTGATAATACACTGGTCTTGGGAAACAATCAGTTAAATGAACAACGCTTTATATTTTACAAAACCATACAGGTCCAAGGCAAAATTGAAAATTAGGTCAGCCAAAAATTCTCTCTGTCACTCCAAGGCTTTTCTATTAACCTCTCTTTCCTCAACCTTCCTTTTCCTTTATCACTTTCTATTTCTCTTCACTTCTTAAGATCCAATAATATCTTACCCTGGTTTCTACTACCTTGCAGCTATAATTCATTCATACTAAAGTGTTAAGAACTTACTATGCAGTCTCTCATGAAATTATTTAATTGTGAAATAGAATACTGGCAAGAGCAATGGCTAAGCCAAATGCAACATGTCATAATAAAAACACATAAAACAAGAATTCAGGAATTCTGCCTTATTTTTGTGGACAAAGAGCTATGTGGCCCTTGGCAACTTCACTTCTCTGAACCTTAGTTTTCTCACATGCAAAATTATCTAGGGATTGTTTATGATCCAGGAATTAACAATTAAGGCAGAATTTAGGCCTTAATAGAAGAAAATGTGGGTAGACGTAGAAAAACTCAAACAAACCTCATGACATGACACAGGTGTCCATATGATCCATATTCTCTCACAGAGAAGGTAGTCTTTATTAGAAACAAATGTAAGCATTATCATTTACTTGCAAATGTAAGGTAATTCTTTTTCTGATATTTACCTAAAGATGTTCCATGATTTAGCAGCATAACTGTCTGGTTGGTGCACAGGCCATTTTTATCACCCTCAGGCACAGCAGTGTATCACTGCTGTCACTGGCGCTGAGTGTTAGTAAATCACTTAGAGCGTAATTCCTGCTGAGCTTGCATGCACTTGACAAAGTAATCCATTAATGATGTCCTACAAATTAAACAAAATATGATAAGCTAACTTTGCAAGTCCATTTAAATAAGACCAATGAATTCCTCTTCATCTCTTGAGAGAGGTTAATCCCAGGATAAATGGCTGACAGGAGTGAGATATCATTCCCAGGTGGTATCTGAGGAGACCGTGAGCTATAGACTAGCAATTGGAGTGGTCAGAGTACTGCGTGAGAGGAGATAGTCTATGAGAAAAGACAAAGATAGATTAGGGGAAATGTGCACAGTGACACGGAAAAAGGCATTTAAAACTTTCCTCTGCTAGTGTAAATTTAATCCCAGGGCTCTGACTGATATTTTGGAATACACAGGAGATGTTTATATTTGAGACCTCTTAATATTCTGTTATCTTATGTAAACAGATCCAACTCTAAGTTGCCCATGAGCAGGGCTGATGCCCTTGGTTGTATAGTAAATGTACTGTACAAATATACCTAGTCAAGGAGGAGGTGAGTGGGGCTTGAAATCCAGTCAATACTGTATTCACCTAGTCCAGCACCTTGGTAGAAGGTTGAGTCTGCTCTGGGGAGGGATGGGGGGTTTGCCTTTCCCTAATTCCACAAAAATATCATGTAACTTAGCAAGGACCCTGCCCCTCAGAATCCCTCGGGAAGCTTTTGTTTGTTAGGTTGATTTATTATGTGTATATTTTAAACATATATAGACCTATTGAGTTAGACTCTCTAGAGGTGTGGTCCATGGTTTATTAATTAAAGAGCAATGCAAATTATTCTGATAGGCAGACAATTTTGCCAACTATTGACCCATAACATCAACCAATACCTCTTCAACATGCTACTTCCCCAATACATACTCAAACAACCTCTCTCTCTCCCCCCATCTCCAGTTCTACCTATCTCTATCTCTGTGTCTATATCCACCCTCAAAATATTTCCAAGTTTCTGTTCTCTAGTTGTGAAACAACATGCTCCTAGTTACTATCTTGAAAAATCCCAGAGTTTAATTTAGCTACTTTTTATCATTATCCTTTTCACATCTAATCAGGACTCAAGACATGTCCTCCATCACAGTATGTCCTGAACCCATTCCTTTACTTCCACTTTTATTACAAGTGCCTTGATCCTGTTCTTAACCACCTTAAGCCCAGATTTTAATATCTGTTTCACAATAAATTTCCCTGCTTTCAGACCGTCAATGATTTAATCTATTTATATATCAAAGGTAATTAATATTTCTAAATAAGCCCCCTCTAATTTAAAAAGAACAAAAAATTTGGAAACTTTCAAAGATTGAGGTTGAAGTTAATTAAACTACCTTTCCAATACTTGATCATGGTGTAGAAACATTTTAATGTACTGTTGAAACCAGATTGTTAATATTTTGTCGAGGATTTTCGCATCCATGTTCATCAGGATAGTGACCTGTAATTTTTTTTTTCTTTTCCTTTTTTTTTTTTTTTGCAATATCTTTGGTTTTGGTATCAGAGTAATGCTGGCTTCACAGAGTGAGTTTGGAAGCATTCCTTCCTCTTTAATTTTTTGGAATAGTTTGAGAATTATAGGTATTAAGTCTTCTTTAAATGTTTGGAAGAATTCACCTGTGAAACTATCTGGTTCTAGACTTTTGTTTGTTGTGAATTTTTTGATTACTGATTCAATTTAATTCCCAGTAATCTGCCTGGTCAGATTTTCTGTTTCTTCCTGATCAGTCTTGGAAGATTGCATATTTCTAGGAATTTATCTACTTCTAATAGGTTGTCCAGTTTTTGACATATAATTTTTCATTGTAATCTCTTATGATCCTTTATATTTCTGTAGTGTTGGTTGTAACTTCTTTCCATTCATTTATGATTTTATTTGGGTCCTCTCTCTTTTTCTCTCAATGAGTCTAAGTTTATCAATCTTGTTTATCTTTTCAAAGAACCAGCTTTTAGTTTCATTGATCTTTTCCATTGTTATTTTAGTCTCTATTTCACTTCTTCCCACTTTGAACTTTAATATTTCCTTCCTTCTGGTAATTTTGGGCTTTTTTCTTCTTTTTCTAGTTCCTTTTATTTGAGGTTTTTCTTTCTTTCTGAGGTAGGCCTGTATTTCTATAAACTTCCCTCTTAGAACTGCCTTTGCTGTGTCCCATACATTTGGAAACATTGTGTTTTCATTTCTATTTGTCTCCGGGTATTCTTCGATTTCTTCAATGACACGTTGGATGTTTAGTAACATGTTGTTTTGACTCTATGTGTTGTTTTTTTTTTTTTTTTTTCTTGTAGTTGGTTTCTAGGCTCATATTGTTGTGGTCAGAAGAGATGCTCAATAGGATTTTAGTCTTCTTAAATGTATTGACTTTTGTTCTGTGGCTTACCGTGTAATCTATCCTGGAGAATGTTTCCTGCTTAATTGAAAAGAATGTGTATTCTGTTGTTTTGGGGTGGAATGTCCAGTATATACAGCCCCTCTGTACCCAGAGATAGTTCTACCAAATCCCTGCCCATCAGGTGCATGCCCTCATGCTCTAAAATTAGTTAATGAATCTCCTTCACATATGACCTAGGCATTTTTCCAACGGCTGCCTCTGTGCTGGGACTTGGAAAAAGTGAGTTCTGCATGCACCATTTAAGAGAAGATTCACAGTTTCCTGAAACTCTCTGGTTCTCCTAGACATAAGCCCTGCTGATTTCCAAAACCAAATATTGTGGGGTCTCATTTTCCCAATGTAGGTCCCCTGGGCTGGGGAGTCTGATATGGGGTTCAGGGCCCACACTCCTCAGGGGGGACTTCTGAGACTATGATATCCCTCCTGCCTGTGAGTTGCAGCACTGAGCGTGTGGGTCCCAGCCAGACTATGTCTCCTCCTCACCCACCCACCTCAATGTGGCTTTTCCTTTTTATCTTTTGTTGTGAAAATTTTTTTCTGCTAGTTTTTAGGTCATTCTCAGAGATAATTTCTCTATACATAGTTGTAATTTTGGTGTGTCCATGAGAAGAGGCAAACCCAGATTCTTCCAACTCCATCATCTTGTCCCACCTCCTTAAATATACCTTTAAGCAAAAAGCTTCACTAGATATAAGTACTTCATAATAGTAAAAGACTAAATTCATCAATAACACATAATTTTAAGCTTAATAAGTAACTAATAACGTAGTCTCAACATGTGTAGATAAAATTGACATATCTTCAAAAAGAAAAAGGCAATTCACAATCATAATAAGAGATTATAACACATCCTTCAGTAATCAGTACAAAAAGAATTAACAATATGGATTTTCACAGTATGATTACTATACCGGACCTACTGTTATAGAATATTACATGCAATAATTTCTAAGTTCACACTGAACATTTATAAATATAAGTAGTATGCAACTATCAAAAAAATCTATAGGGAAATCTATAGCCTTAAAATGATTTTATTAGGAAATATAAAAATCTAACTCTAATGAACCAACTGTCTGTCTTAAGAACTTAATCAAATACAGCAAAATAAACCTAAAAAGAGTAGTAGAAAAGAAATAAGTAAAGGTGAGTGCAAAAATTAACAAAATGGAAAATAAATATGTAACAGGAAGTATCAACAAACTCAAAGCTGTTTCTTTAAAAAAAATGAATAAAACAGAAAAACTTCAGTGTGATTGGCCAAAAGAAACAAACAAACAAACAAAAAAACATAAAAGACACATGTAAGAGAATTTGGGAAATAAAAAATGGGACGTTACAACAGATGTTGTAAACTGCTAAGAAGGAACTCAGTTTTCTACTTTTCTATTCAGGGAAAAACAAAACAAAACAATTCTTCCAAAAAAAAACGCAAAAAACACAAACCAAAAAATTTTTCCTTATGTCTTTCTTTCCTGTGTGAATCTTATCTTCAAAGAGAAAACTTCTGGTCACCAAATATGTGCAAGTTCCCCAACCCCCCCTTTTTTTTTAAAGAAGGTCTGATTCCAGGGATCCGTTTGCAGGTTGGTTTGTTTGTTTTTTAAAATTATTTATTTATTTATTTATCTTGTTTATTTATTTATTGGCTGTGTTGGGTCTTTGTTGTGATGCACGGGCTTCTCATTGACTTCTCTTGTTGCAGAGCACGGGCTCTAGGCACCCAGGCTTCAGGAGTTGTGGCTTGTGGGCTCTGGAGGGCAGGTTCAGTAGTTGTGGTGCATGGGCTTAGTTGCTCCATGGCACATGGGTTCTTCCCTGACCAGGGATGGAACCCATGTCCCCTTCATTAGCAGGCGGATTGCTAACCACTGCACCACCAGGGAAGTCAAGAATTCAAGAATTCAGCTCAATTCTGACATATCTATATACATATTCCATTGTACATACATATGCCACATCTTCTTTATCCACTTATCTATTGATACTCTCTGATCTTTATTATTTCCTTCCTTGTATTGACTTTGGACTTTGTTTGTTCTTCTTTTTCTAATTCCTTTAGATGATAAGTTAGATCATTTGAGTTTTTTCTTCCTTCTTGAAGTAGTCCTGTATTGCTATACAATTCCCTCTTAGAACTGCTTCTGCTGCATCCCATATAATTGGAAAGTTATGTTTTATTTCCATTTGTCTTGAGGTATTTTGTGATTTTCCTTTTGATTTCTTCATTGACCTTTTTTTTTTTTTAGTAGCATATTGTTTAGTCTCCATGTGTTTGTGTTTTTTCCCATTTTTCTTCCTGTAGTTGATTTCTAGTTTCATGCACATGTGGTTGGAAAACTACTTGATATAATTTCTATTCTCTTAAATTTATTGAGACTTGTTTTGTGGCCTAGCGTGTGATCCATCCTGGAGAATGCTCCTTATGTGCTTGAAAAGAACGTGTGTTCTTCTCTTTTTGGACGGAATGTCTTGTATATAGTTACAAAGTCCAACTGGTCTAAAGTTTCATTTGACTGCTGCTTCCTTATTGGTTTTCTGTCTGGATGATCTGTCCATTGATGTAAATGGGTTGTTAAAGTCCCCTACTATTATTATATTACTGTCAATTTCTTCCTTTATGTCTGTTAACATTTGCTATATATTTTTAGGTACTCCTGTATTTGGTGCATATATGTATCGATCCCTTTATCATTGTATAATGCCCTTCTTTGCCTTTTGTAATAGACTTTGTTTTAAAGTCTATTTTGTCTGATATGACTATTGCTACCCCTGCCTTCTTGTCATTTCCATTTGCATGAAATATCTTTTTCCATCCCCTCACTTTCAGTCTCTGTGTGTCTTTAGCTCTGATGTGAGTCTCTTGTAAGCAGCATACAGATGTGTCATTTTTTTTTATCCAATTAGGCATCCAATGTCTTTTGATTGGAGCATTTAGTACATTGACATTTAAAGTGATTATAGATAAGTATATTCTTATTGACGTTTTGTTTCTTGTTTTTTTGGTACTTTTGTAGGTCTTACCTCTTCCTTTCTTCTTCTTTTAATTCCTTCCCTCGTAGTTCGATGATTTTCTTTAGTGCTATGCTTGTGTGCCTTTCTCTCTAGTTTTTGTTCGTCTACTGCAGGTTTTTAATTTATGGTTAATATGGGGTTCATATATTTTGACTTATAACTATATCTACTTGTTTTAAACTGGTAGTCATTTAAGTTCAAATACATTCTAACAGATATACTTTTTTTTATTCCCCCTTCTTTTGATGTTATATTTTGCATCTTCATGTTTAACCCTTCAGTGTTTATTGTATTTATGGTTGATTTTACATGTTTTTATCTTTTAATCTTCATACTAGCTTATTTAAATAGTTAATCCTCAGCCTTTACTATATATTTGCCTCTACTAGGGAGATTTTTCCTTTCCTATAGAGTCTTCTTATCTTAGATTTTTCTTTTCCCCTTAGACTAGATCTTTAAACATTTGTTTTAGGGTAGGTTTAGTATTGATGAACTCTTAGTTTTTGCTTGTCTGAGAAGTTCTTTATCTCTCCTTCAATCCTAAATCATAATCTTGCTGGGTAGGGTATCCTATGTTGCAGGGTTTTCCCTTTTCAGCACTTTAATTACAACATTCCATTCCTTTCTGGCTTGCAAAATTTCTGCAGAATAATCAGCTGATAGCCTTATGGGGGTTCTCTTTTATATGACTCCTTTTGTTTTTCTCTTGCTTCCTTCAGAATTCTCTCTATATTTTGAGTTCGTTATCTGGTGAATTGTTATTTCTCTTTCATTAGTTTTTTTTCAGGGTTTTTTTTCTTGTTCTTTCAGTTGAAACAAATTCCTTTGTCTTCTCATTTTACTTAACTTTGTGTCTCTATGAAATTAGGTGGAAAAGTCACCTATTTCATTCCTGAAGGGGTGTCTTTGTGTAGGAGTGTTCCTATACAGTCTGCATATACCCAGTGGCTTTGGTGGGAGAGCTGGATCTGATGGGAGTACAAGTCATGTCTTCCCCCAGGGCATACTGGCATCTATTACCTTAATAAGACGTGGGGATGGTGATGGAGAGGGTAGAGCCAGAGAGCCAGTGTGAGCCAGGGTTTCTTTGCTCAGTGAACAACGTCACTCTATTGGGGGTGGGGTTGTGCTTCAAGTTGCTGGAGTAGAAAACCTGAGGGTCAAGTCTGAGCTGGTTCCATTCCCTCTAAGTACATGCTCTCCCCCCTCCAGCACCAGCATCCTCACCCCAGAGGGGAACATTGCTGGAGCAAGAGGGCCTGGAGTGACTGCTCAGCATGATGTTTGGTGTGGACTGAGGCAATCCTGATCCCAGTCAGAGTTCCAGATCATACCCCTTGTGCTGCCTCTGTAAGTTCTTGCAATGATTGTCCTTGCCCTGTTAAGATGCTATACCATGTCTGAGTCAGCTCCATCTCTCACAACCATGCATTCTCCTAGGCCACAGTAACCCTTACCCCTATGTGGAGCTGCATTGTGGAGCAAGCTGGTCTGAGTGGGCTCTGGGCTCAAGTTGTGGTGCAATCCAGGGTGGTCACAGGAAACCAGCCAGAATCCCTGGCAGTTTCAATCCACTTCCTCTACCTGTTTTTCAGGAATAAGCAAGTGTTTATGCTCTCTTCATGAGTGGAATCTAGATTTCTTACAGCCCTCTTATTAGTCCCACTTGTTTTCAAACCAGCTAAGAGGACTCATTCCCCTAAGGGGACTGGGGCATCTGATATGTGACTTGAACTGTTCACTCCCCAGGGAAGATCTCCAAACCTGTTTAATCCCCTCTCTTCTGTGCCCCTTCACAGAGGCACAAGTTTAACCTGACTGCTTCTCTTCCCTTCCTACCTGATTCTGTGTGTCTCTTTCTTACAGCTTTAGTTGTGTAAGTCTTTCTGTTAGTCTCCAGGAAGATTTCAGTGAGGATTGTTCCACAAGGAGATGTATTTTTGATGTGTTCGTGTGGGGAGATAAGGTCTGTATCCTGCTACTCAGCCATCTTGATCTCCCGGCAGGATCAATTACTAACTCCATTTCTAGCCCTTCTTCCCTCTCTGGAGAAGAGTTGGGTGGAGTTGAAAATTCTAAGCTTCTGATCATGACTTGGTCTTTTTGGTTACCAGCCTCCACCAAGAGTCATCCAGGAGCCCACCCAGAGTCTCCTTATTAGAATAAAATATTCTCCTAGTGCTCCTATCACTTAGGAATTTACAAGAATTTTAGAAACCCCATGTTAGGGACAGGGTCAAAGACCAAATATTAGAACAAGAGATGCTCCTTTTTTTCTTATCACTTAAGAAACTACAAATATATATATTTTGATTAGTTCACATAAACATGACAGCATTTATAAGGTATATTATGAACAACTCTAGCCAGTATATTTTATATATTGGATAAAATAAATTAATTATCAGGAAAACATGATTAACTAACCACCACCCCAAAAAAAAGAATTAGAAAACTGAATAATTCTAAAACCACTAAAGCAACATAAGGTCAAAATATCTCCACAGAGAAAACCCTGTGCCCAGATATCTTCACTGATGAATTATACTATACATTAAGAAAACAAATAATTCCAATTTTAGATATATTATGCAATTTTATGTGGCTAGAACAGAGTTCCTCAACCTCAGTATCATTAACACTTCTGGTCAGATAATTCTTTGTTGTGGCATGCTGTCCTGGGCATTAAAGGATATTTAGCAGCATCCCTGACTTCTACCCATTAGATAGCATCTCCCCACGAACTGTGACAACTAAAACTTTCTTTAGATATTGCCAAATGTTCCCAGAGGTGTAAAAACAGTCCTTATTGAGAACTAGCTTGATACCAAACTTGGCAAGGAGATTACGTGAATGAAAAATTATAGCCCAATATGACTCATGAACATATATAAAATTAACTAAGGCAAAATATTAGTAAACTGAATATAACAACTTATAAAAGGATAAAAATTATGACCATTTTGGATTATCATTATAATTAATGATTGATTTAACATTAGAAATTAACATAAATCACTGCATACACAAAGAAAAAAAATTATAGGAATTTTTCAATAAATATTGGAGAAACATTTAATAAAATTCAACATATATTCATGATGAAAAAAATGTTGGTCAACTACAAAAAGAAGAAAATTTCTTTATCCTGGTATAAGTATCTTTAGAAAAAATTAAAGGTAAAGAAAAAAAAGGAAAAAATCTTAAAATAAATACAATAATTAATATTGCTGCATTTAAAGCATTTTTTTCAGGGAAATTCTGTATGCCTTTTATCATCATTTTTATTTGTCAGCATAATAATGTGTTTTAAAAAATAATAAAAGGTATAAAATTTGTAAAGGACAGAAAACAATAATTGGTAATGATGTGTTTGTTATTTTTTTTTAAAGATCAAAAATAAATCATAGGAAAAATATTAGCATTAGTAACAGAGTTTAACAAGATTACTGGACACAAAATTATTCCACAAGAAAATAAAGTGCAAGACTATATGTCAAAAACAAATAGAAAAATTAAAAAAATCTAAAAGCTGCTGTTTACAATATCACCAAAAATATAAAGTACCTGGAAACAGATCTACCAAATGGTTTACAAGTCCTCTATGGAAAATATTATGAAACATGATTGAGAGATAGTAAAATAGGCCTAAATAAATGGAGTTAGAGTTTATGTTCCTGGATCCTGGGTCAGTAGTCCCCCAAGTTGATCTATAAATTCAGTGTAATTTCCCACAGGTTTTACTTTGGAATTGGGCAAACTAATTTAGGTATTTGTCAACTTAAGTAACAAAGCATTGTCAAAACCTTTTGAAGAAACAAATTGAAGATGGGAGACATCTTATTAGACATCAAGACTTATTATAGAGCTATAGTAAATAAGGCAGTATGGAATTGATGGATAGACAAGTAGATCACTGGAAAAATATGGATAGTCCATAAGCAGACTGATGTAAAGTATAGACATGGATGGGCTTTATGACAGAGATTGTAATGCAGATCTATGGAGAAAGGATAGACTATATAAGAGTGGTGCTGGGACAGTTGGTTATTCTTGTGGAATAAAATAAATTTACATATTTATTTCCCATGATATATAAAATTCAGTTATGGATTCCTTAAGATTTCAACCTAAAAGACAGAACTTCAATAACTTCAGAAGAGAAAGGGGCAGAATATCTTCATAATCTTGGGATAGGGAAAGGCTACACAAGACACAAAATACAGTATCCATAAAGGTGAAGATTGATTGATTCATCAATTTCAAAGTTAAGACTCTCTAAAGTTCAAAATACATCAGAAAATGAAAAAATAAAACAAATTGAAAGCACATAACTGACAAAGGATATTATCTGTAACATATAAAGATACCTTATGAATCAGTAAGAAAAATACAAAGAAGCTAATAGAAAAATAGGAACAAAGTTATCGAAGAGCATTTACAGAGGAAGAAACTCAAGTAAACATTAATATATGAAAAATACCAACTCACAATAATCAGACAAATGCAAATTAAACTGTAAATGAGATACCATTACACAATTACCGGGCTGTCAAAAATTACAAAGTCTGACAAAATAGTGTGTGTTAAGCTGGGATGGCATGGGCTAAGCAGTAATTTAAAAATAAAAATCCTCTGGCTTCAAACAATAAAAGGTTATTTCTTAATCGTGTACTAAGTTCAACACAGGAGCTTGACTAAGGGTTCTGCACATGATAATAAATTGGGGACAAGGCTAAAAGTAGTTTTACCATTGCATGACACTGTCATCTGCATTTGCTGCAGCAGGAAAAGAATGTGGAGAATTACTTAAAAGGTCTTAAATACTTCCACCCAGAAATAAACATTATTGTTCAAAGAAAGGGCAAACTAGGTCTCATGCTTTTGGCTAACCTCAAAGAGGTTAGGGAATGTTATTTCTGAAAGAAAAAGTGAACTGAAAATATTGATGGACACTAGTAATACATATCACGTCAAATGATGGCTCGCATATGGATCAATGGGAACTGTCATACACTGCTGGATGAGTTAGAGATTTGTAAAACCAATGTGATAAAAGTTTGGTGCTGCCTAGTAAAGTGGAACATGCCCATGCCTAACCATCTGGCAATCCTGTCTTTGGGTATAAACTATAGAATCATTACTATACTTATGTACTAGAATAAATTGAACATGGGTCTCCAGAATCATTGTTCACGACAGCAAACATTTAGAAACAGCCAAAAATTCACCCACAACATAATAGATAATACATGTATTTATACAAAGAAATTCTATAAAGCAGTGAAAATGAATGACCAACTTAAGCTACTCAAATCAACGTGGATGAATATAATAAATACAATGTTGAGGAAAAAGCGATACATACAGCATGATTCCATTTATATTAGGTTCATAACTGGCAAAACTGTTTTATATATATATACACACACACACAAATATATGTATATTTATATAATATCAGGAATATACATACATCTGTGTATAGATATTTAGATTCTGAAATATACACATAATACTTAAGTGATGTGTTTATATATTTATGTATACTTAGGAATTTATTTGTAAATATTTTCATAGGTGGAAAAGCTGTCCAGAAGAACAAAGAATAATTATCACAAAGGTCAGGATAGCAGTCACCTCTAGGGTAGAAACAGGATGATGCGATTAGGGATGCACACAAAGGGCTCATTAGATGCTGTGTGTTTTCTCCCAAATACGCAGGAGATAGGCAAAGTAGAAGTAGAGGATTAGAAAAGGAGAAAAGAAAATCTCTGGGCCTTCCTGAAATCTTTGAAATCACACTGTAGACGTGATCCTCCAGACCAGTGTTATTTGAAGCACGGACAGTGCAAACAGGTGCTGGCACCTGAGCTGTTTGTTACTGGTATGACAAGAGAAGCTCAGAAATTGACAATAGGCATTTAGAAATTGTTGTACCAATTTGATAGTATTCTTACATTTGTTAAACAAAATAATTTTAAAATTGGAGTCTGTATTTATGTCAGTTTTTTACTGAAATACATTTGACATACAAATTACATAAATGTAAGATATACATGTTAACATAATTTATATATTGTAATATGATTGCCATTGTAGAGAAAATTAGCACCTCTATCATGTTATATATGTCAGTTACTTATTCATTTTATTTCTACAGGAATTTATACAATTCAGTGTTGGACAGAAGTTTTTTTTTTTTTTTTTTTTTAAAGAAAGGACTCTAACCACAGATAATTTAAGAAGTAGTGATATGTAGTTTATCTAGACATGAGGTCTACACTTAGATATATTTTTATGTCTAGATTAGACCAAGAAAATAAATGAATATAATTATTTGTAGCATTTCTGGTAATGCATACAGTGAGATCACCTTTTAAGAAAAGAAGTATTTAATTTATTCTCACACTATACGGTGGGAGAATGCCTTTCTCTTGTCCCCACCTCTATGCAATAAGTAATCAACTTTCCACCTACTCAAAAGAAGGCTAATCTTACAGATACTATCTGATACCCCTAAACTCTAAAATTTTCACCACACCTGCTTTCTCTGAATCTCAGAACATATTAATTGATGCAGGAGAGAATAAGAGAATTGGAAAGTCATATAATTTTGATCTTGCCATTTCCCTGCTCTCAAATCTTGGGTTTTTCCTTTTTACACTAGGAACAAATTTTTTTTAGTATCCAAAGCACTTTTACACACCCTCTTCTTTCCATGTCTACTGTCACTATCTCATCTTAGAGCGTCATTATCTCTAGCTCAATCTTCTACAATAACCACCAACATGAATTCCAGCCTACTTTATTCCACTCATAACTGTCAGATTTCTTTTCCTGAAGTGGAAATGTAATTCTAGCTCTGAAGCTTAAAACTCTTCAGGGCTGCCTGCCGACAACTTCCTACTGATGAAGTATAAATTCCTTACAACCAGCATTCAACATTCTCCACACTATGACCTCAAATGACCTTTCTAGTCTGACCACCCACTGTTCCTCATCACATAATTTATTATGCTTGAAACAAACCAAATACTATTCTCCAAAAACATCATAACCTCTAAAGCCTTTCCTACTGTCTTCAGCAGAATATACAACATCCTCCTCCTTTTACCTCCATATTCTCCTTCTTTTCCTCCACGACGCTTCGCTTGATGGGCATTATGGTTATTGGTCTTATAGCACACTGGAATATTAACACCTCAGGGAAGGTGTTACTATCCTCACAGTGCCTGAAATGAATGTTCTACAAATAGGAGTCTATAATGTGTGAAAAAATGAATTCTCTACTGCACAGGAGACAGACATAAGCCTGTTATTGTTTATAACTACCTTTCCACTGCTGTTGACCACTCTCACATTTCCAAAATTTTCAGTCTGATATATTGACTTAGAATTGTTCTCCATGTATTTGCTCATACTGTACTCTCTGGATAGAATATGCTTTCATCTTTCTCTGTTTATGCAAACCCTATAAGTTTAATGGCCTGTTTAAATCTCAACTCCTCCATCTTCCACGTTTTGAGAGTAGGAAGTGATTTCTCCCTCTGCAGTAATTTATTTCTAATTTGGCAATCAACACTGAACTGATTTATGGTATTATATACATCTCTTTTTCATAGTCAGTTTGGAGCAATATGTTCATTATTTATTATTTTTTGACATTTGAGGTGCCTGTGGCTTGTCTGCCATATGTTGTAGTAACTAAGAGTATGCATTATGGATCCAGATTGCTTGGGTTTAAATCCCAGTTCTGCTACTTATTTGTAGCATGGGAAAGTTTCTTATTCTCCATGTGCCTCAGCTTTTCTTATCTGTAAAACAGGAATATCAATTATACCTACCTTATGCAACTGATGAGGATTAAATGAGTCCATACAAGGGAAGCACCTAGAAGAGTGTCTGGCCCATGGTAAGTGCTCAGGAAATGCCACCTTCCATTATCATACTTGGAGAATAAGGGCTTTTTTGTTATTGTTGGTTGTTCTTTTGTTTAGTTTTTCTTTTCTATGAGAGCACAACTTCATTTTATGTATGTGTATTTAGTACACATAGGATACTAGTATTGGCATTTACTGGGTATGGTAGGGTGAAAAAGATAAAGCTTATCTTCTAGTAGACATATTGAGCTTGTTCTTTTCCTCAGCTCTATACCACTCTTACTATTTTTACAAAAGAGGCTTTATTGTTTCGAAAATCATGATGCTTCCAGCCTTACCTTAGTTCCATCTCCCCAGTAAGAAGAACACTGAGTAAAATCCAGTAAACTTGAGTTGAAATTCTAGGGAGCCAGTATTACCCAGAGAAAAACCACAGACCTTGGAATAAGAAAGGCCTTAGGTTACTGCTCAGGTCTACCCTTTGCCAGATGGCTGACTTCAAACCCACTAACTTTACTGAGCTTTAGTTTCCTACTCTTTAGAATCTGTATACTAACCACCACTTAGGATCATTATGTAAATCAATTGAAATAAATATTTAAAATGCCTGGCACATAGTTACACACCCAATAAAAGCAAGTTATTATTGTTTTTATGGAAGAGTATATATTTGTTATAGACATTGGAGACTTTTATAATGAAACATCCTAGGATGCTTACCCCTTGATCCTCCTCCAATAAAATTAGATTTAATCCTTTAAATTTAACATATTAGGGGACTTCCCTGATGGTCCAGTGGTTAAGACTCCATACTCCCAATGCAGGGGGCCCAGGTTCGATCCCTGGTCAGGGAACTAGATCCCACATGCATGCCGCACCAGAGTCTGCCTGCCTCAACTAAGAAGCCTGCATGCCTCAACTAAAGATCCCACATGCCACAACTAAACATGCCACAATGAAGATCCTGTGTGCTGCAACTAAGACCTGGCACGGACAAAATAAATAAATAAATAAATATTTTAAAGTAAATAAATAAATAAATTTAACATATTAGAAGAACATTAGGTAATCTTAAAAAGTTAATGAATTATGTGCATTTTAATAAATGACATTTAATAACCCTTAATGAAGTTAAATACATAAACTAATATCTTAATATAAAAATCTCTATTTTCTCACAAAAACAAAACTGTTACTTATGATATCTATAAGAAAGTTCATATCTTGCTCATGTTTTTATGCAAATCTCTTTCCCCAGTCAGAAGAAGCAATCTTTTCCCCAAGCCTAAACCAAGAACTGAATGGAAGAGGGGTGTAGTTAGCCAGTTTTGGCTATGGAGTTTCAAAACTAATAGCTGGTGAGTCACTGCTTTTATTGTTTTTTCCTCTTCTGGTATTTTTCCAAGTAGTGTCCATTATGAAAATCATCATCCTGTCACCATACTTAGAACAAATTAAAGAGAGGTCTAAACATGCTTAACAAACATGTCTATCAAATATATAAATATTGTCATTATCTAGGGATGCATAACAATAAGCTCCCCACTCCACCCCACCCTCCAAAAATTTTGCAGCGATTGAAGATTTCTGTGGAATAAATATTCTTACAGTGGCCAATTTTAATTTATGAAAATTTAATACCCAGCTCTGGAAATCCAGTGAAAGCTGGCTCCAACATACCACTGAGAAGGCTAGTCCATATTGGGTGCTGTTTATGTATAAAATACATACCATATTTTGAAAACTTAGGGGAAGAAAAAGAAAAATAATTTAAAATATCTCAGTATCTTTATATCGATTGCATGTTGAAATAATATTTTAGATATATTGGGTTAAATAGAATATATTATTAAAATTAATTAAAATTGTTATTTACCTTTGTAAAATGTGGCTACTAGAAAATGTAAAAATTATATATGTGACTCAAATTTTATTTCTATTGGACATCTAGGGAAATATTTTTAAAACAAATAAGCATATTTACATTTTAGATTATATTTAATTGATATGTATTATTTGCTTAGTTACATTGGTGACTAAAACCTGGTTAAAATTAAATTTCCAGAAATCTTAACCTGATTTAACTCAGATAACTCAGAAAACGTTGTTCTAGAGCAGTATTGTGGTAAGTTTCACCTTATCAAAAAAACAACAAAAGCTTTGAATATTTACATACATATTAAAAAAAATATTTCTTATTACTTCTCAGATTCCTTAGTATTAAATGGCACTTGGAAACACTTTATCTTTGACATATCTCGTAATGTTGGGGTCAGTAGGAAAATGTTAAATGTCTAATGTGATCAAATCACATAACCTTGAGCACACCTGTAAGAAATAATGGATGAAGAAAATTGAAAACTGTAGTGCATAGGCCAAATTCAGGGACATGTGGGTTTTATTGAGGCCTGTAATTTTCCAATGGTTCCACTGATGTCTGTGAATATACTACACATGACTCTGAAAAGCCATTGACTGCACTTCAGTGAGCTGATAGATGGGCTTGAAGGAGTGATAATGCATCCTCACTGCGGAGCTGCACCTTCATAAAGGAACAGAAGAAGGGACAGGACACAAAAGGACAGCTTTGGGTCTAAAAGTCATAACTAGCAGATAACATATGAGCCCTGCCAGGTTACCGTGCCTCACCAAGCTGGTCAGAAAACATTTCTTGTAACCCTGTCCACACAAAAGGGTACAATGGTTTCACTCATCAAAATTATGAATTCCAAATTCAATAGGTCTTTATTGCTAGGAAATTTGTGGAATCTGGTATGTCACTATAAATCACTTTTTTTATTATGTTAATGCCATCCTTAGAGCATGATAAGATGGAAAGGTACAAATGGACAGAGTTCCATAGGAATACAATACAATAGAAGGTAGAAAGCTGTCATGGGGTGGAGGGAAGCACTTTGGACTGGATATCAGAAGACCTCTGTTCCAGTTCCCATTTCCTCTTTAACTCTGCTTAACCCTGGGCACTCCCTTTAGCCTCTGGACTTCAGTTTCTTCGTCTGCAAAACAGGAATGCTTTATGAAGAGATTGTGAGCTTGAGTTAAGCAATTATATAGAAAAGGGTTTTGAATGTGCAATATTTTAAAGTGTTACTATTAAATAGCTTTGGGGAGCAAGTAGGTATTACTAAAGAAGAGTCAAAGAAAAATCTGTGTTTTAAGATATGTTCAGATAAATAATTCATTGAGCAAGGCTGTCTGACATTGGGAGTTCTCTGCAAAGGGTTGAGGAAATTTTTTAAAAATCAGTTATTTCCCCTGCTCTTCATAGTTTATAGTTTAGTTTGGAAAATGTGAATAAACACGTAAAACAGAAGACAATTCTAAGAAACTTTTTAAACAACAGCATGTCACGTGAATTAGCTGAGTTCCCATGGTACTTCTATTCTGAGTAAGAGGCCAGCCTAGGTTTTATTCTGTGAAGGTTTAAAGAAAAACATAAGTCTTAGGCAAGGGCTTATAATATGTTTAGATTTGTCTGGGAGGGGAATGACACAATAAAGAAATTTTTGTAGCCAGAACCAAGGGTATATTTTAGGGAATCAGGGAAAAAGTCAGGAAATCTTCAGAAGTCAGGCATAGAAGATTGCAAACATTTATGTGAGGGTCTGCAATGTCAAACCAAGAAGCTTGGCTTGGATTAGTTGTTCAGTGGGGAGATTTTGAAGCTCCTGAGAAGAATCATATTTTCAACAAATGGAAGATCATGATCACTAGAGCCAAATATTCTAGAGTTGGGTGAACACTCTGTGAAAGAGCTCTGTTTCCTCATCTGTAAAATGGAAAACTCACTTTATGATTTTATAAGGATAGTTTTAAAAACCACAATTGCCTGCCATATACATAGATGTTCAAAAGATAGTAACTTTTATTTTACATTTAAAAGGAGTTTTACATTTTTAAAAGTCTTGGATACTTTTTCCTATACCACAAACCTGATCTTCAATTTTCCTGAGAGATTCATTGGCTGTACATAGACCAATGTCTAGTAAATGTTGGGAACCAAGGTGGCATCAGAACATTCTGACTTGCTCTCCTTCTCATTTGCTCTAGTAAATTCAGAATCACTAAAGAGGTTTAGCAAATGCAGACCAGTATAATCTGTAGATTGAACAATGTCTAACAAATGAGTTCAGAGAAGACAAAAATGTTATATCCCAATGAACAGATATGAAAGTACAACCTTCATCATTGGGAAGTAGCTCACAAGCTCTGGCAGGCTGTGTGGTTAAGTCATGCCACAGCAGTAGTTCAGGTGTGTCCTAATGAAGGGTTGAACTTGGGTGGTAGCAATGGGGCTGGAGAGGAGAAGGCAGATCCAAGAGACCCCAAAGAGAGAAAAGTCACCACTGACCATAGAAATGGCATTTCAACAGATTGTCAGATCCTGGGGAGAGATTGTGAGGAAGTAGAGAGGCTGGTTGGGATTACTCCTTGGAGATATTTGTGCTTTTAGAAAAGGGTATTTGCCCTATTCCAAATAACACATTCTTTTCTTAGGTATGCACCCCACAAGGCTTAGATTGGATTTGGTTACTACAATGTGTTGTTAGATTAGAAAACTTATTCATACACTTATTCATTCACTCACTCAATAGAAACGTGGTAATTATTCACTCTGGGCCTGGTTCTACACTAGGCACCCACAATAAAAATGTATGACTAGACTGCCACCCTACAGACTGGGGTTTTATCCTTTCTGTTTTCTTGTTTTAGACCCTGACCAAGTTCATACTTCCCAGCCCTAACAGAGGAGGCTGTTCTGCCGTACTCTTTACCTATAAAACAGCAATTCTCTCTTCCTTTTAGGAAACTGTGGTTTAAAAAATGTTAAAATCTTCAGATATTCATAAAATGGAATAAGAAGTGGTTGCTAAGCATTCTTAAATGGTAAGAATACCAGACAGTGGGGTTGGAAAACAGGTTTCTTTCTGAAGCTGTGTCATGCCTGGCCAGCTACTGGAACTTTCTGGGCTCATTAATGAATTGCAAAACAACCCCTGTTCAACTGACATGACAAGGCTGCTATGAAGATGAAATGAAGTAATCCGTGTAAAAATGGTCAAAAACTATAGTGTGCTCTACAGAGATAAATACGTGTGTGCATGTGTTTTGAGTATATTGAAGTGTGAGAAAGATAGAATTCAAACTATAGAAACTGGTTTTACATAATTGTTACCAGTAAACCTATAAGGGCACACATGATTGCAATACTATGGGTGATGTTGCAATTCTGAAACTGTGTAAATAAAGACAAGTAGACTGAAACCTGCTTAATCAGTAGAAGGGCATTGCATGACCTACAACTGTTCTCAGGGACACACAATTATGCACATTTACCAGCTTCCTGGAAACGAAATTCCTCATCTCTGTGTTAAGACCTTATTAGGTTGACACTTGTATAAGGCAAAAGTTTTTCTTCTACCTGGTAATGAAACATCAATTCTGATAATCCAGGCTGCTACCAGTGGGGCAACCAACGTGGGAGCACTTTGCCCTTAGGTGGAGGCTGTTCCTGCTCTTCTTTACTGTGAGCTGACCCTGTTGCTCCTGCTGCCATGTGGAAAAGGGAGGGACACTTCTTGAACATCTTCAATGGGAAAATATTTATTGTTTCCCTGACCTGGGAGATTGGCTGAGTGGCGTCCTAAGTCAGAAGAGTGTAAAAAGACAGCAGTGCAAACTGTGTAGTGTAGAGGGAAGAGCACAAGTTTTGGAGGTTGGCTGACCTGGTTAGAAACTTATTTTGTATTTCGGTTGCTGTTTTCTCTCCCCCGCCCTGAGTCAACTACTCCTGACATATGAGTTAACATAGTTTCTTACATGCCCACAGGCATTTGAACAAATTCATACCATACATTATATAGAAAACACTCACTTATGAACATATATTATACTACACATACACATAAACACACACATACAGAAATGAGAGAGGAAGAATATGATTCCCCTGAGGGAGAAATTTGATTGTTTTGTTCAATACTGAATCTCCACCATTCAGAACAGTGTCTGACATACAATAAGTGCTTATATTAGTCAGCTTTCATGGATGTTATGTTACATTAAAAAAAAAAAAAGAAGAAGAAAGAAACTCAAGGCTTATAACAATAAACACTTGTTTCTTACACATGGATCCTTAGGCTTGTTACTGCTTGGCTTTACTCTGCTAAGTCCTGCTAGCATTTGCTGGGCTTGGCTCCAGGCTGAGGTCCAGATTCAGATCTACTTCATATCTTCTCATTATGGAATCCAGGATTGGACATCTGGGATATAAACCCACTCTCTTGCTTCAAATTTAAATAGGAAAATACAGAGAAAGGCTGTGGAAATTAACAGAATAAAGACCTGATGGGAAGACAAACTTGAATTCCCTGCGACTATAGAGGAGTGACCATAAGAAGAGACTATAGACAAATCACTGTCCCTCTCTGGGTAATGAGAGTAGTGGACTAAATCACTAGTTTTCAGACTTTGGACAAGCTCACTCAGAATCCCAACGTACATCAGATAAGAGTATCATGGCCTGATGGAGGCTCCTGGGAGTACAGTAAGAAAAGTGCTACCCACAATGGTCCATAGTTTGTCCTAAGCATGAGCAGTGCTGTAAGGAAGAAGGAAAGCATGAGCTCTGAGCCCCAGGAGGGGATGTCTGGACCAGCTGTAGCAATGTGGGGCAATGGTCCTCTGAGCAGAGTGGAGTCTAGCACAGCCATGATGCATGATCACACATATCACCACCAAATTTCCTGCCCCAGAGGAGAAGCAGATATGACAGCAACCACAGTCTCTTACTGTGAGGACAGAGATTGAAATATTAGAGATGAGCAACTGGCCTCAGAAACAAGCAGAAATTCTTCCTGCTCCAGGTCATATGATTATGCAATGACAGTGTCCAGGAAAAGGCACTGTTATTTATGCTGTTCCCCATTTCTTTTAACTTAAAAACCATTCTGATGTATTAGTGCATATTTATGTGGGATGTGTATGCACACACTCCCAGTGACATCCCTAAACAGCCGCATCACAGACTGAAAGAAATAGGGCTCCCTTAGCTCCTCAAGATACTGGAGGTTTACTCACCCTTTCAATTTGTTTCCTCTCAAACACTTGCATCCATCTTAATGATGAGGATGTTGTTTCAGTGGCTCTGTCTGGTTGCTCAGATCTGGGTGAGAGTCAAGATGAATTCTAGAAATGTGTTAAGTATTGCCAACATTTGCATACTAGAGGTCCTTGATTTATTGTAATTTTTTTTTTGTTTTTTAATATTAAAACTGTTGGAATTGGGCGATTGGGATTGACATGTATACACTGATGTGTATAAAACTGATGCCTAATAAGAACCTGCAGTATAAAAAAACAAACAAAACAACTAATACTAAAACTGTTGTACCATGAATTAACTATAAAAATAACCTTCAGGGAGTAGTTATGTGGCACATAGGGACATAAAGAGAAGACCTGGATGATCTTGGGTGCTCTGCTATTATCATCTCTAAAAACAGAAAGGAAGATGAGAGGATCTCTAAAATCCCTTCTAGCTCCAAATCCAGGTTATTGTTTATTTGCAAAATTAAAATTCAAAGAGTTAGCTCACGATTGCCACAGAGGGATGGTGGAGACTGAGAAAACTCCCCTGATTCAGGATCAAGGGACAAAGAAGGACCAGTATTTAAAGAGAAGGCTGCTCTGTATCCTTGCCTCCTCAAAAAAAGACATAGACTATCACAGTTCACTGTATGAATGCTTGATTACTCTCAAAGACTATCATATGGTTCTTACCATCTTTTGGATTAAGGACTTCTTTTTAAAATTTATGAACCCTATGGACCTCTCTGCAGAAAAGTGCACCATATGCCTAAGATCGCAAAACTATGCATCCAGATTCAAGTCCCCTGAGGCTCATCCATGGAAGACTAAGAAGTGGTTTTCAGGATATGGATCCAAGCTGCCTTAGAGTAATAAAATGACTTTATGGTAATATAGAAAGAAAATATAATTTCAACTTATAAAAGTATCTATGTTAAAAAAAATTAACTTAACATTTAGTATGATTTAAAAGTTCACTTATTTATAAATAATACATACATTGAGGGCACACATTTAAAAAATAATTTTACAGATATTACAGAAGACAGTTTGAAGAACACTCTCCCATAGGATCATAAGTAAAGAAATTCTCTCCATTCAAGGCATCCCAATTCTGAACTCTGAGAACCAAGGCTAGGCTCATAATTAGGTAGAGGTGTGATTTGAAGACTTTCTAATTTTATAACTGCTCTGAAATCCTATTATAGTGTCTAAATCACTCATGATTCATTTCTTTAGTTGCTATATACTGAAAGCATACATATATGTATATACAAAAATTTTGAAGGGTTTTTAACTATTAATACAAGATTATGAGTATGTGCATTGTTCTCTAGCCTACAAAATCCTTGGAAAATAAAACACGTAAAAGTAATGTTTCATAGGTATTCTGGAAAGAAAAGTAAAGCCCTGAGAATGTATGGAGTCACCAGGAGATCCAACTTTGGTCCAACCTATAACAGGACTCTTACATGTTACAAGATAGAAGTTGAACACTAAATATCAGTGAGCAGCATAGAAAGGGGTTTAGGAGTGGAAGGAATGGTAAACAAAAGAGAATTTGGAAGCCATTGTAAACACACTTTCCCCTGAATCACACTTTTGCCGTCTGGCCATATTAGTGACAACTATCAAATGCTTTTATGCCCACTATCTTATAACTTAGATTTCTGGTTGGATTCTCTCTAAAGAGCTGACTTGAGGGAGACAAACACCTGGAATGTCTTAAAACATTATTTTTCAACTGTATGTGATTTTGCCCCATGGGACAGTTTTAGTTTTCACCACTTAAAGGGTGTGTCACTGGTATCTACTGGCTAGAAGCCAGGCATGTTGCTAACATCTTACAATGCATAGGACAGCTACCCACAATAAAAAATTACCTGACCCCGAATGTCAGTAGTTCCAAGATAGAGAAACCCTGTCTTACAGGAAAAAAATAATGCCATTAAAATTAGCCCATGACAGGAGGCAACACCAGCAATGTATGCTCATTCAATGGCTCCTTGTTTTCTGTTCTGTCCTAGGAATCTCAATCCTATGAATAGCCAGTCTGCTCCCAGTGGGGTCTGAAATATCACTGATTCATCACCAACTATCCATCTCACAATAGGGAGGAAATTTAAGATGAGCTCTATCAAAGGAAGTATAAATTTGCCCTTTCCATTGGCCTTAAAGAATTTAATGATCTCAGCTGGGGCCTAATGAGCCAGTGTCCACATCAGGAAGCTGCTCTGTGTTTGACATGTTTGACAGTGTGTTAGGAGAAAATAGAGAGAGAAAAAAAAAAATATATATATATATAAAATATATATATATATATATACATATATATATATATATATATATATATACATATATATATATATATATATATATTCAAAGACTAATTGAGCACTGAAGCTGAGCAATCCATGTAAGTCCTGCCTTCTAGTTAGATGTTGTCTGCTTTGGTAAAGTCAGAGACAGACTCTGCCGTGAGGATGTCACTTTTTTTACATAAAAAAAACGATGGCTTTAAATATGCTGGGAGTATTGGGGAAGCATGAATTGGGTTGTAGGAACTGCTGCCAAAAGGAACCACTCAGCTGTGGCTAACAGTCTGACTTCAGAGTAAAGTGCACCAGACATTAAAGGGTTCCAGGTGCTTCATGTTCTGCTTTGGGACTGGGAAAGTAGGACTGAGGTAAGTGGGGGATCCCATCACAGAGTGGACTGCGGCAGTCCCAGGAGACAAGGTCATCATGCAGCATTTCTGAAGCGGTCAGGGGGCTCCTAGCACAGGGACTAATGGCTGTTTCAGGTGACAATAGAGAAAGACAACAGGAAATAAGGGAATGTTAGCAGAGAGGGTGGGATGACTATGATTCTGAAACAGCCTCAAACAATGTACCCCAGCTCTGGGCTGCTGCTAATTATTGAAGTGAGAACTGAGACCAGAAGTGTAACAAGCATTTATGTACATTGATTAAGTCAAACTTGTATGTAAAGATTAATGTCAGCTGCTTGAAGTCTGATTAATTAACATTTCTCAGTCTCAGTTTTCTCACTTTAAAAATGGAGATACTAATAGACGTCACAGAGCTACTTTAACTAAAATCATGCATGTAAATTACTTATGAAGATCCATTGAAATCCTGCCTATAAATCTAGCACATAGTATACTCTTTTATGGAATATTTATGAACACATGATTGAACTCAGCTGAGATTATAAGCCGGGCTAGTAGTGGCATAAGCAACAGACCAAGTGTATGAGGACAGGACCCTTCATTGCCATTATCCCATTTATGGGTTGCTATGGGATCTGGAACATTTTACATGTGAAATGACTCTCCTGGTGTAAAGCACCCAAAGTCTTCATTAAAAGGTGAACATCCCCAAAGAAGTTGACTTATTCTATCTAATAAAACCTTATTGAAAATGATTTTAATAAATTAAATAATTGTGCAGAAAAGAGACATTAAATTTGGAATGATCAGATCTGGAATCTAAACTCTGAGTCTAGCTGTGTGACCTTGGACAAATAACCTCACTTATCTGAGCTGCTGCATCATTTTCTATAGTTGAATACAATTCTAACTGATCTCCCACTTCTTAAAGGCATTATAAGAATAGGTGAGATAGTGGAAACATAAATATATTGAAAATTTCAAAGTGATACATAAACAAATGACAATATTACTA
This sequence comes from Balaenoptera borealis, assembly GCF_965194805.1. Taxonomy (NCBI): domain Eukaryota; kingdom Metazoa; phylum Chordata; class Mammalia; order Artiodactyla; family Balaenopteridae; genus Balaenoptera; species Balaenoptera borealis. The sequence goes on from NC_138875.1 coordinate 33,690,368, forward strand.
GTACTATTATTCTATGTTACATGCACACACACACGTGAAACAGTGTGAGCTAGTAATAAACTCATCTTTGAATGTAAACAAAGATATAAAAAGACAAACCACTGAATTGCCAATGTTAGGGTTGAAATGATGGGCAACAAGAAATAGCATTAATCAGGAGCATCTTCTAGAAGTGGGTATCTTGGAAGAAGGAAATAATGTGGAATAATAGAGACCATGAATCAGGACTTTCCAGATGCACATGTCAAGTAGTGGAGGCAAATGGTGACCCTGGGATGTTATACCCCTTCTCCACTGATTCTAAAGTTCAGTATGTCTCTTCTCATAGAAGCTAAAGCAGGGCAGTGACTCTACAGCAGTGGAACTGTCTCTATTAGAAGCCTGTTCCCAGGAAGCCTGGGGCTCATGTCAAGAAATTCAGTCCCTGGAAGTTTAGAGTTCCATGCAGGGACATAGTCACAGGGCAAGGAAAAAAAACTAGTATTTATCAAGTGCCCATTTTGTGATGTGTGTTGAACCAGTTGCCACCATCATATTAGAATGTGATGAGATGCTTTCTATCATGCACAAATGAAAAAATGTAGGCTCAAAGAGTCTCAAGAAACCAGGTGGAAAGTGGCAAAAATCATGTTCTTCCTTACATTGCACTTAGAGTTAAAACTTAAATAATACAAATTTATTGAGGGAGCACTGAACTGAATTTATTAACCACACTGTCAAATATACACTTGCCTGTGTGCACTCTCATTTTCCCCAACAAGAGTATAAGCTCAGCACCTTCTCCTCTTGTATCTCCATCAGTGTAATGAAGAACACATAGCAGAAGTTTAATAAGCACATAGAATTTTGAATGAACCTGAATTGAAAACTTGGACATATCTATTGAATATTTATACACATGTGCCTCTGGAAGGTATTTTCTTCAGAAACTTCTCAAATATACAAGGCAAAGTTAATACCAAAACAATACAAAAAATAATAATAATAATGACTGTATCTACACATTAGGTGGTCTTTTCTCTGATTTATGAATAGGGTATTTTATTTTAACCTTCAAAGTGCTTCTCTGAAGATTCCCAGCACCCCGCATGCCACCTCTCGCACTCTATTTTTTTTCCACCCAGCAGGTCTAAGGCTGACTGACTCACTCTACAAGGACAATTAAACACAGACCTCCTCTTCAGGTTCATTTGGTAATAAGCCTCTGGGGTTCTCTGTCCTCACCATCCACACACAAACAGACACCCCTGAAGTTCATTCTCACTGCCCAAAGAATAGGAGACACAGTGGGCAGTGGAAAGATCAAGCTGCTGGCAATTCAGTCTTGAACTTAGAAGCAGAGCACAGCACTGCCAACAGACAGCACCCAAGAGCACCCAAGTATATCCATTTGTTAACTGGACATGCAGGGACCTCTCACAGAAAGAAAAAAAGAGGGACACATCTGTATAGAACATGCCTCACAGTCCTGAATTCAAATAATCACTGTATTGTGTGATTTTATTTTGTTTCCCAGATTCTCTTTTATAGCTGATGTCATATTGCTGTTTTGTCTTGTACCATAATATGTAGAATAAAAGGAGATGTTTGCTACCCAGGAGGTATGGATCAGCACAGAAAGCGCTGTGGAACTATTAAATATTGCCTTTAATCATGTTAAATGGAAGGAAGTGACATAGATCATCACAGAAGACCAGGTTTTTCTTTCCATTTTTTAAATATGTGAATGTACTGCAACCTTCCATAATGTATATTCACATTTCTGCATGCAACATATTTCACACCCGTTTTAATGAACCCCCCTGGGCATTCACATTCTTTTGTCAAGCTAGAATTGGACCAGAATGGGGCCTCCCGAACATCAATCAATAAATTGAATGTTTACTCACAGCCAACCTGCACCACTTGCCAGCCCCTGAGTACAGCTTCCTACCCTTTGCATGTGCTATTCCCCAAAACTCCATTCCACAGTTTGACTTGGTTATATGCAAAGTATTCTTCATAACTCATTTCAGTCTATGTCTATGTCTTCTGGAAGCTATTCTTGACCCACTTAGTACACAATGAATATTCCTTACTTTCTGTGCTCATTACACCATTCATTTAATCTTGTTTACACTTCATCTCTCCATCTTTCTTCCTCATACTATGCACCACACCCCATCCACTCACACAGGGAGCTCCTGAGAGACAGGGACCCACACAGGGAGCTCCTGAGAGACAGGGACCAACACTCATGTTTCTATCTTTAGTGTGTATACTGTCCTGAACATTAGTGGGAGCTTCCCCAAAACAAAGGAGTAAAAAAAGGAATGTATTTTTGTGCCTCCATGTGAGTGAATAAGATATAAACATCATTGCAACCAAATTTAGGTTATTTAGGAGTCCAATTTTGCAGGGGGTGGTGATTTTAGAAGATTTGGGAAAATTTTCTACTGGGTTGTGAGGGGTTAAGAAGAATTAATATGATAGCTAAAAAAGGAGGGCAGTGAAGAACCATAGGATCTTTTACTGTTGTGGTGAAACAGCACCAAGAGCACAAGAAGATTTGTGCTATAGACACTGACTGCTTCATGGACTGAACTAAGAATAAAATCCTCTGATCGTCTGTCCTGTGATTTTCATTGTAGTGAATTATAACCAGATCAGCAAATTTTCACTATAGGCTTATGTTCTGAAACAAAGACACAGCTTTGTTATATGGAACTTTTGTCAGAATGGCCTTTGCTTTCATGGAATTTTAAGGGAATGAGAGGATGTACTGCTCTCCCCTGAACCAACCCCCATGTAGGATTCTTGAGGGTAAGTAAGGCAGCTCTCTATTCCATGCTCTTGCTCATTCAATGGATATATGCTCTTACAACTGGGATATATGTCCCAGTTGTATCCCATGAGTGGAACAAGAACTGTTCTTTAAGAAAAGAAAAAAACAAAAGCTGTCTTGAGAAACAAGAAGGAACTAGAAGCACCTAACTATGGGATCATCTATGCTTTTACCCTCCTTCCATTACATATCCTGGGTTTTATCTCAAACAGATATGAGATAAAAGAAAGCAAATCTCTCAGACATTCAGGCAAAGAAGAAAGTCTGGTTACATAACTGTGAGTGTGGTATCCAGGCACAAATGAAGGTTTATTAATCAGATCCGGCATCTGTGATGATGACAAGAGAAGCAGAACAAGTTTCTTACCTCGAAATGCCTTTTTAATCTGTACACTGATAACTAATACCGACACTTCTTTTTGAGGAAGGACAGAGTCTTTCTTTTCATAAGAAATGTGGCTTTCAATGGCAAATTACTCCTGAGGGATTGGGAAGATCCAGAAATTTAAATTCATAATAAAATATGAAAACAGAATGGGGGTAGGAGGTCAAGAGTGTTGGGAGGAAAGATGTCCATTTAAGGGATGAAAATAAAGACACAGTGAAGATTGAGGATGAAGTCCAGATTTATCAGGGACTGGAGAATTATTTCACCCTGCTTTTCTCAGACCTTAAGCAACTGTTCTCTAACAAAGAAAATGCCTGCTGAAATAGCTTAAAATTCAGCAAGCTACATAACCATCTCCTCTAAAATGGGCTGTTGCTACACAATGCCTGGGCATGTGTTCACAACTTTTATTTTTCATACTGGAAGTATATGGTGAATTTCTTTTTACTACTGAAGTGTTGTAGGTTGAATTGTATCCCCCAAAAGGATACACTGAAGTCCTAACCAGGTACCTGTGAAAGAACTGACTCTCTAAACTGTTTCATTTCTGCTAGTGGCCCAAAAATGTTACTTTCTTCTCACACTTTAAATAAAAATATTGCAAGAATTAGGCTATTTTAACCGACTTTTGGGTCCCCCAAGGGCTTTAGAGAAGGAAATTAGGCAAGGAACAGAAAAGCCAAATATTACAGGCGAACTGATAGTCAGAAATATGGAGGTGGGCATTCACATCTAATAGCTTTCCAGAAACTCTGGCCTCCCAGGGCAGCAGCATCTCCATGTTTGAAAGTCTGAACCACCCTCCACCCTAGCTTCCATCCTGGACAGTAGAGGTGGGAATCTGAGTGTACCATTAGTCCTGCCAGGACTGCTACATAACACAGCAAGAAGGCAGAGACCACAGGAAGAGCTAAAAAGGCTTAGAGATCCTGGAAGTTTCAATACAAATAGAAAATTTTTCTTGTGAGAAAATTAAAATGCAAATTGCAATGTCTGCTGAATATCCTTTGGAGAATCCTAATGCTATAAACACATTATTTACTCCTAGATGTGTTCATGGGTGCATAATTGTATCAATATGCAGGAGGGAAGCTCGTTCTGCTTGTTAAATCTCCCTCTACATTTTACAACTTTACAAATGTCAGGCCATTAGGCCATAACTCTCCTGTTAGGACCCCATTACCTATAAACCATTCATATCTGCCAAACGAAAGATGCAAGTGAGATACAGATTCAACAATTAACCCATACATCTTTATCCATCTGGCTGGTCTTGCTTTTAAAACAACAACAACAACAATTATATTTTCCTGGAAACCTTTTAAAAAGTCCCACTCTTTGCTTTTATTTTAAATTTGGGAAATGGAACTCTCAGTCAAAAGATTAATTTCCTCGGGTAAGTGGTCCAAGTGAAGCCACCACTTTTAAATTATAATCCAGCTAGAGTCCCAAAATTCTAAGCAATTTTGTAGCAGTTCCAGGGACAGGAGGTCTCTAAGCTCCTTGACTTGGTCCAGGCAAAAATGCAAGGAAGTAGAGGCTCCTCTCTCTTGTGCTGTGCCCACTCCTGCCACAAACAGGCCACCTGGAAGTCCAAGCCTTGCCTCACAGGCCTGCCTCTCAGGGCAATGCCCTTAGCTCTGGATCTGTCTTTTCCTCTATCCTCCTTTGTCAGAGGCTGTCATTGCCTTGACAATCATAAACAAATGTAGCCTCCATAGTGACAAAGATTCTCATAGATCAAGCTCTACTCAGGATCTTCCAAACTCCAAACTCTTTTCCAACTAGGCCTGATTTTGGGACTTCTGTGTTCATCTCTGCATGGTCTAATTTAGCAAGAATCCTGCTAAATCACTTTAACCAGAACCCCCACTCTCTATATGTGATCACGTTCCTCATCCTCCACCACTCCACAGGTGATGGCTGATCAACCTGACCTCCCTTCAATGGGAATCCTGTCAGGTCAGTTTAGCCAGAATTCTCCCTTACCCTTGATGTTTCCTTTCAGCCATTTTCTGTGCACTGACCCCCCCCACCCTGTTCCTCGTCTATAAATTACCACTTGCCTATGTTGCATTCTGAGTTGAGCCTGCTCTCTTTCCCCCACTGCAAAAATCTATCACAGTGGTCCCTGTACTTATTGCAATAGTCTTTAACTAGTGTCATTGATTTTTATAACAGGGGTTAATAATTAATACCTTTTAGGATTTGAGAGAAGATTTATTGGTTCAGAATCTGTGCCCGACATTATACCACCCATGCATGAGCAATTTTAATCCTTATCATTACTCCCCAAAGTAGTAAATGTCTTCCTTATATTTCAAATGTGAAAACTGGACTCAGAAAACCTAAGCAACTAGCCCAAAGTTGCCCAGTACTCTATAGGACCTCAAAGCCCAAGCTCATTCCATTAAGTATTTCCACCACTCCTTCAAAGGTAGGCTCAGTGTCTGACCTTGGTTCATACAGTGAATGATACCATTTTATGTGACAGCCTAGTAACTACCTCATGATTGCATTCCCCTCAGGAGTAGGACATTAACCTAAAGGAATGGAATTAATGACCCTGAGAGGCATTTTTTCACAATGAATGGGCCTTGCTGCCTCCTCAAGGTATACACACAGAATAACAATCAAATACCATCCCCATTTGCTTTCTATGCTGGGGGTGATAGAAAGGGGATGCTGCTTTCCTAGTACCATAAAAATGTGTAAGTCTTGAAACCATTTACATTTCTAAGAGGAATCAGCTAACCACATTCCTGTACTAAGCCTGAATGTGAATAGGTTAATTCCCAAGGGAACACTTACAAGACTCTTACAAACAACCCCTAAGAAATTAGAATGTAAGTGCCATTTTTATGACAACTTTCAAGTCCCCAAGATAAAATCTATAATGCCTCACATCTATTAAGACAATTTATTACCAGCTTGCCTCACCTACACAGGTTCTTTAGATTTTGAAGGACAACTTTCAGTCACTTTGCTAAAAATGTTTTATCTGAAGGAAAAACTCTCTAAGGAGTGTAGTTAGTCAGGTAAGTCAATCATCCGAACTTGAACTGGTCTGAAAATAACTCTACTGAATTTCACAAATTTTTTAAAACAATTACTGAACATTCTAAGCCAGGTACTAGAAAAAGTGAACTTGACAGATTGTCCATATGCTGAAATTAAATAATAATAATGCCTTTGAGTTTGTGTATGTGTACACATACATTAAAGTATTTCCTTGTATTTCATAGGCTGGCTGGGTCTCCTTGCAGGCATGAGAGCACTGGACAGAGCTCAAGTAACAATACATCATCTCAGAAGGAACAGAACATTCCCACAAAGCAGTCACTAGTGACATTCCTTGTCACCATGCAACTCTTTTCTCATATCCTGCCCCTTGTATGGTCCTGTGGTTTTCCTCTCTCATGGCTCCTCAGTGCCATTTTCATGCCACCGTCAGCCCCTTGATGCACAACATTTGTGGAGATAGGCTTGTCCTCCAAACTGCCATTCTTGGTCATTTGAGTGGAAAAGCAATGTCCAGGAGACCACATTGACTCTTCAGCAGCCTCTTTAATAGTCTGATGGGAACTCTGACTTATAAAGGGAAGCATGGTTTGAAAAGCAAGGATGGAGAAAAAGGAGAGGCAACAAGAACAGAGAATAAACAACTCAGTTTGCTTCCTTCCTTTCATGTGTGACATGTAGCCTCCCCCACCTCTCCAGAGGACCCAAGGTGCAGTTCATTTGTCTGCTCTCCTTCCCTAAGAACCTGGGCCTTTGAAAATGCTCTACTTCCTAGAGGTCAACATTTCCAAAGAAGTAGGGACTAATACCATCATCTCCAGAGCAGATGGTCACTAACTGCCACAAGTAAACAAACATAGGCTGTGACAGATACTTCTTATAGCCCTGAATATCATTAACTTTCAAGAACACCAGGGACACCCATTCCCAATTGGTGGAAAGAGTTGGGCTGGGAGCAGAACTGAGGGAGCTGAGTCAGGCTGGCAATCAGGAGGCCTGACTCCCATCCTGCTGACCCCAGACCCAACAGGAGGAATTCAGGAAGCCACTTAACCTTGTTGCCTTTGTTTTCTCATCTGTGAAACAGTAGGTAATAAAATCCCTCTGCTTCTTCACTGGGTTTTATGTGAGTGAACTAATTAATGACAGTATAAAGCTTAATACAACATGTAATTGAAAAGTTTAGTAATCAACGTAATAGTCCAATAATAGTAGGTTGCAAAGCAGTGATAAATAGCACTTTTAAAATGCAGGTATTACCATTTTGATATTTTCTCTCTGATCTGTATTTTCAAATTAGTAGCATATATAATTTCTGTTTTATCCCCATTTTTATAATATTGTTTAATTCTACAAAGCTGCTTCCTCTATTGTTTTAACTGTGATGTTTCAACCAAACAGAGAATTGCTGTAGATTTCAGTAATAACTGGACATTCTAACTAAAAGTTTTTTATGCTCAGGAGTCCTAACACCAAACTAGATGGTCAAGGATCTTCCCACCCCTTACACAATTGGAGAATTCACTACTTTTATTTCCATTTTCTGAATTAGATAAAAAGGAGAACTTCTCAATCATAATTTCTTAGTCCTTTGAGCTCGTTTCAGTAAGTTCATTTTTGCTTTTTTCTACTTTTATACCTTTGTACAAGCTATTCCCTCCTCCTGGAATGCCCTCTACCTTTCTTCACAGCAGTGCTTCTTTCTGGAAAATTTCTACTCCTTTTTCAAAAGGTAAATTAAGACTTATTCAGTGATGCTTTCCCTGACACCTCCAAGAAAGCTTAGGATCCTCTCATCTGTTTCATTCCTCTTACATTTATAGGGGCCTCCATTATATGAATTACCACAATGTGTTGCTCTGGTTTGCTAACTATTGGTTCTCTCACTGGACACTAAGCAACTTAAGAACAGCAGATGTCTTTTCTAATCTGTGCATCTCCGTTTCCCAGCACAGTGAATGACACAATGTAAGTGTTCAGTAAATATTCTGGTTGTGATTAATAAAAGACAAATTCCTATCTACAAACAATAAATTCTGGAGAGGGTGTGGAGAAAAGGGAGCCCTCTTGCACTGTTGGTGGGAATGTAAACTGATACAGCCACTATGGAGAACAGTATGGAAGTTCCTTAAAAAACTAGAAATAGAACTACCATACGACCCAGCAATCCCACTACTGGGCATATACTCTGAGAAAACCATAGTTCAAAAAGAGTCATGTACCAAAATGTTCATTGCAGCTCTATTTACAATAGCCAGGACATGGAAGCAACCTAAGTGTCCATCAACAGATGAATGGATAAAGAAGATGTAGCACATATATACAATGGAATATTACTCAGCCATAAAAAGAAACGAAGTTGAGTTATTTGTAGTGAGGTAGATGGACCTAGAGTCTGTCATACAGAGTGAAGTAAGTCAGAAAGAGAAAAACAAGTACCGTATGCTAACACATATATATGGAATGTAAGAAAAAAAAAAGGTCATGAAGAACCTAGGGGCAAGACAGGAATAAAGACACAGACCTACTAGAGAATGGACTTGAAGATATGGGGAGGGGGAAGGGTAAGATGTGACAAAGTGAGAGAGTGGCATGGGCATATATACACTACCAAACATAAAATAGATAGCTAGTGGGAAGCACCGCATAGCACAGGGAGATCAGCTCGGTGCTTTGTGACCACCTAAAGGGGTGGGATAGGGAGGGTGGGAGGGAGGGAGACGCAAGAGGGAAGAGATATGGGAACATATGTATATGTATAACTGATTCACTTTGTTATAAAGCAGAAACTAACACACCATTGTAAAGCAATTATACTCCAATAAAGATGTTAAAAAAAAAAAGAAAAGACAAATTCCTAAAGTGCAGTGTTGAATAAATCATTGCTTTGTATCATTATATATTTTCTCATTTAGTAGCTATTTTATCATGTGTGAGTCTGCAAAAAATGTGATTTTAGGAAGAGTTGTCTCACTTGATACAGTTGATAATTGTATCATGCTCAAATCCTTATGCGTTACAAGAATAGTCTTCCTGACTTGGTGTCTGCCTACCTTTTGAACCTCAAAATGCATCACTGACCCCAAAAGGACACCTACTAGAATCACACCAGACTTCCACAGCCTCTTCAAACACCCCTGTTGCATAGTGCCTATGTCTATGCATCTGAAATGCTCTGGAACAGCCTTCCCACCTTGCTCAATAAACTCTTACTCATCCTTCACTTCAGTTATCATCTCTTCTGCGCCTTGCCCTGACACTTTGTGCCCCACCTTGCAGATGGGTGCTTTTATTCTTTGTACTTTCCCAGGGTCTTTACAAACCACTCCTTCCCTACCTTAACTGATTGTTTATACACCTTCTTTTCTTCAAGCTAGGGGCTCCTTGCAGATAGGGACAGCATTTGATTCTGCCTTGAAATAGCATATCTTGCCACAGGGCCTGACACATAGTTAATGCTCAATGGATAGTTGCCCAATGAAAGAATGAATTGCTGATTGCTCTGCCTATTATGCTGGCTAATTGGAAGAAAATGAAAATTAGAGAGTCCTAATCATATGCTCTTTAACTACAAGGCATAAAATTTTCACTTTCTTCCCGTTTATTTTTAGATATACTTGAACAAATATTGAACTTAATTTTACTAAATTTGCTTTACTTTATTTTCCTAGGATAAAATGCGTCTGTGCACCACCTTTCCTTTGTCCATTATGCCCAGACACCCCACTATGCAACATCATGTTCCCCCCTCTCTCTGCCCAAGTTTTAGAATTATTTTCAGACTATTTTGAAAAGAGTTATTTCTAACCTGCACAACTCCAACCAGTAAAAGGAAATTTCCCAATCACACATGACAACTGTCCATCTCATTTGTGGCTTGGGGAGCTTGGAGGAGAGTGACAGTGATTGTGAGCATTCAAGAGTAAATCCAGCACATGCTAAAGTTCAAGAATCCTAGAGATTGAAAAGAGATATATGACTTGGATAAGAAGTTAAAAATCTATGTTTCAGCATACTTCTCTAATCCAGGCAGTTTGAAAAAAAAATATTTTTCACCAAGACTGAGAGACTATTAAAATTTTCCATTTCTTTTACTGAAGCATTTCATTTTGCAGATCAGAATTGATTGCTAATTAAAACTAAATATAAACATTGGTGATATAATCTTATTCTCAAATCTTATTCTCAAATAAAAGCATTCTTTTACAGAGTATGGAGAAAAATGTGACACCTTCATTTTCAAGGAAGACCCTTGCTCAAGGTTGAATATAATTTGAAATATATATATTTATTTTTGAATAAAGTAAGTCTAACATCATCATTATCAACTAGCATTTAATCAGTGTCATTTATTAATAGTTCACTGGATTGGTGAACATCATCATTATCAACTAGCATTTAATCAGTGTCATTTATTAATAGTTCACTGGATTGGATGGTATTTCTCTTGTAATATCAATAGAATAGGATGAGGATCATGCCTTCTCTGAAGCAACGGGCTGAGGGATATTCCTTGAATAAGTCTCCAAAATGTTATCAACACCATCCAGAGACACCAAGCCAGAGCTCCGCAGGGAATATTAGAGTCCAATCCCTTTGATGTTATGTAAAATAGAAAAATCCTAGTCTTGTCATGCAGAGAAAACATCAGTTATTTATAAATACCTCAGGAGATTAAATAATAGGGTCAAGTGATAAACTTCTTTTGCCTTGTAGCTCTCTTCATGTCTATGTTTAATAGGCTGAGGAGTCCTTGATTTCTAAAGGACACCAATTCCTCCCCTGATAGTAATGATACTTATGCCAAGTCCACTGAGGCATGTCTTGATGTGACCCACAATAGATGGGTTGATTGTGCTATTGTACATTTTGGTGGTTGGTCCCTGTAGGAGAGAAAGCCCATAATTAAGTCACAATAGCTTTACCTCATGGGATTTTTATCTAACTTGTTTCCAGATCAAGAGGATTTTCTCAAAGCTGGACTGTAGGACTTTGTAGAGAATGGAACCACTGCTATACTCATTTTTCTTGGTTTCCAGAGTTTCTTTCAGAAGAAAGTGACTTTTGAGCAAGGTGTAGGAGTAAAATTGTGAAGTTGAGCACAGCTCTTTTTGGAAGCCCCAGGTTTCCTTTATGCACATTCTCTTCCCACTGGACTACTTCTTCCTTCCTCCACCCCTCATACTCCTCAAATAATGCTCCCTGGGGAGATTCTCAGACCAATCATATTCAGCTTTGTGTGGATTTAAGTCACAGTTACACTTTAATAGGACTGTTAAGCCTTCTTTTAACATCATCATGACATGCTTAGACTGCTGCTAAAAATATTTCTGAAAGCAGTGAATGAATAAAAATAAAATCTTTTTGGAGCAGGAAACCATATCCTTTTTGCAATCATAATTAGGTTTCTGGCTTTTCTATCTAAGCATAAATGAGTACTACTTAGATAAAGTGGCAATTTTTATCACTAATAGTCACCTCAACTCATTCGTTGCTCTCTCTCTCCCACCTTCATGTAAGGAATCTATTCCAACTGTTGCAGAGACAGGATAATCTATGCTCTTCACTTCCCCTTGAGGGGTATGGATGTCCTGTAACTATAATCCTTCCATATATGGGTCTGTTAGAGGCAGTTCATCAGACTGAAACACATGTTTGCTGAAATGCTTCAGATGCCTTCTATTTAAAATATTATTTTTACCCTGCACAAGGGATATAAATAAATTTCAGACTTTTATTTTGAGTCAGTCAATACTTAATCACAAATGAGCAGTTTAACATGAAGTTCAGTTTATTCTTCTGACTTTTCACTGTAAAAAATTTGATCACATAGGAAAAATCTGCTTCAACCTTAGCAAGCATCTCAAGGATCACTTTTAAAAATTAGTGGTTCCTAATCATAAAACTTTAAACAAAAACTGAAGTGTAAAAGTTATGAGGTATATTTAATTATGTGGTTCTTGAAACAGGCTATGAATATTGGCCCTTATGGTAACATTCAAAAATATTTTAGATATTGGAAGTTGCAGTGGAATAAGTGTGTGGCTACCCTAGCTGAGCACTTGTATGAAAAGAATATTGATTTGGATTATGAATTCAGTAAATTAAAATCATAGATTGTAGGCATTGGAAGGAAGGGGGCCTTGGAGATATTACTGGTATATTAGAACCTGTAGGAAACACTTTCAATGGAGTGGAAGGAATTTCTAATTAGTCTTACAGACTCTCAGGATAAGGAGACAAAGATTCTTATATCTGTTCTCTGACATAACATTTAATATCCTGGGGGTAACATTTCTGATAGTCACTGGCACCAAAACCTCGATTTGCAATCCCTAAAGCATAAACTCATTATCATGCTTTATACATTATAATAATGTGGGCAACAAACTCCAGAAGTTAAGTTTACACCATTGCATTCTTTCTCTCTCTGCCATTCTTTTATCAACAAGCATTTATTGAGCATCTACTACATGCAGCATCTGGGTGCTATAGATTATAGCCATGAATCATTGTAGCCAAGGCCTCTGCTTGAAGAGCTTACAGTTTATCAAGTAAGTCAGATTATAAGCAAGCAAATAAATGAGTGAATGAATAATGAGTAAGATACTTTGGAATAATGAAAAGTTTTACAATGAGAATAAGGTAATATAATGTGAGAGAAAGCTCCTGGAGCACTTATAGAAAGAGCTTTCTGAGAGCATGAAAGAAAACAAGCAGTCAACTCTGCAGTATTATGGGAGAAGAGCAAAACAGGTGGAAGGCTCAACTGGTGCAATGGCCCTGAGATAAACATATGTGGGGACCAGGAAGAGCCCTGGCACCTGTGACTCAGCCAATTCTCTTCTTCCTAATGTTTCTCTATCCTATTCCTACTGTACTGCATATGTTCAGACCTACTGACTTGGGCTCTGCTGCATTCTCATCATTCTCATGGTCTCCTTTCTTCTTTACTTTTCTCTTTCTTTATCATTACTCAACATGTCTCCATATATCAGAGTTCTAACTATGCCCCTGTCCTGTGGAGTAGTCCAAACTCCTTAAGCTTAGCTTCTATAACATCCATCATCTGGCTCTAACTCCTAATGTTTTTATTCATTTTTCTATTACTACAGACATTCCATGCATTTTGCTACCCTAATCTCTATGTTCAGATCGTTCTCAGTCATCTTATATATTGCCTTCTTAATTTTGTCCATATATTCAAATCTGCATACACTTTAAAATATTCATTTAAGATCTGAGACCAAACGAACTATTTCCCTCAAAGTATTCCCTTTTTATTGTAGCCTGAAATATCTCACTTTTCTTTCAAAGTCTATGGCAATTCCTGTCTGTATAAGTCGTTTTTCCATTAATCAAGTTATACTTTACAACACCTTTTTTTTTAATTATTGAGAAATATATTTTAATCCTATTTCCTCCATGCTTATTTCTGCTCTCCCCAATTAATTGTAAATACTTTAAAAGCAAAACTATATTTCACGTTTCTTCCTTTCTCCTAGACAGTCCAGCATAGTACCTGGCTCACAATAGGTGCTCAATAACTGCTTATGATTTGATCTGAACTGAACACAGCTCTGCCTGATGTAATATGCATAGGTATGTGTTTTAATGGCCCTACGTTTAATCTGAGAGTTGCTTTCTTTAAGACTCATATAAAAGAAATGAATTATTATGGTACATCCTTTAGTGAAAGGGAAATATCTTTCTAACTCATGCCCCATGTCCCTTCCCAGCAATATCTGTGAAATGTACACTAGTTCTCAACTCTATTGACTCAGAAAAAGGAAACCTCAGGAGGCAACACTACACAGGAAAATAAATGATTCTGTGAATGACGATTGGAATTGCATAGAAGTAGATGAGAGACTCCAAGGAAAGCTGTCTAGTCAGCAAGGAATAGGAACAGCAAAGAAACAACCCCATTTAAATAAATGTCATACCTCATATTAAATCCTAAGGGACTCAGAACCACCAACATTGAGAACTACTTGCTAATGCCAGTCTTGTGGCTCTTTCCCCCTAAATCACATAATTTTCAATACAACTCAGAGTTCACCCTCCTCTGGCCCATCCCAAATTCTGCCTTCACCCTGGGTGCCCTCAGTACCCCTGGTTTTAAGTCATCAGACAAACAGTACTCTCCACTGCCTTTTTATCACCGTCTCCCCATCTCTACTTATGCCATCCACTCCTATGCTCTCACACTGGACTTTGTCACTGCCCAGTGTTGTTCCATTTCTGAAACATCTGATTTAAAATTTAATTCTCACATAACTAAATTGTCCAATAATAGGAAAATTGTTGAATAAATTATTGTAATTGTGGAATACAAAATATCATGCAATTATTTAAACAAATGAGGTAGGTATTAATGTACTATAGAAATTCACTAAGACATATTGTTAATTGAAAAAAGTCAGTCAGAGTATTATGATCCATTTTTGTAAAAAATAAGTTATGTGCAACCATGTAATATGTATGTATATATGCATATATGTAAATGCATAGAAAAATTTCCAAAAGAATAAACACCAAACTGCTAAGAGTGGCTATTTTGGGAAAGAAAGAGCTTGATGATGGGGAAGATGAGGAGACACTTCAGTATTTTACTCTCTGTAGTTCTGTATCCTCTGAATTTCTTTTTTTTTACTTAATTTTTAAATTTTTAAAATTTAAAAAATTTTTAATGAAGTATAGTTGAAATACAATATTGTATTAGTTTCAGGTGTATGACTTAGTTGTTCCCCTGAAATACTTGCAACAAGAGTCTATTTATACATTCTTTGTGTAATTTTTAAATGTATAAATAAATAAATAAATAAATTCACATCCTGAACACAACTTTTACACTTTTAGTAGTTAGGCAGTTACTTCTCTCAACTTTGTTTTGACCTCATTGGGAGTTTATGAGCTTTTACCCCTATTATTTTTCTATTTATTTCCTCCTATCTGTCTTTCTTTGACTGTCCACCCTACTCTCCATTTTCTGATTCTTCAACCATCTTACTGTAATTTTGTAATTTTTACCCCATTTCCTTTTATCACATCTACCCAGTATTATTCCACCTCAGAATGGACACAACTGTCCACCACAACCTTCTCGTTTTCTTCCTACTTAGATGACTCCTCTACTCCCACTTTAAATAAAGAGAAAAGTTTACTTTTCTCTATTTATACCTACAATATTGCCATTCTTCAGAGTTTTGCCTGAGGACCTCTCCTTTCCTCACTTTGCATGTTCTTCATAGTAAATCTCATCTACTTTTGCAGCTTTAAAACCCACCTAAAGCTTAGTAATAATTCCCAAGTCTTTGCTTCAACCTATTTCTCGCTATTACATTCCAGACTCATGTATCCAGTTGACACTATGTGACTCTCATGGACACCTCAATCTCAATGTGTTCAAAACCATATCCTTCTTTCTTCTCCCAGATCTGTTCCTCTTCCAGTATTTGTTACCACTATCTCAGGGATGGCCCCACCATCTTCCTTCTGGTTGCTCAAGTCACCAGATTTTCAGATTTGAATTATGCTTCTTTCTTGCTCTCCACATTCATTCATTTACCTATCCTACTGACTGTACCCACTAAATAACTCTCAAAATGTTTATTTCAAGTCGTCCTCATTTCCTGCCTGGATTATTGCAACAGTCTCATGTCTAGTGTCTCTTAATTCTGCTTTTTTCCCTCTAGTCCATTTTTCACACAGCCTAAGAGATCTTTCTGAGACCGAGACCCAAATCTGACCAGTCACTTCCCTGATAAAGATCCCTTAATGACTGTAAAAGTCCTTTGTAGGGCTAACAACACTCTTCACAATGGATTCCTGGTTATGTCTTCAGTTCATGTCATTTTACTAACACTTTACCTTTTATTCTCCATCCATAAGGAGCTTCTTTAAAGTGCTGTGCTTTCTTTCTTACCTCCAAGTGTTTACTAATTCTGGACCTTCTGCCTGTGCTGCTCTTCTACCACTTAGCACTGAACCAATTCCCACTCCATTTTCTAGTCTTAAGTTAGCAGTCATTTCTTCCTCTGGATACCAGAGAACCTTAAGTATCCTTTCAATGTTGACCATGTCACTCTGTATTCTAACTAACTTTTTGTCTGCTTCCTTCACTGGACTAAAAGCAAGTTCCTTGAGAGCTAGGACAAGGCAATTTATTGTAATATACAGTATCTGGCACATAGCTGAAATATGACACCAGCCAAATGTTAATGACTCCAGAATCTCTCTCTCCAATTGAAGTCTCTACCTTAATCTTCATACTCATTACTCACACCATCTACTGGACTTCCCTACTTCAGTATTCTGCGTGCTATGAGTTCAACACATATAAAATTCATTTTTATTATGTTCTGATTCCCCTAGGAAACCCCTGCTCTGCTTCCTACTTTCCCTTTCTTGGTGATCTGCACTAATATCCACCCAACATCAGCCTCCTCATTGGTCTCCCAGACTTCATCTTGCTCTCCGATCCATTCTTCATTTAGTCATCTGAGTGACTTTCTTGAAGTTAACTAAAATCATGCCACTCCCTACTTAAAACTAGGTACTCAATAAATATTTATTGTATTAAAGAATAAACATTGAATAGATGACCAAAGAAACAGTTCTGATAAGGTAGAGAGAACCTGGGCCTGAAATCAGTGGTTAATATGACAGGACTACTTTTGTCATTTGCAGTTGTGTGATACTTACAGAGTTGACAGATAAATCACTACATAAGATGTATTTACCCTAAAAAAATTTTTGTTTATCTGATATTCATATTTAATGGGCATCCTGTATTTTTATTTGCTAAATCTGGCAAATGTAGACTTGGAACAAAATATAGCTGAGCCTCAGCATCACTATCAATAAAATGGTAAATTATATCCCCTTCATTTGGCTTTTGTGAGGATTAACTGAGATAATCCATGAAATTCTTTAGAAATAGTAAAGCATTTAAGAATCATAATTACCACCATCCACTATCAAACTTTCCACTGGTGACAGAACTGATATAAATCTTCAGGTTTCTACACATTCAGTTAAGCAGTCTTTCCAATAAGACTACTAAGTCTTTCCAATTAATAAGCAATCCATTCCTCCAACGCTAACTCACTCGACAAAATAAAATGTTTGAGGAAAACATTAAGAAATGATAGTGTTTTGCCATTGATTCAGATCTCTTACTTTTAAGTAAGAAAATATTATATTGTATTGTATAAATAGATTAAAATATATAATATTGTTTTGCTTGTTATCAAACTTTATACAAATAATTAGCATAGAGTATATATCATTAAGTAATTCTTTTCCACTAAACATTACATTTCTTGAAATCTATGTATGGTTATATATATGAATCTAATTATTTTTAATACTAACAAATATTCAATTAAAAGGATTTAAAATTGTACTGATTGTATTTTTCATCTCTAAAGTTGACAGTTAATTTTCATGTCTCTGTTTGAATATTCTTTCTTCTCAATTCTGTTATATATTTTCTTATTCTTTATGAAGTTATTTCTTTACTTATTTCATATGTTATAGTATTTAACACTCAGAACAATTTCTACAACAATGTGAAATTGACAATAACAACAATATAAGGAATCTGGTCCTCAGAGGAATTAAGTAATTTGCTCAAGTTTTCATCACTGTCAAGTGGCATTACTGAAATTCAAAAGAAGCTCAGCTCTTTTCACTTCTTACCACCTTCATGTGAAAGCAATTTATTCTGAGAGCCCTCAACCTGATATCACTTGAATAACAATGGTGGTATTGAGAAATAATAGGCACAACAAGGAAATGGTGGGAAATATCACATTTGAATGTATAGTAGGGGAAAAGTCAAATTATATTAAAAATAAGAAGTGTTTTGTGCCTCACTCTTTCCTAAGAGTGTTTGTATTCCCTACAGTTTCCTCTACTCATAAGTAATGAAAACTATTCCCCAGTATTTATGTTCCAACTGGATAATAAAATTAAATTCAAAGGAATGTGTCTCTAACACAGAGGTCAACAGACTTTGTATGTAAATGGTCATATACTAAATATTTTTGGCTTTGCAGGCTATATAGTTTCTGTCACAAGTACTCAACTCTGCTATCTGCTATCTGTCTATTATTGTCTAATAGACATAGACAATAAGCAAATGAATTGATGTGATTGTGTACCATTAAAACTATATTTACAAACAGGCACTGGGTCATACAGCCCATTGGTCATGGTTTGACAGCCCCTGTTCTTTAGATGAATTTATTAGACATTGGGACAGGCAAGTGATGAATAAGGCTTTGATCAGGAAAAACTTCCTATATTACTTTACATAGTTAAACATGCACTCTTCCCTCACGGATGGTCAGCCCCACCTTTAGGTTGGCTAGTAAAGGGGTTTGTGACATCTTCTTTCTTATAAATTGTAAATAAGCTCAGATCTCTGAAGGGAGCCATGAGAACACACATGAATTACTATCTAGGACACAATGGGATCCTTGTTCTACTCATCTCAGTGTCTTCTGGGGAAAAGGTCAGCAGAGGCAGACCTCAAGAATTACTGCCCCATGGTATGTTGTCTAGTTTCTGCAGAATGCAAAATTTCCAGAGCATAATTAGGTAGAAAAACACATTTGTAATGCATCACATATGAACTTTAAACACATATATCTTGACTTAAATGTGCTTTTCAACTATTTGCTCATTCAAATAGTTTGTATGTATACTGGCCATATGGAAAAAGGGAAATTTGGAGCAGTCAATTAGGATCCCAAGTCCCCTTATTTCTCATACTTAGGTTTCCAAAATTTACAGCAAAAGAAGAAGAAAAAAAAGGAGATGAAGAAGAAAAAGAAGGTAGAGGGGGAGGAGGAAGAACAGGGGAAGGAGGTGGGTCAACTAGAAGAAGGAGAAGAAATAGACTAAAAAAGGAAGGAAGAGAGGAAATAAAATTGAAGGGGAGAAGGAAAGAAGGAAGGAAGTGAGGAAGGGAGGGAGGGAGGAAGAGAAGGAAGGAGGAAGGAAGGAAGAAGGAAGGAAAGAAGGAAGGAAGGAAGGAAAGAAGGAAAGAAAGAAGGAAGGAAAGAAGGAAAGGAATCTGTACCAAATATACAACCATTATTTTTTTTTTAACATCTTTATCGGAGTATAATTGCTTTACAGTGGTGTGTTAGTTTCTGCTTTATAACGAAGTGAATCAGCTATACATATACCTATATCCCCATATCTCCTCCCTGTTGCGTCTCCCTCCCACCGTCCCTATCCCACCCCTCTAGGTGGACACAAAGCACGGAGGTTATCTCCTTGTGCTATGCAGTTGCTTCCCACTAGCTATCTATTTTACATTCGGTAGTGTATATAAGTCCATGCCACTCTCTGACTTCGTCCCTGCTTACCCTTCCCCCTGCCCATACCCTCAAGTCCATTCTCTATGTCTGCGTCTTTATTCCTGTCCTGCCCCTAGGTCCTTCAGAACCATTTTTCTTTGTTTTTAGATTCCATATATGTGTGTTAGCATATGGTATTTATTTTTCTCTTTCTGACTTACTTCACTCCGTATGATAGTCTCTAGGTCCATCCACCTCACTACAAATAGCTCAGTTTCGTTTCTTTTTATGGCTGAGTAATACAAAGAGAACTTGGATCTCTGGATCTCTGTTATTCATTTATTTACCCAGTGGTCAAACACATATGCAGTACATTTTCCTACACTAGATATCTGGCCCACATATCTTGTATACACCTCTGAGGCACCTGACAATCTATATAATTATTACTTGTGTGCTTCTCTATCTCTTACAATATTATGATTTCCTTGAATATAGGTACTACATATTACTCATCTTTGTATCTTCAGATAATTTGTGGTAGATGACATTATTGGCACCAACTCTTGATCTCTGTCTCCCTAACTTGGTCATGTGACTTTGCAGTTCTTTCCATAAAGTTACAACTAAGCCCCTTCATTTTGGACTTAGCCAAACTTATTATTTTAGACAATAAAATGAGATGGAGGTGATTTGTGCATGTTTCAATGCCTATTAAGATGTGTGTTTCTGCTTGCCCTCTTGTGCATCTGGCATCATGAGAAGAGCTTTGTCAGGCAGTCACACTGCACCCTCAACTTGAGCCCAATAATAAATATACAGGGAGGGGTCCCTCAGCCAAGAGTGTAGTGTGGAGCAAGCCCAGACAAGTCTGTGGCTTGAAGAATTGCTGCTCAGCTAAGCCTAAGCAGATCAACCAACCTCTTCTTGACCTGAAGACATATGAGCTATAATAAATAATTGTTGTTTAAAGCTACTGAGTTTGGGAATGGCTTAGCAGTAATAGCTAACTTATATAACATTCCAACCCTGTGCCTAGCAAAGTGTATGGTACATAGTAAATGCTCCATAACAAACTAATGGGAACCTAAAAAACCCTTTAACTAGTTCCTTTAAGCCTTGATTTCCTAAGCCTTTTCTAAGCAGACAGCCCTCCTTTTCACCTTATCTGAGCTTGACATTCCAAATCATACAGACCCTAAACATCTACAAGCCTTAGACATCCTTCAGTATTAGTAGATTTAAAATCACTCTGGAGGTCTGTACCTGAAGAAAATAAAAAGAAGAACAGAAGAGAAAACAGTACCTGACCAGTTCTAAGGTCCACATTGGTCTATTTTTCCTATTGAGTGCTTCAATAATGAACCCTTCATCCTTCCAATACATTTTCTCAGGTATCATTGTAATTTTGTCATACCTATCATTGAGGAGATGTGGGACAAACTCCTTTACTAATTAAGTTTGTAAAAATATTCTTCTGTAATTTGGTAGTAAGTCTAAGAGCAATATTCATGACAGAGTCACTTTTTAAGATAATGACAGATGTCATTAGAGCTGTGATCCTCTTGGTTCTCATCGGGAAAGTGCTCTTATCCTGATGTTTCTCAATAGGCCATTCCCCATTTCTCTGGATGTGTTTATATAAACGGTTATCAACAGCAGGCAATTAATGTAACAGGTCAAGATTTAAGAGAGACATCCATCACCCAATCATGCCATTTAAGGAGTGCGCAGCCAATTGACCAGGGTAACAGCCCCTGAAAAATGATTAGCAGAGTAAATTTCCAGTGGAATTGTTCAAGCTGGAATGTGAGAGCTTTCCCTCCATTTGGCTCATCTGTGTCCCTATATTTAATAATTCTTAAATATAAATAAATGAAATAAAATGTATTTTCTCTAAAAAATCAATGTGTCCTGAATGTTGGAAAAAGACATAGCTTTCAAGCCCCTCTCTGAATCTTTCTCTTAAAATAGTCAATGTGGTAGACAGAGTCTTGACTGGGAGGTCAGGAGTCTTAATCTTTTCCCTAATTGTTGCTAATTCTCTGTGTGATTTTGAGACCACCACTCTGACACTAGTTTTTTCATCTGCAAAATGGGAGCTTTGTATGAACTTAAACATATTTTCAAAATCCTCCTTATATTTAGTATTTATATTTATATATTCCACACTAATTTCCATTACTGGCTCTACATGTTCTGAGAGTTAATTCAAGCTAGCTTCAGTCAAATGACCAATCAATCAGGACTGGCAGCTTGACTTAGTTTACTATGATTAGAGTCAATTTTTAAAGAAGTATAGATATCTAAATAATATTCAAAAACAGTGTGGAATGAACATGAAAGGATTCATTATCCTTATCAAAGTTTTGTTTATATCTCAAGTAAATATATTTTCATTTATATTAAGCACTAAATGAACATCCATCTTTAGCCTCATATGAGACAGTAACCAGATACATTCGTTCATGAGCACATCGTGTATTAGTGTGGGAATGGAAGCTTCACTGTATGAATTGCTGTTCTTTGTCATAAGCCAATTTCCCACAGCAGTTGCTGACACATGTGATTACAAAACCATCATTAATCATTATGAGCAAATTGTGAGAGGGAGACTAGAATACTGGATATGGCCAAAATAGTACTAATAATAAAAAAAAAAAAATTCAGGGAAGTGAACCAATATTTATTGAGCATCTACTATGGATCAGATTTTTTACACATATTACCTCACTGAAATATTATAAGCTCCCTGCAAAGAATGGTTTTATAGCAGAAATGGAAGCTTAAGTGTGTAAATGACTTGGGCAAGTAGAAGATGAAAAATTTAAGACCCGATCTGTCTAATTGTAGTTGCATACCCTTTTAAAAAATCATTAAACTGATAGTAAAATGAAAAAATGATGAATGAAAAATGAAAAGACAAATCTCTTTATTTTATTGAACAGTACATTTAATATCTATTTCTGTCAAAATTCCAAGAACTGTCACTTCATGACATTTTATGTTATTTTTGATGTGTCTGTAAAGATGTACAAACCAACATATTGGCCTATTATATTTTGGTTTCAGGGAACCAGCCCCTTGTGACTTTTTTGTGGATTAAAATATCTAGACTTGAGAGCATAACCAGATGGAGAATATGCAATTAAATATTTGTACACTCCAACATGTCAATTAATGGATATGTAGTACAGTAGTTTGGAAGACCTGATTCAATAAATTCACTCACACATACACACACAAACTTACAATGAGAGTGTTATTTTCTGGATGCTCAGAGACCAGAACTGAGGAGGTTCCAAGGACATGGTATCCAGAGTTCTAAAACCCTGAACAAACCAAGACAAGTTTGTCACTTTATCAGGATGATATATATACACCCTGCTTACATATACCCTGGTATTTTGGCTCTTTACCAGGGAAATAACCCCAAATCCAAGGCTAAGAGATAATGGGAAAGTGTGTCAAATAATAATTAGGACTAGAGATGCAGTTTTTGCCTTGACTACATTATCTTTGGCTAATATATGCAGTCTTAACCCTCCAATTTCTCCCTAAATATTTCTCTTCCTGATTATAGTACTGACACCGACCAAGCAGCCACCATTCCCAAACTGCACTCACCTCCTCAAGCTGCCTGAAGTCCAGCCATGAACAGACTTGTCACTTCCCTCTGCACTGCATAGCAATTAGAAGAGCATCAATATTATTTACCCTAGTTGATCACTGAGTGGCCATTGAGCACATGAGTTTCATTCCTAAACAAACCAAATAATAAAGACTAACTGGGGTCTGAAAAGTCATAGCTAAAATCTACAGATTGCCTCACCAGCTGAGTATAAACCTTGTGTTCTTTGGCTGCTGACCAGGAAGGAGAGACATCAGTGACAGGTGAAAAGTATGATAAAGCATTTCAGGCAGAAAGCAGACACTCAGAAGCTAGAACCGTACAATGATGGACACATTCAGTATTTCTGCCAAAGTACAGAGACTTTTGGTTAAAAGTGATAAATCACTTTTGTTTAAATGAAGTTGGTTGGATTTTTTTTTTTTTTTTCCTTTTTGACAAACTAATGAAAGGGAAGGGAATAAATTGAATAGTATTCACAGCCATCCAGGAATGAGAACTGACTTACAATTTTGATACACGCTCTTCTCTGTGAACCTCAAATGGACATAAACAGTAAGCCTGGGGTATAATTTCCTGTGATGTGTTGCAGGGCTCAATATTCAGTCCTGACTGCTTAATGTATTTTTGTGGTAGTGGTGATGACTGCTGCTTATTAGAATGACTAACCCAATTTTGATTGACAAGCTTTAGAGAGGAAAAGCTAATTAAAAGAGGTAAAGTCAGTGATGTGTCAATGCCAACTCGTATAGCTGCCAGTTGGTAAAATTTGGGGAAATTTTGGGCCAATCGTTAAAACAGTGATAGGTTGAAATCAGCGATGGAATTGGCAAACCCAATAATCAGGGTTTTATTAGTTTGTTTGTTTTTGGTTTTCGTGGAAAGCTCACTGTTAAACATTTACCAATACACAACTGGGCAAAGTCTCCCCCCAAATATAGTTGCAATCCAGACCAGTGTCAACTATAATTATTACATATTCAGAGCGCCAGAGGAAAAGCACCTCACCTGTATCCATTTTCTCAACCCCGGTTTAAGCGGATAATTTTCATTATCCAGAACTCTAGATCACCTCATGGAAAAATAAAAAATCTTCATAAAGAACCTGGCTCACATGGAGCTGAGGAACAACAAAAAGAGTTAACATGAAGTGTGAAACAGTTATGAACACGGAGCGCCATTTATTTTAGCTGAAAGCACATGATTTATTAAGAATGAACAAAAAAGAAGTCATCACTTTTTCTCCAGTGAATAAGGCCCTCCATTTCCCTTGTCTCCAAATGTGTTATGCAGTGAAGTTCAGAAGATTAAAAAAAATTCTGATACAGGTTTTCCATCCAGAGGTCTTCTTAAAAGCTTATGAATCTTTTCTTAGATTAAACTTAACTTCAAAAGCATCAGCTGTAGTCTCTGTCTGTCACTGTAAGAAGGAATTAAAGTGTTGCACTTCTAAGATCCTAGAGTGGTGCTTTCTTCTTTCTCCCCAAACACATTTTCTTTTACGAAGCACGATGGTGGAGCAGCCCATAAAGAAAGGTGAGGAAGAATGGCATTTACATTTTGTACATATGCTGTGGATCGCAGCATTCCAGGATGAATTCATATGTTTTTTTCCTCTCATCAATCTCAGGGATCTATTACAAAAATACCAAAATGTGGCTCATTTATTTCTCATTTTCTTTTTATTTTATTATCGATTTGGGTGCAGGTTTCTTGCCATGGAGATTTGCATTCTCTGGTATTAGTCAATGTCAAAGTACAGAGCCTCTGTGTGCATTCTAAACTATTTCAAGTATGTGTTCACCCCCTGGTGTGATGCATTTTTGAAAAGACACTTTGCTCAGAATTGACCCACAGACCCCCATTTTATTTGTCTTCTACTAAAGACTAAGAAGCTACATTTTCATTTCGAATTCCACATAAATGTTTTCAGAATAGCTTAAATCTGGAGCTGTCTCAAGACAAGAAAACTGTTAGATGACCTCCCAGAATCCCTCCCTGTTCCTCTGTTTTAGGCACTAGGGGCTTCCGTCTCCTCTCTGTACGTACTATGGCTTGTGAGCCAGTACTGAAGGGCGTAGGCTCTCTGGAATGAACCCTTCCCCTTGGTCTAATATTTGCTCCCCATCCCCCAGGTGCTATTGTCTCCTCTCCTCCTGTTTCCTAATCTCAGCTTGCCTCAGTGAAGTCACTGATAAATAATATACATAGCAAGCATATATGAGAGTGATTGAGAGTATATCCATCTTAACAATATTCAATTTAGGTGGTATAAAATTTATTGTGAGTAGAAACCATTCAATAAGTTGGACTGATATAGTTCACAGACTGATATAGTTAAATTCCTTACAAATTTCTTCTGTAAAAAGAGGTAATTTACTGAGCATCTCTAGATCTCAAGACCCGCTGTCTTGTCTGTAAAACTGAGAAAAATCATGGTTACTACTTCATAGGTTTGTTGTGAGAACTAGATTATAAAATGTATACAAAGTGCTTGCTCTGGCATATTGGAAGTAAGAAAAAAATGCAAATAATATAATAATTGGTGCTCAATTACCTGTGCTTAGAAAGGCTCAGCTCCCCATAAGAAAGCAGGATATTGAATTCAGATACAGCTTCCACTAACCTCAACTTCAAACACAAAGAAGCAGCCTGGGGCATGCAAGATGCTCCTCCAGGAAGGAGACCCAGATGCTCAGGGTAAATAGCTATGAAAGAACTGGAGATCAAAACCAAAACTGGGCTCCAGGCCCCATGACTGACTCCTGATTTTCTTAGTTTCTACTCATTTCAGCTTTCCCAGCTGTACAATGTACTCCTTAGGACTAGAGAATCAATGTAACCAAAATATTTGCAGACATATCATACTCCTTCATTCTTAAAACCAGTACTGATTCAACATACTGATTCAATAAAAGTTTTTCAGGAAAAAAATATTTTATATATTAGATATAATTATTAATTATAGGATACATTGATTTCAGAAACATAAAAAATGTAGAAAACAAGTATACATTTCTCAGAATCTAGGAAACAGTCATAGTCAATTCTAAATTAGTTCTCATACTCTGAGACCCATCCTTCTCACCAATTCTCATTCTCTCCTTCACTGGTTGTTATAGTACTTAGATTGGTTTCTAAGAAAAAACATGTATGTTGATAGACCAGGAATGATGTTCAGAAAGGTGGGCTAAGGCATGGATCAGAAACTCAGTGGAGGTGAGAAAACAAAAACTCAGAGCCAGGTGGGATTTGGGTTTCAAAATCTATGCACGTGTACAGTCAAGTGACATGAGTACCAGGAATGGGATTTTTTGGGTTACTACTGATAAAATAAAATTCGTATTTTATAGTAAGACAAGAAAGATTGAAATATAATTTTTTCTTTGCCCATCTAGGCTTCTTCCCTCTCCTTTAGTGTGTGTGGTTCATCTACATTAATCAGACCTCCTTAGGTCTGATTAATAACCTTCCTTCTTAGTCTTCCTTCTTAAGGAGCTATGATGACCCATGACCAATTACTTGCTTTGTGAACATAGATTTGGATTGTGTAAACTGTCAATAATACATCATTGACATATAACCCTTTGTTTCAAAAACTTATATAAGTGTGCTTTGACCTCTAATGGGTGGAACAGTCCTCAGAGCTTTCTGAAAGATTATCTCCCAGGTTATAATCCTCAGGTTGGCTTGAATAAAATGTTCCATTTCTTTCTCAAATCAACTATTGAGGTTTTTTTTCATCGACACTACATTTGAGTCAAGGACCTTATTTCACACATACATTCTAGAACAATATGCATGAAGTATGGATAACAGTTCCTGACTATCCAGAGAAAAGTGAGGATGGCAGTGTAATGAGCTGGGTAATAGACTAGCAGGTTTGGAGTAAGGTCAGAGGACTAGGAAAATCAATTATGACTAGTTACTTTAGCATTGGCAATGTGGTCAGGTTTAGACATTGAACTCCTAGGAATTTCAGAATTACAATTTGGGAAGGAACTGGTACCCAGGTATAACACCAGCTGAATCTCTGTACCTGCAGGACATAGATCCAACGATCTTAGGAAGAAGATGGCCACTAAGATAGTGGGTATCATAGGTACAACTGCCAAGGGACAGCATAATGACTTCTTTGGGAGGATGAGCTTATCTCCCTTCCCTTCCAGTGGCCATTCCTTTTCCTTGCCCTTATACTGGAATGTCTACCCCATCTATAGGCATCTCAAGAGCTGTCTCTTCCCTGTACTTATCACTGCAATAGCTATACTATGAATATTTTTAATTTAAATCTGGCTTCTGCAGGCCATCAGGAAGTCTGGATGAATCTCTGAAGGGATCCAGACAACTTCTGACCCAGGGAAAAAAGGAAAACTTTGCTCTCAGTTTAGAGAGTCCTATCCCACTGATAAGTCTTCATGAGTTCCTTTTGTTTGAGATATTTTCCTTGCATTATGGAAATGGTTCAGAGTAGCATGACAGCACTTGGACCTCAATCTCATCAATACTCAGAACAATGTTATAAAAACCTCACTGTGAAATAAAGGTAGAACAAAAACAATATCAATTAATTAATATAAAGATGTCTTATGTCCCTTTATCATTAGCCTTAAAAATGTTGTTCTGGTAATAACATTTAACAATAATAAATTTAATAAATTAAAAACAAATGTTTAAAACCTAAAAATAAAATTATGCTCCCATAATGGTATCTCTTATAAGCATGCCTGAGAAGAACGGTATATTAAAATATAGTGTCATATATGCCACAGTGGCAGCATGTGTGGGGTATTCTGGGAACCCAGAGGAGGAGGATAAACTTAGGCAGGGAATCAAGGAAGGCTGTACAAAATGGGTAAGCTTGGATCCCTGTCTTGAAAAGTGACTAGAAATTATCTAGGGTAAGATTCTAGGCAGAAGAAACAATTCAAGAAATGTTAAGAGAATATGTAAAAGTATGTGCCTGTGTGTGTTGGGGGGGGAATGCATGTGTGCCTATGTGTGCTTGGGAATCCAAATATCCACCTTCCTTCTGAAGTAAGTATAATCAGTTATGTAAATTGCCTTATATAAATGAGTATAAACCCCACATATTTTCCATACAGGAATCTTGTACTTTAAGCCTAACTTTCAGCTATAAAATCAAGTCTTTGTTCCCTGATAAAGGACTCTCAGCTACCCATGTCACATGGATGTAGTATATTTAGTGGGGGGAGTTATAATAGTCCTCAGAGAGTCACCTCCTATGCATACAAGCAGGTCTGCTCTTAGCTTTGGCAATAATGCCAGCTCCCAAGATGGCACACAGCTAGGAGTCTACTTCTTGCTGCAGTGAGAGCATCCAGCACTCACCAACCATGTGGTTTCTTCCATGTCCTGGCCATGTTCCAGGGTATTTCCCTCTATGAGACTTACTACTCATGACATAATTGGGTCATGCCACACCACAATATGATACTTCTGGGGACCAAGCCAATTTCCTTCCCTCCCCAACCCATTCACTGCTCAGTGGGTCAGTCAGCGATACAGTAAGTGACAAGGAGTGCAGTCAAGCAACAATGAGGTGAGGGGCACCATGGCAAACCTGGATTTCAACTTCCAGGTGTCCATGACCTTCAGACCTACAGGGTAATTCTGCTTGGTCATGTTCTCTTGTTTTTGTTTTTGTTTTTCATGAAATAGTATCACCCTCTAAGTTGTTGTGCAAGGAAACAGTTACAATTTGTGTTACTAGTGGTGCAGGCAGAATGTGGTTCTAGTCATGGGAGATCTGAGATCTAGTCCTGAGGGTGTAAGGATCAACTGTCACTTTGGAGAATCCACTCATCTCTGCCCTTGTGCTTCCTCATCAGCAAATAAGGATTCTTACTTTTCTTAGTCTGCAAGGAATACCCAGCTATTGGAGAGATAAAAACATTTTCAAAAACTTTAAAACACTAAATTATATTGAATTTAGCCAAGTAGCTGTCCATCCAGAACATTTATTGACACCACTGAGAGCAAACAGGCTTATTTTCCAAGGCAAGTAGGCCAATTGCAGTTGTCACACTTTTCCATCCATGCAAGATATGTTGCCTAGTTTAGAAGGAAGTCTGGGATCAGAGAAGTTAAGTTCACTCCACTGAATACTAAATATTAATTGAGAGCCTATCATGAACAATGTGTTGTGCTATATGTTTGAATTTTAGTGATTTGTCTAAGGCCAGAGAACTGGATAGTGTAGGGCTACACTAGCTGCCCTTACTCTCAGCTGCATTATCCATCATTCCATTCCATTACATGTTCTGGAGTCAACCATTTTCAATTGGGCAAATAACAGAATTTATGTGCTTTAGGTTCACAACTGTTTTATCTGAAGCTCGACATAAAGCACATGGATTTTTCCAGAAATATTTAATTGGATTTTGCTTAATTTATGGAGGAAAAAATACATTAGTGACACCAGGACTTTAACAAAGAGAATAAAAAACAACAACAATATCTTGGAAAGACAAGTAGATTCCTAAGTAAAAGCAGCAGGAACAAAGAGAGCATGAGGTGCCAACACAATGAGCACATAATACTATAATTATTGGCAGGTCTAAATTCACTGGCTGTCATTCTTAAAGAAAAGGAAGTCAGACTAGCAATGTGAACCAAACGATCATCTGCCACTCTAGCCTTAATCATTGCTGCCGATTGCTGGATATTCTCTCTGAGCTGCATCCACTCAGCTGTGGCACTGACCACATGGAAATAAAATAAAGAATGGAAAAGAAGTTTGGTTCTTGTCACAGAGTTCGTCATGCTGATTTATCAACCTGAAATATAGTTTAATCTGCATAAAAATGGAAGCTTGCAAACTGATTGGGATTAATAGGTTTCAGCTCTAATTCCTTCTGGGGGTCTCATTTAAATAGGCCATTCATCACCGTGACCTCTTTTGATAATAGACTTACTGTAATATTTAATTTTACATTAATTCTGTTGTAACTTAGCCAATGTTCATTTGCAGAA
Organism: Balaenoptera borealis; assembly: GCF_965194805.1. Lineage (NCBI taxonomy): Eukaryota > Metazoa > Chordata > Mammalia > Artiodactyla > Balaenopteridae > Balaenoptera > Balaenoptera borealis. The sequence continues at coordinate 33,720,544 of NC_138875.1, forward strand.
TAATCACTAAGGAATTAGCTCTGCCTGCCCCCACGATTGGTCTTTACCAACATTCTCCTGAATGCCCAAACAATTGAAGATAGTCTATTCTCTTATTTGCTAAAATGTGTTGTTCAAGAATCATTGTGTTTGGGTAGGATGGGGCATAAGGAAAAGGGTACATTAACACAGAATCTTTACCTGGACTATTAGGCAGGACACTCATTTTGATCCAGTCAAGATATAAAATATGGCTCAGTGGCAAAAATCCAGGTCAAGTGGCACACATTTAATTTCTACTTGTGCTAGGGTCTCACAAGGTCACTTATGTTACTATTGCTCATTAACCAGAACATGCCTGGTCCTGAGGAACATTATGAATTCTAATAAATTCAATCCAATTCATTACAGTGTAACATGTTAATGGTACCAGTATTATATACCCTCTGAAAGGTACACTGAGGGGACAGAGGCAGATGTACAGGAAACAGATGTGTGTGTGTGTGTGTGTGTGTGTGTGTGTGTGTGTGTGTGTGTGTACATACATAATTCCATGGATAGTCAGAGAAACCAGAGAGTGCTGAATCTGGCAAAGGTCAAGAATATAAGATTAAAACTGTCCTTCTGGGAAAGAATAACATAGGGACAGATGAGATTTTCCTCTCTCCCATTTCTGCTAGATAGATCTCAGAGGGTATTGGCCATTGACACCTGAAAGCTACCTAAAGGATCTGATCTGCTAAATGAGCTAGTGTATCAGGGGTGTTCTGAGCAGGCAGCCTGATAAATGATCTCAACATTTGTTTCAGATAGAAACGATAAGCAACACTGTTCCACGATGTGTTATTTTCCCTCTTCCTTTATTCAATCTCTTTAGATAATGTGAATTACTTACCTATTTTAGAATTTAGACTTCTATTAAAGATGATCTAATCCAACTCTAGGTGAGACAGAATTGCCCATAAGAACAAGTAACTTGCTCACATTATGCAGGTAGAAAGATGAGTAATAACAGGGCCCAGGCCAGAATCCACATCACTTGATTCCTGTCCCACTGCTACTTCCAACTTTCTTGTGCCCAATATGCTACTTTTACCATCTCTCACTATGAGCATTAATTCTGGTCAGATCTCAGTTAAGGAGTGAACCAGCTAGCCAGCTGCCTGGGAGCCAATTTATATGATGCATTAAAGTTCTGTCTCACCTTCACTACTTAGATAAAATCATTTTGAAGGGACACCCAGATACTAGCCTACCCAGGGTATCCACATCTCTCAATCTAGCCCCTATACAGACTGTTGTAAGAGAAAGTTATTCCTTATAGCACAGTAGCCAAAGACAAAAAGAGGAGGCTTTCCCTGGGCCAGCAAGATATTGCACACTACTCTGAGATGCCTAAAGGATCAAGAGAAGAGTTTGGTAAAGTTGGGAATTGACTCATTTTCCTAAATAATCGTTTAACATATTTTCTTTCTTCTGATATCTCTTTAATAACATTTCCACATCTCAATCTTAGCTGTTGACTTTATTTCACTGGGGGAAAAACCCAAACAAACAAACAAAAAACAAGCAATAAGAAAAAAACTTCCATACATAGCCACCTTGAAATTACGAGTCTTTCTACACCTGTGCCCATGCATGCTGCCTTGAGGAAACAGTGAGCAGATTGTCTGTGCTTTCTATCTTAGGCCAACTCAGACGCTCAGGGGCTTAGCTCCTGAAATCACTCCCTCTCTCTACTATATCAACAATGTTTGCCCTTCTACTGGATTATTTCCACCAGTAATTCAATATGCTCATTATGACACCAAAAACCTTCTCCTGATCCTACATCTCTCTCTTTATGCTTGAGTTCTCTTCTCTCCTTTAGTAAAACTCCTTGAAAGGGATGTCTATACATTGTTTTATTTCCTCTTCTTGATATTCTCTTGAACCATCCTCAGTCCGATTTTCATCCCCACCCCTTCACAGAAATAGATCTTGTCAACTTTGCCAATGATCTTCATGTTGCTTAATTTCATCTTCAGTTCTCAGTTCTCATCTTACATAACTTCTCTGTGGCACTTGTCACAGTGCCTCATTCCTTCTTTGTGGAAGCACTTTCTTCACTTAGTTCCTAAGACATCACTCTCTCTTGGTTTACCTCATATTGGTACTATACTGGCTACTCCTCTGTTTCCTCTGTTGGTTTCTCCTAATTTTTCCAATCTCTAAATGTGGAAGAATCCCATAGACTTTGGCTTTTGGTGGTAAGCAAAGCCAGAATATATACTGAACTTCAATCTTTAAATTATTTTAACTATGCATCTGTCGGAAGGGAGACTTTTAACTATTCTCTAACTTACTATTCATAATTTTTACAATTTGTAATCCCAGACCCATTCTAAGCATATTCAAGTATGTTTTAAAATAACTGAAGAAGATTCAAGATGGAAGGAGTAGGAGGACGTGGAGTTCATCTCTTTTCACGGATGCATCAGGAATGCATCTATAGATGCAAAAATTCTCACAGAACACCAGCTGAAAATTAGCAGAAGACCTTGGACATTGGAAAGGACTATAAAGATCCCTGCATAACTTGGTAGGACAGAAAAACGAAGGGAGAAGGAGGAGGAGAGGAAGCGGGATGAGACCTGCACCCTGGGGTGGGGGAGCTGAAGCAGATGAGAGATTCCTGAATTCAGGGAAATGTTCTCTATGATGGGGGAATTAATTGGGACAGAAGGGAAGCACTTGAGGCTGTTGGAAGAGAGTGAAGCGGCCAATCTGTGGCAGATGGGACAGAGTTAGAAATACACAGATGGTCTGTACCATGGCCCTATGTGTCCCGGACTGGGATGTGTGTTCAGCGGTATGCAAGGGGGCTGGGAGCTGGAGCGTGGAGATTGGAGAACAGGCCCAGAGCAAGAACAGCTGTTGGCTGTGGAGAGATAGACTGAGGGGATGGGAGGGAGGAAATCCGGAGCAGGAAATGCCTACAGAGGAAGACCAGACTGCCATGGAAACAGGGTGCTACTGCTGAGTCACATGCAGGGGAGGAGCCACTATTGTAGCCTCTCTCTCCCCACACACTGGTACTGGCTGCCAAGCAATAAAAAAAAGCCCCCTCAGAGTAGGCCCTAATGTACCGGCTGCAGGATAATTTTAAAAAAACCCAGCAAGGGCTGGCCCTCATGTGCCTTACACCATGCACCAGAAAATGCCCTCACTAGGGCCATCTCTCTTGCACCCATGATTGCCAGCTTCCCTGCACATTTGGGGTCACCAGGGCTCCCACAATCCAAGCAGTCATACTACCTCTGTGCCCTCTCATCACTGGGGCAGAACCAAGAGCTCCAAGGCAACCTCAGTAACAGACTCCTGTGGGTGGACTACATGCAGAGGTGGTGATAAAACGAAAGCTGAACCCCAGGGGTGGGGCGACTAAGGAAGAAGATTGAAAATCTTTCCATCAGCTGTACAAGCTGCAGATTAAATCCCCATGATCAGCTAGGTAGACCATGGTTCTATGGAATATGAGTAGACAATGAGTGTTTCCACAAATGAAAACGGTCTAGCTCTGGCAGCTGTGGACTTTGGGGGCAACTACACATAGGAAATGGGCCAGATCAGAGTCTGAGGGGTCCCCACAAGGCACAGAGCAGGTCCAGAGACCAGCCAAGAGGCAGAGGAGACCTTCTTGGGGAGGCAGAGGTGGGCTGTGGCTCACAGTGTGTGCAAGGACACTTTCAGCAGAGACCCTAGGGAAACATAATTATTACTATTAATTTTATTATGTTTTGATTCCTTCTGTTGTTGGTTCCGCCTTTTTGTCTTTCTTCTTTTATTTGTTTGTTTGTTGTTGTTTTAGTAATTTTTTTTAATTTAGTCTTTAGGATCTCTGTATTTTATAACATACTTTTTAGTTTTTTAAATATTTCTATTTTTACTTTGCTTTTCTGTTTTGCTGTGTTCTTTTCCCTTGTTTTTTTCTTCTTCTTTTTCTTTAATATACCTTTTTTTTTATATTTCCATTTTTACTTTGCTTTCAGTTTTTCTGTGATTTTTCCTTTTTTATGTTATTTTGTTATTAATTTTCTTTAACCATTTTTATTGGTTTCTTCTGTTTCCTTGCTTTATACTTCAGTTGGCACACTGCTTTGGTTTTGTATTTAAGTAATGTGTTTTTGTTAGTTTTAATCATAATTTATTTCATTTTTGAGTTCTTCTTTTTGTCTGGTTGTTCTCTTGCTTTCTGTCTTATTTGGTTCTGTTTTTGCTTCTTTTACATGTGTGTGTGTTTCCTTGTTTCTGTTTTTGTTTGTTTGATTTTGTTTTTACCATTTCTCTGGAGTTTTGTTTGACTTTTCTTTAATATATTTTCCATTTTATTTTTTTATGTCTATTTCTACATTGCTTTTCTTTACTGTCTTCTTTCCCCTTACTCTTTTTCCTTTCTTTTTGTCATTTTTGTTGGTTTGTTTTGTTTCTTTGCTCCATTCTTCAGTTGGCACTCTCCTTTGTTTTGCTTTTTGGTTTTGTCAGTTTTCTTTTAAATTTTGTTCTTGGGTTCTTTTGTTTGTGTAGTTGTCTCTTGCTTTTTTATTTATTTGGTTCTGTTTCTGCTTCTTTGGTGTGTGTGTGTGTGTGTTTCCTTGTTTCTGTTTTTGTTTGTTTGATTTAAATTTTTACCATTTGTCTGGGGTTTTGTTAGTTTATTTTTCTTAATCCCTTTTATTGCTGAGATGAGAGACTTGGGGGTCTTGGTTCCCCAATGGGAAGTCAGGCCTGAGGTTCTGGGGTGGGAGCACTGAGTCCAGGACTCTGGACCACTGGAGAATTCCTAGCACCAGGGAAGATTAATCACTTAGGGCTCTCATGGAGACCTCAATCTGAATCCAAGGCCTGGCTCCACCCAACTCCCAGCATCTCCCTGTGCTAGATGCCTCACACAAAACAACAACAAGACAGGAACACAAACCCACCCATCAGCACACAGACTACTTAAAGTCTTACTAAGCTCACAGACATCCCAAAACATACCACCTGACATGGTCCTGCTCATCAGAGGGAAAAAACTCAGCTCCACCCACCAGAAGCCAGGCACCAGTACCACCCATCAGGAAGCCTACACAAGCCACTGGACCAACTGCACCACCAGTGGTAGAGAACAGAAGCAAGAGGAACTGAGACCATGTGGCCTGGGGAAAGGAGACCACAAATACTGCAAATTAGACAAAATGAGAAGAGAGAGAAATATCTTACAGGCAAAGGAGCAGGATAAAAACCCACAAGACCAAATAAATGAAGAGGAAATAGACAAACTACCTGAAAAAGAATTCAGAGTAATTATAGTAAAGATGATCCAAAATCTCAGAAATAGAATAAATACAAGAAACGTTTAACAAGGACATAGAAGAACTAAAGAGCAAACAAACAGTAATGAACAACATAATAACTGAAATTAAAACTACTCTAGAAGCAATCAATAGCAGAATAACTGAGGCAGAAGAACAGATAAGTGAGCTGGAAGATAGAATGGTGGAAATAACTGCCACAGAGCAGAATAAAGAAAAAAGAATGAAAAGAATGGAGGACAGTCTCAGATACCTCTGGGACAACACTAAGTGCACCAACATTCGAATTACAGGCATTCAAGAAGAAGAAGAAAAAAAGAGAGGGTCTGAGAAAATATTTGAAGAGATTATAGTTGAAAACTTCCCCAGCATGGGAAAGGAAATAGTCAATCATGTCCAGGAAGAAGAGAGAGTCCCATACAGGATAAACCCAAGGAGAAACATGCCAGGACACATATTAATCAAACTAACAAAAATAAAACACAGAGAAAAAAATGTTAAAAGCAACAAGGGGAAAGCAACAACTAACACACAAAGGAATCCCCATAAGGTTAACAACTGATCTTTCAGCAATAACTCTACAGACCAGAAGGGAATGACAATATATATTTAAAGTGATAAAAGGGAAAGACCTACAACCAAGACCACGCTACTCAGCAAGGATCTCATTCAGATTCGACGAGGAAATAAAAAACTTCACAGACAAGCAAAAGCTAAGAGAATTCAGCACCACCAAACCCGCTTTACAACAAATGCTACAGGAAATTTGCTAGGCAGGAAACATAAGAGAAGGAAAACACCTACAAAAACAACCCAAAACAATTAAGAAAATGGTAACAGGAATATACATATTAATAATAACCTTGAATGTAAATGGATTAAATGCTCAAACCAAAAGACACAAACTACCTGAATGGATACAAAAACAAGACCCATATATATGCTGTCTACAAGAGATGCACTTCAGACATAGGGACACATACAGACTGAAAGTGAGGGGATGTAAAAAGATATTCCATGCAAATGGAAATCAAAAGAAAACTGGAGTAGCAATTCTCATATCGGACAAAATACACTTTAAAATAAAGACTATTGCAAGAGACAAGGAAGAACACTACATAATGATCAAGGGATCAATCCCAGAAGAAGATAAAACAGTTGTCAATATCTATTGACCCAACACAGGAATACCTCAACGCATAAGGCAAATGCTAACAGCCATAAAAGGAGAAATCAAAAGTAACACAAAAATAGTAGGCAACTTTAACATCCCACTTACACCAATGGACAGATCATTCAAATGGAAAATAAATAAGGAAACACAAGCTTTAAATGACACATTAGACCAGATGGACCTAACTGATATTTATAAGACATTCCATCCAAAAACAACAGAATGCACTTTCTGCTCAGGTACCCATGGAACATTCTCCAAGATAGACCACATCTAGGGTCACAAGTCAATCCTAAGTAAATTAAAGAAAATTGAAATCATATCAAGCATCTTTTCTGACCACAACACTATGAGACTAGATATCAATTACAGGAAAAAATACTGTAAAAAATACAACCACATGGAGGCTAAACAATATGCTACTAAATAACCAAGGGATCACTGAAGAAATCAAAGAGGAAATCAAAAATACCTAGAAACAAATGACAATGAAAACACGACAACCCCAAACCTATGGGATGCAGCAAAAGCAGTTCTCAGAGGGAAGTATATAGCAATAAAATCCTATCTTAAGAAATAAGAAAAATATCAAATAAACAACCTAACCTTACACCTAAAGCAATTAGAGAAAGAAGAACAAAAAACCCCTAAAGTTAGCAGAAGAAAAGAAATCTTGAAGATTAGATAAGAAATAAATGAAAAATAATGAAGAAAACAATAACAAAGATCAATAAAACTAAAAGCTGGTTCTTTGAAGAGATAAGCAAAATTGATAAACCATTAGCCAGACTCATCAGGAAAAAAAGGGAGAAGATTCAAACCAATGGATTTAGAAATGAAAAAGGAGAAGTAACAACTGACACCACAGAAATACAAAGGATCATGAGAGACTACTACAAGCAATTATATGCTAATAAAATGGACAACCTGGAAGAAATGGACAATTTCTTAGCAAAGTACAACCTTCCAAGACTGAACCAGGAAGGAATGGAAAATATGAACAGACTAATCACAAGTACTGAAATTGAAACTGTGATTAAAAATCTTCCAACAAACAAAAGCCCAGAGCCACATGGCTTCATAGGCAAATTCTATCAAACATTTAGAGAAGAGCTAACACCTATCATACTCAAACTCTTCCAAAATATAGCAGAGGGAGGAACACTCCCAAACACATTCTACAAGGCCAGCATCACTCTGACACCAAAACCAGACAAAGATGTGACAAAGTAAGACAACTACTGGCCAATATCACTCATGAACATAGATGCAAAAACCCTCAAAAAAATGCTAGCAAACAGAATCCAACAGCACATTAAAAGGATCATACACCATGATCAAGTGGGGTTTATCCTAGGAATGCAAGGATTCTTCAATATATGCAATCAATGTGATACACCATATTAACAAATTGATGGATAAAAACTATTTGATAATCTCAATAGATGTAGAAAAGCTTTAGACAAAATTCAACACCCATTTATGATAAAAACCCTCCAGAAAGAGGCTATAGAGGAAACCTACCCCAACATAATAAAAGCCATATATGACAAACCCACAGCAAACATTATTCTCCATGGTGAAAAACTGAAAGTATTTCCTCTAAAATCAGGAAGAAGAAAAGGGTGCCAACACTCACCACCATTACTCAACATAGTTTTGGAAGTTTTAGCCATGGCAATCAGAGAAGAAAAAGAAAGAAAAGGAATCCAAATTGGAAAAGAAGAGGTAAAACTGTCACTGTTTGCAGATGACATGATACTATACATAGAAAATCCTAAAGATGTCACCAGAAAACTACTAGAGCTAATCAATGAATTTGGTAAAGTAGCAGGATACAAAATTAATGCACAGAAATCTCTTTCATTCCTATACACTAATGATGAAAAATCTGAAAGAGAAATTAAGGAAATACTCCCATTTACCATGGCAACAAAAATAATAAAATATCTAGGAATAAACCTACCTAAGGATGCAAAAGACCTGTATGCAGAAAACTATAAGACACTGATGAAAGAAATCAAAGATGATACAAACAGATGGAGAGATATACCATGTCCTTGGATTGGAAAAATCAACATTGTGAAAATGACTATACTACCCAATGCAACCTACAGATTCAATGCAATCCCTATCAAATTACCAATGGCATTTTTTACAGAACTAGAACAAAAAATTTTACAATTTGTATGGAAACACAAAAGACCCCTAAGAACCAAAGCAATCTTGAGAAAGAAAAACAGAGCTGGAGGAATCAGGCTCCCTGACTTCAGACCGCACTACAAAACTACAGTAATCAAGACAGTGTGGTACTGGCACAAAAATAGAAATATAGATCAGTGGAACAGGATAGAAAGCCCAGAGATAAACCCACGCACATATGGTCACCTTATCTTTGACAAAAGAGGCAAGAATGTACAATGGAGAAAAGACAGCCAAGTCTTCAATAAGTGGTGCTGGGAAAACTGGATAGCTACATGTAAAAGAATGAAATTAGAACACCACCTAACACCATACATGAAAATAAACTCAAAATGGATTAAAGACCTAAATGTAAGGCCAGACATTATAAAACTCTTACAGGAAAACATAGGCAGATCACTCTATGACATAAATCACAGCAAAATCCTTTCTGACCCATCTCCTAGAGTAATGGAATTAAAAACAAAAATAAACATATGGGACCTAATGAAACTTAAAAGCTTTTGCACAGCAAAGGAAATGATAAATAAGATGAAAAGACAACCCTCAGAATGGGAGAAAATATTTGCAAATGAAGCAACTGACAAAGGATTTATCTCCAAATATACAAGCAGCTCATGAAGTGCAATATCAAAAAAACCCAAACAATCCAGTTAAAAAATGGGCAGAAGACCTAAATAGACATTTCTCCAAAGAAGACATACTGATGTCCAAGAGGCACATGAAAAGGTGCTCAACATCAATAATCATTAGAAAAATGCAATTCAAAACCACAATGAGGTATCACCTCACACTGGTCAGAATGGCCATCATCAAAAACTCTAGAAAATATAAATGCTGGAGGGGGTGTGGAGAAAAGGGAACCCTCCTGCACTGTTGGTGAGAATGTACATTGATACAGCCACTATGGAGAACAGTATGGAGGTTCCCTAAGAAACTAAAAATAGAACTACCGTATGAGCCAGCAATCCACTACTGGGCATATACCCTGAGAAAACCATATTTCAAAAAGAGACATGTACCACAATGTTGATTGCAACACTATTTACAATAGCCAGTACATAGAAGGAACCTAAATATCCATCAACAGATGAATGGATAAAGAAGATGTGGCACATATAGACAATGGAATATTACTCAGCCATAATAAGGGTGAAATTGAGTTATTTGTAATGAGGTGAATGGACCTAGAATCTGTCATACAGAGTGAAGTAAGTTAGAAAGAGGAAAACAAATACCGTATGCTAACGCACATATGTGGAATCAAAAAAACGGTACTGATGAACCTAGTGTCAGGGCAGGAATAAAGACACAGACGTAGAGAATGGACTCGAGGACACAGTGGGGGAGGCGGAATCTGGGAGAAGTGAGAGAGTAACATTGACATATATGCACTACCAAATGTAAAATAGACGGCTAGTAGGAAGCTGCTGCATAGCACAGGGAGATCAACTCGATGCTTTGTGACAACCTAGAGGTGTGGGATAGGGAAGTTTGGAAGGGGGCTTAAGAGGGAGGGGATATGAGGATATACGTATACATATAGCTGATTCACTTTGTTGTACAGCAGAAACTAACACAACTTTGTAAAGCAATTATACTCCAGTAAGGATATATTCAAAAAAAAAAAAATAGAGATCAGATTTGTGGTTACCAGAGGTGGGGGGAGGGGGGCTTGGAGGAAGGTAGTCAAAAGGTACAAACTTCCAGTTATAAGATAAATAAGTATTAGGGATGTAATGTAAAACCTGATAAATATAATTAACACTGGTGTATGTTATATGTGAAAGTTGTTAAGAGAATAAATCCTAAGAATTCTCCTCACAAGGAAAACATATTTTTTCTATTTCCTTAATTTTATATCTATATGAGATGAAGGATGGTCACTAAACTTATTGTGATAATCATTTCATGATGTACATAAGCCAAATCGTGCTGTACACCTTAAATTTATATAGTGCTATATGTCAATTATATCTTAATAAAACTGGAAAAAAAATAAATTAAATAACTGTGAATCAAATGACCATTTGCTTTTAACAAAAAATTAAATACCTGTATACCTGCAAATAATCAGATATTTAGCAGTCCAGAAAAAGTTAACTCTTAACTAGCCAATTATTTGACTAAATTCAATTCAAAAAAAATCTTCACCCTACTCTTGGGACTTCTTATTGCACAAGTTTCACTTAATATATCCTCAGGAGCCTACTATCAGTGTGGAGCAGGCCTTGGAGTGCAGATTTTCTGGCCAGTGCCTGGGAAGCCCCTATGTATTTCAGTAGAAAAGAATCCCCACTCATCTGATAGTCACCCCTCTTGTCAAAACTCTGTGATAAATAAATCAAATGGCTATATTTCCATTATCACTTCTAAAATTGGTTTTCAAATATTTTATCTAGTAATTTTTAAAATATTTTAAGCAGTTTAAAGCATTTAAGAAAATCTGATGTACTAAGATTTGGAACAATTATGTCCTCAATCAATGTTTGAATATTTGGGAAAATCTAATTTGTTATATTCATAAGTTTTAAGTTTATTAATTATGCAAGTAGGATGTAATTATATAAAAAAAAACATTAGTTGTTTAAAGATCTGTAAGATGGCACATTTCTTTAAAATGTTTGAAACCATACCCCCAGAAAAGTACAAGGAAGTTTCTGAAAACAATTTCCAAATTTCTTCTTTGGCCTTTACCAAGATGTAAAAGTAAAAGATATTTACTTTAAAATACAAAAGAAGAAGCTGACTGAAGTTCTCACTCCATGATATAGACATATGGCCAACACAAATAATTTGTCATAGAAAAAAATAAACTTGAAAAATCTAAACCAACAAATATCATTTATAAGCGATTTTTATGTAGATGGCACACACATTTAATTTTGCTTGTGATGCTGAACTTATTTAATAAGATTCTTATTTATCTCTGCTGATCTTCTTACAGAAGTTCCCACCACCAACCCTTTTATCCCTTACATATGACTTTTCATGTGCTGGTAGCCCATTGAACAGTATCATTTCTGTTAGAGAACCTCCACAATTCTCCCATAACTGGGGCTCTAAATTTCAAAATAATCTTTAATTTCTCTTTTTCTTTCAACTGTCATGATAGATAAAATATCCGGTCTTATATTCATTCCTTCCTATATTCAGTTCCACTCACAATATGATCACCTAAGTTTAGACCAATATCATCCCATGCTTCATAAGTGCAATAGTATATCATTTAGCTGCTCAACCTCCCACCTCCTATTCTTCCAGTCCATCCTATGTGGCATTACAAGTGGATCATCCTTTGGTACAATTTTATACTCATCATTCCATGCTCAAAATCATGTTTCCTCTTTCCTACAACATCCAGCTATAATTGCTAACTTTACCCACTCAGTGTATTAATAGAGAAATATTGCCTTCTCTCCATCACCCTTTAATTCCCTTATTCATATTTTCTTAGTGTATGCCAACACCTTATATGTGAGCTTTAACTCAAGTTATGTAACAAGTCTCTTGTGCCTTGAGCACTGCAATCTCCATAGCTGAAGCCTTTCAGACCCCCTTAAGGGGCGAGAATTTTAGGTCTGGACCTCAATGCAGGTAAAACACAGATCTTCTAGATCAGCATTTCCATAATATACTCAGTTGCATACTAATTTTATGAGCTGTTAATATTTATATCTCTCTCTCTCACACACACACACACACACACACACACACACACACACACACACACAGCATCCATGGCTATAGATGAGTCTAGGAAATACTAGTTTAATCAAAGTCAAATTGTAATATTTTTCTTTTCTGTGAGATTAAATATGTCACTGTACCGTGTATTCTCTAGGACTGCACAATGCCAACATATGAAGAAGTAGTGAGTATGTGGGAACTCCTAACGTGATGACTATCTTTCCTATACTTTAGTCCTAAAAAGGGTGTCTCTGTTTCATTACCCTGGGCATATGTACTTATTGTGAGGCCCTAAATGTACCCTCACTTCTTTGGAACTGGACCCCATCCTTGTTCTCATGCCTTCTTCCAAGAACATGAGTCCTGCTGGCAACACCAATCATTCTGACTGAGTCCATGTTGCATGCTCCTCAAAGTCCTTGGTGCTCACTATTTATCTGTGGAGACTTTCTCTGAAAGTTTATTGTTGGAACCCTAACCAAATTTGGTTCAGATTCATCACTATACCCCTCTCTACTTTTGCCCATTTTTGGCAAATTCCAATCACTCAGTTAAATTTAAGGTATTGATTACAAAAAGAACTGGGTGAGAGACTGAGGTTTCCTTAATAGACATTTAACCATCTCCATTATTAGAAAATCAACTCAAATCTGAAAAAACAAAAATAAACAAGTAGGCCTACATAAAACTAAATAGCTTCTGCACCGTGAAGAAAACCATCAACAAAATGAAAAGACAACCTACTGAATGGGAGAATTTTTGTATATCTGATAAGAGGCTAATATCCAAAATATAGAAAGAACTCATGCAACTTAATAGCAAAAACCAAACAATCCAATTTAAAAATAGGCAGAGGATCTGAATAGACATTTTTCCAAAGAAGATATACAGATGGCCAACAGGTACAAGAAAAGATGCTCTACATAGTTAATCATCAGATAAATACAAATCAAACCACAATGAGATATCACCTCACACCTGTTAGAATGACTAGTATCAAATAGGTAAGAGAGAACAAGTGTTGGTGAAGATGTAGAGAAAAGAGAATGCTTGTGCACTGTTGGTGGAGATGTAATTGGTGCAGTAACTATGGAAGACAATATGGAGGTTCCTCAAATAAGTAAGACTAAAACTACCATATGATCCAGCAATTCCACTTCTGAGCATTTATTTGAATAAAGCAAAGACACTAACTCTAAAAGATATATGCACCCCCACGTTCATTGCAGCATTGTTTACAATAACTAAAATATGGAAACAACATATGTTTCTATCAGTGGATGAATGAATAAAGAAATTGTGGTATACATACACAATGGAAGATTATACAGCCATAGAAAAGAACAAAATCTGCACCCATTAATAAAGGGAAGATAGTCTTCTTTCAAATACAAAAGAGTTTATTCATTAATCATCTCAGGGAGTTGGAAAAATAATAACTGTCTCTTCCACTTCTGACAAGAAGATTCTATAAACTGCCAGTTCTCTGGAACAAACAAGCAATTGTGCATTATCAGCTATATTTGCAACTTAGGGACCTAGTGGGCCCTACAATATGAATTTCATGAACTATGTAATTTCATCTCTCCTAGGCCATATGACTCCATAAACATTCACATTAAAGCATAAACTATAATATTAATAATAAAGGAAAGACTTGAAGAAGGTAGATGTTTAAAAGCAGAACAAATCAATAACCTTGCCTCTGAAAGCAAAAAAACAAAACAAAACAAAACAACACCAACAACAAAATCAAGGCACAAATATCCACCAAGTCTTTAGCTTACTGGTAGAAAGGTTGGAGGAGTGAGGGCCCTTCAAACAGGAATGAAATGTATACAGACTCTCAGGGCAAAGATCAGAGATGAGGATACACATTAAGAAAAATAAGGTTAGACATGTAAGATAGGGTTGGATTATAGAGGCAGGGGAGTTTCAACTCCAATTTCCTTTTCTATTAGTCTTTAAAAACTCCTTTTGCTCAGAAAGTAAATTCTGTCACCATAGGCAGGATTTTCATCCCCAGCCAGAGCTCTTTTGAAAGCCCAACATGCTCACTGCCATGTCTTCACATCTGTAGCTTTTAACTTCAATGTCTCTGCCCCTGAGGAAGGGCTGAACACATTTTGGTCTGATGAACTAGCTTCTCAGCAGGGTATCAGCAGGTGACCTTTCCTACTGACACTGTCTGCAGGGCAGCTCAGCCCCATAGACAGGAAAAATTCCTTTCTGAATCAAGCCTCAGATCAAGGAAGGGAAACAGCACGCTTATTCAGATTTATTAAGGAGAAAAAATCTCCACAGCAAATGGAGTGGAAACCATAAAAATGGAACCAGAGAGTGGGTCCTCTCCATCATGAAAGCTACAAGGGCTGCATTCAGTTGTGGCCCCGCTTGGGAGAAAGCCATGGGTTTGAGATGCAGTTATCTCCCAAATCAAAATTGTGGTCTGGGTGAATGAGTTTTCTTCCTCTCAGCCCTGCAGATATCGTTTTCAGAGCTCCAAGGCCAACCTGCAGTGAAACTGGAATTTGGGAAAGTTCTTCATCCTGCAACACTTTGATTTTATCCTCTCTGCTTTTCACAATAGTTTGGCATGACAAATTAAATTTGAACTGAAGTAAAAATTGAACTACCGCTTATTTGTAGGTGGCTTTTGGTGAAAGTTTACTCTGGGGAATATGATGAGGTTTAAAGATGCTGTAGATCAGCAAATTTTAAACATTTTAAGCTGCTTAGTTTGTTTTTTTTAAACCCCAAGGAACCTCAATGTATACGACAAACAAAAGCATAACTTCTCTGGTTAAAGGGGGTTAATGATAAAAGATTTTTAACTTCTTTCCCAAAGTAGTCCAGAGCCAAGATATATGCAATCTTGGACCTCTGGGGATTATATAGAAAAACATTGCCCTGTTCAGAGCATTACTCTAAATGTAAGTTTTCATCAGGATAAAAAGGCCAATTCTTGGTGGAGACAAATAGGGACGTGAATCATCCAAAAGACCTTTCTATTCAGTTTTCCCAACACCATTTATTGGAGACTATCTTTTCTTATTTGAATAATCTTGGCTCCCTTATCAAATATTAATTGACCACATATGTGAGGGTTTTTTCTGGGCTCTTGATTCTGTGCCATTGATCTGTGTGTCTATTTTTATGACAGTACCATAAAAATAAACTATATTTTTATGACTATAGATTTGTAATATAGTTTGAAATCAGAACATATGATGCCTCCAGCTCTTCTTTCTCAGGATTGCACTGGCTATTCAGGGTCTTTTGTGGTTTCATACAAATTTTAGATTTTTTTTCAGTTTCTGTAAAAAATATTATTGGAATTTTTATAGAATTGTATTGAATCTATAGATGGAATGTCAATTATGTCTCAATAAGGCTAGAAAAAATAGAGAAAAAATAAACAAAATTCTCAGTATTAAAACAAAAGACAGCTATATTTACTTGTTTAGTACATTCAGTGATTTTGAAAGCACAATTACCCTCAGTTGAGAGCTATGTTGCATTTTTAAAGTCCATAATTGTGGCAAGTAACTTTGCCTCCTAAAGTTACTTCAGGCTCATTTATCCTTATAGCCTCATGATAAGGATTAAATGAGAGCATAAGTAAAACACTTGGAACAGTATTTAGCCTAGATCCATCCCCTCCCAACTCTCACCCCATTCTTAGCCAAGCCCATTGTTCTCAGTGACTTTATAATGCCGAGTGGAGGGTGGTGAGCATATACATAAATAACCAACCAAGAACATTTCAGTGTGTTCAGTGTCATATTAAAAACATACATAAACAGTGGAGGATTACTGGACTGAATGTCAATATTATGACATAGTATGAGTGTGTTTCGTGTTTTGTAATTGCAATCATTGTTGCTTTTGTAGTGGTCATCTATTTACAATGCTTGGTGTCAGTCTATTTATCTCTTGTAAAAATAAAATACAGTGTGTTTGTGTGAAAATAAAATAAAAACATACATAAAGTGTTGTGAGAACATTAATAGGCAAAAGACTGCATACACTTGGATCATAGGAAAGACTTCAAAATGAAGAGGCCACATGCATAGGTGGAAAGAAGGAATGGTGGAATAAGTGGAACTCATTAGAAGGACAAATTCACATTCACTAGACATACAAAGGAGGCAAGTGGATGTTATAAACAGAAGGAAGACTGAGCAAAAAGCAGAGGCAAGAACGTACATCAGGACTCAGTGCTGTCACAGCACAGGGTGTGGGTTCCTTAGAGACCATGAGTCTTGCCTATCATGTGTCCAAGTCAACATCATCTATGGTGCAAAGTTGACTATTACCTGAAGATAAGGTTGGAACATTAGTTTCCATCATTTCCATTAGTCTCTACACCCTGGTCAGGAGTCTAGTGTTTATTCTATACACAATGGAAAGTGCTGAATGTTTTAAATCATAGTAGCTGATTAGAAACTGATTTTATAAAGATAATTCTGGTTTCCCTCAGGAAGAAAAGTTGCAATTCAAACACTGATCCCAAGAAGATGATAAAGGAAGGTATTTTAAATAGTCCAGCAAATGATGGTAACATGATCATAGCTAGCATTGACCTTAATATGTGCCAGGGACATTGCTAACTATATTATTGCATCATCTCATCTTTTCTTCATCCTAATCTAATGGAAAAGATACTACAACCTTCCCCATTTTAGAGGTGAGGAAGCCAGTGCACTGAGAAGTTAAGCAATTTAGCAAGGCCTAGAACTACTTAGTAGTGGAATTTACTTATGAATATAGAAGATTTCACTGATAATGATGATTTGATCTAAAATCAGTGAAATCTGATGGCAATCGAACAAGAAAATAAGTAATCAAAGTAAACTAGAACATTTCTAGCATGAAAGACTGGTAGATCATGCATGATGTCATTAAGTGGAAGGAAAAATTTAAGGAAATGAGTATATGTGCTGAAAAATATGGGAGAAGGTTAAGAAGACAGATGACCAGAAAACTAGGGGATGGGGACCCAAATATTTAATGACAAATTGCTTCAGATTTTTAAAAATGTTAACTTTCTTATATAGGCAAGTAAGAATCATAAGATGTGTGTATGTATGTCATATAGGTAGACAGATAGATAGATAGATAGATAGATGTTAGGTTGACTGCTTCTGTCTTATTCATTTAAAAAACAGAGTCCTTTTGAGTTTTGAATTTGGATTTATGCTTTAGTGTTATTTTGAACTCTGAATGGTTAGTTTGTTACCACACTTGATATCTTCTTCTATCTTTCAGAATTTTATGTCTAAGAGATAGGGAAGGATGAGAATATCCATAACTATAAAATACATTAATGGATGAAAAAAACATGAAAAAACATTAAGACATTTGGAGAAAGCCCCAAATACATGATATTTTAAGAGAGAAATTTTGATTAGGAAGGGAATTTAGATATTGTCTGGTATAAATCCCTTCTTTTTCTGAACAAGGGACATAAAGACAGATGATAATGTAGCTAAGTCAAGTTTCCATTCACACCACATATTGGGGGTTCCCATCAGAGTTAGATATAGTGAGTAAAATTGCTGGAGATAGGATGAAAAGAATTTTCAGTTAAAAAAAAAAAGAATTTTCAGCTGATATTCTTTTCTAAAAGGCCACTGGAAATGAAAAACATTTGCAATTTTTTAAGTCAGATGATTGCATGAATCTCCCAAATCAACATATTTCAGAATGGATACTTTTAGATGCAAATGGTGGAAAGGAACTGTGTGATCCTCTTAGGAGCCTGGGCTCATAGCTGTAGGGGCCATATTGTACCTGTCCTTGAATAGAGGCAGACTGGTACATTTTGATACAACACCACAGTAACATCATTCCTACCTTAGTGTTTTTCTAAGACCTTGAAAGGTATTTGAGATAAATATGACTCCCAACAAATGTAAAATGCTGAGCATTTGAAGGCTATTCTGAAAACTCTAACATTTGATGCTACCCTGCCTTGTTTTATAGACTTATTTTCTTTCCAAGACAGCAAATACCTGCATAGCAAAGAAAATACCTTTATTCCTCTTTTATTTACTCTATTGTCTATCCAAGAATAGGAAACATAATAGAAGCTCAAAGTACTTATGATATGCTTTGCTTTCAACATGATTTAGTCAACTTTATGAAACAAATTGTACAAAAGAATTCTGTAAGTTTTTTTAAAAAAAGGAAGATCGTTTCAACAGTGACAGTTCTACATTATTTTCATGCTTCATTTCTTAATTATACTGCTTTAAAAAGATATACACAGTTAGTTAGGAAATGTTGGCTTCATTCAGTAATATATAGTTGGTGATTCTGGTCTTATGATCACATTTCATTGAGAAATTCTCTCTTTTAATATCCATTTTTCTCTCTTTCTGTAAGTCAACTTGTTTACCTATACCCTGTGGTCTTTGAAAGGTAGTTCTGTGCTTGTATTTTCCCCTCATTATTTATTATAATGCATCCATAAAATATTGTATTGATATTCCAAGTTACAGGTTCTGGCTAGAAGAGAAGCCATTTTTAAATGTGAATGACAATAAGGCCTAGAAAGGGACCTGGTAGGATTGTTAGGTCACTGAGCTCCCAAGAATTCTGGATTTCTGTCAAGGAAAGATTTTTTGGGGAGTGGGAGGACACAGAGTTCCCATATCCTCATAACTAGGGTACCTACAAGGCACTGGTGGGGGACCTCGGACACTTAAGGGGACAGGAAGAAACCCTAAGCAACAGGTAGGACATGGGGAAGAGCGAGGAGGAGGAGAAGAGGAGGAGGGATGGAACCAGAGCCTCTGAGGGGAAGCTGGGGGAGGGGAGGGCTTCCCACACCCAGAGGGGCCCACTCACCACTAGGAGATCAACAGGGACAGGAAGAGACGTTTGGAGGATCAGAGGATCAGAAGGGAACTCAGCAGGCATTTCCCCCACCCACTCAGGTCCCAGTGATACTGGGGTCCTGGAACTGATATTCCCCATGCTGAGGTCCCCTTCAGCCACTCTGAGCCAAAGCCCTGCCCGACAACCCCTAAGGCCTTATCTGCCTGCCTGGGTCCTGAGCCTAGACAACCACCACCGCCTAAAATTTGCCCCTGACTAAGTCCTGCCCTACTGCATTTTCCAACTGTGAGGATCCTGAGCCTAGGCCCCGCCCCTGCCTAGGTACTGCTCACACTTAAGGCCCATCACCACCTAAGACAGTCCCACACAGCCAAGGCCTTTTCCAGCCCCTTATTTTTTTCTTTGCTATTGTGGTTCTGTTTTACATTGTTGTTCCTGTTTCATTTATATTTTTATTTTTTCTAATATAATTTTTATTTTTCTAATTTTAATTTATTTTTTATCCTTTGTTATTGTTTGGCTCTTTTTTTTTTTTTCCTTGTTGTGTGGGTTGTGGGATCTAGGTACACAGACATGGGTCAAGCCTGAGCTCCTGTGGTGGGAGCACCAACACAAAACCACTGGACTAACAGAGAACCTCAGATACCAGGGAATATTAATCAGAGTGAGGTCTCCTGGAGATTAACATCTCAGCACGAAGACACAGCTCTACCCAACTGCCTGCAAACCCCAGCTGGATGCCTCAGACAAAACAACCAGTAAGACAAGAACACAGCCTCACCCATCAAAAAAAAAAGAGACAACAAAAAAATATGTTAGTTTGCAGATGACATGATACTATACATAGAGAATCTTAAAGATGCCACCAGAAAACTACTAGAGCTAATCAATTAATTTAATAAAGATGCAGGATACAAAGTTAATGCACAGAAATCTCTTGCATTCCTATACACTAATGATGAAAAATCTGAATGAGAAATTAAGGAAACATTCCCATTTACCATAGCAACAAAAAGAATACAATACCTAGGAATAAACCTACCTGGGGAGGCAAAAGACCTGTATGCAGAAAACTAAAAGACACTGATGAAAGAAATTAAAGATGACACCAACAGATGGAGAGATATACCATGTTCTTGGATTGGAAGAATCAATATTATGAAAATGACTATACTACCCAAAGCAATCTACAGATTCAGTGCAATACTTATTAAATTACCAATGGCATTTTTTACAGAACTAGAACAAAAATCTTAAAATTTGTATGGAGACACAAAAGACCCCGAATAGCCAAAGCAGTCTTGAGGGAAAAAAACGGAGGGGGAGGAATCAGATTCCCTGACTTCAGACTATACTATAAAGCTACAGTAATCAAGACAATATGGTATTGGCACAAAAACAGAAACATAGATCAATGGAACAAGATACAAAGCCCAGAGATAAACCCACACACCTATGGCCAACTAATCTATGACAAAGGTGGCAAGGATATACAATGGAGAAAAAACAGTCTCTTCAATAAGTAGTGCTGGGAAAACTGGACAGCTACATGTAAAGGAATGAAATTAGAACACTCCCTAACACCATACACAAAAATAAACCTAAAATGGATTTGAGACCTAAATATAAGACTGGACACTATAAAACTCTTAGAGGAAAACATAGGAAGAACACTCTTTCACATAAATCACAGCAAGATCCTTTTGATCCACCTCCTAGAGTAATAGAAATAAAAACAAAAATAAACAAATGGGACCTAATGAAACTTCAAAGCTTTTGCACAGCAAAGGAAACCATAAACAAGATGAAAAGACAACCCTCAGAATGGGAGAAAATATTTGCAAATGAATCAACGGACAAAGGATTAATCTCCAAAATATATAAACAGCTCATGTAGCTCAATAAAAAAAAAACAAAAACCTAATCCAAAAATGGGCAGAAGACCTAAATAGACATTTCTCCAATGGAGACATACAGATGGCCCAGAAGCACATGAAAAGCTGCTCAACATCACTAATAATTAGAGAAATGCAAATCAAAACTACAATGAGGTTATCACCTCACACCAGTTAGAATGGGCATCGTCAGAAAATCTACAAACAACAAATGCTGAGAGGTTGTGGAGAAAAGGGAAACCTCTTTCACTGTTGGTGGGAATGTAAATTGATACAGCCACTATAGAGAACAGTATGGAGTTTCCTTAAAAAACTAAAACTAGAATTACCATATGATCTAACAATCCCACTACTGGGCATATACCCAGAGAAAACCAAAATTTCAAAAGACACATGCACCCCAATGTTCATTGCAGCACTCTTTACAATAGCCAGGTCATGGAAGCAACCTAAATGCCCATTGACAGATGAATGGATAAAGAAGATGTGGTACATATATACATTGGAATATTACTCAGCCATAAAAAGTAAAGAAATTGGGTCATATGTTGAGACGTGGATGGATCTAGAGACTGTCATACAGAGTGAAGTAAGTCAGAAAGAGAAAAACATATATCATATATTAATACATGTATATGGAACCTAGAAAAATGGTACAGATACACTGGTTTGCGGGGCAGAAATTGAGACACAGATATAGAGAACAAATGTATGGACACCAAGGCGGGAAAGCCACAGGGGGTTGGGGTTTGTGGTGTGATGAATTGGGCCATTGGGATTGACATGTATACACTGATGGGTATAAAATTGATGACTAATAAGAACCTGCTGTATAAAAAAATAAATAAAATTAAATTTTAAAAAGTTAAAAAAAGAAAACAATACACAAAATGGTAATTGAAACAAAAATGTTAAAAATGAAAGGGAAAGTTAAATAAATGAAGAGGAAATAGGCAACGTACCTGAAAAAGAATTGAGATTAATGATAGTAAAGACAATCCAAATATCAGAAATTGAAGGCACAGATTGAGGAAATAAGAGATGTTTAACAAAGGCCTAGAAGAACTAAAGAACAAACAAACAGTGATGAACAATACAATAACTGAAGTAAACAATACACTAGAAGGAATCAATAGCAGAATAACTGAGGCTGAAGGATGAATAAGTGAGCTGGAAGATAGAATGGTGGAAATAACTGCCACGGAGCAGAATAAAGAATAAAAACAATTGAGGACAGTCTCAGAGACATCAGGGACAACATTAAACACACCAACATTCAAATTATAGGGGTCCCAGAGGAAGAAAAGAAAGAGAATGGGTCTGAGAAAATATTTAAAGAGATCACAGTTGAAAACTTCCCTAACATGGGAAAGGAAATAGCCAACCAAGTCCAGGAAACACAGAGAGTCCCATACAGGATAAACCTCAGGAGAAACACACCAAGACACATATTTATCAAACTAACAAAAATTAAACACAGAGAAAAAATATAAAAAGCAGCAAGAGAAAAGCAACAGATAACATACAAAGAAATCGCCATAAGATTAACAGCTGATTTTTCAGCAGAAACTCTACAGGCCAGAAAGGACTAGCAAGATATATTTAAAGTGATGAAAGGGAAAAAACTACAATCAAGATTAATCTATCAGTCAAGGATCTCATTCAGATTCGATGGAGAAATTAAAAGCTTTACAGACAAGCGAAAGATAAGAGAATTCAGCACCAGCAAACCAGCTTTACTACAAAGGCTAAAGGAACTTCTCTAGGTGGGAAACACAAGAGAAGAAAAAGTTTCACAAAAACAAACCCAAAACAATTAAGAAAATGGTAATAGAGACATACATATTGATAATTACCTTGAATGTAAATAGATTACATGCTCTAACCAAAAGACACAGAATAGCTGAATGGATACAAAAACAAGACCCATATATATGTTGTCTACAAGAGACTCACTTCAGACCTACGGAC
This sequence comes from Balaenoptera borealis, assembly GCF_965194805.1. Classification (NCBI taxonomy): domain Eukaryota; kingdom Metazoa; phylum Chordata; class Mammalia; order Artiodactyla; family Balaenopteridae; genus Balaenoptera; species Balaenoptera borealis. The sequence continues at coordinate 33,743,637 of NC_138875.1, forward strand.
TGAAAGTGAGGGGTTGGAAAGAGATATTCCATGCAAATGGAAATCAAAAGAAAGCTGGAGTATCAATATACATATCAGATGAAATAGGCTTTAAAACAAAGACTGTTACAAGAGATAAGTAAGGACACTATATAGTGATGAAGGGATCAGTCCGAGAAAAAGATATAACAATTATAAATATTTATGTACCCAACATAGAAACACCTCAATACATAAGTCAAATGCTAACAGCCATAAAAGGGGAAATCAACAGTAACACAATAATAGTGGGGGACTTTAACACACTGCTTACACCAATGGACAGATCATCCAAACAGAAAATAAATAAGGAAACACAGCTTTCAATGACACAATAGACCAGATAGATTTAATTGATATTCATAGGACATTCCACACGAAAGCAGAAGAATAAACTTTCTTCTCAAGTGCACACAGCACATTCTCCAGGATAGATCACATCCTGGGTCACAAATCAAATCTTGGGAAATTTTAGAAAATTGAAATTGTATTGAGCATCTTTTCCAACCACAATGCTATGAGATTAGAAATCAGTTACAGGAAAAAAATTGTAAAAACACAAAAACATGGTGACTAAACAGTGTGTTGCTAAATAACCAAGAGATCACTGAAGAAATCAAAGAGGAAATCAAAAAATACCTAGAAACAAATGACAATGAAAACAGAACAAACTAAAACAAATGGGATACAGCAAAAGCAATTCTAAGGGGGAAGTTTATAGCAATTAAATCTCACCACAAGAAATAAGAAAAATCTCAAATAAAATATCTGACCTTACACCTAAAGCAACTAGTGAAAGGACAATCAAAACCCAAAGTTAGGATCTTGAATCGTAGTGCCATGAGCAGTGTTGTTCCGCACAGTGTCTGAGATGCAGTGTCCCACATGGCTGTTTTGCACTAGGAGGGCCAGAGGCAAGGCCTCTGCTCTGGGCCCCCTTTGAGAAAGGAAAATTAGACGAAGCACAAAGGAAAAGAAAAAAAAAAAGAATTTTTAGGAGGGAGGAACCAAGACGGTGGAGTAGAAGGACGTGCTCTCACTCCCTCTTGTGAGAACACCAGAATCACAACTAGCTGCTGGATGATCATCGAAAGGAAGACACTGGAACTCACCAAAAAAGATACCCCACATCCAAAGACAAAAGAGAAGCCACAATGAGATGGTAGGAGGGGTGCAATCACAGTAAAATCAAATCCCATAACTGCTGGGTGGGTGACTCACAGACTGGCGAACACTTACACCATAGAAGTCCGCCCACTGGAGTGAAGGTTCCGAGCCCCACGTCAGGCTTACCAACCTAGGGGTCCGGCAATGGGAGGAGGAATTCATAGAGAATCAGACTTTGAAGCCTAGTGGCAATTGATTGCAGGACTTCGACAGGACTGGGGAAAAAGACTCCACTCTTGGAGGGCACACACAAAGTACTGCGTGCATCGGGACCCAGGGGAAGGAGCCATGACCCCGGGGGAGACAGAACAAGACCTACCTGCTAGTGTTGGAGGGTCTCCTGCAGAGGCGGGGGGTGGCTCTGTTTCACTGTGGGGACAAGGACACTGGCAGCAGAATTTCTGGGAAGTACTCCTTGGCATAAGCCTTCTCAGAGTCTGTCATTAGCCCCACCAAAGAGCCCAGGTAGGCTTCAGGGTTGGGTTGCCTCAGGCCAAACAACGAACAGGGAGGGAACCCAGCCCCACCCATCAACAGTCAAGTGGATTAAAGTTTTACTGAGCTCTGCTCAATAGAGCAACAGTCAGCTCTACCCACCAACAGTCCTTCCCATCAAGCCTCTTAGATAGCCTCATCCACCAGAGGGCAGACAGCAGAAGCAAGAAGAACTATAATCCTGCAGCCTGCGGGGAGGGGGGGGGGAGAACCACATTCACAGAAAGATAGACAAGATGAAAAGGCAGAGGGCTATATATCAGATGAAGAAACAAGATAAAACCCCAGAAAAACAATTAAATGAAGTGGAGATAGGCAACCTTCCAGAAAAAGAATAATGATAGTGAAGATGATCCAGGACCTCAGAAAAAGAATAGAGGCAAAGATCGAGAAGATGGAAGAAATGTTTAACAAAGAACTAGAAGAATTAAAGAACAAACAAACAGAGATGAACAATACAAAAACTGAAGTGAAAACTACACTAGAAGGAATCAATAGCAGAATAACTGAGGCAGAAGAACGGATAAGTGACCTGGAAGACAGAATGCTGGAATTCACTGCTGCAGAACAGAATAAAGAAAAAAGAATTAAAAGAAATGAAGACAGCCTAAGAGACCTCTGGGACAACATTAAATGCAAAAACATTCACATTATAGGGGTCCCAGAAGGAGAAGAGAGAGAGAAAGGACCAGAGAAAATATTTGAAGAGATTATAGTCGAAAACTTCCATAACATGGGAAAGGACATAGTCAGCCAAGTCCAGGAAGTGCAGAGAGTCCCATACAGGATAAACCCAAGGAGAAACATGCCAAAACACATATTAATCAAATTGGCAAAAATTAAAGACAAAGAAAAATTATTGAAAGTGGCAAGGGAAAAATGACAAATAACATACAAGGAAACTCCCATAAGGTTAACAGCTGATTTCTCAGCAGAAACTCTACAAGCCAGAAGGGAGTGGCATGATATACTTAAAGTGATGAAAGGGAAGAACCTACAACCAAGATTACTCTACTCCCCAAGGATCTCATTTAGATTTGATGGAGAAATCAAAAGCTTTACAGGCAAGCAAAAGCTAAGAGAATTCAGCACCACCAGACCAGCTCTACAATAAATGCAAAAGGAACTTCTCTAAGTGGGAAACACAAGAGAAGAAAAGGACCTGCAAAAACAAACCCAAAACAGTTAAGAAAATGGTCATAGGAACATACATATCGATAATTACCTTAAACGTGAATGGATTAAATGCTCCAACCAAAAGACACAGGCTTGCTGAATGGATACAAAAACAAGACCCATAAATATGCTATCTACAAGAGACCCACTTCAGACCCAGGGACACATACAGACTGAAAATGAGGGGATGGAAAAAGATATTCCATGCCAATGGAAATCAAATGAAAGCTGGAGTAGCTATACTCATATCAGATAAAATAGACTTTAAAATAAAGAATGTTATAAGAAACAAGGAAGGACACTACATAATGATCAAGGGATCAATCCAAGAAGAAGACATAACAATTATAAATATATATCCACCCAACATAGGAGCACCACATTACATAAGGCAACTGTTAACAGCTATGAAATAGGAAATCGACAGTAACACAGTAATACTGAGGGACTTTAACACCTCACTTACACCAATGGACAGATCATCCAAAATGAAAATAAATAAGGAAAGAGAAGCTTTAAATGACAAATAGACCAGAGAGATTTAATTGATATTTATAGGACATTCCACCCAAAAACAGCAGATTACACTTTCTTCTCAAGTGCACATGGAACATTCTCCAAGATAGATCACATCTTGGGTCAAAAATCAAGCCTCAGTAAATTTAAGAAAATTGAAATCATATCAAGCATCTTTTCTGACCAAAACGCTATGAGATTAGATAAGAATTATAGGGAAAAAAATGTAAAAAACACAAACATATGGAGGCTAAACAATACGTTACTAAATAATCAAGAGATCACTGAAGAAATCAAAGAGGGAATCAAAAATTACCTAGAGACAAATGACAATGAAAACACGACGATCCAAAACCTATGGGATGCAGCAAAAGCAGTTCTAACAGGGAAGTTTATAGCTATACAAGCCTACCTAAAGAAACAAGAAAAATCTCAACTAAACAATCTAACCTTACACCTAAAGGAACTAGAGAAAGAAGAACAAACAAAACCCAAAGTTAGCAGAAGGAAAGAAATCATAAAGATCAGAGCAGAAATAAATGAAATAGAAACAAAGAAGACAATAGCAACGATCAATAAAACTAAAAGCTGGTTCTTTGAGAAGATAAACAAAATTGATAAGCCATTAGCCAATCTCATCAAGAAAAAGAGGGAGAGGACTCAAATCAACAAAATCACAAATGAAAAAGGAGAAGTTACAACAGACACCACAGAAATACAAAATATCCTAAGAGACTACTACAAGAAACTCTATGCCAATAAAATGGACAACCGGGAAGAAATGGACAAATTCTTAGAAATGTATAACCTTCCAAGACTGAACCAGGAAGAAACAGAAAATATGAACAGACCAATCACAAGTAATGAAATTGAAACTGTGATTAAAAATCTTCCAACAAACAAAAGTCCAGGACCAGATGGCTTCACAGGTGAATTCTATCAAACTTTTAGAGAAGAGCTAACACCCATCCTTCTCAAACTCTTCCAAAATACTGCAGAGGAAGGAACACTCCTAAACTCATTCTATGAGGCCACCATCACCCTGATACCAAAACCAGACAAAGATACTTCAAAAAAAGAAAATTACAGACGAATATCACTGATGAATATAGATGCAAAAATCCTCAACAAAATACTTGTAAACAGAATCCAACAACACATTAAAAGGATCATACACCACGATCAAGAGGGATTTATCCCAGGGATGCAAGGATTCTTCAATATACGCAAATCAATCAATGTGATACACCATATTAACAAATTGAAGAATAAAAACCATATGATCATCTCAATAGATGCAGAAAAAGCTTTTGACAAAATTCAACACCCATTTATGATAAAAACTCTCCAGAAAGTGGGCATAAAGGGAACCTACCTCAACATAATAAAGGCCATAAACGACAAACCCACAGCAAACATCATTCTCAACGGTGAAAAAATGGAAACATTTCCTCTAAGACCAGGAACGAGAGAAGGATTTCCACTCTCACCACTATTATTCAACATAGTTTTGGAAGTCCTAGCCATGGCAATCAGAGAAGAAAAAGAAATAAAAGGAATACAAATTGGAAAACAAGAAGTAAAACTGTCACTGTTTGCAGATAACATGATACTATACATAGAGAATCTTAAAACTGCCACCAGAAAACTACTAGAGCTAATCAATGAATTTGTAAAGTTGCAGGATACAAAATTAATGCACAGAAATCTCTTGCATTCCTATACACCAATGATTAAAAATCTGAAAGAGAAATTATGGAAACACTCCCATTTACCATTGCGACAAAAGGAATGGAATATCTAGGAATAAACCTACCTCGGGAGACAAAAGACTTGTATGCAGAAAGCTATAAGACACTGATGAAAGGAATTAAAGATGATACCAACAGAGGGAGAGATATACCATGTTCTTGGATTGGAAGAATCAATATTGTGAAAATGACTATACTACCCAAAGCAATCTACAGATTCAATGCAATCCCTATCAAGTTACCAATGGCATTTTTTTATGGAATTAGAACAAATCATCTTAAAATTTGTATGGAGACACAAAAGACCCTGAATAGCCAAAGCAATCTTGAGGGAAAAAAACGGAGCTGGAGGAATCAGACTCCCTGACTTCAGACTATACAACAAAGCTACGGTAATCAAGACAATATGGTACTGGCACAAAAACAGAAACATAGATCAATGAAACAAGATAGAAAGTCCAAAGATAAACCCACGCACCTATGGTCAACTAATCTATGACAAAGGAGGCAAAGATATACAATGGAGAAAAGACAGTCTCTTCAGTATGTGGTGCTGGGAAAACTGGACAGCTACATGTAAAAGAATGAAATTAGAACACTCCCTAACACCATACACAAAAATAAACTCAAAATGGACTCGAGACCTAAATGTAAGACTGGACACTATAAAACTCTTAGAGGAAAACATAGGAAGAACACTCTTTGACATAAATCACAGCAACATCTTTTTTGATCCACCTCCTAGAGTAATGGAAATAAAAACAAAAATATACAAATGGGAACTAATGAAACTTCAAAGCTTTTGCACAGCAAAGGAAACCATAAACAAGACGAAAAGACAACCCTCAGAGTGGGAGAAAATATTTGCAGACGAATCAATGGACAAAGGATTAATCTCCAAAATATATAAACAGCTCATTCAGCTCAATATTAAAGAAACAAACAACCCAATCCAAAAATGGGCCGAAGACCTAAATAGACATTTCTCCAAAGAAGACATACAGATGGCCAAGAAGCACAGGAAAAGATGCTCAACATCACCAATTATTAGAGAAATGCAAATCAAAACTACAATGAGGTATCACCTCACACCAGTTAGAATGGGCATCATCAGAAAATCTACAAACAACAAATGCTGGAGAGGGTGTGGAGAAAAGGGAACCCTCTTGCACTGTTGGTGGGAATGTAAATTGATACAGCCACTATGGAGAACAGTATGGAGGTGCCTTAAAAAACTAAAAATAGATTTACCATATGATCCAGCAATCCCACTACAGGGCGTGTACCCAGAGAAAACCAAAATTTCAAAAGACACATGCACCCCAATGTTCATTGCAGCACTATTTACAATAGCCAGGTCACGGAAGCAACCAAATGCCCATTGACAGACGAATGGTTAAAGAAGAGGTGGTACATATATACAATGGAATATTACTCAGCCATAAAAAGGAACGAAATTAAGCCATTTGTTGAGACACGGATGAATCTAGAAACTGTCATACAGAGTGAAGTAAGTCAGAAAGAGTAAAACAAATATCGTATATAAATGCATGTATGTGGAACCTAGAAAAATGGTACAGATGATACGGTTTGCAGGGCAGAAGTTGAGACACAGATGTAGAGAACAGACATATGGACACCAAGGGGGGAAAACTGCGGTGGGGTGGGTATGTTGGTGTGCTGAATTGGGCGATTGGGATTGACATGTATACAGTGAAGTGTATGAAATTGATGACTCATAAGAACCTGCAGTATGAAAAAACCAAACAAACAAAACAACTAATACTAAACTTTCATTTGGTTATTTGTATGGAAATATGTTAATATAAATGTTTCAGACATTAAAAAAAAAAACAAAGTTAGTAGAAACAAAGACATCATAAAGATCAGAGAAGAAATAAATGAAATAGAAATGATGAAAACAATAACAAAGATCACTAAAACTAAAAGTTTCTTCTTTGAAATGATAAACAACACTGATAAATATATAGCCAGGCTCATCAGGAAAAAAAGGGAGAGGACTCAAATCAATAAAATTAGAAATGAAAAAGGAGACATGACAAAGGACACTGCAGAAATACAAAGGATCATAAAAGACTACCTCAAGAAACTATATGCCAATAAAATGCACAACCTAGAAGAAATAAACAAATTCTTGGAGAGGACAACTTTACAAGACTGAACCAGGAAGAATTAGAAAATATAAACAGACCAATCACAAGTAATGAAATTGAAAATGTGATTAAAGTCTTCCAAAAAACAAAAGTCTGGGACCAGATAGCTTCAGAGGTGATTTCCACCAAACATTTAGAGAGGAGCTAACACCTATCCTTCTCAAACTCTTCCAAAAATTTGCAGAGGGAGGATCACTCCCAAACTCGTTTTATGAGGCCACCATCACACTGATACCAAAACCAGACAAAGATATCACACACAAAAAAGAAAATTACATACCATTATCACTGATGAACATAGATGCAAAAATCCTCAACAAAATACTAGCAAACAGAATCCAACAACAGATTAAAAGGATCATACACCATGATCAAGTGGGATTTATGTCGGTATGCAAGGATTCTTCAATATATGTAAATCAATCAATGTGTTACACCATATTAACAAATTAAAGAATAAAAAGCATATGACCCTCTCAATAGATGCAGAAAAAGCTTTTGGCAAAATTCAACATCCATTTATGATCAAAACTCTTCAGAAAGTGGGCATAGAGGGAAACTGTTTCAACATAATTAAGACCATATATGACAAACCTAGAGCAAACATCATTCTCAATGGTGAAATACTGAAAGCATTTCCACTAAGATGAGGAACAAGACAAAGACGTCCACCCTTGTCACTATTATTCAACATAGTTTTGGAAGTTTTAGCCATGGCAATAAGAGAAGAAAAAGAATTGAATCCAAATTGGAAAAGAAGTAACACTGTCACTGTTTGCAGAGGACATGATACTATACATAGAAAATCCTAAAGATGTCACCAGAAAACTACTAGAGCTAATTAATGAATTTGTTAAAGTTGCAGGATACAAAATTAATGCACAGAAATCTATTGCATTCCTATACACTATCTACAAAATATGAGAAAGAGAAATTAAGGAAACGATCCCATTTACTATTGCAACAGAAAGAATAAAATACCTAGGAATAAACCTATGTAAGGAGGCAAAATCCCTGTACTCAGAAAACTATAAAACACTGATGAAAGAAATCAAAGATGCCACAAACAGATGGAGAGATATACCATGCTCTTGGATTGGATGAATCAATATCGTGAAAGTGACAATACTACCCAAAGCAACCAACAGAGTCAATGCAATCCCTATCAAATTACCAGTGGCATTCTTCACAGAACTAGAACAAAAAATTTTACACTTTGTATGGAAACATAAAGACCCCAAAGAGCCAAAGCAATCTTGAGAGAAAAAAAAAAAAAAAAAGCACTGGAGGAATTAGGCTTCCTGACTTCCGACTATAGTACAAAGCTATAACAATCAAGAGAGTATGGTACTGGCACAAAAACAGAAATATAGATAAATGATACAGGATAGAAAGCCTGGCTATAAACCCACACACCTATGGTCACCTAATCTATGACAAAGGAGGCAAGATTATATAATGGATAAAAGACAGCCTCTTCAATAAGTGGTTCTGGGAAAATTGGACAGCTATATGTAAAAGAATGAAATTAGAACACTCCCTAACACCATATAAAAAAATAAACATAAAATATAGTAAAGACCTAAATGTAAGTCTGGACACTGTAAAACTCTTAGAGGAAAACATTGGAAAAACACTCTTGGTCTTTTTTTTTTGACCCACCTCCTAGAGTAATGAAAATAAACTAGACCTAGTCAAAAGGGACCTAATTAAACTTAAAACCTTTTCTAGAGCAAAGAAAACCATAAACAAGATGAAAAGACAGCCCTCAAAATGGGAGAAAATATTTGCAAATGAAGCAATGAACAAAGGATTAATCTCCAAAATATACAGACAGCTCAAGGAGCTCAATATCAAAAAACAAAAACAAAAAACCTAATCCAAAAACGGGTGGAAGACCTAAATAAACATTTCTCCAAAGAAGACATACAGATGGCCAAGAGAGACATGAAAAGATGTTCGACATCACTAATTATTAGAGAAACACAAACCAAAACTACAATGAGGTATCACCTCCCACAGTCAGAATGGCCATCATCAAAAAATCTACATATAATAAATGCTGGAGAGGTTGTGGAGAAAAGGGAACCCTCCTGCACTGTTGGTGAGAATGTAAATTGGTACAGCCACTATGGAGAACAGTATGGAAGTTGCTTAAAAAATTAAAAATAGAACTACAATATAACCCAGCAATCCAATTACTGGGACTATTCCCTGAGAAAACCATAATTCAAATTGATACATACACCACAATGTTCACTGCAGCATTATTTACATTAGCCAAGACATGGAAACAGCCTGAATGTCCAATGACAGATGAATGGATAAAGAAAATATGGTACATGTATACATTGGAATATTATACAGCCATAAAAAGAAACAAAATTGGGTCATTTGTAGAGATGTGGATGGACCTAGATTCTGTCATACAGAGTGAAGTAAATCAGAAAGAGAAAAAAATATATCATATATTAAGGCATATATGTGGAATCTAGAAAAGTGGTACAGATGAACATATTTCCAGGGCAGGAATAGAGACACAGACATAGAGAACAGACATGTGGACACAGGGAACAAGGGAAGGGTGGGACAAACTGGGAGATTAAGATTGACATACATACACTACCATGTGTAAAATAGAGAGCTAGTGAGAATGCACTGTATAGCACAGGGAGCTCAGCTGGGTGCTCTGTGATGACCTAGATGGGTAGCATGGGGATTGGGTGGGAGGGAGGTCCAAGAGGGAGGGGATATATGTATACATATAACTGATTCACTTTGTTGTACAGCAGAAACTAACACAACATTGTAAAGCAATTATACTCCAAAGGAAAAAAAAATAGAGATAGAAAGAAAGGACAGGCAATAGAGAACAAATATGACAAAATCTTAACATTTGGGGAATTTTAACAAAGGATAGGAGAGGAACCAACATGGCAGAGTAGAAGAATGTGCTCTCACTCCCTCTTGTGAGAACACCAGAATCACAACTAGCTGCTAGACAATCATCGACAGGAAGACACTGGAACTCACCAAAAAAGATACCCCACATCCAAAGGAAAGGAGAAGCCACAATGAGACGGTAGGAGGGGCACAATCACAATAAAATCAAATCCCACAGTGGCTGGGTGAGTGACTCACAGACTGGGGAACACTTATACCACAGAAGTCAACCCACTGGAGTGAAGGTTCTGAGCCCCACATCAGGCTTCCCAACCTAGGGGTCTGGCAATGGGAAGAGGAATTCCTAGAGAATCAGACTTTGAAGTCTAGAGGGATATGATTGCAGGACTTCAACAGGACTGGGGGAAACAGAGCCCCACTCTTGGAGGGCACACAAAAAGTACTGTGCACATCGGGACCCAGGGGAGGAGCAGTGACCCCAGGGGACACTGAACCAGACCTACCTGCTTGTGTTGGAGTGTCTCCTGCAGAGACGGGAGATGGCTATGGCTCACAGTGGGGACAATGACACTGGCAGCAGAAGTTCTGGGAAGTACTCGTTGGTGTGAGCCCTCCAAGAGTCTGTCATTAGCCCCACCACAGAGCCCAGATAGGCTTCAGTGTTGGGTTGCTTCAGGCCGAACAACCAACAGGGAGGGAACCCAGACCCACCCATCAGCAGTCAAGCAGATTAAAGTTTTACTGAGCTCTGCCCACCAGAGCAACAGTCAGCTCTACACACCATCAGTCCCTCCCATCAGGAAACTTATGCAAGACTCTTAGATAGCTTCATCCACCAGAGACCAGAAAGCAGAAACAAGAAGAAATACAATCCTGCAGCCTGTGGAACAAAAACTATATTCACAGAAAGATAGACAAGATGAAAAGGCAGAGGGCTATGTACCAGATGAAGGAACAAGATAAAACCCCGGAAAGACAACTAAGTGAAGTGGAGAAAAGCAACCTTCTAGAAAAAGAAATCAGAATAATGATAGTGAAGATGATCCAGGACCTCTGAAAAAGAATGGAGGCAAAGATCAAGAAGATGAAAGAAATGTTAACAAAGACCTAGAAGAATTAAAGAACAAACAAACAGAGATGAACAATACAATAACTGAAAGGAAAACTACACTAGAAGGAATCAATAGCAGAATAACTGAGGCAGAAGAACGGATAAGTGACCTGGAAGACAGAATGGTGGAATTCACTGCTGCAGAACAGAATAAAGAAAAAAGAATGAAAAGAAATGAAGACAGCCTAAGAGATCTCTGAGACAACATTAAACACAACAACATTCGCATTATAGGGGTCCCAGAAGGACAAGAGAGAGAAAAAGGACCAGATAAAATATTTAAAGAGATTATAGTCAAGAACTTCCCTAATGTGGGAAAGGAAATAGCCACCCAAGTCCAGGAAGTGCAGAGAGTCCCATACAGGATAAACCCAAGGGAAAACACGCCGAGACACATAGTAATCAAATTGGCAAAAATTAAAGACAAAGAAAAATTATTGAAAGCAGCAAGGGAAAAATGACAAGTAACATACAAGGGAACTCTCATAAGGTTAACAGCTGATTTCTCAGCAGAAACTCTACAAGCCAGAAGGGAGTGGCATGATATACTTAAAGTGATGAAAGGGAAGAACCTACAACCAAGATTACTCTACCCGGCAAGGATCTCATTCAGATTCGATGGAGAAATCAAAAGCTTTACAGACAAGCAAAAGCTAAGGGAATTCAGCACCACCAAACCACCTCTACAACAAATGCTAAAGGAACTTCTCTAAATGGGAAACACAAGAGAAGAAAAGGACCTGCAAAAACAAACCCAAAACAATTAAGAAAATGGTCATAGGAACATACATATCGATAATTACCTTAAACGTGAATGGATTAGATGCTTCAACCAAAAGACACAGCCTTGCTGAATGGATACAAAAACAAGACCCATATATATGCTGTCTACAAGAGACCCACTTCACACCTAGGGGTACATACAGACTGAAAGTGAGGGGATGGAAAGATACTCCATACAAATGGAAATCAAAAGAAAGCTTGAGTAGCAATACTCATAGCAGATAAAATAGACTTTAAAATAAAGAATGTTACAAGAGACAAGGAAGGACACTACATAATGATCAAGGGATCAATCCAAGAAGAAGATATAACAATTATAAATATATATCCACCCAACATAGGAGCACCACATTACATAAGGCAACTGCTAACAGCTATGAAATAGGAAATCGACAGTAACACAATAATAGTGAGGGACTTTGACACCTCACTTACACCAATGGACAGATCATCCAAAATGAAAGTAAATAAGGAAACAGAAGCTTTAAATGACAAATAGACCAGAGAGATTTAATTGATATTTATAGGACATTCCATCCAACAGCAGCAAATTACACTTCCTTCTCAAGTGTGCATGGAACATTCTCCAAGATAGATCACATCTTGAGTCACAAATCAAGCTTCAGTAAATTTAAGAAAATTGAAATCATATCAAGCATCTTTTCTGACCAAAACGCTATGAGATTAGATAAGAATTATAGGGGAAAAAATGTAAAAAACACAAACACATGGAGGCTAAACAATACGTTACTAAATAAGCAACAGATCACTGAAGAAATCAAAGAGGAAATCAAAAAATACCTAGAGACAAATGACAATGAAAACACAATGATCCAAAACCTATGGGATGCAGCAAAAGCAGTTCTAACAGGGAAGTTTATAGCTATACAAGCCTACCTCAAGAAACAAGAAAAATCTCAACTAAACAATCTAACCTTACACCTAAAGGAACTAGAGAAAGAAGAACAAACAAAACCCAAAGTTAGCAGAAGGAAAGAAATCATAAAGATCAGAGCAGAAATAAACAAGACAAGGATGTCCACTCTTGCCACTATTATTCAACACAGTTTTGGAAGTCCTAGCCACGGCAATAAAAAAAAAAAAAAGAAATAAAATAATACAAATTGGAAAAGAAGAAGTAAAACTGTGACTCTTTGCAGATGACATGGTAATATACATAGATAATCCTAAAAATACCACCAGAAAATGCTAATCAATGCATTTCGTAAAGTTGCCAGATACAAAATTAATGCACAGAAATCTCTTGCATTCCTATACACTAATGATGAAAAATCTGAAAGAGAAATTAAGGAAACACTCCCATTTACCATTGCAACAAGAAGAATAAAATACCTAGGAATAAAGCTACCTAAAGAGACAAAAGACCTGTATGCAGAAAACTATAAGACACTGATGAAAGGAATTAAAGATGATACCAACAGAGGGAGAGATATACCATGTTCTTGGATTGGAAGAATCAATATTGTGAAAATGACTATACTACCCAAAGCAATCTACAGATTCAATGCAATCCCTATCAAATTACCAATGACATTTTTTACGGAACTAGAACAATCTCAAAATTTGTATGGAGACACGAAAGACACCGAATAGCCAAAGCAGTCTTGAGGGAAAAAAACGAAGCTGGAGGAATCCTACTCCCTGACTTCAGACTATACTACAAAGCTACAGTAATCAAGACATTATGGTACTGGCAGAAAAAAAGAAACATAGATCAATGGAACAAGATAGAAAGCCCAGAGATAAACCCACAGACCTATGGTCAACTAATCTATGACAAAGGAGGCAAAAATATACAATGGAGAATAGACAGCCTCTTCAATATTTGGTGCTGGGAAAACTGGACAGCTTCATGTAAAAGAATGAAATTAGAACACTCCCTAACACCATACACAGAAATAAACTCAAAATGGATTCGAGTCCTAAATGTAAGACCAGACACTATAAAACTCTTAGAGGAAAACATAGGAAGAACACTCTTTCACATAAATCACAGCAAGATCTTTTTTGATCCACCCCCTAGAGTAATGGAAATAAAAACAAAAATAAACAAATGGGACCTCATGAAACTTCAAAGTTTTGCACAGCAAAGGAAACCATAAACAAGACGAAAAGACAACCCTCAGAATGGGAGAAAATATTTGCAAATGAATCAACGGACAAAGGATTTACCTCCAAAATATATAAACAGCTCATGCAGCTCAATATTAAAGAAACAACAACCTAATCTAAAAATGTACAGAAGACCTAAATAGACATTTCTCCAAGGAAGACATACAGATGGGCAGGAAGCACATGAAAAGCTGCTCAAAATCACTAATTATTAGAGAAATGCAAATCAAAACTACAATGAGGTATCACCTCACACCAGTTAGAATGGGCATCATCAGAAAATCTACAAACAACAAATGCTGGAGAGGGTGTAGAGAAAAGGGAACCCTCTTGCAGTGTTGGTAGGAATGTAAATTGATACAGCCACTATGGAGAACAGTATGGAGTTTCCTTAAAAAACTAAAAATAGAATTACCATATGATCCAGCAATCCCACTGCTGGGCATATACCCAGAGAAAACCATGATTCCAAAAGTCACATGCACCCCAATGTTCATTGCAGCACTCTTTACAATAGCCAGGTCATGGAAGCAACCTAAATGCCCATTGACAGACGAATGGTTAAAGAAGAGGTGGTACATATATACAATGGAATATTACTCGCCATAAAAAGGAACGAAATTGGGTCATTTGTTGAGACGTGGATGGATCTAGAGACTGTCATACAGAGTGAAGTAAGTCAGAAAGAGAAAAACAAATATCATATATTAATACATCTATGTGGAACGTAGAAAAATGTTACAGATGAACCGGTTTTCAGGGCAGAAGTTGAGACACAGATGTAGAGAACAAACGTATGGATACCAAGGGGGAAAGCCTTGGGGATTTGTGTTGGTGGTGTGATGATTTGGGCGATTGGGATTGACATGTATATGCTGATGTGTATAAAATTGATGACTAATAAGAACCTGCTGTATAAAAAAAAAATAAAATTAAATTAAAAAATTTTAAAAAAAGAAAGGATAAATAGAAGTTGTCTGAATAGTTACTGAAATTTTCATCTCATTTTTAAATTATTTAAAATAAAAAATTAAGAATTAAAAAATGAAATAAAAAAAAGATTTTGCTTGTTTGGAGAGTGGGAGGGGGATACAAGTGTGCACACAATCCAAACTGATACCATAAGCATGTTATCAGGGATTATTTAGGCTTAAATAAAAGCATTTTATAAGCTCAGCAATCCAAAAGATTTTAGCTCTCACAGGGTTTCTTTTCCCCTGGGAAATTAATAGAAAGCTTTATACAAACAAGATAAAGCAACACATATTCCCCTGAAAGTTTCACTAAACTGCATTATTTTTTCGTTCCTGCCTTTTCGAGACATAAATAAAATCTCAGCTTCTTTCCTTCTAGTCATGACTGAGGGACAGAGTGGGAAGGACTTGAGACAGGATATCCAAGTTAAAGGGCTGCTTGTGGACTTCCCTTTGCCATTCTGGTTTGGTCACTATTCACATATGTCTTATGTTGAAACAAAAATTTCCTCCATGTTGGGTGCCTAGAATGTCACTTCTTTTTTAATGCCAAATGCAGTATCGGCTAACCTCCCACTGGCCCCCTGGACATGTCTTTTTTTTTTTTTTTTTTTCCTGGACATGTCTTAAATCACAAGCACTGACTTGTTCTAACAGAGAAGTATGTGCCAGACATCCACATGCAGTACTATCTTTTATTAAAAAAAAGATTTGTATGTAAGGATTACAATATTTTATTTCAAAGGGAAGCCATTAGGCATTTATTAGGGTAGTGACAATTTGATTTATATTTTTAAAAATTCACTGTGTTGAAAATGTATTCTAAGGGGAAATGAATAGAAATGGAAAGATCAGACAAGAGATTACACAATAATTCTGGTGATTGAGAGAGCAGCTTCATTTAGAGTGGTGGCTGAGGAAATGGAGAAAAGTAGATTTAGAACATATTTTGGGTGTGGAATTAGATACAAAGAGTGAGGGAAGGAGAGGATGATACCTACCCAAAGGATTCAAGAAATAATTTCTGCAGTCAGTTCTTGGGATTCTTGTCTGATCCGTCATATTAAACACCATCTCACTTATTCTGAAGGACTACTGGTGCAGCTAGTACTTCCTGTTCTTAGTTCAGTTTTGACTTTTACAAGAACTTTTTGATTTACCTATAACCTTCTTTATTCAATCTTACCTATACACATAAAGAAAACTGCATATCTACACTTAATAACCAGATATGTACATAATAGGGGAAGCAGAACATTTATCTACCTATCTGTCTGCCTGTCTATCTCTCTAAACATACCATCTTTCAGGAACTTTGTAGCTAGAAATCAGGTCTGTTGCATGCCAGAGCTTTTGCTCTTTCACCTACACTGCACTGTCTCCCTGTAGGTATGACAAATTACTAGAGAGTACAGGCAATATAAATACATATGAGGAATTCTGTTTTTACTTAATAACATGGGCCAGTAAAGGGCAAATAAATTATTAGTTTTACAAGTGCTAAAGCGATATAAAGACTTTTCTGGCCAGAGATAAAAGATATATAGAGACTTCTCTGGCCAGAGGGGACATAGCAAGTCTAACTTAAATTAGTCTTTGAAAATTGATTAGAATCTGGTACGCAGAGAGAAACTGGGTGAACATTCCGAACACTAGGACCAGTGAGTATGGCCGAAGTAAGAAATTTGTATGAGGAATACACAAGAAAGGGATCTAACGCTTGTTAGGCGTCAACTGTGTCAATCCACACATATTACATATTATCTAATTTAATACTTATAATGGTGAAACAGGAAAATACCAGTATCTCCATTTAATAGATGATAATATATGAGACACTTTTTCTAAGGCCATGGAAAAGTGAGAGACAGAACTAGGTTTTGCCTTTACATTTTCTACAGTTCTAGAGTTAACTTCACTGTGCTGAAACTGCTTAGTGAAGAGTAAGAGAGGGAAGGTGAGTTGAGGCTAACTTGGGAGGTGCCTTAATTGGTAAACTTATAAATTTGGTGGTGGGTGGACATTGAAGACATGAGTAGAGTGATGCTTTCTAAACTTTTATTTTGTTTTGTTTTTATTTTACTAGGAGTTGGATATGTTAAGCAATGTTTTCTAAAATAGTTGAGTAGTCTTCTGAGGTAAATATTTTGGAGCATTTGGAAAATTTGGAAAAATCTGGCAAGTTTAACTGGTCCAATTATTTTACAGTCTCCCATTTTAGCATTGATACTATAGGCCTTAGGGAGCTGTGAGTCACAGATTCCACAACACGAGGGCTTTAAAGTTATAATGTTGCAAAATAAATAATCATTTACTCTGCTCACTCCTTTTTTAGAAATAGGGCAACTATAATTCAACATTTTGGTAATTTTCCAAAGGAATAATGCCTCCTGTCTGACCTCCAATACATATTTGTTAATTTTCTACTATGTTCACAGCTTTATGGTGTTGGGAAAGTCTGCATGTATAATACCTTCTGCTAAATGATTGCTGGGCTTTTTCTCTGAATTATCTTGAGATCTCCATGACAGCCAAGCTCTGCTAGCCCTACCACCAGCCTGGAGCAGCCAGTGTACAGCTGTGGGACTGAAAGACAGCAGCTGGAGGAGCATTCAGGACCAGACTTCTCTGAGCAAATATACTTCTAGTGGGGCTGATTGCATCTGACAACATCCCCATCAGGCCAGACTGTATTCACTTGTGTCTCACCTTGTCAGCCTACAGAATACCAAGGTTCCTCATGCTCCAGCAAAAGGGGAAGCATGTTAGCTCTGGGCCAGATGAGGAAGGGAAAATATGAGACAGTTGTCAAAGTTAGTGAAAAATTAAGATCTGGACCATTGATTCAGGGGTCTCAAATGTTCTATAGAGTTCTACCTAAGTCAAAGGAGGAAATAAAAGAAACACACTACCAACATAATAGCTGTCAAAATGTCAAAATAACTCTCTGAAAGTCATGGGGTGAAGAAGGCAGGGAATTCTCTTGTTAGTGTTCCGACAGGATCAGGAGGAACTAAACATCTTCCCAAGAAAACTAAAATAAGTATATGTTAGTACCAAGATATAGGTGTAAAGCAAGATTGCGGATAGAGTGCAGACAGAAGAGAGGCAAAGCAGAATCATACAGGTGTGGACAGAAGGTTGAGCCAAGTTCAAGTTTGTAAACCAGTAGTCATGGTATAATTCTGGACCTCGAGGAGAGGTCAGAGTAGGGAGAATTTACCACTAACTCTGATAAAGGGTATATCCCATAGGTTAAAGCAAAACTATGGATGATAACAATATTAGTCGGGCAGAAGGAATTCAAAGCCACACAAGGATGCTAAAAGAAGATATAGGTAAAAAAGTATTAGAAGTTTCATCTGGACAAAATAGAAACAAAGTGTAACATTACTAAAAAAAGGAGAAGAAAAGATAATATAAAGCTGGACACTCAATAAAAATATAGAGATTAGAACAGGGAGAGAATAATCTTGTTTTTTATTTCCATGCTGATGTTAGCATAATTGGTAAACTTGTTCACATAAAAAATGGGTGCCCACCCACAAAAGGAGTAATAGATTAATAAAAATAAAGCAAAACTTGGCCTTACAAAGACTCTTTGGAAAGATTGAGGCAGTTCAGCCTGAGGAAAGAAGACTCAGAGAGGAAAATGAAAGCTGTCTTCAGATATTTAAAGGACTATTGTTTCAGGATAAAAATTATTATTTTCTATAGTCTCATAATCTTATCATTCATATTTTGTCTGCTTAACATTTCTTTGTATCTTCCTTCCGTTCCCTAATCCCCTGAATTCTGGAATTTTATGATGTAAATTATATAAAGGTCAGAAATCAATGCAACAAAGGGTAACAGGAGAAAAGGGAAAGAATGATGACAATGAAATTAGACTGGCAACTTCTGAGAAGAAAAGTTATTTGATCTGAAGACAAACTATCATGATGCATGAGAAGCAAGATGGAGAAGTGACAAAGTGGGATGAAGGGCAGGAAGGCTATTCTGACACATTGGGTTTGTGGACCCCCTGGGCCTACTCTGGGATAATATCAGGTCTGAGTTCTCTTTACCACCTGATAGTCATAAGTCTCAACTCTGACCTCCAGAGTACAGTACAGTTCAGAGTTACTAGAGAGTAGTATATTCATAGAACCAGTGTTAATAATTCCAAATAGTAGGTATTTCCTAGTCAAGGTATAATTAACTTTGAATTTGCCACACGTCTATTTGAGGACGGTTAGGAGAAAAATTTGAAGTAAATACTTGGAAAGTATATACAGGAATCTTCTTTAAGCATGTCCAACTTCCCCTTCACTAAAATGGTGTTAGATCATGTTTATAAGCTGGTTGAAGGGCTGCAACTGTCTACAGTGTGATTCAAGTCAGGCTTCTATTCATTAAGCCCTGAGTTATTTTTTTCAGGTGTACAGATCAAGTAGAATATCTATCTGTTTCATTTCTAGGAAACCCATGATCAGTTAGCCATTGCCAAAATTCCACATGGATCAAATTATTCTGATTACTGATTATGGCCCTGCTGCTTTCAATGGTAATCTTGCTCCTGTATATTAATAGCTAATAATTTGCCTCTGCTACTCTGAGTACCCAGAATTCTCACTGAAATCAGGAATCCATTTAAATGGTTGTATGTTCCACTTTTATCCCAGCTTACAGAGGACAACCAGTGAAGTACTTTAAAGTCTCTGGTGTGTCCCTCATCAATAATAAACATCATCTAGGCTGTCTTTCAGGACATGTTTTGGAAGAATGACCAGTCATACATGATAAAGCCACTCCAAAATTTCATGTTTTCTTAAGATTTTGGATTCCTTGCTGTACATTAAACGAAGGCATTTCTGGCATCTTTGCTTCTTTCGGCTTAGGTTACTACTGAATCCAGTTTTAGTCAACAGTCCAAGAAAATAATTAAATCCACTTTCAGTTACTTGAGCTAGTTTGTCCTAGTACATTAAATCCATAACCTCTTGTATGTACACCAAAATTGACAAATTCAACGTGATCTAAAATGCGTTGCTCCTTCCCTTGTCTAACACCCTTGGGACCAATTCCCATATGTATATCCCAAGATTTTTTGTGGATGTAAAATATGGAAATGTATAAGTCAACATCTAGGTTAGATTTTTAATTGATCCCCAAGAGCATACTGGGACCTAACTCCAGATGCCACATGGAGCAGTCCAGTGGGGAAGGAGGAAACCTGGCATCATTTTCTGTTGAAGTAATCACAATATCTTCATGCACCACAGTTGGCCTCACCTAACAGAAGAGAGGGAATATTTCTGATAGCTTAGTATATTGGGAGAAGTCAGAGTTGTTCAAATTCTCCCAAATGTTCCAATTCCAGTCCTTCAGGGTCCAACTCTTCACCAACAAATGCTTTACCTTTTATCTGAGGATCTAGTGAAGTTGTGAATTTAATCTATGTTTTAATTCAGCAACCCACATGATAAGATTCTGTAACTGTTTTTGCACACGTCAGCTGTGGAACTACAGGAGATTGTTTTAGGTACGGCATTTAAATGCCCTGATTCTCTAACTGGTCTAGAATTTAAAACCTTGAATCTACCATTTTTTTCTCTTGAAGCTCTTCAATGTAGTTAGAAGTAGACAGTATTTTCCACTATAATTGTGCTCTCTATTATGTTTTATTACAGGGTTCTTTCAATCTGTCCAAATCATTCTTTCATTTCTAGTGGCCACAAATGATAACTTAAGTATAACAGTTTGTACTGGGTGACACAGAAGAATACTAGTAGCCCACCCTATAACAGTAACTGAATACTTCCCCATCTAAATCAGAGAGCTCATTCCAGACTGCCTTTCCTTTGTAAATCTGCTATCTGCAACCACTTCTGGTCCCAATTATTCTGAGTCAGTGTTCTTACTTGCAGGTGACAGAATCTATTCTTACCTTAATTTAATAAAAAGAGATATCCATCCACATCACAGAGGTGTTCAGTGAGAATCCCACTGATAGTGCCACCTACTGCTTAACACCCAAACCTCTAGAACCTCCACTACAACTACTGCAAAACAAACAAACAACAACAACAACAACAAAAATGAGGGACTCCACCAATGTACTTTACACAAAAATTGCACATCGGGGCTTCCCTGGTGGCGCAGTGGTTGAGAATCTGCCTGCCAATGCAGGGGACACAGGTTCGTGCCCTGGTCTGGGAAGATTCCCACATGCCGCGGAGCAACTAAGCCCGTGAGCCACAATTACTGAGCCTGCGCGTCTGGAGCCTGTGCTCCGCAACAAGAGAGGCCGAGACAATGAGAGGCCCGCGCACCGCGATGAAGAGTGGCCCCCGCTTGCCACAACTGGAGAAAGCCCTCGCACAGAAACGAAGACCCAACACAGCCATAAATAAATAAATAAATAAATAAATAAATAAATAAATAAATAAATAAATAAATAAAAATTGCACATCATTGTGTTCTGATGTTTACATCTGCCTTCCAGGATTCATCCAGGTGCACCTGCTTGGCTGAATCAGATCACAACAATCTGAGCTCCAAGGAGTCCAACAAATGAAGCATTTAGCTTCAGGAAACACATGGTACAAGGAGTGGTGTTGAGTGCACCTATCTCAGGAGCTGCCACAGTCACATTTACCTGTATGCAGTGATGTTTTGATTAGTTTTGAGACAAAACCTACTTACTATTTGAACCTGGAGTATTAGGTTTACCATGACTGCTATCTTTCTCTGAAAGGAGAAAAACATCTGCAGGTGAAAATTTCCATATACAAAACAAAACTTGCTTTACCTGTTTATATCCAATATCCAAATTTACATAAGCACAGAATGATAAGAAATATCTTATTCAAGATCAGTCCCTACATTTAGGGATCTGCAGTCAAGTAAGGAGAAGGGCACATAAGTAATTAATGACAAAATATTACGGTAATTGCAAAGGATGAGATGTGCACAGAGAGATCTTGTTGATGTAACAATAACAATAATAATAATGGAAGTTAAAAATGGATTGAATGTGTCTAGCTGTGTTCCTGGTTTATTTCCATGTGTTTAATGTCATGCCAATATCCTATGATTGAAACTCAATTGGATCCTTATAATCTTAACATCCTGTAACTCACAAATTCTTATGGTCCAAAAGAGACCTTACCTTCACGTCTCATGTCATACCACAGAAGAAGAGCCTGGTTTCCTTTATACCTTAAAACTGGTAGCTGTAGCTGTAGGCATTGGCATTCTCCCTTTCTAGGTGAAACGATAATATTGCTGCTTAGTTTTCTGTTAGTTCTCTCTTACTGAAGTTGACAATATATAATTTGAAAAGTTTCCTCATAGTATTCTAAGACTTTGATACATATATTTTCCAACAAACAACTTTATTTTTATAAATTTGTACCTGATGGAGTGGGGGAAAATATCTAATTTTTTTCCAAATCATTTCATTTCGCCCTCCTAAAATTCGGGTGATGCCTAAATAAAATAGGGTAATTTTGCCATATACCTGGAGTGTCATCTGTTGCAAAGAATGACACTTTGTAGCAGTTCCACAAAACCATATCCAGTGAACAAATTTAGAATCAGCTCTGCCCAAAGTACTGAGTGAGTGTGTCATCACTTCAAGCATGTTGTGGACAACATCTCCCTGTAACTATCCATGAATAAGACATCATTTTTTCTCTCATGGAGTTGCTTACACTAGGGAAAGTTCACCAGGGCTTTTATGTTTACTATCATTCTCATTCTCAAACTTATTTCTCTATATGCCATAGGACACCAAAGCAAACAAGATCAACTTTGAAGTGCTAGATGAAATCACCCACCTTAATGTCCCCTTTGAATCAACAAGGAAATATTATTTCTAAAGTAACTCAGCTAGTCTGAGAAGAGGCCCAGGGTAGCCATCCAAGTATACTTTAACACATAAGATATCCCTTCATGCAGCTGGCACTCTTAATCTTCTATCAGTGTTTTGTTTTCTTTACCCCAAGGGAGGAAAGAGGTCAGCCAGGCTAGACGTAAGCCTGTCAACAATTTGATTTATGGGGCCCATGTCCTGGTTTCTCTCCCAAAACATTAACCAAATAAGCTTTTATTCAGTCATTGCAGTTTTATTCCTTTGAGGTTTGGGGCTTTTAATCCTCAAGACATTGATTAAACCTCTGTTAGCAGTCAGAGTTGTGTTATTACCAGTATCCTTTGCAGAAATTTCTAAGATTGGGCCATCTGATAAAGACCTGAGAGAAGAAGGAAATGGGTAGAAATATGGGAAAAATCTAAGAGTTTTGCTGACATCTAATTTTTCAAAGGGATGTCTATGGTGACATGGCATATCAACACTCCTCTGGAGTCCTCTTGGTTCCAAGGATATTTATTTGGAGTAAGCTGGCCTAGGTTACAAGCATTCTAAAACTATAGATCAGGAATAAGAAAATCAATGTCTCCCACTTGGGAATGAATCTCATGACCTTGAGTTGGGGCAGTTCTTTCCAAACAGATACCCCAAAGCTTGAAGCAGACAGCTGGAGCCAACACGTTGTATTTGATATTGCCCACATTGTGAGTGGAAACAACTCTCCATTTCACATCAAATTTCAAAGCTTAAATTATTTTTCCAGGAATGACCTTTGAGGATTTTCACCCAGGATGCTAACCTTTTAAAATCCATAATAAAAGCCTGTCAGATACTGTGTGACAGTTTAATATATTACCCTAGTATTAGGATCAATCACAGCCCAGGGCCTGAGATTCAATATATCTTGTGGAAAGAATGCAAAATTTTCAGAATACATTATAGTATAGAAATTTGCAAATCCCATGGACATAAATTAGTAAATCTGCTTGATATACTTGCATGTCACTGAATCTTTGCTGGGCACCTTGCTGGTGTGGTGACTGAGCAGGGTTGCTTCTAAAAGGATAGCTGCTCCCTGGACATGCTTGCCTATCTCCTCTACCCCACCGCACTCTTGAGTTACTGAATTTAGATTTCCTCATATCATATTACATTAACCCTTATGACCTTAAAAGTGTTATTCTCCAGAAAGAGGAAGAAGAAATGGTGGAAGATAGAAAAGGAAGAAAGGTTAAGGAATAAACAGAAGCAGAAGTGTATTTATTAACTCAGTGAATGAAAGTGGAAAAGAAAAATGTTTCACTCTAGAAATTTTGCTTTTTTAAATATTAAACTATTTTTATAGCCATTTCTCTTGCTTCTGATAAAATTTGATGACCCAGGAACTGCCCTTTCAGATATTCTTCACTTCTGACTAGTTCAAAGGCTGTGGTTTTATGTGGCTGAGTGAGACCACACTTCTCTTCTTCAGAGTCCAGGGCTGTCATAAAACCTTTCCCTGCTGGACACCTGGAAGGACACGGTTGAAGGTTGCTAACCCTTTGCCTCAGTCAGAAATGACTCTGGAATTAGGGTGTGGCAGAAGCAGAAGAAACCAAGCAGGAGTGAACACTAACTCACTTTTGAGAAGTACTTTTTCCTTGAGAAACGCTGGCCTGTCTGTAACTTCTCCAACTTCAGTGCCACAGCTTGTAAAATGTTGTACTCATCAGTTATTTGGTGTCAGTGAATTCAGGGAAATTAAATTATGAAACCCAACAGAGGACAAACCTTTGTGTCTCCATTTGTGATGGCATGGCTGACTTGAATGACCTCACACAACAGCTACTGGCAAATGATTACTTCTCTTCTCCTAGTCTTTTGAAAGTTCAAAGTAGAGACATGATAACCCTTGTAAAGAAGTTTTGTGCTTCTATGTTTTAACACCCAATTTCAAAAGAACTTCCAAAATAAGGATTATAAAATAAGAAGCTATATTCCTCTAGTAACTATAGCAGTGACACACACACTATGAAGCAGCAAGCCATATATTTATTGTACCTTATTCCACTATCAACATGAATAAATAAGGTAAAAATATAAATGGAACCATGAAGCTGCCATCCTTCATGCAGAGTGAATTATGTCTGAGGCCAAGAAAAAAAATCAAATTCTTCACAAGAATATGTGATCAGATCACAATGTATGCATGCATATTGAAAAATCTTTCTCTAATTTACTCAAGTAATCAAGAGGTCTTTAGTAAGCACATACCAAAATATAGACTTCTTGTCAGCAATCACTAAGTGAAAGAGACCCCCAAAATATAGTGGTTTAAGTCAAAGAGTAGTACATTTCCCTTTTACATATAAGTCTGTTACTCCAGGCCTAGAATGGTGACACACAGAGTTGGAGACCCTTGTGGCTCTGCCCTTTCTAGGGTTCTGCCTTGTCCTCATGGTCCAAGAGAGCTCATCATCACACCCCATTCCAGCTCACAGGAAAGAGGAACAAGAGGACATAGAGGTCATGCTCACTCTCTATTAAGGGAATGACCTAGAAATTTAACACGTGAATTTTCTCACACCTGTTGTCCAAAATTGACACAAATGGCTGTGCCTAAGTGCAAGGAAATCTGGAAATTTTAGTCTTTAATTTAGGCAGCCACATATTCAGCTAAAATTTAGAGGTTCTAATTCTAAAAGGAAAAGATAGACGATAGAAACTGGGAGACAAACAGCCATCGCCAACATACATGTAGATGGCCAGAGCCTGTCATAAAGGAAGGGGGTCCATCTTCTACAGTCTGAGTCCTTCTCCTTGCCCAACCCCGTGACCCCAACTGTCTTCAAACACTGTTTGCCTTCAGAGCCATTCCCTAATTTGCCTTAAAAATACTGTCCCCCCGGCCCCATTCTGTTGGGATTTTCCTCAGCATAGCTACCCTGTGTCATCAAGAGAAATGCATTAACAGACACTATACCATGAGTACTCATCTCGAAATTTTTCAGAAAAGAGTAGCCTCTGTGGCAATTATGCTCAGATTATTATCTTCTTTAACATTTCTTATCACCCCTAAAAATATCTATTCCCTCTGTTGTTTCACAGGAAACTTTGGGAAGCTTCTGTAGCTCATGATATCTCTATGGATTCTCTCAGTCAATCTTTCCATTTATTTCAATTAATCAAACCCATCGTGATGGCCCAGGTTTAATCCCACCTCCCCCCTGAAGTTTCCCCTGACCACCTGAGGTCTCACTGACTATGTCTCCTTTCAAACTTCTCTCAGCTCTTAAAGTAATTTTATCCCACAATTTACACTTATATGCTATCTTACACAATTCATTCACATCATGCAATGTCATATGTATTAACATCGCCTTCTATCAATTCCTTGAAAACAGTGGCCATTTATCATGTTCAGTACCAGCTCAAAACTTCAAACCAGATGAGCTGATTTTTTAAGTATTTAAAAGGTGCTTATTTTATGACTAACATTATACAATCAAAACTAATATCCATGAAAAATAATAAGGAACTTTTGGAGATGATGGGTACGTTTATGGAATAGATTGTAGTGATGGTTTCACAGATGTGTACTTTTGTCCAAACTCATCAAGTTTTATACATATATATGTACAGCTTTTTGTATGTCAATCATACCTCAATAAAGTGGTTTAAAACTAATCAAGAACTAAAATATATCCTAAAACACTAAGGCTAAAAGATGAGCAAGAAGAACTGGAGGTAAGAAGGTTCCACGTAAGCACTAAGAACTCAGACTCCCCTTCAGTTTGGTTCTACAGATGGGTAGACACTTTGGCAGTAAATACTTCAGGATGATACAGAAGGGACCATTATCAGGGGTAATATTTCCCTGTTCTTCCAGTTCTGGAACCCACAGTTTCCACTTCAGATGTCATTTGGATCCAGCTCTTTCAAAATTGTCTCCTCAGCAACCCTTCAATGATTCTTGCAGGTCCAGACTTTACAAAGATGACAAAGGAATTAATTGAACACATTGTGATATAAACAATTTAATTCTTAACTAAAGTTATATATATAGAGATAGATAGATAAACAGACAAACATGTTATATATGTAGGTAATACAAAGTATCATTGATGCATACCACATGGTTATGGCATTAACTATACTTCTTCCTTAGAATGGACCAAGAAAAGCCTCATCCAGCTATCCAAATAGATGAACCCTCTATCTTCTTTGGTCATATGATTCTATGTCATCATTACTTCTCTTGGTCCCAGATCATTCCATGCCACATGGTGATTCACAGGACTGACCATTTTCTTATATCAAATCTGAAATACCAATTACATAGCACCTCAGTCCTTCCTCTTCCTCTTCCTTTCCTTCTCTTCCCTGCCTTCCTTTCTTTTCCTCCTCTTCCTTCTTCTTCTGGCACTAGCTTCTTTCCTTTGTTGTAGCTGTGGCATTAGTGATATTAGAAATGATCATTTGGGCAGGAATTAAGTAACTTTCAAGAGAAGTGACATACCATAAAATATTCATTAAAAATAATGTTATTCAAAAATCCATTATTATTATTTTCTATCTCAAACTATTACACTTGTTTATGCTCACTTACACGTGTGGCCATAGCTCTACATATTGCAAGTGACAGTTGTATTTTCACATCTGTGCAGCCAAAATGATTCATATAATGCATGTAAAATTTTATCCATTTCATACATTTTGAAACATGAAGACTCTGACACAGAAAGAAGTCATTCTTTTTTCCTTCTCCTTTTATTGTTCCACATTTGTATTCTGGCCTACAGTGCAGCTTCTCTAACTGCTCCAGCTTTGGAGTGATACAGGGCATTAAAGTGGCTTTATGATTGATTAAATGCTCCAGCTATGCTCCTACATTTAATCAATGGCAGCAACCCAAGCTGTCTCCATTGGCTACAAGGCATTATAGATTAAGAGCGCACATTTTTTGCTATTTCATAACAAATTATAGTTTCTGTAACTACAATATTTTTTGAACTTCAGAAACTGACAATTATTTCTAGGAAAATAGCCTATTCATTTTAATTATAATTAATTAGAATGTTCAACATTATTTCATGGTATATTTCATTAATATCTTGCTCTACAAAGGCTATAATAATGTTGATTCCACATTTATTTCAACAATTTGAGGATGACATATTAAATGGTCATTAAAGAAAATCTGACAGTCTAGCTATCAGACACTACATTTTTCAAGCCTTGGAGAGTATATATGGAGAAATTTTCATCTGTTTAAATCTTCCATGATAGGCAAATCTTTCTTGGTTCTGGTGACACCGGAGATACTTATTCTGTTTTATATATTTTTATAGAATGAAGTGAAAGACACCCTTCCCCCTTTCTGAGCTAATATTTCTTCTCTAAAAAACTGGCCCAGATACGGATGTTGATTAAGAAAACAGTTTGTAGGTTTGACCACAACAAATAAAAGGAACCTAAGGATCACTGTTTACTGTCCTCTGAAGATGTAGCCCAATGTTTTGTTTTTCTTGAGAGCAGAGACTATGTCATACCACCTTTGTGTCTTCACAAAAAGTACAATTCCTTGTTCATAGTAAGTGTTTAATGTATATTTCCTGAATGTGACATTTGTGGCCTAAAATTTTAAAAAATCCTGAAAACCTTCAAAAAGACCATTGGAAATAAGACTTAAAAATTAAGATAGCATCCCTTTTGTTTATAACACTAAAAATATCCTCCAAGTGAACTCTTATACTGTGATGATTGCCATCCTTTTGTAAAGAAAAATGTTTCCAGAAGAGATTACTACTAAAGACATCAAGAACACTGACAACTTACGTTCATGAATACACCAAAAATGGCACGACTGAGTAGAACTTTGACCAATGATTATGAAAAATAAATAACAGCACTTTGCAAAATGTCAGGATATTAAAAGACAAAGAGACTAAATAACTGTTCAAGATTGGAAGAAACTAAAAAGAAATTGTAACTAAATGCAGTATGTAATCTTGGGTAAGATCCTGGAACAGAAAAACAGACATTAATGAAAAAACTGATAGAATTCAAATAAGGTCTGTATGTTATTGAATGAATTGGGACATGTTGCTCATTGTTTACAAAATCATACTCACAAATGGTAGAAAAGAAAGGTGTCTTTAATCAGAATGCCAGCAGTCTGGGGAGATGGTGGACTCAGCATCCCCCCAAAACCACCTCTGAAGATTCTGCTCATCTGTGAAACTTTTGAAGAGAAGGAGGAAAGTCATCTCAGTTAATCATTGAGATAGAGAGTCTGAGTCATCACCATTCCCCACTGTGTGCAGGCTTGTGTGCCATGTTGTCAACTCCTCTAATCTTCCTCTAGATGTTATCTTGTTCATACAGTTTGGTCACACAGTTTGTTTGGGAGATTACTGAAGGGGAAGCTAGGGAAAAGATCTGGTCGTCTGTTCATCCCAGAGGATCAGGCTATCAGTTAGGATGCTTTCAGATGCAAGCAGTAGAAATTAGCTTAAACAGGAACTTTATTGGCTTCCTGAAAGTTTGGAGGTAGGTGGCCTTCTGATTTGGCCTAACTGGGGCTCCAGCTCCATTTCTGTTATTCTTTCCTTCTCTCACTATGAACTCTCTTCAAGCTAGATTTCTTCATGGCCTTATGATAGATGCCAGAAGTCACTGAGACCAAGCTTACTCATTTGCTTTCTGAGAGAGAAACTAACTCTTGTTTTCCTTCCTCATAAGGTCAAGAATCTTCACAAAGGTCTCCAACCATTTTCTCCTTGAATCTCACAGGCTGGAATTGAGTCATATGTACATTGTTAGACCAATGACTGGCAAGAGATCACCATGATTATTTTAATCAGAACTCATCTTTGAAACAGAGGGTAGAGTTAGATTTTTCTTGGGTAATATAGCTGAATACAGAAGAGATAGAAACCTGAGTAAAATCAGATCTCTTTCAGGAAAAAGGAAAGGAATGTTTGGGAGGCAAGCAAAAACTCATTACAACTATAATTAGAAGAAATACTATGGAAATTTGAAAAGAATCACTGTTGAATATTTAAGATGAAGTACTACTTTACACAGTAGAGAGTAAGAATAGTAACCTAACGTTATAACAAGGAAGTACTATAGGTTTAAGTGCATTTCCAGTTGAGGAGAACTAGATAACTTCAGGTTAGTATATAAATCACAGATCACCACAGAATCCTAGACTTAGAGATTCCTTACAGATCTGCACTAACCCAGTGCAAAATTCCTACATCCTAATAACCAGCCTCTTCTGAAACATCTCTCCACATGCATAGGCTGGCCTTAGGTCTACTAGCCTGGAAGTTACGTTTTATGTTCCTTTCATTTTATCTTCTGGATCATCACTTATACAAATGCACTCCTTTTCTCCATGGGAGAATTTCTGATTCTAGAAGATAACTTTCACATTCCTCTTTTTCTTCACACTGAGTAAGGTTGTTTTAGGCATCTTCTATGCCTAGTCACTCTCCGGACAACCATGTTACCTCTCATACTGTTTGATTCAGTAAAAGAAGCACAGTTGGACCACAATTTGCAGGAGAGCTGAACATTATATTAATTAATGCAGCCTCACATTATGTGCTTAATATGTTAATATTATTTCATATTAAGTTCCTTGGGGAGTGTGGGGGAATGAGTTCCCAGATAATAAACTGCCTAAATGTGTGAATAAAGATACAAATGTCACTTACATTCTTCCTCCCAAAAATTCCTGCTTAGTGGCCTCCTGAGGGTAATAACAATAAAGCAAAGTTAAGGAGAAAGTTGGGGAATAACTTAGCAGATGTTTAGCCTATTTGAGTCAGGGGACATGCTCTCCTATTGCGGTCCTGAACAGCCTTCAAACTGCAATAAAATAAACCTTGTTATTATAGCTGAAGGAATCAGGCCTGAGTTATTGCCCTGCAGGCATTAGGAATTAGAATATGCATTAATCTATTCGGTGGCCTTGAGAACATTTCTAACTCAATCTGCCAGAGCAGAGGTGAGAAGGAGAGACTGGAAAATCATTATATCTAGCAAATCTTCATGTTTCACTCCATGCACTAATGTGTCCTTCACACAAAACACAGCTTTTGGACAGAACAGCTTAAACTGGAGAATAAAATTCTTGGTTTCACAAAGCCAAACAATCTGTTCCTTTGTAGACAAAGAATTCCTTCTCTTTCCCCCAAAATAGGTTCTAGTGCTGGTCTGGTCTGCACCAGCTGGGGTAACCAAGCGGCTTGATGGACCAGTACAGCCCCAGTTGATAACAGTTGTTCTGGTGCAAATATTAACAAAGGCCCCTTTCATTCTTATGTGTCTGGATTTGAACAATAAATTACATGGTCATTTGATAACAGTATATCACAGATTTAAACCAGGGATATGAGAAGCCCATATGAAGGTCTTATCACCCCAAAAATGTCTTTAGGGAATATGGGACAATCATAATACAATCCCCATTTGGCATCTGAGAGCGTAAGTGACACGCAACATCATATAACTTGGTCATAGCAGGACCAGCTATAGAACAGAGGTATCCTGAATATTATTTCAAATTCTTTTATTAGAAAACATCATTGGACGCCATTTGTTCTCCTCCTCTCCCTTCCTGCAGCCAGACTGAACAGGAGAGAAGGGCAGCTTAAGGAGACCTCATTTTTTCCTCTGTGCACACTATTTTGCTGAGTTTTTTCTTCTTTTGGATGAAAGAGATAGTATGATGCAAAGAAATATAAACGATGTATTTTCTCCTCTTCTTCATAAAATACAGATCATTTATTTTATCTTTTAAGACAATATATGATTACTAAAACATTTGGGGAATACAGGAAATGTAGAGAGAAAAAGAAATGTTCAGTCTCAGAACACAGCAAGTGGAGAGTCTACAAAGAAAAAAGTCAAAGTTTTGTTTAGAATCATACTTTTACTTTATTTACTCTTCTCGGCTGTCCTTTCTACCTTTCTCCATTAATCTAGATATTTGCATGTTCTTAAGGCCTCTCTGAAATGTTTCCTAAGGGTGTTGGGCCACAGTAATTCCTCTTCCTCCACTGTTTCTCAACCACTTATTTCGCACATGGTATATACTCTTTTGTAGCTTTCTATTATTTATTTTACTGAAAAAAATTTTTTCTCCAACTAGACTCACACCTTTCCATGGAATGGGTTCCTGTCTTACACCTCTTCATATCCTTAACACCCAATATACACATGATAAGAGCTTAAGAACTGTCTATCTTTTGAGTTGTAGTTACGACGATGATGATAATGATGATGATGCTACTGTCAAATGGGTTTCTAATTGATTTAGTCTTTGCACATACACTGCCTTCACTTTGTTTGATTATTAGCCTTAGTCACATATCTTAAAGGACTTTTAAATCCTGTAAAAAAATCTGTGTACCCTCATAAAAAATTACATTCAGGTCTAGAGCTCCTCAGATATAAGAAGATGTTGACAAATTGCTGCAAATTCAGGGGAGAGTTGCTGGATTGATTAAGGGAATGCAGGGCTTGATTTATGAGCAAACATTAAAAGAACTAAATATGTATAGCTGGGCTCCAGAAAGATTCAGAGTAGGCCTGGGAGATCTGACAACTGTATATTAGTAGTTAGAGGATGAAAATAGCATTGCAAGAAGAACCGCTTAAATTAGGGAAAAGAGCCTTTGATGACACCAGTGATTTTAATTACTGGGGAATAAATGTAGCAATATATGGATTCAGTGCTTTCTCAAGACTTCATATCCACACAAATCACCTAGGAAACTTGTTAAAATGCAGATTCTCATACAGTGGGTCTGAAGTGAGTCTGAGATTCTGCATTTCTAGCAAGCTCCCCAGTGGTCCAGCGACTAAATATACTTAGTCAAGCCTTTTCTCCTTCAGAACTGTATAATTCTGCTTAATTACAAAATGCAGTAAGCTTCAAATATGGGATATTTAGACTAAATAAACTATCCTGGAATGCATAGAGAGGGAGTTGGGGCTCAAGCTAGACAAGGAGGGCAGGACTATGAGTTCTTTCTCCCTAGTGTTCATCTGCCTTTTTTGGCATCTTTACAGGGCCTGCACACTATGATTAGCTACCCAGTCTCATTGCTTCTCCCATCTTATTGTTCATCTTTCCACTTGTGCCACATGACAACACAGGAAGAAAGCATAGCTACCAACAAGTTATGATTGTAAGATGTTGGAAAGTTCCTCTTAGCTTCCAAAATAATTCCCCCACCTTTTGGTTAATGTCTGGAAATCTACAGCTAGTGCTTCATTCCTTAATCTTAAAACCTCCATCCCCTTTATAGGGGAAATCCCATGTTATTTGTATCTTAGTGTGAATGGCTTTAAATTCCTTCTTGGAAGATTTTTAATGGCGAGCAATAAGACATCATAAGGGCTATGTGCTGGGGGAGTAAACAAGGGTGGCGAATGTGAGGACCACCCACCTATTTCACACATAAGAATGAGGTCCAAAGAGAGACCACTTTGCCAATGTCACCTGCTTCCTTGTTTCTTAAATCCAGATTTTGAGATTTTCAGGTCAGCTTTTTTCCCAAGTGAACCAAATCCTCCTCTCTCTACTCCTGGAAATCTGCACAGCTCAGATCATCCGTTTCAGGCTATAAGCATAATAGAGGTACTTTCCCCAGCCCTTGGAACAAGTCATTGATGGACAGTTTTTCTCACCCTAATTATGTTTAACCAGATAACTTAAAGATAATATTTCCCTCATCAGATGTAACTGGTGAGTTTCACTTTCTTTATTATAACCAAAACAATTAGGATAAAAATCGGGAAGATGAGCCCAGCTGCTTCCTATCAAATAGCTCAAGGAAACTTTAAGCATCTCACTAGTTACTAAAAGATATATCATCTCATCTCTGTACATATGATCAGTCAAATGAGCACAGTAAGGACACTGTGCCCCAACCCCATCCCATTCCACCTCCTCTTGCACTCCTGTTTCTTTACATTTGATACCCCGATAATGACATCTCTTGTTGTCATAGGGTTTCACAGGTCACACACAATTTTATGTAAATCTTCCAATTTGATTATCACAATAATCTTTAAAATAGGTAGTATTGTTACTATTTCTCATTTTGAGGCTGAAGAAACTGGTTCACAAAACAAGTTAATGTCATGCTCAATGTCACATTCTGGAATTTGGACTCTGACTTTTGGATTTCAAATCTCATGTTATTTTCTCTTCTTTTTTTGAGATTTTTCTTGTTTCTTTTTGTTTGTTTCTTTGTTTGTTTTTTTTCCTTCTACTTTTACTGAGATATAATTGACATACAAGTTTTAAGTTTAAGCTACACAGCATAATTATTTGACTTACATACATCATGGAATTATTGCCAAAGTAAGTTTAGTAAACATCCCATCATCTAAAGTAAAAAAAAAGAAAAAAAGAAAAAAATGTTTTCCTTGTAATGAGAACTCTTAGAATTTACTCTCTTAACACCTTTCATATATAACATACAACAGTGTTAATTATATTGCTCGTGTTGTATATTACCTCCCTAGTACTTACTTACTTCTTTTTTTAATTTTTTTAAATTTTTTTATACAGCAGGTTCTTATTAGTCATCAATTTTATACACATCGATGTATACATGTCAAGCCCAATCACCAAGTTCATCACACCACCACGCCCACCACCCCACTGCTTTCGCCACTTGGTGTCCATACGTTGGTTCTCTACGTCTGTGTCTCAATTTCTGTCCCTCAAACTGGTTCATCTGTACCATTTTTCTAGGTTCCACATATATGCGTTAATATAAGATATTTGTTTTTCTCTTTCTGACTTACTTCACTCTGTATGACAGTCTCTAGATCCATCCACGTCTCAACAAATGACTCAATTTCATTCCTTTTTATGGCTGAGGAATATTCCATTGCATACATGTACCACATCTGCTTTATCCATTCGTCTGTCAATGGGCATTTAGGTTGCTTCCATGATCTGGCTACTGTAAAGAATGCTGCAATGAACATTGGGGTGCATGTGTCTTTTTGAATGATGGTTTTCTCTGGGTATATACACAGTAGTGGGATTGCTGGTAATTGTATGGTAATTGTATGGTAATTGTATGTTGTATGGTAATTCTATTTTTAGATTTTTGAGGAACCTACATACTGTTCTCCATAGTGGCTGTATCAATTTACATTCCCACCAACAGTGCAAGAGGGTTCCCTTTTCCCCACACCCTCTCCAGCATTTGTTGTTTGTAGATTTTCTGATTATGCCCATTCTAACTGGTGTGAGGTGTTACCTCATTGTGGTTTTGATTTGCATTTCTCTAATAATTAGTGATGTTGAGCATCTTTTCATGTGCTTCTTGGCCATCTGTATGTCTTCTTTGGAGAAATGTCTCTTTAGGTCTTCTGCCCATTTTTGGAATGGGTTGTTTGTTTTTTTTAATATTGAGCTGCATGAGCTGTTTATATATTTTGGAGATTAATCCTTTGTCTGTTGATTCATTTGCAAATATTTTCTCCCATTCTGAGGGTTGTCTTTTCATCTTGTTTATGGTTTCCTTTGCTGTATAAAAGCTTTGAAGTTTCATTAGGTCCCATTTGTTTATTTTTGTTTTTATTTCCATTACTCTAGGAGGTGGATCAAAAAAGATCTTGCTGTGATTTATGTCAGAGAGTGTTCTTCCTATGTTTTCCTCTAAGAGTTTTATAGTGTTTGGTCTTACATTTAGGTCTCAAATCCATTTTGAGTTTATTTTTGTGTATAGTGTTAGGCAGTGTTCTAATTTCATTCTTTACATGTAACAGTCCAGTTTTCCCAGCACCAATTATTGAAGAGACTGTCTTTTCTCCATTGTATATCCTTGCCTCCTTTGTTATAGATTAGTTGACCATAAGTGTGCGGGTTTATCTCTGGGCTTTCTATCTTGGTCCATTGATCTATGTTTCTTTTTTTCTGCCAGTACCATATTGTTTTGATTACTGTAGCTTTATAGTATAGTCTGAAGTCAGGGAGTCTGATTCCTCCAGGTCCGTTTTTTTCCCTCAAGACTGCTTTGGCTATTCGGGATCTTCTGTGCTCCATACAAATTTAAGATTTTTTTGTTCTAGTTCCGTAAAAAATGCCATTGGTAATTTGATAGGGATTGCATTGAATCTGGAGATTGCTTTGGGTAGTATAGTCATTTGCATAATATTGATTCTTCCAATCCAAGAACATGGTATATCTCTCCATCTGTTGGTATCATCTTTCATTTCTTACATCAGTGTCTTATAGTTTTCTGCATACAGGTCTTTTGTCTCCCTAGGTTGGTTTATTCCTAGGTATTTTATTATTTTTGTTTTAATGGTAAATGAGAGTGTGTCCTTAATTTCTCTTTCAGATTTTTCAACATTAGTGTATAGGAATGCAAGAGATTTCTGTACATTCATTTTGTATCCTGCAACTTTACCAAATTCATTGATTAGCTCTAGTAGTTTTCTGGTGGCATTTTTAGGATTCTCTTTGTATAGTATCATGTAACCCACAAAGAGTGACAGTTTTACTTCTTCTTTTCCAATTTATATGCCTTTTATTTCTTTTTCTTCTCTGATTGCCATGGCTAAGACTTCCAAAACTATGTTGAATAATAATGGCAAAAGTACACATCCTTTTCTTGTTCCTGATCTTAGAGGAAATGCTTTCAGTTTTTCACCATTGAGAATGATGTTTGCTGTGGGTTTGTCATATATGGCCTTTATTATGTTGAGGTAGGTTCCCTCTATGCCCACTTTCTAGAGAGTTTTTATCATAAATAGGTGTTGAATTTGGTGAAAAGCTTTTTCTGCATCTACTGAGACAATCAAATGGTTTCTATTCTTCAATTTGTTAATATGATGTATCACACTGCTTGATTTGCATATATTGAAGAATCCTTGCATCCCTGGAATAAATCCCACTTGGTCATGGTGTATGATCCTTTTAATATGTTGTTGGATTCTGTTTGCTAGCATTTTGTTGAGGATTTTTGCATCTATATTCATCAGTGATATTGGTCTGTAATTTCCATTTTTGTGATATCTTTGTCTGGTTTTTGTATCAGGGTGATGGTGGCTTCATAGAATGAGTTTGGGAGTGCTCCTTCCTCGGCAATTTTTTGGAAGAGTTTTTGAGAAGGATGGGTGTTAGCTCTTCTCTAAATGTTTGATAGAATTCACCTGTGAAGCCATCTGGTCCTGGACTTTTGTTTGTTGGAAGATTTTTAATCACAGTTTCAAGTTCATTGCTTGTGATTGGCCTGTTCATATTTTGTATTTCCTCCTGGTTCAGTCTTGGAAGGTTATACCTTTCTAAGAATTAGTCTATTTCTTCCAAGTTGTACATTTTATTAGCATAGAGTTGCTTGTAGTAGTCTCTTAGGATGCTTTGTATTTCTGCAGGGTCTGTTGTAACTTCTCCTTTTTCAATTCTAATTTTATTGATTTGAGTCCTCTCTATCTTTTTTTTGATCAGTCTGTCTAATGGTTTATCAATTTTATCTTCTCAAAGAACCAGTTTTTAGCTTTATTGATCTTTGCTCATATTTTCTTTGTTTCTATTTCATTTATTTCCACTCTGATCTTTATGATTTCTTTCCTTCTGCTAACTTTGGGTTTTGTTTGTTCTTCTTTCTCTAGTTCCTTTAGGTGTAGGGTTAGATTGTTTACTTGAGATTTTTCTTGTTTCTTTAAGTAGGCTTGTATAGCTATAAACTTCCCTCTTAGAACTGCTTTTGCAGCATCCCATAGGTTTTGGATTGTCATGTTTTCATTGTCATTTGTCTCTAGGTATTTTTTGATTTCATCTTTGATTTCTTCAGTATCTCCTGGTTATTTAGTAAAGTAGTTTAGCCTCCATGTGTTGATGTTTTTTACGTTTTTTCCCTGTAATTCATTTCTAATCTCATAGTGTTGTGGTCAGAAAAGATGCTTGATATGGTTTCAATTTTCTTAAATTTACTGTGGCTTGATTTGTGACTCAAGATGTGATCTATCCTGGAGAATGTTCTGTGTACACTTGAGAAGAAAGTGTAATCTGCTGTTTTGAGATGGAATGTCCTATAAATATCAATTAAATCTATCTGGTCTATTGTGTCATTTAAACCTTCTGTTTCCTTATTTATTTTCATTTTGGTGATCTGTCCATTGTTGTAAGTGAGGTGTTAAAGTTCCCCACTATTATTGTGTTACTGTCAGTTTCCTCTATTATAGCTGTTAGCAATTGCCTTATGTATTGAGGTGCTCCTATGTTGGGTGCATATATATATATATAATTGTTATGTATTCTTGAATTTGTCCCCTGATCATTATGTAGTGTCCTTCCTTGTCTCTTGTAACATTCTTTATTTTAATGTGTATTTTATCTGATATGAGTATTGCTACTCCAGCTTTTGTTTGATTTCCATTTGCATGGAATATCTTTTTCCATCCCTTCATTTTCAGTCTGTATGTGTCCCTAGGTCTGAAGTGGGTCTCTTGTAGACAGCATATATATGGGTCTTGTTTTTGGATCCATTCAGCAAGCTTGTGTCTTTTGGTTGGAGCTTTTAATCCATTCATGTTTAAGGTAATTATCGATATGTATGTTCCTATGACCAATTTCCTAATTGTTTGGGTTTGTTTTTGTAGGTCCTTTCCTTCTCTTGTGTTTCTCACTGAGAGAAGTTCCTTTAGCATTTGTTGTAGAGCTGGTTTGGTGGTGCTGAATTCTCTTAGCTTTTGCTTGTCTGTAAAGCTTTTCATTTCTCCATTGAATCTGAATGAGATCCTTGCGGAGTAGAGTAATCTTTGTTGTAGGTTCTTCCCTTTCATCTCTTTAAGTATATCATGCCACTCCCTTCTGGTTTGTAGAATTCCTGCTGAGAAATCAGCTGTTAACCTTATGGGAGTTCCCTTGTATGTTATTTGTCATTTTTCCCTTGCTGCTTTCAATAATTTTTCTTTGTCTTTAATTTTTGCCAATTTTATGACTATGTGTCTCAGCATGTTTCTCCTTGGGTTTATCCTGTATGGGACACGCTGCACTTCATGGACTCGGGTTGCTATTTCCTTTCCTATGTTAAGGAAGTTTTCAACTATAATCTCTTCAAATATTTTCTTGGGGCCTTTCTCTCTCTCTTCTCCTTCTGGGACCCCTATGATCCGAATGTTGTTGCATTTAATATTGTCCCAGAGGTCTCTTAGGCTGTCTTCATTTCTTTTCATTCTTTTTTCTTTTTTCTGTTCCACAGCAGTGAATTCCACCATTCTGTCTTCAAGGTCACTTATCCGTTCTTCTGCCTCAGTTATTCTGCTATTGATTCCTTCTAGTGTAGTTTTCATTTCAGTTATTGTATTGTTCATCTCTGTTTGTTTGTTCTTTAATTCTTCGAGGTCTTTGTTAAACATTTCTTCCATCTTCTCGATCTTTGCCTCCATTTGTATTCCGAGGTCCTGGATCATCTTCACTATCATTATTCTGAATTCTTTTTCTGGAAGGTTGCCTATCTCCACTTCATTTCATTGTTTTTCTGGGGTTTTACCTTGTGCCTTCATCTGGTATATAGCCCTCTGCCTTTTCATCTTGTCTATCTTTCTGTGAATGTGGTTTTTGTTCCACAGGCTGCAGGATTGTAATTCTTCTTGCCTCTGCTCTCTGCCCTCTGGTGGATGAGGCTCTCTGTTTTTTTTTTTTTTTTCTTAACAATATACATCCTTCGTCAAGCCAATTCTTTCAGTTCTAGGATAAGATTAGTTCAAAACTTGTTGCTTTTACTTAATAAAGTGAACTTCAGTAAGTCATGATAAAATATCAGTTTTGTGTATTCTTGTGTGTAATATTTATTATTTTCATCTATGTTTTTCCAGTCTACCTTCCACTTTGGTAAAATACAATTATTAACAAGTGATGGTAAAGCCTCAATTAATTACAACTATAATAACCATAGTTGACAAACTTGGTATTTTCTTCAATTCAGCCAGTTAAGAGAAAGAAGCCAAAGGCAAGAAAACCAAATGGAGCAATTTTACTTCATAAATCCAGTGCAAATCCTCAAGTCATTATAGATTCTTTGTGAACTCTTCATTTTCTGTCTCTATCTTTTGTACAGAACACTGAAAATTCTTGGTCATTAAGATGTCACCAAGGCTCTTTTAATATCCCCAGTCTGCAGAGACAAAATCAATCACGTTCAATAGGCTCGTCTTACTGACACAGAAAACAAATATGAACACAAAGGCAATGTCCCACAGGAAAGTTTGACAAAAGTGTGTTAATCTGGTTAAAATTCTTGATTCCCCATGAACTATAATTGATTAAATTTCCCACTCCCTATACGTCCTAATTAACTTAGTTCTTACTGTAATTTCTATTTTTTTCTAACTTGGCTACCAAAGCTGAAAATACCAAATATTCCCACCTCCTTTCATTGTGGTAAGCATTTGGGTCAGTAACACAAAGCTTAGCCATCATCTCAGGACCATTTCCTATTCTACTTAGCTCTGTATAAATAATATCAGCCTAATTCTGACTAATTATCTCAAATTGGCCATGTCAAGAGCAGGTGGTACTGATATGGAGCAGCACTTTTTTTTCTCTATGTGTTTTTTCTGTACACAGTTGACCCTCCATATCCACAGGTTCTGCATCTGGGAATTTAACCAACTGTGGATTTAAAATATTTTTTTAAATTCCAGAAAGTTCCAAAAAGCAAAACTTGAACTTGCTATGCTTCAGCAATGATTTAACTTTCATTTACATTGTATTTACAACTATTTACATTGTATTAGGTATCATAAGTAAATCATCTAGAAATGATTTAAAGTATTCAGGAGGATGTGCATGGGTTATGCACATCCTCCCATATACTTTAATTATACTTTGCACATAGGATATGCAAATACTATGCCATTTTTTATAAAGGTCTTGAGCACCTGTGAATTTTGCTATCTGTGGGGATCATGGAACCAATAGATACTGAGGAATGACTGTATTTTTATCTATGTAAATTACATGACCTTTTAATTAAAGAAGTGAGCAGTGATAATGTTTATGATTATTATACATTTTAGTTGTCCTACCTTATTTTTTAGGTATATCCAAATAACTAAAA
This sequence comes from Balaenoptera borealis, assembly GCF_965194805.1. Classification (NCBI taxonomy): domain Eukaryota; kingdom Metazoa; phylum Chordata; class Mammalia; order Artiodactyla; family Balaenopteridae; genus Balaenoptera; species Balaenoptera borealis. The sequence continues at coordinate 33,784,786 of NC_138875.1, forward strand.
TCTTTTTGTGCATAGAAAGAGAATAAGAAAAATAAAGCCAGAGTTGTGTTGTAGGTAGAATGAAGTTCCAAATAAACATACACTGGAGCACATTGGGAAAACTGCAATAAAAGAGGGTGGCCAGGACCAGATATGAAGATAGCTAAATAAGATGCTACATCCAAGGATTAAAATGAGATAGTCATAGACCATGTGAATATCCAAAGCCAAAAGTTGCCCCCCAAAACCTTTTATCTATACACCAAAATGGTTAAAATTAAAATGACTGTCACTAACAAATATTGTCAAGGATTGTAGTAACTAGAATTACTACAGATATTGTCTACATGGATGTAAAATGGTATAACTATATTTTTATAGACCCTCAGTATCTATTGAACTAAATGTTAACTTACCCTTTGTCATGGAAATTCTACTCCTAGATATGTACCCAAGAGAAATGAATACATCTGGCCACCAAAAGACATGTACAATAATGTTCATAATAGCTTTATTTTAAATAACCAAAAACCAGGCAGTAATCCAAATGTCAATCAATAAGAAAATGGACAAATGGTAATATTTCCATAAAATGGAATACTGTATAACAATAATAAAAAAAAAAAAACCTAACTGATACATTCAACAACATGAATCAAATTTATAGACAGTGTACTGAATGAAAGAAGCTGGACACAAAAGATGTATAATGCATGATTTTATTATATGAAAAAAAAGTAGTAGTTATGGATGGGAATGGGGTGGGGTAAGAGGGCTACTAAATGGAAGGGAGCATGAAAGAGCCTTCTGGAGCATTAGAAATGTTCCTTATCTTCTTCTGGTTATAGATACCTGGGTGTATATATGTAAAAATTCATTGAGCTTTATTCTTAATATTAGTGTACTTTATGGACTTTACTATGCATAACACATACTGTTATGCTACATTTCTTTTAAAAGTGTCTGACAGTAACAGTAATTCTAAGCCAGGAACTGAGTAAAATCCACATTCATCCCCATCTTTGCTTTAGGGTTTCCTTCGAAGGTCCAAGTCCCAGGGCGAATTTATTCCAACTTTTTTAAAGACCGAGATCACAATGTCTAGAAACAAATGCCTCAGCACACTCCTAATCCGCAAAATGTCCTCATTTGGCTAATGATCCAGGTTTTTCACAGAACCTGTGTGCATAGCAGACAAATGCCCACTGGCCAATGAGTAAGGCTGCAGTAATTGTCTTTCTTATGGATATTATGCACATGTATAACTTTCATCACTAATGCAAATTTTTCTTTACTCACTTCATCTCCATTTCCCTGTTTCAAAACTGTAAAATTTGCTAATTTGCCGTGGGAATTCAGGATAATTGTGAAAATGAATAATGTTCTGTTGTATTTTAATCACCTCTTATATGGGTTTTTATTTCTCACCTGTGAATCGCTAGTCTATTAAAAATTAGCCTAGAAGAAAATTAAAAAGCCTTAGAAAGGGATAGTGTTGGAATAGGTTGTTTTTTAAAAAGTCTTTTAAAGTGTAGTGCAAACATACTACTTACCCTTCCTGCAGTTTTAAGGTAAAACTGAACTGACAGCAATCCTATGTCATAATGGTGGGCAAGGTAGCAGACTGAATGAACAAATGAGTCTTAGAGTATGGACATAGCTTGATAACCATTTTCTCATTGGAAAAATGATTCAGCTAGAGAGATCACAATGATTTTTGGACACTGATGTTGCTTAGAATATTATACCATTTTACGGTGCTACTGATTCAAAATAATACTAGGATCTTTCTAACAATAATTCTGAAAATCTAATATCAATGACAGATAAAATAGTATCATCAACTATGTTTCAAAAAGAGAGAGAGAGAAGTTATGCCCATTACAAACCTTATTTTAGAACCACTCATTATTTCCTCAAAGATCTGTTACTTAAAATATTAATATCTCTTTCAAATCAAAAGCCTGTTTAAGCTAAATTCCTTTTGCCTTATTACTGAAAACACACAACATCAGATTTCCCTCTATTTATTAATTTAAAAATTGCATTTTTTTATATTTCTGAAGCTACTCATTATAACAGATACATGGCTATTTCAAGACAATTACAAAAAATTAATAAAAATAAACTAACCTTGGGCATTTCCAATGTAGAAATACTTAAATCAAGCCATGAATCTATGTGGGTAGTACATACTTCATCACCAAATTTATATGAAACTCTTACTATGTGGCAGACCCTGTCCTGGTTTTTAGGGATGCAGTGGTAAGGATGGAGTTTACAATGGAGAGAGGAGGAGAGACTTTAATCAAAACATCACGGTATTAAGCACATAATTACAAACTGAGATAAAGAAACAGGGCCTGGTGAGTGACTGAAGTCACAAGAACTGACAGTTAGGATGGGATCTGAGGACTAGAGACTAGGTGGAGAGTTGGGAGTGGAAGCATTTCAGACAGAGGTTTGGGCACAGGCAAATCCTGAACTGGAAGTAACGTGGGAGTTTCAGAGAACTTAAAGACAATGAGCTTAAAAGATGGACAATAAGGAAGAGAGCAGTGTGAGAAGAGGCTGGTTTTCTGAGACATGCTAAGGATTTTTCAAGTTTCCATTGAAAAGGGATGCCATGAAAAGGTCTTATAAGCACACAGTTTACAAGATCATAGCAGCATTTTGAAAACAACAAAACAAAAGACCAAAAAACAAAAATAACAACACTAATGCTACAGCATGTAAGACAAATTGGAGTGGAGTAGGGTGGAGGCAAGGACATCATCAGTGTGCTATCAGAATCTAGAAGAGAGACAAAAGAGCTTAGTCATCACAATGGTTATGAGTCCAGACTCTACAAACCTAATGCCCAAATACAGGTTTCAAATGCATTCTCCAATAAGAACAAGAGCCCACTGCAGAATGGTAGATTTTAGGGCTGGGGCTGGGAAAATGCAAGATGAGCTTAGAATGTCTTGAAAATAAGGAAGTGCTCAAAAGAGTGATGGGGACTTGACAAAAACACCTATTCCATTTCACTTTGCTTCAACAAACTATGAATGGGCTTGAATGGGCTGTGACCAAATCTGGGACAATTTGAGCATCAAACAAAATTTTTTTAAGAATATAAAAGGATTGTAACTCAAATAAAATAATAATTCATGAGTATAATATTAATATTAAGGAAGGAAGGAAGGAGAGAAAGGAGGAAAGAAGGGAAGAAGGAAGTGTAGGAGAACAAAATTTGAAACCCAAAGATGTGTCTCTTTGGCATGAGGATTATTTTAGGCTGCTTATTCTTAAGAGACAGAAGACTTGGGAATTTTTTCTTTTTACCATCCCTTTAACTGCCTAAAAGCATTCAGATAGTGAGCTATTACCAAATATAACTTTGTTTTACATAAGCAATATCTCTCCACATGGCATGGAAAACATTTGTTTACCAAACATTTGCTTCTCCCATCTCCTTGTGAATTATCTTTTGTCCCCTTTGAAGTTCTAGACTCCCACCCCCTTCTCCTAAACTCAGAATAGCATATAAGCCTCAATTGCCTGACTGTCCTTTGAGCCTTAGATTCTTATGGTGTCCCATATATACAAAATTAAATTTGTTTTTCTCCTGTTAATGTCTTGTGGTTCAGCCAGAGAACCTAGAAGGGTAAAGAAAAATTTCTTCCTCCCTGACAGAAGAAAGGAAGGAGAAGAAAAGAAAGAGAAAGTGAAAGAAGGTTCTTCTTTATAGCAGAATGACTAACAAATTTAGAAAGAATGCTGGAATTAGAAAATTAACATTTGGAATCCATCATGATAGTAATTGATTCTGGCAAGACTCATAAGTGAATGCTAATAATTTTACCCAATTGAACTTTGAGGAGTACCAGAAGATTTTATAGCCTCAAAGGGTCTTCTGACAAGATACTTATTGATTATAAAGGCAAAAATAGTAACTTTATAGTGGAATCACCTAGAAGACATGATCTTGATCAGGTGATCAAAGTTAACTTCAACAGTAATGAGACAGATCCATATCAGGTGTCTGCTGATGTAACACACTAAGAACACAAGATCACTTGTGTTATTTCTGTCCAAAATGCATAACCTAAATTTAATTGTGAGAAAACATCAAACAAACCCAAATTGGAGGACGTTCGAAAAAATAAACTGGCCTGTATTTGTTTTATATAGTTAATGTCACGAAATAAAAAGAAAGACTGTGGAACTGATCCAAATTAAAGGAAACTGAAAATATACGAGAATTGAATGTGAAACATGATCTAGGATTTTCTTTAACTACAAAGGACGTTATTGAGACAAAAAGTAAAATCTGAGTAAGGTTTACGCATTAGATAATATTATTGTAACAATATGAATGGAATGTCCTGATTTTAATGATTGTACTATGGCTATATAAGCAAATTCCTTATTTTGAGAAAACACACTGAAATATTTAGAAAAAGAGGTATTATGTCTGCAATATATAGAGAGAACAAAAATGGTAAGGCAAATATAGGTATGCCAAAATATTAGCATTTGGGAAACCTGGGTGAAAGGCATACAGGATATATTTTTCCTTACAAATTTTAAGTCTGAAACTAGGTAAAAATAAAGAGTTAATAGAAAAAAATAATAATAATAACAAAAGGCAAAAAAACAAAAGAGCGTGGACGTGGAATGCATAAGCGTGGGCTTGAATCCTGGCTCTCCAGCCCTAGCTGTGTGATCTTGCTCAATTTGCCTAACCTGTCCAAGCTTCACTTTCATAATCTATAAAATGTGGATAGAATTTCCCTCCTAGAGTTTTTATGAGAATTAAATGTTATTACATGTAAAATGCTCAATAAATTTATTATTAGGATTGAGAATACAGAGAAAAGTGGATAGACGCAAAACATATCAAGGTGATCGTGGGAGGTTCTGTGTACTGGATTGGGCACTACTGTTGCTCCTAGGCCACCCAAATCTGTCACTAGAGCATAACTGAGGCAAGCCTCTCTCAGTCCTCCTTTCCCTAAGCCTTCCCACTGTTTCTTCAAAACTCTGAAAGAGCTTCAAAACTCTACTGAGATCTGCTATGCGATGAAAGGGAAGCAACCTAACTACTAAACTAGAAAACTAAAACAAACACACCTTAACAAAGAGATGATATTTTAAATAGTACCAAATTTGTGCTAGGATTTTTAGTATTTATGGATAATGATAAACCCAGAGTTGGTCACAATACTTCAGATGTGTCTCTTTATCAGGGGAGCTGTGCCTTCCCCAGATATGAGCCCTCTATTTCTGTTTATGGGACCTAGGTTGCTGTGGGTAAAGGTTCAATTTGGATGTCACTGAATTCTCTCCAACAGAATCATTTATAATTTAAGCCAGTTCTCTTTTTGTCAAAGTAAATGTTTTGTCCTTAGTTCAAAAAATGTTCAAAGCTATCCATCCATCAGAACTGTGAAGAAGATAATTTTCCTGAACTTCTGAAGTCATATTATATGAAGGTCCCTATTTCTCCTTCATGCAAATTTTGTTAAATAATTTCCCATTGTATAGGACAGTCCCTTCTTTTATTTCTCCCTTGGCCCTTGTGGAATGCAGTCTTATTCATCATGTCATGTTTCAAGGAAGAAATCAGCAATCTATCAGCTTTCAAGGCCTGAGTGATGGGGACAGGAATAAAAAAATACCTCAAATTGGGGCTGGATAGGAGCAAAGTTGACAACAGATCCTGAGAGGTCATTTGTTTTACTTATTTATCACCTGTCTGGGCAAGAAGGAAAAGGGAGCCAAATTGGATATAGGACTCAGTAAAGCATCCACAATTTGCCTTTTTTTAGGGAATAATATTTGTGAAGAATACAAAAGAGTCTCACTAGGAACAAAGTCTGCTACCAGTAGGATGACCATGTAAGTTGTCATTTAAAATGAGACTTCTTGGAGAGTAAAAGGGGATTAATTAATAATTATTCCAGCTCAAAAGACATCAATCAGGACTGCCCCCAAACAAATCAAGGCATATGGTCACCACAGTGATGAAGATATTGAGTAGAGGTTTGTTCTAATTTTGCCAGATGACTGACAGATCAGGTTCTAAGATCTTTATTTCAGAATATTAGAAGAAGAAAAACAAATTTTTGGAGGTCAAATATCTTACTTTTTCCATTTTACAAATAAAACTGAAAGAAGAAAAACTTTATTAATAATTGAAGAATCGTAAAATGGCAAAAATCAAAATCCTTTTTTGTACTGTTAGTTCAGCTAAGAGCCTGGGATCCAGGTTTCCAAATCACTGCAGCTGATAAGGGAAGCCAATCTATACTCATAATGTTATGGCATTGTCTGTCTCCTTATCATGTTCATCTGAAAAAAACAGACTAAAATATCATATTTCTAGCTTACTACTTACCCTCATTCTTCAGACCATGATCCCTGAGTAGAAGTTGCACTTATCAAAAAGAAGACCCACACATGAAGCAAACAGGCCATTAAACATATGAGTACTCATGAAAAACAAAAAAAAAGTCCACTCACTTTTCCCAAACTTACACAGAAAAAGCATATCTGAGCTCATAATCCAGATGCATTCACCTAACTGTGACCCCTGCTTTATACAAGCCAGATATAAAAATCAAGACTTACATACACATGTCTACATGCTTGCCTGTGCATGAAGCAAGGCATTGGACTCCAACATGATTGAAGTAAGTATACCAGGACCTATAAAAAACTACATGCATATAAGTGAGGGGTTCTCTGGGAAGGTACCTATGTAGAAATATAAAGAAGGGCAGTGGAGGAGGGGTTGAATATGCCCCCTCAAGAACACCAGATTGGAGGATTCCAGAGAAGCATCGTGCTCAGCTTTCTGCCTCTGACCAGGATCCTTCTTTCTCTGTGGAAATTCAGAAAGTTTCTTCATCCATGATTACCTGTGAGTAATTTCCCTCAAACAGGCAGCTGCCAAACTCTCCTGTGCTCATACCACTTCTCTAATCTGCTTCTGTGTCTGCGATTCCAGGTCTATGTCTCCATTCTGCTGGAAGAGAATGGGGGTATAAGCTCAAATGATAGGAGGTTAAGAGGGAGTCTGGGACAAGGATGATGCTCTCTCCCGTTATGTCCTAGGTGCAACTTCATCTCCTACATCCTGCCCCTGGTCTGTCCTGGCATTAGACTCTCCCTTACCTTTGTGTTCCAGGTTTTATCTGACTTCCTTAGAGACAGGCATCTCTTCCCATCCTTCTAGATTGTGGGGAGAAGGAAGGAGTAGGAAGCAGGGGGTAAGAGACAAAGAGGGAATAAGGACAGATGAAAGTAATAAAGAGGAAATAACTCAGGCAATAGAGGTAAATGTAGCAATTTTCAAAAAGGAAAAGTCCAAATTATACATTCTCAAGATGGACATCAACCCCTAGTAAATTTCTAGAACAGATGATTTATAGATGGCTTTGTGCTACAAAGAAGGGGAATCTTCCCAACTTTACTATAGATGCTACCAACGTCCTCAATCTACCATCTCAAGCTGCAGCCCTGTGAAGGTTGTTAGGAACTGTGGTATGGAGGGAATTTGGGTATGGTAGAGAGTAAGCATCATTCTCTAATCAGAGCTAGTTAGGGATTCCAAGCCAGCCCACTCCGTTGTAGGCAAGGACAAGATGCACTATAACCTCCTCCGCACCACACAGGAAGCAATGAGCTCTGTTAATCAGTATTTTTTATGGTATATTATACAAATCCACTGGCCCTTTCCTGAAGAGCTTGGGTCACTTATGTTTCAAATGCTGTTTTTCAATTTTAGAAAGAGAGTATTGTGTATATACTATATATTACATAATATACCAAGTTTGATTTGGGGCAGTAACTCATAATCAAACATATTAATTTTTTCTACAGTGAAACATATACATACTTACACTAAGTGGTATAAAAACTATGAATAGTCACATTCAAGTTCAGGTCTGGTTTGGCTATCAAACCATTTTGTCACAAATTTAAGAAAACTTTGGGGTTTGGGAGTCTTTTGGATTTTGGCATCATGGATAAGAGATTGTGGACCACATATTTATTCTTTTTTTAAAAATTTTATTTATTTATTTTTGGCTGCATTGGGTCTTTGTTGCTGTGCGTGGGCTTTCTCTAGTTGCGGCAACCGGGGGCTACTCTTCGTAGCAGTGTGCAGGCTTCTCATTGCGGTGGCTTCTCTTGTTGTGGAGCATGGGCTCTAGGCGTGTAGGCTTCAGTAGTTGTGGCACACAGGCTCAGTAGTTGTGGCTCGTGGGCTCTAGAGCACAGGCTTCAGTAGTTGTGGCACATGGGCTCAGTAGTTGTGGCTCACGGGCTCTAGAGCATAGGCTTCAGTAGTTGTGGCACATGGGCTTAGTTGCTCCGTGGCATGTGGGATCTTCCTGGACCAGGGCTTGAACCCGTGTCTCCTGCACTGGCAGGCGGATTCTTAGCCACTGCGCTGCCAGGGAAACCCCACATATTTATTCTTAACATTCTTTGGAACAGAGGGATAATTTAATACTGTATTACAGTTTCTTTCAAGGGAGATTACTCACCTTCGAGTATCCTTTTCTTCAATGCTTCTATCTCTATTATCTGTTGATGATAAAAATAAAAAAAAAAACACTGCAATACAATGATTTATCCTGGTTTATTCTAAGACAGAGGAGCAGACAGTGAACAGTATACACTGGGGCTAGTTGGGTAAAGTCCTGCCTCTGCCCCTTGTTAGCTCCACAACTTTAAGCAAGTTATTAAACCTATGTATTCTTCAGTTTCATCTTCTGGAAAATGGGAATAAATACTGGTACCCATATCATGGGATTGTCTGCAAATTAAATGAGTTCACATGTGTCACACAAGAACAGTGCCTGGTGCATGGTGAGCACCACAAAAGTGTTAGATACTACCATTATTCAGCTGACAGTGGTTCTCAGCATGACATCAAAATAGTGGCCATTAAGGTTCAGTCTTCACATTGTACTGAATCCCCTGGAATGATTTGGGGAAACTAAGAAGGGCCTGCTGCTCCTAAGAGCATCTTCCCCGCTGACTAAAGACTAAGGTCTTTCCTTGCAATAACCCTTGTTAAAATGCATAATCCTTGGAAGAAGTCAAATTTCAATGGAAATTAAAGAGCTAAAACTAAAATTTTGTAATAGAAAAGAAAGACAAGAAAGAGTCTTTGGGCCCTTAGTAGCATGTCACCATCAAGAAAGGAGAATGGAAAGTCAACTTTAAATTTTTTTCTCTGGACAGTTCTGCTGAAGGCTAAGGGCTGAGCACATGAGCACATGAGCATCTCTGAACCTCAGTTTGCTCAGGAATAAAACTTCCAAGTGATGGCACTGAAACTAAGGATGTTAACTCACTTACTTATTCAAGGCACCTTGTTTTAAATTACTGATTATATTATATGCACCCATTGCTTTCAGATTTATCTTGTTTTATCTTATACGATGTCACAAAGTTAGTAAGTGCCAGAGCTGGAATTCCAACCCAAGTCTTCTAATTCTAGGTCCCATCTGCTGCTCACTACAACACAAATCTTCCCACCACAAAGCTGCCTGCGAATCTGGCAGGGAATCCCTCTACTTGAGACTGTATGAAACATGAGCATAGAAATGGCAGGAAACAGTAGGTAAGTAGGGGCTTCACAGTCAGAAAGACCTGGGGTTGTAAGTTCATTGACAAAGTACTTACCATGGTACTTATTGGCTCACAATATTGGAATAAATAATAACTATTATGAAGACTAGTTAACATATGAAAAATGCTGTCAGCATATATAACCCATAGGAGATACCAAAAATATAGACTCCCATCCTCCATTTTCCCCTGATTATCAAAAATTGAGTTTTATTTCTGCTCTGTCTTACCTATGTTCCTTTCCTAGCACCACTCAGAGTCTGTGTGTCAGGAATGGTTGCCAAGGAGAAAGAAGTAATGACAAAAACAACATCAAAAGAGAGCGAGGCTGCCATCCAGCAGAGAGAGCTGAGGCCTTTCACAGATAAACAACATGAGAAAACATCCCCTGTCATTTGAGGAGGGCAGTGCCAAGGCTCATGAGGAAGCAGCTGGGAGCCTTCTGATATTCTGCACCACTAATGAGGACACTGGAGTTTCAGGGCTCTTTATTTGTATAACAGCAGTGACAAGAAACATTCTCTCATTCCCTTTGGCTCTGACCTTGTCAGGGATTTCTATCCCTTCACAACACCCTCTATAGACTCCAGAAAAATGTTGTGACGTGGGAAGGAGGTTTGGAGCTCAGAGGATCCTTTGCACATCATGGCTAAACCCTAATCTGTCAAGGAGACGTCTCGGGCCCTGACCACCCAGACAAGAGGATGTCCTTTCTCCTGATGGTCTGCAGAGCTGGATTAGATACTGCTCAGTAATCTGAAGGCACAACAGGGAAAATATCAGGGAAGACGCTGCCCAAGTACTTGGCACGTTTCTGGTTCATTTTCTTTATTAAAACCAGTGACTGTGATTCAATCTAGCACTGATGTGTCATTTATCAGCCTGCCCTTTTCCCTCATGCCATGCCACTGATACACCCCCACCCATACACCCATGTAACCTTTTTTGAACTGTAAACAGAATGGCCTGGACAGTAGAATAACACTGTCCATATTGCTGAGCTATATCCGATTCACCTTTCCCAATTAACTCTCCAAATAATTCATTACAAATGAGGGAGTTTACAGACAGGGGGATGTTTAAATTCAGGTAACTCGGATTGGTCATTAACTTGACAATTTTGCTGACAAACTCTTACAAATGATTATTAACTGGCAAATCAGAGACTTAGCAGACAGGGGTCTGCCTCTAAAGGTCGGCAATTTATGAATACAAGATGTTACTTTTATACAGGCAGACTAATAATAAGGATGTAATGAATAATTATCAAATGCAAACAGAACAGTGCTGAGAATAAAAAATATAAATCCCTAAAGGGTTAACTCTGGTTAATACATTTTTAAGTACAACTCAACAGAGAGAAAATGGTAAAAATAATAATAGAATTAGTTCTTTCCCATGAATAAGTGTTGTATGAAACTAAATTGTATTCTTTAAATACCTACCCATCCAATTTCATTGACAATGATTTAAAGGCATATGCTTTACCAGCATGATAAATAACACCTACTAAACCTACCTTACCCCTACCTGACCTCTACTGAGTCGTAATTAGGATACCCACATAAGTGATGGAGATGGGCACGGCCCAAATGCTATGTGGGTATATACTCTTTCTCCACCTCCCTCATGGGTGTGCTTCTCCCAAAAGTTCTCTTCCTCTTCCACTTTGTGTATTTTTTCATATAAGGTTGAACTAAAGATCTCACAGATTATTCTTAAGGTATCTGAAAGTAGATAAGTAACACTTAAGGTCAAGGTGAGGAAGTACAGGCCTTGGGGGAAGAAAGAGGACTTGAGTGAAGAATATCTAAGAACTCCAGGACTCTCCCTGGTATGGCCAAAATATGGCCCTTGGAGAAGACCCAAATACAAACACAAATTGTGCCTGGGAAGATAAGGGCAGAGTACACCAATGACCTAGACATGGAATAACAGAACCTGGCTCCAGGAGACAAAAGTGATGGGTCTAAGGAAAGAAGGTGGGTCTGGATAATACACAGGGCCAGTGGTCATCTGTTTCAGCCACTGTTCAGAGTAAGTGTTCATACTGCCCACTGCAGACCCTGGTCTTCTCATCTCTCCAGAAGACTCTTCTGATGCCACATTGATTCAAGACTCTAACTTTGCTTCCATGTCTGCTGCGATGACTGACTGCTCCTTTCAAGCCTAGAAAATAAATCCTGACTGTGGCTGTGACAAGTTCTGACATTTGGCCATCTGTCAAGGTTACATTCTCCCGGAAGGTGACACAGAGCCAAGGGTTCAAGTGGGAGTGATTTATTAAGTAAGTGTCCCCAGGAGAAAGCAATAAATGAGTGGGAGAATCAGGGTAAGAAAGAGAAAGCAATCAAGCAAGTCTCAGCCTCAGCCTGATCCCATGGGCACCTCACTCAAAAACATCATTCCATGAACATATATTCACTTTAAACATCAAGTTGTTCATGCAAAATGGGTATATTTTATGATACATAAATTGTACCTCACTAAGGGAGAAATAGAGAGACACAGAGAGAAGAACAATTGGAGACAGAAAGTCCTGGCTACTCTTTGGAAAATGTTACGGTGAATGGGAAAAAGGAACAAGAAATGGATGTTATCTTAAGGGGTAAGTACAGTTTAAGTGAGAGCAATTTTTAAAGGGAAAAAATAAGTCATTTCGTCTGTTAGTTTAAATGACAGAGTACAAAAGGAAAAACTCTGATGCCAGAAGGAAAGGGGAGAATTGCCAAGTAATTATTATAAAACGTCAACTATTCACTGGGCCCCTACAATATGTCAGATGCTAGACTACATAGTGCATACTATTTAATGCATTTCCTAATTGCTCCTTCCCCAGGAAATACATTATTGTACATCTCAAATTACTTGACAAGAAAAGTGAGGTACAGAGAGGTTAAATACATTACCAAAGAACACACAGCCAGTGGGTACAAGAGCTAGACTTCAAACTTATCTTTGACTCCAAAGATGCTCTTTCCCTAAGACTCCAGCCCACCCAACTTTCTTACTGAATTTAGTATTACACAGACTTAGCCTACTGTATTGCTTAGGGCAGAACACAACCCAACCTTATAAAATCAATAACTTTAGAAGATGACAGAGTAGAAGGACGTGTGATCACTACCTCTTGCGAGAGTACCGGAATCACAACTAACTGCTAAACAATCATCGATAGGAAGACACTGGAACTCACCTAAAAAGATATTCCACACCCAAAGACAAATGAAAAGTTGCAATGAGATGGGAAGAGGGGCACAATCACAATAAAATCAAATCTCATAAACTTTGGGTGGGTGACTCACAAACTGGAGAACAATTATATCACAGAAGTCCACCCACTGCAGTGAAGGTACTGAGACCCACGTAAGGCTTCCCAACCTGGGGGTCTGGCAATGGGAGGAGGAATTCCCAGAGAATCAGACTTTGAAGGCTAGCAGGATGTGAATGCAGGACTTTGACAGGACTGGGGGAAACAGAGAATGCACTCTTGGAGGGAAAACACAAAGTAGTGTGTGCATCAGAACCCAGGGGAAGGAGCACTGATCCCATAGGAGATTGAACCAGACCTACATGCTAATGTTGGAGGGCCTTCTGCAGAGACAGGGGGTGGCTGTGGCTCACCATGGGGACAAGGATACTGGAAGCAAAAGTTCTGGGAAGTACTCCTTGGCATGAGCCTCCTGGAGTCTTCCATTAGTTCCACAAAAGAGCCTCTAGTCTCCAGTGCTGAGTCAGCTCAGGCCAAACAACCAACAGGGAGGGAACCAAGCCCCACCCATCAGCAAAAAAGTGGATTAAAGTTTTATTGAGCTCTGGCCACCAGAGCAACACCCAGCTGTACCCACCACCAGCCCCTCCCATCAGGAAGCTTGCACAAGCCTCTTAGATAGCCTCATCCACCAGAGGGAAGACAGTAGAAGCAAGAAGAACTACAATCCTGAAGCCTGTGGAACAAAAAACACATTCACAGAAAGACAGACAAAATGAAAAAGCAGAGGAATATGTACCAGATGAAGAAAACAGATAAAACCCGAGGAAAACAATTGAATGAAGTGGAGATAGGCAACCTTCCAGAAAAAGAATTCAGAATAATGATAGTGAATATGATCAAGGACCTCAGAAAAAGAATTGAAGCAAAGATCGAGAAGATGCAAGAAATGTTTAACAAAGACCTAGACGAATTAAAGAACAAACAAACAGAGATGAACAATACAAAAACTGAAGTGAAAACTACACTAGAAGGAATCAAGAGCAGAATAACTGAGGCAGAAGAACGGATAACTGACCTGGAAGACAGAATGGTGGAGTTCACTGCCATGGAGCAGAATAAAGAAAAAAGAATGAAAAGAAATGGAGACAGCCTAAGAGACTTCTGGGACAACATTAAACGCAACAACATTCACATTATAGGGGTCCCAGAAGGAGAAGAGAGAGAGAAAGGACCAGAGAAAATATTTGAAGAGATTATAATCAAAAACTTCCCTAACATGGGAAAGGAAATAGCCACCCAAGTCCAGGAAGTGCAGAAAGTCCCATACAGGATAAACCCAAGGAGAAACATGCCAAGACACATAGTAATCAAATTGGCAAAAATTAAAGACAAAGAAAAATTATTGAAAGCAGCAAGGGGAAAATGGCAAATAACATAAAAGGGAACTCCCAAAAGGTTAACAGCTGATTTCTCAGTAGAAACTCTACAAACCAGAAGGGAGTGGCATGATATACTTAAAGTGATGAAAGGGAAGAATCTACAACCAAGATTACTCTACCCCACAAGGATCTCATTTAGATTTGATGGAGAAATCAAAAGCTTTACAGACAAACAAAAGCTAACAGAATTCAGCACCACCAAACCAACTGTACAACAAATGCTAAAGGAACTTCTCTGAGAGGGAAACACAAGAGAAGAAAAGGACCTACAAAAACAAACCCAAAACAATTAAGAAAATGGTCATAGGAACATACATATTGATAATTACCTGGAACATGAATGGATTAAATGCTCCAACCAAAAGACACAGGCTTGCTAAATGGATACAAAAACAAGATCCATATACATGCTGTCTATAAGAGACCCACTTCAGACCTAGGGACACATACAGACTGAAAGTGAGGGGATGGAAAATGATATTCCATGCAAATGGAAATCAAAAGAAAGCAGGAATAGCTTTCTTTCCTGAATAGGAATACTCATATCAGATAAAAAAAAAACTTTAAAATAAAGAATGTTACAAGAGAAAAAGAAGCACACTACATAATGATCAAGTGATCAATCCAAGGAGAAGATATAACAATTATAAATATATATGCACCCAACATAGATGCACCACAATACATAAGGCAAATGATAACAATTATAAAAGAGGAAATCAACAGTAACACAATAATAATGAGGGACTTTAACACCTCACTTACACCAATGGACAGATCATCCAAAATGAAAATAAATAAGGAAACAGAAGTTTTAAATGACACAATAGACCAGAGAGGTTTAATTGGTATTTATAGGACATTTCATCCAAAAACAGCAGATTACACTTTCCTCCCAAGTGCACATGGAACATCTTCCTGGATAGATCACATCCTGGGTAAATCAAGCCTCGGTAAATTTTAGAAAATTGAAGTCATTTCAAGCATCTTTTTGGACAACAGAACTATGAGATTAGAAATCAATTACAGGGAGAAAAATGTAAAAAGCACAAACACACGGAGGCTAAACAATACATTAGTAAATAACCAAGAGATCACTGAAGACATCAAAGAGGAAATCAAAAAATACCTAGAGAAAAATGACAATGAAAATATGAGGGCCCAAAACCTATGGGATGCAGCAAAAGAGGGAAGTTTAGAGCAATACAATCCTACCTCAAAAAACAAGAAAAATCTCAAATAAACAATCTACCTTTACACCTAAAGGAATTAGAGAAAGAAGAAAAAAAAAAAAAAACAAAGTTAGCAGAAGGAAAGAATTCATAAAGATCAGAGCAGAAATAAATGAAACAGAAATGGAGAAACCAATAACAAAGATCAATAAAACTAAAAGCTGGTTCTTTAAGAAGATAAATAAAATTGATAAACCCTTAGCCAGACTCACCAAGAAAAAGAGGGAGAGGACTCAAATCAATAAACCTAGAAATGAAAAAGGAGAAGATACAATGGACACCACAGAAATACAAAGGATCATAAGAGACTATTACAAGCAACTCTATGCCAATAAAATGGACAACTTGGAAGAAATGGACAAATTCGTAGAAAGAAAAAACCTTCCAAGACTGAACCAGGAAGAAATAGAAAATATGAGCAGACCAATCACAAGTAATGAAATTGAAATTGTGATTAAAAATCTTCCAACAAACAAAAGTCCAGGACCAGATGGCTTCACAGGTGAATTCTATTGAATACTTAGAGAAGAGCTAACACCCATTCTTCTCAAACTCTTCCAAAAATTTGCTGAAGAAGGAAAACTCCCCAACTCATTTTACGAGGCCACCATAAGCCTGATACCAAAACCAGACAAAGATACTGCAAAAAAAGAAAATTACAGACCAGTATCAGTGATGAATGTAGATGCAAAAATCCGCAACAAAATACTACCAAATAGAATCCAACAACATATTAAAAGGTTCATACACCATGATCAAGTAGGATTTATCCCAGGGATGCAAGGATTCTTCAATATACACAAAAAAGTCAATGTGATACACCATATTAACAAATTGAAAGATAAAAACCATATGATAATCTCAATAGATGCAGGAAAGGCTTTTGACAAAATTCAACACCCATTTATGATAAAAACTCTCCAGAAAGTAGGCATAGAGGGAACCTACCTCAACATAATAAAGGCCATATATGACAAACCCACAGCAAACATCATTCTCAATGGTGAAAACTGAAACCATTTCCTCTAAGATCAGGAACAAGACAAGGATGTCCACTCTTGCCACTCTGTTTCAACATAGTTTTGGAAGTCTGAGCCACAGCAATCAGAGAAGAAAAAGAAATAAATGTAATCCAAATTGGAGAAGAAGAAGTAAAACTGTCACTGTTTGCAGAGGACATGATACTATACATAGAGAAGCCTAACTATGCCACCAGAAAACTACTAGAGTTAATCAATCTATTTGGTAAAGTTGCAGAATATAAAATGAATGCACAGAAATCTCTTGCATTCCTATACACTAATGATGAAAAATCTGAAAGAGAAATTCAGGAAACAATCCCTTTCACCACTGCAACAAAAAAGAATAAAATACCTAGGAATAAACCAACCTAGGGAGACAAAAGACCTGTACTCAGAAAACTATAAGACACTGATGAAGGAAAACAAAGATAACACAAAGAGATGGAGAGATACCATGTTCTTGGATTGGAAGAATCAATATTATGAAAATGGCTATACTATCCAAAACAATCTACTGGTTCAGTTAAATCCCTATCAAATTACCAATGGCATTCTTCACAGAATTAGGACAAAAAAATCTTAAAATTTGTATGGAGACACAAAAGACCCTGTATAGCCAAAGCAATCTTGAGGGAAAAAAACTGAGCTGGAGGAATCAGACTCCTTGACTTCAGACTATACAACAAAGCTACACTAATCAAGACAATATGGTACTGGCACAAAAACAGAAATAAAGATCAATGGGACAGGATAGAAAGCCCAGAGGTAAACCCCATACCTACGGTCAACTAATCTATGACAAAAGAGGCAAGGAAATACAATGGAGAAAAGACAGACTCTTCAATAAGTGGTGCTGGGAAAACTGGGCAGCTACATGTAAAAGAATGAATTTAGAACACTCCCTAACACCATACACAAAAATAAACTCAAAATGGATTAAAGACCTAAATGTAAGACCAGATACTATAAAACTCTTAGAGATAAACAAAGGAGAACACTCTTTGACATAAATCACAGCAAGATCTTTTTTGGCCCAGCTCCTAGAGTAATGGAAATAAAAACAAAAATAAACAAATGGTACCTAATGGAACTTAAAAGTTCTGCACAACAAAGAAAATCATAAACAAGACGAAAAGACAACCATCAGAATGGGAGAAAATATTTGCAAACAAATCAGCAGACCAAGGATTAATCTCTAAAATATAGCACAGGGAGATCAGCTCAGTGCTTTGTGAGCACCTAGATGGGTGGGATAGGGAGGATGAGAGGGAGATGCAAGAGGGAGGCGATATGGGGGTATATGTATATGTATAGCTGATTCACTTTGTTATAAAGCAGAAACTAACACACCATTGTAAATCAATTATACTCCAATAAAGATGTTAAAAAAATAAATTAATTAAATAAAATATATAAACAGCTCATGCAGCTCAATATTTAAAAAGAAAAACAACCCAATCAAAAAATAGGCTGAAGACCTAAATAGATATTTCTCCAAAGAAGACATACAGATGGCCAAGAGGCACATGTAAAGCTGCTCAACATCACTAACTATTAGAGAAAAGCAAATCAAAACTACAATAGGGTATCACCTCACACAGGTTAGAATGGGCATCATCAGAAAATCTACAAATAATAAATGCTGGAGAGGGTGTGGAGAAAAGGGAGCCCTCTTGCAGTGTTAGTGGGAATGTAAATTGATACAGCCACTGTGGAGAACAGTATGGAGGTTCCTTAAAAAACTAAAAATAGAATTACCATATGACCCAGCAATCCTACTACTGGGCATATACCCAGAGAAAACCATACTTCAAAAAGACACATGCACCCCAATGTTCATTGCAGCACTATTTACAATAGCCAGGTCATGGAAACAACCTAAATGCCCATCGACACATGAATGGATAAAAAAGTTGCAGTACATATATACAATGGGCTATTACTCCACCATAAAAGGTACAAAACTGGATCATTTGTAGACACATGGATGGACTTAGAGACTGTCATACAGAGTGAAGTAAGGCAGAAAGAGAAAAACAAATATTGTATATTAATGCATATATGTGGAGTCTAGAAAAATGGTACAGATGAACTGGTTTTCCAGGCAGAAATAGAGACAAGAGATGTAGAGAACAAATGTATGGACACCAAGGTGGGAAAGCGGGGGCAGGGGGTGGTGGTGGGATGAATTGGGAGATTGAGATTGACATATATACACTAATATGTATAAAATAGATAAGTAATAAGAATCTGCTGTGTAAAAACATAAATAATAAATAGCAAAAAAAAAACTCACATAAAAAAATAAATAAAATCAAAATCTTAAACTTTCTTTAAGAAGCTAAGGCAGCAAGTGATCCTCAAATCCCACCCAAACCAATTACTAACGTACATCTAATGTAGATATGAAATATTTAAGCTGAAAAACCCTGAGATGAAGCATCCAGAAAGAGGGCTGAATTTTGTTTTTCAGAAAGTATGATGGTATCTTTGGACCCTAATGAAGATGTTAATTTTCCCCCCAAAGAGGATGAATTTTAAGCATTCCCACTGTCACAGTTTATAAATGAGAACTACATGCTGACTACCACGGAGGATCTGGCAACCCAGCACAGACCTGGGCAGTAGGGCAGAGTCCCACATATAAGAAAGAGCATTTGTTCCACAAACAGTGACAGGCGTTTTGCTGAGCTTGTTGAAATAACCAAGATCTCTAAGAATATCATTGGAAGTAACTCTATTCATAGAGTAAATTTTGGCAATTACAGATTCACAAATCAGAAAATTTTCACAAATTGTAATCTAGAAGTTGATACCAAGAATTAAAGTTTCAGCATACCTTGGTATGGTAATCACAATAACGGATCCCCAAAGATATCCACATTCTGATCCTCAGAACCATTGAATATGTCACTTTACATGACAAAAGAGGTTTTAAAGTTATAATTTGATGAAGGATCTTAAAGTAGGGAATTTATTCTGGATTATATGGGTGTGATCAAAGTAAACACACCCTCTTATAAGAAGGGTCCTTATAGGAAGGAGGCAGGAGGGTCAGAGTTAAAGATTAGAAAATGCTATTGGCTTTGAACATGGAGTTAGGGACCATCAGCCAAGAAACGCATGTGGTCTTTATAAAATGAAAAACGCAGGTACTAGATTCTCCCCTCAAGCCTCCAGAAAAGAATACTGCTCTGCCAACACTTGTGTTTTAGCCCAGTAAGACCCATTTTGGACTTCTGACATCCAGAATTATAAGCTAATAAACTTGTGTTGTTTTAAACCAATTTGTTTTATGGCAATTTGTTACAGCAACAAGAAGAAACTAATATACTTGGCATGGTACAAGAACATCTGGAGCCTCAGAGAAAAAATATCAACAGATGTGAAAAGCCAATTTAGATAAAAAGAAATTTTCTTGGCCCAAGCTGCAGAGAAATTTAAAATTAATACCAGAGCCTCGAAGTCCCTTGACACAGAGACTGGGACAAGGATTAAGTGCAAGGATTAAGGATTAAGGATTAAGCTTATGTAGGAGGTGATGAAAAGAAGAAAGAATGAGAGAGCAGGGAAGAGTGAAACAGGAAAGGAAGAGGAAACAAAGAATGGTACATTATCAGTGTCACTGCTGAAGGCCATGGTAGCCAGTGAGACCTCTAAGAAGCATGCAAATGCTTCCCAGAATTAACCATCCAGTGTAGGGAGACTGGAGCATTGCTTCACTGTCTCTCATCTCCCATTGGGTGAGGATTAACCCACACCATCCAACTAAGCTGCAAGGCTTTGGAGAATTCCCTAAAACAGGAGGCAGACAGATATGATGGGCATGTCAGAGAATCTGACCTTGAACAGCACTCTTATCCACAGCTATGGATAAAATCAGAGGTAAGTCAAGGGTATGCGATTCAGGGCATCAGAAGAATTTGCTACAGTTAGTGTGTTATAAAGTTAGTGAGTCCTAAGAAATAAAAAATTATAAACCCACCAAAAGACAAAAGGGGTAAAATACAGACAGGCATTATACCAATGAATTAATACAAACTAAAAATAGGTACATGAAAAAAATGGTAGTATTTACAAGCAATGGAATAAATGTAAATGAAAACAATGAATAACTTCTTGACTATCAAACTGATACTTCTACACTTGTGAAGAGACTGTAAATTATACCAATTTCTGTGGGAGATATTTTTGTCTTTTTATTAAAAGAATTGAAAACATGAATGTTCTTTGACTCATCATTCCCAGTTCTAATAATATAACCTAAGGAAATTAATAACATATTTAATAATGTAAATATCCTACAATAGGCGATTGCTTAAATAAACCTTAGTGTAAACATATCTTGGGATATTAGCCATTATTATGTAGTAACAATTTTTAGATATAAAAATATATTCATGACAACTTATTAAATATGTACGTTACAAATAGTAGGCACCCACGGGGTGATTCAGTTTTCAATAAAAATATTTTATACCTAAAACTATACATTTCAAATTTTTAGAAGTAATTATCTTTAGGGTTTGTTTTATTTGTTAATATTTTCTACAAAGAGTATGTATTTCTTTTGTAATACAATTCAAATTAGGATTCCTCAAAAGGAAACCCACATTATAATAATTGTGGTCTGTTTTATCAAATAATTCTTAAAGTAACTGAATAATATAACTACAGATAGTAGACACTTGATATTCTCAAAGGATGTGTCCTGAGACACTGGAGGATTCATTTTTTTAAAATAGCATCCTAACCATTTAAATTTTCTCTTATAATACAGTAGAGTATTATACAAAAAAAATTAAGTGGCTCTTTCAGATCCTTAATAATTCTATAGGACTATAAAATTAGTTTATGATATTAATAAAATCTATTGTGGGCAAAACAAACCATATTGCATCAGCACTCTAATATTCAAAATAAATGTTTATGATCAAGAAACTCAAGCAGAGGTAACTTGGAGCATACAGTAGGATGAATTCGATTTCTGGAGTGTATCGAAGTTCACCCAACTTTATTGTATGCAAAGAAAAGAAAAGAGCAGCCCAGTTACCTTGAAATGTGGATAGTGGATGGCCAACTCTGCTTTCTTACTTATGTCTGCACACAAGACAAACCATCCGTTCTAATAAATTGATTCAAATCCATTCAAAAAAACCAGGTTCAACTGTAGTGTTCATAGATACAGTCATTCTCAACAAATAATGTTATTGTTAGCATTAGGTCCTAAAATAAAGCACCCACCATTTAGGTACTAATCATGCCTTTTTATTTTCTATATTTTCTGATGTTTTGACATCTGGAGTCCTGATGATCCTGTAGAGACTGCTCGTTCCAGGGCTAGCTAATTCCTAGATATAGTAAACTTGCACTCAGAGCATGCTTTTCATATGCACATGAACCAATCCAGAGCCAACTCCCATCTTCCCCTATGGGGCTCTTATATGCTAGACCAATATTACCTGCCCTAGTCACCCCACTGCCAGGTATCAGGCAACTAAGAGCATGCCCTATGCCCTAGAATCAGATGAAATTATTCATTTAGTCAACCCTAAATAGTCAGCTTACCTTGCCTGACCCATTCCTTCTGTCATAAACCACAGTGAAGGCTCTTGCCCACATTTTTCCTGGCTCCCTCTGCCTCCTGATCCATCCTGGTGCCTCCTTGTATGGTCCTGCATGGCATGGTGTGCCCCCTCTTCTTGGGAACTGTGAGTAACTCTCTTTTCAATGGCAATTTTCTCCTGATCTGTTGGCTTCACCATACGAGAATAATAAGACCTACATTTTAAAACAATATATGGCTACAGATAGCACCTGTTGACGGGTCCTTATTAGATAAGATCAGCTAAATAGTAACACCAATTTCACATTAACTATCTAATTTCTGTCTGATGTGCTTCATATTTCATATGGACTTTACAACAGCTTTTTTTCTTCAGTGTTGATAAGGGTGTATTTGAGAGGCCAGTGAAAATATCCAAGAAGGAATGGTCCTTATAAACCACCAAATTAAAGGACGTTTTACCGTGCCCTGAAACATTGTCAAGCTTGTTGGTTCTGTCTCGCCTTTGGTTTATTTGCCTGTTCAGAGATTAATTCTGTGGCCAGTGCTGCAGGCTGCTACACAGCACAGGAAGAAGGCAATGCTGATCCAGCTGACACAGTCCCAGCAGCTCTTCTGTCACCAGCTTCAGTTCTGTTCCACTTACTATCTTCAAGACTCTGCTACTGCCCTGCTTGTACCAGCCTTTCATTGTTTCCCATGATCATGCCCAGAATGCCCACAAAAATATAATACTTGTTCAAGCTAAAAATACCTCCAAAATATTGACTTTCTACTCTCTGAAGAAAACATTTTCTTTACCATAAGTCTACCTGATTCTAGCCTCACAAGAGTGGGAAGGGTGGTTAGTTAAATTGCTCTGGTTTTGTGCTTACATATGGATCCCCCAGACGGATTCCACTGTAAGAGTATCAAATAGGTCATATAGGTCACATAGGTAATAGCAGCCTCTTGATAATCTATAGTCTTGTTAAATATTCCTTGGGCTCAGGGATCCTTCACAACAGACCTGCTAACCTCTTCGTCCCTGGGAAGCCTGGCTTCAGGATCAGGGCTTGAAATATAAATTTTTATCATGTTTTCTCCATCCCTAAGTGGCACCCCAGGGTCAATTGTGTGCCTGGGGACCGAACCATAATTCTCTCCTGCTTTCAACAAAAATTTCAAGAAAAATACTTACTTTCTAGGCCATTTATGAATTTTGTTTATAGTTAATTCATCCATGTGCTCATATGAATTGACATGCTCTTCCTTCTTGTTTAGAGAAAAAGTGGTTTAGTGTATAGGGTCTGGAGTAGACTACCTGGCCCCGGATCTTGACTCTGACACTTACCATCTGTGTGACCTTGAGCAAGTTGCTTAGGTTCCCCATGCTTCAGTTTTCTTATCTGTCAAATAGGGATAATAATAAAAGTGCCTAACTCATATTCTTTTGGTGGGGGACATGATTAAGTGAGGTAATACACTTAAACCATTAGAAACAGTGACTAGCATTCAATAAATTTTAACTGCTATTACATAACTCCAACACATCTTTTAAGGCCTAGCTCATATTGGATCTACTATATCAACAGTACATAAGTTTTGTATAGGTAATAAACACTTGAAGACTCTGTTTTGAAGGCAGATTCCCATGCCCCCAGAGACAATGATTGAAGTTATGTAACATTCTCAAAATTATTTGGATAAGTTTGGATATGCCCAGAAGAAACAATAATTTGAAAATGACCTTGGATAACCATTGTTATCCATAATCTAAATGCCATATTTCACTGTAGTATTTTGAGTTAATTACATGAAATCATAAATTCTCAGTACTGAGAAAAGAAAATATCTTGACATTTTTCCAAACCTGTCTGCAAATAGTAGTTAGTTAGATAACTAGCTTCAGTATAGCTCAGTGGTTGCACAGTAGAATCACCTGGGAAGATTTAAAAAGTACTCATGCCCAGACCAAATCCCAAACCAATGAAATGAGAATCTCTAGAGGTGTGAATCTATAAAGCTTCTCAGGTGACTGTAGTATGCAGCAAGGTTGAGGACCACTGGGACCACTTGATGAGAATCCATTCAAGCTTAATAAGCATAGATACCCAGATCTCAGTCCTAAAGATACGTAAAAAGTAGAGATAAAAATGCCCCCCAAGGTTATTCTGATTCACAGTGAGCCATAAAAACTACTCATCTAATCATGTCCCACATTTTATAAGTGAGAATTAGGGATGAAGAAAGATTGTTCCAAATCTCTCATTAGCGGAAAATTATGCCATGAGATACTGTTTCCTGATGCTATTACCATTACAGTTGGTTTAAATGACTTATGCGATCCTCTCTAACAACAGCCTAGGTTTGGAAAAAAGAGGAGAAAATAGGTACACTGGAGCAGGGGATGAAAGATTTTCGAGGAATCAAAGGGATTAGATGAATGAACCTAACAACATTGAACAAACTCCATAGTTTTACTAAAGTTTCATTGAGTAAGTATATCTAATGCACTTACAACTGTACCTAGCATACTTAAGTATTTGTTATTATAGAATGAATATGGGAAGAATACCTCTATCTGTAATATGCTCTCCTGTAGGGAAAGTGATTAACAAGACTGTCACTCTAGGTACTTTATCATAGTTATGTCCTTAAACAATATATCTATCTGGTTTAAAGTCCACATTTTGAGAGCTATATAGCACATTCAAAATACAGGTATCTACAACCATAACCAGGAGGAAGGGTCAGCAAACTATTGCCCAGGAGCCAAATTCAGACCAATACCTATTTTTATAAATAATGTTTTATTGGAAGTTTTATTTGTAAATGAAACCTATTCATTTACAAATCGTTCATGGTTGCTTTTACAAAAAGACCATATGGTCTGCAGAGACCAAAATGTCTACCATCTAGTCCTTTACAGACAAAATGTGTACACCCACTGATCTAGATAATTCCACTTAATAAGAGAAATTCTTCTATACTATCAAGATAACTTGACAAGAGTGTTTGTACTGAGTCTCTCTTTTCATACCCTTCCCATAATTTTCCACCTCATTCTGAGTTTTGTGCTGGTAAAGTCAGATATACTCTAACTTAAGAAAAATTAAAAGACTCTCACAAAAGAGCAAGTTAAAATGGCAGAAATCACAGACCATTAATTTTTTTATGAAACATAAGCAGACTATAACATATTCAGTGGTTAAAATTTTATGAAGTTAGGAAAAATGATGTTTCTTGAGGGTTAAAATAACATGAGAATATCCTTATGTTACAATGTTAAATGAAAGAGTCATTTAAATGTTATAATGTTATATTAAACATGATGTAAAGTATGATCACTACCATGTAAAACAAACAAACTACACATTTTCACAGGAAATCTCTAAAGAAAAACACATCAGAATGTGTTGGCTTTGAGTGACAGAAACATGACTTTTTGTCTATTTTTTATGTAGTAAACTCTCTATAATAAGGAGGCATTACATTTATAATAAAAATGAACTTGATTTTTGAAATATGGAATATGAATGAATTCTGTTTGTATTTAAGTCTGAGATTGATAATTTCTAGCACATATGTGTTCGACATGGCACTTGACTCACAAACAAAAATGATACTACTACTATTAATGTGTTATATACATGTACAACTCTTTGATGTTTACAAAGGTTTTTTTCAGGCATCAGAGGAAAATCAAGCCTGAAAACTATGGGCATTAAGTAGCCCCACCATGGAGGGTGAAAGCTGAGGCAGACATTATCTTATATAGTTCTTACTACTTCAAAAAATAGTTAAGGAGGCAGAGTCAAGATGGCGGTGTGGGAAGATGCAGAGTTAGTGTCTCCCCACAACTAGGGCACCTGCTAGCTGCTGGTGGGGGACTCATGCTCACGGAGACAGGAGGAACTCAAAGTGAACTGGTAGGATGTAGGGGGACTGAGGGGGAAGGACAAGTGGAGGCCAGAAAGGATGGGTGCCCCTGAGGCCGGGGAGATCAGGAGAGACAGGGGGGAGGGACTCTCTGGGAAGAGCAGGAGAGGGGCAGAGGGCAATCACCTGGCCCACTCGGGCTGGGGAGCCTGCTGAACCCCTAGGCCGGTA
Organism: Balaenoptera borealis; assembly: GCF_965194805.1. Classification (NCBI taxonomy): domain Eukaryota; kingdom Metazoa; phylum Chordata; class Mammalia; order Artiodactyla; family Balaenopteridae; genus Balaenoptera; species Balaenoptera borealis. Next base: position 33,810,963 of record NC_138875.1, read on the forward strand.
CCACACGTCCAAAACCCCATCCACGCTGCATGTGTCCTTGGGGGCATAGGAAGGAGGCCGGGGAGATCAGGAGAGGAAGGTGGGAGAGGCCCCCTCAGACTGGAGGAGCAGGAGAGGAGAGGAGGGCATTTGTCCCACCCACTCAAGCCCAGGAAGCCTGCTGGGCTCCCAGGTGAGGTCCCCAGACCTCTGAGACCAGGAGTGGGGGGCACACCTGGGCCCCTTCTGTTCCATAAGCCTAAGCCTAAGCCCCCATAGCTCCCAGGGCCTTTTCCAGCCTTGTGGGTCTTGAGCATTGCCCCACCCACCACCCAAACCTCACCCTTGCTTAAGCCCCGCCCTCCACAGTGGAGTCATTTTCCCCCATTTTTGTTTTTATTTTTCTTTTCCCTCCTCCTCTTCTTTACTATTGTGGAACTTAAGTATCATCTGGTTGTTGATTCATGTATATTTTTATTTTTATATTCTTCCTAACATATCTGTTAGTTTCTTAGTCTAATTTTATTTTTTACTTGGTTTTTTTTTTCTGGTTCTTTTTTTTTTTTTTTTTTTTTTTTTTTTTGCCACCCCAGGCAGCTTGCAGGATCTTGGTTCACTAGCCCGGGGTTGGGCCAAAGCTCCTGCGGTGGGAGCTCCGAGTCCAAAACATTGGACTAACAGAGAACCTCAGACCCCAGGGAATATTCGTTGGAGTGAGATCTCACAGAGTTCCTCACCTCAGCACCAAGACCCAGCTCTACCCAATAGTCTGCAAACCCCAGTGTTGGAAGCCTCAGGCCAAACAGTAAGAAAGGAACACAATCCCACTCATAAAAAAAAAAAAAAAAAATGAGGTGGCAAAATAAATGTCACAGATGAAGGAGCAAGGTAAAAATCTAAAAGATCAGGTAAATAAAGAGGAAATAGGCAATCTACCTGAAAAAGAATTCAGAGTAATAATAGTAAAGATGATCCAGAATCTCGGAAATAGAATGGAGGCACAGATTGAGAAAATACAAGAAATAGAAGAACTAAAGAACAAAGAGAGATGAACAACACAATAACTGAAATGAAAAATACACTAGAAGGAATCAATAACAGAATAACTGGGCTTCCCTGGTGGCGCAGTGGTTGAGAATCTGCCTGCCAATGCAGGGGACGCGGGTTCGAGCCCTGGTCTGGGAAGATCCCACATGCCGCGGAGCAACTGGGCCCGTGAGCCACAGCTACTGAGCCTGCGCGTCTGGAGCCTGTGCTCCGCAACAAGAGAGGCCGCGACAGTGAGAGGCCCACGCACCGCGATGAAGAGTGGCCCCCACTTGCCGCAACTAGAGGAAGCCCTCGCACAGAAACGAAGACCCAACACAGCCATAAATTAAATAAATAAATAAATTAAAAAAAAAAAAAAAATAACAGAATAACTGAGGCAGAAGAACGAATAAGTGAACAGGAAGAAAACATGGTAGAAGTAACTGTTGAGGAGCAGAATAAAGAAAAAAGAATGAAAAGAATTGAAGACAATCTCAGAGACCTCTGGTACAACACTAAACGCAATAACATTGGAATTATAGGGGTCCCAGAAGAGGAAGAGAAAAAGAAAGGGTCTGAGAAAGTATTTGAAGAGACTATAGTTGAAAACTTCCCTAACATGGGAAAAGAAATAGTCACCCAGCTCCAGGAAGCACAGAGAGTCTCATACAGGATAAACCCTAGGAAAAACACTCCAAGACACATATTAATCAAATTAACAAAAATTAAATTCAAAGAACAAATATTAAGAGCAGCAAGGGGAAAAAAAAATAACATACAATGAAATCCCCACAAGGTTATCAGCTGAGTTTTCAGCAGAAACTGGCAGGATATACTTAAAGTGATGAAAGAGAAAAACCTACAACTAAGATTACCCTACACAGCGAGGATCTTATTCAGATTCAATGGAAAAGTCAAAAGCTTTTCAGACAAGCAAATGCTAAGAGAATTCAGCACCACCAAATCAGCTTTACAAAAATTGTTAAAGAAACTTCTCTAAGCAGGAATCAAAAGAGAAGAAAAAGACCCAAAAAACAAACATGAAACAATTAAGAAAATGGTAATAGGAACATACATAGCAATAATAATCTTGAATGTAAATGGATTAAATGCCTCAAACAAAAGACACAGACCAGCTGAATGGATACAAAAACAAGACACATACAGGCTGAAAGTGAAGGGATGGAAAAGATATTCTATGCAAATGGAAATCAAAAGAAGGCTGTAGTAACAATACTCATATCAGACAAAGTATACATTAAAATAAAGAGTGTTACAAGAGATAAGTAGGGACACTACACAATGATCAAAGGATCAATCCAAGAAGAAGATATAAAAATTAAAGATGTTTATGCACCTAACATAGGAGCACTTCAATACATAAGGCAAATGCTAACAACCACGAAAGGAGAAATCGACAGTAAGATAATAATAGCAAGGGACTTTAACACCCCACTTACACCAATGGACAGATCACCCAAAATGAAAATAAATAAGGAAACACAAGCTTTAAATGACACAATAGACCAGACAAATCTAATTAATATTTATACAACATTCCACCCAAAAGTGACAGAATACACTTTCTTCTCAAGTACACATGAAACATTCTCCAGGATAGATCACATCTTGTGTCACAAATCAAGCCTTGGAAAATGTAAGAAAATTGAAATCATATCAAGCATCTTTTCAGACCACAACTCTATGAGATTGGAAATCCATTACAGGAAAAAAACTGTAAAAAACACAAATATATGGAAGCTAAAGAGTATGTTACTAAATAACCAAGAGATCATTGAAGAAATCAAAGAAGAAATAAAAAAATACATAGAAAAAAATGACAATGAAAACATGACGACCCCAAACCTATGAGATGCAGCAAAAGCAGTTCTAAGAGGGAAGTTTATAGTAATACAATCTCACCTCAAGAAACAAGAAAAATCTCAAATAAGCAAACTAAACCTACACTTAAAACAACTACAGAAAGAAGAACAAAGAAAACCCAAAATCAGTAGAAGGAAAGAAATCATAAAGATCAGAGCAGAAATAAATGGAAGAGGAATGAAGAAAACAATAGCAAAGATCAATAGAACTAAAAGCTGGTTCTTTGAGAAAATAAACAAAATTGATAAACCACTAGCCAGACTCATCAAGAGAAAAAGAGAGAAAACTCAAATCAATAGAATTAGAAATGAAAAAGGAGAAGTAACAACTGACACTGCAAAAATACAAAGGATAATGAGAGATTACCACAAGCAACAATATGCCAATAAAATGGACAACCTGGAAGAAATGGACAAATTCTTAGAAAAGCACAACCTTCCAAGAATGAACCAGGAAGAAGCAGAAAATATGAACAGACCAATCACAAGCACTGAAGTTGAGACAGTGATGAAAAATCTTCCAACAAAAAAAAAGCCCAGGACCAGATGGCTTCACAGGCGAATTCTATCAAACATTTAGAGAAGAGCTGACACTGATCCTTCTAAAACTCTTCCAAATATTTGCAGAGGGAGAAACATACCCAAATTCATTCTATGAAGACACCATCACCCTGATACCAAAACCAGAAAAAGATATCACAAAAAAAGAAAATTATAGACCAATATCACAGATGAACATAGATGCAAAAATCCTCAACAAAATACTAGGAAACAGAATCCAACAACAAATTTAAAGGATCATACAACATGATCAAGTGGGGTTTACCCCAGGAATGCAAGGATTCTTCAATATATGCAAATCAATCAATGTGATACACCACATTAAAAATTAAGGAGTAAAAACCATATGATCATCTCAATAGATGCAGAAAAAGCTTTTGACATAATTCAACACTCATTTGGGATAAAAACTCTCCAAAAAATGGGCAGAGAGGGAACCTACCTCAACATAATAAAGGCTGTATATGACAAACTCACAGCAAGCATCATACTCAATGGTGAAAAACTGAAAGCATTTCCACTAAGATCAGGAACAAGACAAGGAAGCCCACTCTCACCACTCTTATTCAACATAGATTTGGAAGTCCTAGCCACAGCAATCAGAGAATAAAAAGAAATAAAAGGAATACAAATTGGAAAAGAAGAAGTAAAACTGTCACTGTTTGCCAATGACATGATACTATACATAGAAAATCCTAAAGATACCACCAGAAAACTACTGGAACTAATCAATGAATTTGGTAAGGTTGAAGGATACAAAATTAATGCACAGAAATCTCTGGCATTCCTGTATACCAACAATGAAAAATCAGCAAAAGAAATTAAAGAAACACTCCCATTTACCATTGCAACAAAAAGAATAAAATACCTAGGAATAAACCTGCCTAAGGAGGCAAAAGACTTGTACTCAGAAAACTATAAAACACTGATGAAAGATATCAAAGAAGACATAAACAGCTGAAGAAATATACCATGTTCTTGGATTGGAAGAATCAATATTGTGAAAATGACTATACTACCCAAAGCAATCTACAGATTAAGTGCAATCCCTGTCAAACTACCAATGGTATTCTTCACAGAATTAGAACAAAAATTTTTACAATTCGTATGGAAACACGAAAGACCCTGAATAGCCAAAGCAATCTTGAGAAAGAAAAATGGAGTTGGAGGAATCAGACCCCCCAACTCCAAATTACAGCACAAAGCCACAATAATCAAAACAGTATGGTATTGGCACAAAAAAAGAAATATAGATAAATGGTACAAGCTAGAATGCCCAGAGATAAACCCATGCACCTATGGTCAACTAATCTATGGCAAAGGAGGCAAAAATATACAATGGAGAATAGACAGCCTCTTCAATATGTGGTGCTGGGAAAACTGGACAGCTACATGTAAAAGAACGAAATTAGAACACTCCCTAACACCATACACAAAAATAAACTCAAAATTGATTAAAGACTTAAATGTAGGACCAGATGCTATAAAATTCTTAGAGGAAAACATAGGAAAATCACTCTTTGAAATAAACCACAGCAAGATCTTTTTTGATCCACCTCCTAGAGTAATGGAAATAAAAACAAAAATAAACAAATGGGGCTTTATTAAACTTAAAAGCTTTTGCACAGCAAAGGAAACCATAAACAAGACAAAAAGACAACCCTCAGAATGGGAGAAAATATTTGCAAACAACAGTCAAAGGATTAATCTCCAAAATATACAAACAGCTCATGGAGCTCAATATCAAAAAAACAAACAATCCAGTTAAAAAATGGGCAGAAGACCTAAAAGTTTTTTGCATTATTAGAGAAATACAAATCAAAAATGGGCAGAAGACCTAAAAGTTTTTTGCATTATTAGAGAAATGCAAATCAAAACTGCAATGAGGTATCACCTCATGCTGGTCAGAATGACCATTATCAAAAAATCTAGAAACAGTAAATGCTGGAAAGGGTGTGGTGAAAAGGGAACCCTCCTGCACTGTTGATGGGAATGTAAATTGATACAAGCACGATGGAAAACAGTATGGAGATTCCTTTAAAAACTAAAAATAGAACTACCATATGCCCAGCAATCCCACTACTGGGCATATACCCTGAGAAAAGCATAATTCAAAAAGAGACAGGTACCACAATATTCACTGCAGCACTATTTACAATATCCAAGACATGGAACCAACCTAAATGTCTGTCAACAGATGAATGGATAAGGAAGATGTGGCATATATATACAATGGCATATTACTCAGCCATAAAAAGAAATGAAATTGAGTTATTTGTAGTAAGGTGGATGGACCTGGAGTCTGTCATACAGAGTGTAGTAAGTCAGAAAGAGAAAACCAAATACTGTATGCTAATGCATATATATGGAATCAAAAAAAAAAAAAAAAGTACTGATGAACCTAGTTGCCAGACAGGAGTAAAGAAGTAAACATAGAAAATGGACTTGAGGACATGGAGTGGGAGGGCGAAGCTGGGGCGAAGTGAGAGTAGCATCGACATATATACACTACCGAATGTAAAACAATTGGCTGGTGAGAAGTAGCAGCATAGCACAGGGAGATTGGCTCGGTGCTTTGTGACGACCTAGAGGGGTGGGATAGGGAGGATGGGAGGGAGGCTAAAGAAGGAGGGGATATGGGGACATGTGTATGCATATGGCTGATTTGCTTTGTTGTGCAACAGAAACTAACATAGTATTGTGAAGTAATTATAGTCCAATAAAAATCTAGTACAAAATTTAAAAATAAAATTTAAGGACTGCAATTGACAAAACTGCAATACCAATTCAGACCTTGTGGCAAACGTAGAGCATGCCAAAATTTCACCACAATTAACCTATTCATACTAACTTGTTCCTCCCTCTTGATACCATATAAAATCTAATGTTTAGTTAGTGAGGATTTGAATGAAGTTCCAGGGGTTCCCAGTAAGATGTAGGGTGCACTTGGAGTGTCTTAAATCCTGTTTGCTCATATTTCTATAACAATATAAGTTACACCAACATCCCAAAATATCTGTGCAATAGCTTCCCTAATTACACTATAACCCTTTAAAGGCCCATTATGAATAGAAATCACAGTTAAGGCAAGCTGGGCTATTGTACTCTCTCAGTGCCCAAACATCCTGATGGACTTCCAGTGGGGTAATTCAGTGGCGCTTAATGGGCCAATCACACTTCAGAGGAGCTGACAAGGATCAACACACTCATGTATAGATTTCCCAAGCACTTGGTAAACAATGTTGTATCTTATGAACCAGCTCCATCTCTTTAAAAAGTTTTTTAAGAGATGAATTTTACCCTTCAAGTCCTACAAATTTCCCTTCCAAGTCCCTCTCTCATCTCCCTGCCACATCCCCAGCCTGGGCTCCGTGTCACCCTTGCTGCTCCAGGCAGTTAGTTTTCCCACCCACTATTCTTAAGAGTTTTGCTCTCAACTGCTGCTAAGAAGAGCTTCCTGTTATACCCAAAGAGGATTTGCCTCTTGATAGAGGGCTACTAAAGAGCATAAAAACACATTTTTAAATAATCTCTGTTAACATGATCTCATAATTCACCTTTATCTCTGTCCCGCCTCACATTTTTCCTTCCTGTCTCACTTCCTCCATTTTCATAACCAGAACTATATTACTCCTCAATTTTGTTCCTCAATTAGCCCCACCTGTGATTCCTCTGTTTCTTTCTAGAAGCACGTTTTTCCTCTTTCAGCTAAAAACAAACTCATTGAATCATTATATTCAAGACATACACAAGCTGGACTTTATCTGTTTTGCGAAACTCCCCTGCTCATCACTCCATTGCCTTTGATTTCTATCTCCATAAAGAGCCGGCCACCTTTCATTGAATATTCCTAATTTTGCCACATTTGTGTGTTCTTACCTTGATGGTGTCTCCCAAGCGATCTTTCTTCCCTTGAATGCCCCACACTTCTCTGAGGAGTCTTCCAATCTCTCCTAGGCAGAGTGAGCTAATTCTTCTTCTACACTACCATTATTCTCATCACATGTCTATTATAAAACTCACTGCATTCTATGATAAATGGAAATTTGTGTTTCTACGGTGTCATTTGATTTGAGCCACTCAATGTTAGGGTCTCTTTCTTATCGATGTTGTGTGCCACTCACTACCACTAAATTCCTGGTAAAGAGCTGGGCACATACAATGACCAAAATAGTCATTTAATTACTGTGGAAAGAATAAAAGAATTCATGAGTGATTAATACCAACATTTAGCTATCATAAGAAGGAAGGTAGGAGAGAATTTCTGGTTAGGCAGCTGGACCTTCCTGGAAATCTCATCAACGAGTTCTCTCGCTATGCAATCACAATGGCTACGAAAGAAGTCAATTGCAAAATAAATATTCTCTTTCCTTTTTAAATTAAAATCAAACAAGCTTTCACTTTGAATAGCCAACTATAAGATTTAAGTTAAGTGCTGTAATTAAACAAAGATTACAGCAAAATTAATTTGGACTATGCAGAATAGTACTGGAATGTATTTAATAGGGCATTAATATTACTATCAGATCATGTAGAGGAAAATAGGGCTCAGGAGTCTAAAACATTACCATTTATCACATTCCAGGTTTACCCTCACCCAATCTATGAGAGAAAGTTATAAATATAGGAAAATTAACATGAAATTAAACAAGTGGAACATATTTTCTAAGCAAGAAAGTGTTACATCATGGTTAAGGTTATGATTTGACCAAACTAGAAAGCTATGTGAACGTTTCTGACATTTGTATCTCCACAGCAATTGTAAATGCAACTAAATCCTATTTATCAGCCTATGCTCAGAAAGTATGATGGGTGTAAAGAAATATATGTGTGTATTCCTGTACTTGTAACATTTACCAAGTCTCTAAATATACTGCAGGGACAAGACACATGTCCTCTAACAATTCCAGACACTAATTAGTGATGAAAACCAGTTCTCATGACCTAAAAGTCATTTAATAAACTTGTCTGCTTGAAAATTTTAATATTACTGTGTATTCCAACAGATTTTTTTTCTAATTCAGTCTAAGAAACAACAGAATCATGTATGATTAGGCTGGACAAGGAGATGATAAACAACACTTATGGTTCTGTGGTTGCTAGGTTGCTAAAGGCTTTAAAGTGGTAATTCTCATTGCTTGATATAGACAAGTTGTTAAATGAGTGTTAAGGCAATTGTTGATGCCCGGAGTGGTTGAAGTGACCTACGGCATATTCCCCACCATGAGAACTCTTCCATTCTCCTCCGAGAGTGCAGCCTATTTCATTGTGCTCCCTGCAGATTTTCATTATTCAAGCACATCCAGATTTATTCCTTTCAGTACCATTTTCATCGTACCATTTATCTGTCCAAGCAAAGGCACAAAATGGTTCCCAACTGTGTAAAAATAAAGTTCACCCTCCAAAATATGCCTTTCAAGAAATAAGACATCTATTCACAATCACCTTTCCAGTATTATAGCCACAGCTCTTCTAAAACAGCCCTGTAACCTGGACAAACTTGCCTCTGATCATAGCGTGTGTATTTACACTTCCACACCCAATCTGCTTCATGGTACCCATTTCTCTTTTTCTTACAGTTCATTTTTTTCCTCATTTTTTCTGACTCTTCCTGCTCTTTGTGATTATCCCAACCTCTTAATTAAATGTCATGAATTCTCCAAAAAGCTTATAATACAGTAGATGTTCATGTTTTTATATTTTGACTCCTGAAGCATTTTAAGAAAGAAAGTTTGTTGTACACTTCTTTTTGAAACTCCACACAATCTATCAGTGCACTTTACATAGTAGATGCTAGGTAATTCCTTATTTTAACATCTAAGTTGGGTGAAATGTAAATGACATCTTTCCTCAAAAGACATCTTCTCTATTACTCTAGTCATGTCAAACATTCTGGCCTTTATTTGAAGCATTTAAACATTCTCCTGTTGGCAATCTACTTTTTAAACTCTTTCTTATTTATACTAAGACAAATTCTACTTTCCAGCACCTTCCATTTGAGAGCCTTTATTCTGTTCTATGAAGTGACATGAACTAAGTCCAACTCACTTTAACTGATACTACTGCGTTTACTTGAAGGCAGTTACCATGTCTCTCTCTTAAAATGTTTTTCTTCCTAGTCAAATATTTCTCATTCTACCTATTATTTTTCATGTAACATGGTTTCCAGATACCCTAGTCATTCTTTTAGCCTCTTCCTGGACTCTGAGATATTTATCAAGTTTTCTCTCTAATGTGGTCATCAGATCAAAACATAAAACTCTAAATGTCATCTCACCAATGCATATTTCAGTGGAAGAAATGATTTGCTTAATCTTGACACTGTATTTCTAGCAACAAAGTGTAAGTTATGTTATTTATTTTAATAAAACATAATAATCTTGGCTCGAATTAAAGAAATATCTATAAATATTTTCCATGCAAATTACTATTTACTGAAGTGTTTGCATCTTGAACTTGCATGGATATTTGTTGCTGTTAGTCTGCTAGTCTTCTTCTAGTAAACTTCCAAAGCGGGGAGACAGTGTTAGGTTGAAATAATTCTCCCCCTTAGAGAAAAATTGTTGAAAAATGAGGATATGAAAATGAGGATTTTCTTCTGATTGTAACCTGTCCTCATATATCTAAGAGACAACCAGGTAGAAGAGAAACTAAATTAATATGTGTATCTCCAGGTAACAAATAAGTAATGAGTTGGATTTAAATGGCAAAAGTTTTCTCTAAAGATAAATGACTTCTAACAATTAAAACTGTCCAGTAAAATGGGTTTCCCCCAAAGAGATTATCTAATCATTGATTGTGTTCAAACCATCCCATTAGTAAAAATTTCAAACTAGAGTGAAAATCTGTCAGGTGGAGTTCCCATAGCTCAGAATCTTGGAGCGGGAGAAGGTTTGAGAGTAATTTGGAAGGATGTTCTCTACTCCACTAGACAAAAGGATACTTACTGTGTAAACAGTGTTTGATAAGCATTATAAATGGCCCACAGTAACTCCCTTGACCTCGATAGATGTTGGTTTTCTTGGCTCTAAAATAAGAAAGACTCACCTGGAGAGTTACTATGTTCCGTTTGAATAGAAGGCTCCACAGTCTTCCTGAGTACATTCAAGCGATCCATTAAAGAATTTGTTCTGAATATTGATGAATATTGGTGTTAAGTAAATCAGTCTAACGTTCCCAAAAGCCACATTTTCCTCCATTGGGAAACTGGAGCAGATTTTGTCTCTTTTTTATTGTAATGATGATTAAACAAGTAATTTGATCATCAGCTTCTATGACAAAGAAAGGTTGATGCTTGAACAAATCAATGCCTAGCAGAACCATGAACACCTGCCTCAGTGCATCTTCCCTTAGCCATTCTGACATATATTCCAAATTGGCTCCCGGTCCCGCTCAAGCTGAGCCTGAATAGAAGTATCTTGATGTGTGTGCATGCATGTGTGTGTGTGTGTGTGTGTGTGTGTGTGTGTCAATCACATTTAATCATCAGAAAACATGATTTCACTTTCCCACCCCCATCTCAGTTCATATTTTGGATTTGTCAAGTGACTGACTAAGTGTTAACAACTAGCAGATGGGCTAGAAGCGCAGATGGGGCTCTCAGGAAAGCAGCTAACAAGTGATTAAAATTACCAAAAACTGCACTCATTATTCCTTCTTTTAAAGGATGCTATATTTTTCTTACTGTTAAATCTGATTAAAATAGCAAAGCAGACAGTAGAAGTGAAGCAATCCCTGTTATAATAGAATTTACATGCTTGAATATCAATATCATGGCATTCCCTAAGATATCGGGATGTGTATTAAGATACTTCCATTTTTACAAAATTTTATATCTGTCAACTCACTTGCACACATATTTGGGTATCTATACCATTATCTTATCCATGGAATCATTTGGCATGTTTGTAGGAATCAAGCTCTGTGCTGGTGTTACAGTGAACAGCAGTACAACCACCCTAAACTCAGGCACTCTTCTTGGACTGGTAAGAGACACATCCACATGACTATACCATTCAGAACATCCATTTTGGAATTTTGTGTACTTATTTAATAGCATTTTTCTTTTCTACATTTCTGGGTCATCTCCTTATTAAATATTTTCAGAACCAGATTAGTAGTTCCAAAAGAAAATCTGTCTCATTATTTTGTAGGTAAACCTTATTTTTGATCCAAAATTTTGCTTAGTTTGATTATCAAATGTGATTATGAAAGATATTTAGCTGGTTATGGGACATATATTTCTATTATTGAGGATATTTAAAGAATAAACAATGAGAGCTAAAGAACATATAAAAGAAGTGCTCTGAAAAAACTTTAAGCACCTGTGGTAGAAAAAGAATGCCTTCCCAAAGATGTCCGTGTTCTAATCTTTAGAACCTGTGAATATGTTACCTTAGATAGAAAAGGGGACTTTGCAGATGTGATTGTTAAGGATTGTGAGATGGGCTGATTATCTTGGATTGTCTTGGTGGACCCAGTATAATCATGAGAGTCATTAGAATAAGGAGGCTGAGTCAGAGAAGAAAATGTGATGATGGAAGTAGAAGTCAGAGAGATTTGAAGATGTTCACTGCTAGCCTTGAAGAGGGAGGAAAGGGCCATGTCCAATGTGTGCAGGTGGTCTCTAGAAGCTGGAAAAGGATTCTCCTCTAGAGTCTCCAGAAGGAACACAACCCTGCTTGACAACTTGATTTTAGGAGTTCTGACCTCCGGAACTACAAGGTAATTAATTGGTTTTGTTATAGCCACTAAATTTGTGGTGATTTGTTACAATAGCAATAGAAAATTAAAATGGTACCCTAAATATTTAAATAATAATATCAACATTGAAATAACACTTATGAAACTGGCATGACAATGATATTTTGCCCTATATGCCAGCTTAGATTATAAAGTAGAGGCCTCTTGGAGTGCTATGCTAGTAATTCCTGAGGTTACATCCTGATTTAGTGGGAGAGCAGGTAACACTTAATAAGTGATGTCTGCAATAGGAGTAGGGCTAGGAATGGTGATCTGTGTGTCTGTCACACATTTGTTATCTCTGGTTATTGTGAAGTGGTAAGTTCAATCATTCTCTCAGAAGCATAGAATATTAGAGTTGTAGGTATGAACTTATATAGCAGAAGAATTGAAATTCCAGTTCAGTAGGAAAACTCATCAAAGTCTTTTAAAAACTACTGATACCTAAAATTAAGGGTCTATACTTTTATCTGGAATTCTTCCTACTACATCTTAATGAGTTCAGGCAGAAATAATACTGATGAAATAACTGTACTCCCTCTTTTCTTGATGACATCTCTCCTTTCTAACCCAAGGCTTCAAGGTGCCCAATTAGGCTCTATCCACATTCACCCTTGCTGTAGTACCCTACCCATAAGCATCCTCATACTTCTCTACTTCCATAACCACCTCACCTATTATCCCCATCAAGTCTTTATCTTAACTATCTGTCTCAAAAAAAGGGACATAGAGACCTAGTGAACTAATTTATTTATTAACTGGCTTACTTACTATGTTTCTAATAATATTTTTGAGAATCACTAGAAATTTCTAAATATACTACAAAAAGAAATAGTGTAAATCAAATGCTTGCATCTTTCATTTCATGCAATATGAGATCAGCAGAAGTAATACCAACTGGTAATAATGACAAATATTTGTTCGAAGCCTAACACGTGATCTGCTAGGCACTGAGAATGCTTCTTTGAAAAGGAAAGGCAGAATTCATACCCTTGAAGAACTCACAGATTTTCAGGAGGCCCTCAAATCTCAGCAGTTGATTTGCACATAGATTATCTCTGTTTCTTCTGCCTGGTTCTTGTTCTGGGCAATAAAGAGGGTCAGACACAGCTTGTGGAAACACAACAGTTCTTCAAATAGTCAGTATGGGCCCTATACCCCATTCTGAACACTCCAACTCTTTCAAGAGAAGAGAACCATTGACTTCTTGGACGTATACAATTATTTCAAAGGGAGGTAGAATGGTAAATCATTAGGTACTCCTAATCTGAAAACAGATTACTAGAGTTTGAATGTGATTTTCTCCCTTTCCATTTGAGAGATATTGAATAAATTACTTCACCTTTCTAAGCCTCAGTTTTCTTATCCATAAACTGAGGTGAATTATATTTTCTGTCTCATGAGGTAAGAAATAAATGAAATAATACATGTACAGAATATTAAGTAGTACAGTCACTAGTACACAGTAGGTGTTGATTACTGGAAGCAATTAGTGTTATGATTAATATCATCATTAATATCAAAATCATTCTCTTCCCCTACTTCTCCGTGACTGTGATATGATACCTTCAAAATACTGTAAAGCCTAGAGGAAAATTAAAAGATCATATTTTCTTTATCAGTCTTGCTAAATGTGGTGGTTCCATTATTGGTCACAAATTGCTTGTTGGAAATGCCCACATCCACTAAAATACTGGTAGGTAGTTTCCAAGCCTGACAGCAGGGTTAGGGCATGTATCTCAATGAGATCTAAGAGAAATTCTGCTGGATATTTCTTGGAAATATATTCCTCCCTGATAGGGAGTGAAAGGTATGGAGACCCTCATCTGAACCCCCTTCCCAAAGACCTAGATAAACTCATGCCTTACAAAAACACTCCCTTAAAACTCCATCCCACCCCATCTGCTTTGAATTTCTGTGCTTTTGATGGGCATTTAACCCAATGACGTTTCTCGGACTGTGTGTGTTTGTGTGTGTGTGTATCTTCCCTCTTGAACTATTCCATTCTACAAGGGCAAAAACCTTGAGTTATGAATATATATGTATCCATATATAAACACTAAAGTATGAATTATATAAATATAGAATGGAAGTGGTATGTTTTGTTGCTACTATTACAAATTTTTCCAAATTAGTTATGGTGGCACAATTTGGTCAAGAATGGAATTTTACCTTAGTGCCAACAATACCCATCAAAGGATGCAAAAAACCCTATCCTTTACTGAGGTTGTGGGGAGTCTTATAAATGCCCATTCTAAGGAATGTGAGGTATCCACAGGAGATGCACTGTGCCATGGTAAGGCAGAATCATACTATGCAGACAAGACTATTTCAAGAGGAACAAACAACATGCAAACCCAGGGCAGCAAGACAGTCTCACCAGATGCTAATAGTAGAGACTAGTCATGCTAACTCAGCTTCCATGAAGCTCCCTAGCTCAGATGGTTCTTGCATATCTCATAGTTTCTGTTATAGAGAGGTGTTTGTGTTTGTGACCCCAAATTCATATGTTGAAGCCTCTAATGTGATAACATTTAGAGGTGGGTTGTTTGGAAAGTAATTAGGTTAAGATGAGGTCATGAGGGTGAGGCCCCCAAGGGGGATTAGTGCCCTTATAAAAAGAGGCACTAGAAAAAGAAAAAAAAAGAGGCACCAGAAGATGCTTTCTTTCTCTCTCCACCATGTGAGACACAGCAAGAAGACAGCTATCACAAGCAAAGAAAAGTGTCATCAACAGGAACTGAATCAACTGACACCTTGATCTTGGATTTCCCAGCCACTAGAACTGTGAGAAATATATGTCTGTTGTTTAAGCTACTCTGTTTACGGTATATCATTATAGGAGCCCAAGCTAAGACAGATTTCTCAATCCCATCCTCCGTTATCCATAACCATGCTCTTTTATCTTTACTTCAGTCTTGGTGTCTTTTTATCTGGTAAGTATTCCTCTGAAGCTTTTCCTCTCATATTTAAGCCCAGAGGTTGTTTGTTTAATATACAAGTATTTACAGCTCTTGTTTATAGTTTATAGAGGGTGACTTATGTCTAAAAATTTAGTCTGGTATATAAAAGAGGACTTCAAGAAATGTTAAAGTAAAGGTAGGGAAGGAGTGAGGAACACTTAGAAATGTTATTTCACCCCACATATTTTATTTCCCATCACACTGAGCACTTATTTACTGATGCATTTTGGATGCACTCCTGAACTTTAATGGTGAGCATAAGAACAGATTCAAGCCCATAAAGAAGTTAACAGTCTGACGGTTTAAGGCATTTGCCCACCCCCCCCAACTCTACATTGTCTCTAGGAGGTTTGATTTGTTGATTAATGCAGTTTTAAGTGTAGAATTTGTTTCTATCCAAGAGCCACTGAGAAAGTTTTCAGAAACAAATGAACAAACAAAACATAAGATGACACGTCAAAAAAAGTCAAAAAAGAAATAATTGGGGACTTCCATTTTTGGTAATAGTAGAGCCAATAATTTGTACCAATTCTGTCTCTGAGTAAAGACTTAAAATTTGCAAACATTTGCCAGAATGTTTTGAAATGCTAACAAGAGAGTAAGCAATTATCAGGCCAAAATGCAATGCCTGATATTTGGGACCATTTTTCTCCTGAGTGGCTGAGGGTTGAGTAAAGCAAAGTAAAGCCCAAAAAGTAGAAGAAAATAAAAAGGTAGCATAAATCAATAAAATGAAAAGGACAAAATAATATCAATAAGGCCAAATATGGTTCTTTGAAAAGACCAACAAATTTGATAAAGCTCCAGTGACACCAATGAAAAAAAAAGATAAAAAACAAAAATAAACAACGTTAGAAGTGTAGAGACATTTTTATTACAAACATAATAAAAAGGTGCTTATGCATTACTTTGTTAATAAAATTTAAAATTTTAATAAAATGAAAAAATGTCAAATAGTACTATTTGACAAAGGTGGTGCAAAAAGAACAAAAAGTATGAATATTCATACAACTATTAAAGAAATTGAATCTTCAAATTTAAAATATCTCCATATAAAAAAATTAAAACAGTTTGAGAAAGGTCATTAGGTTATATTTCCATCAATAGCACATTAGTTCAAAGCAGATAGGTGTGGACTGGAGTTATAATGAAGTGTTTTCCAAGACAAGAGAATATCTAGATCTTAGAGCATGAGTAGATTATAAACAGATGGGAACAGGATATTAATAGCTCAAAACAAGATTAGCATTTTGACATTTACCCCCATGAACAATGAATTTTTATTCAGAAATAACTTTTGTCCTTTGGTTTACTATAGATATGACTCTGGCTGCTTCACAATCAGAAATAGGGTTAACTCATGCATCTCAGTTTAGATCTTTCTTTGCCAGCAAAGTCTATTTACCAGCAAATTCTCCCAAGCATTAAAGGAAAGAAAAATGTCAAAAATATACAAATTCTTCAGTAAAATAGAAAAAGAAGGAACACTTCCCAATTGTTTAAGAAAATCAGCATAACTTTCATAAGAGAACTTGATAAGAAAAAACAAAACAAAACCAAAAAAACAATGAATCTCATACAGGAATACAAATGTGAAACTCCTAAACTAAATATGAGCAAAATGAATTCTGTAATATAAAATAACCAAAACAAACAAGGTGAGTTTATTCCAGGAATGCAAGTTTAGTTAAGCATTTAAAAATTAATCTGTGTAATTCACCACATTAACAGAATAAATGAGAAAAATTATACCATCATCACATTAGATGCAAGAAATATCTGATATAATATAACATCCATTTGTGATTTAAAAAACAAACTATGGATAGAAGAGAACTTCCTTAATTTGATGGAGGGTATTTATACTAAATCTGTATCAAACATCATAGTGAATGGTAAAATAGCAAAAGCCTTCCCTTTGAGATCAAGATCCATGCAAGGATGACCACTATCATTTCTTTTATCCAATATGGACTAGAGGTTCTAGCCAATATGCTAAGGCAAGAGAAAGAAATTCTATAAGTGTTAGAAAGTATAGTAAGTGCTATTGGTGCTTTGTCTATACCACCTCACTTTTAGCACTTCAATGAACACCAGCCAACTACCAGCACCTTCATTCCTTCACTTTCTTGCACTGTTAGGGTTATTTCATCTGCTCACATGGCAGGCTAGAAGTAATTTGCCCCTGAGAATTAAGTTATCCCTGGGAGTATCTCAACACCAGATGCACAGAATTTTTAAAAAATACTTAATTTGCTTACCCCTTGGATGTGATAACACTTATGTACACTTTCTACATTGATTCATGAATTCCTCAGTGGGATTAACCTTTCAAGGTAAATTGCTTGATAGGAAACTTTCAATTAGCAGTCTTCTTTCACTTTTTTATTCTTGACAAATTTTTCCTGAGATCAACTCTCAAATAAAAAACTTACCTTTGAATCCTTGTCTCAAGTCCTGCTTATGGGGATCTCTAAACTTCAATAGACAAGGTGAGTAATGGCAGATAATGTTAGATACCTTTAAAAGAGTGAAAAAGTATCTGCAAATTGAGAGAATATATTTGTAACACATGTATCTGAAGAAAGGTTTATATCCAAAATACAAAAAATACTGCTACAAATCAATAAGAAAAATAGAATCAATAGAAAAATAGGCAAGAGACTTGAATAGGTTAAGCCTCTACCCCAATGGTCAAAGTGAATATAAAGGTGTTCAACTTCCTCCATAATCAGAGAAATATCAATTAAAACCACAGTGAAATTCAACTACACCCTCACCAGGGTGGCAAAACTTAAACATTAACAATGCTAGCATTAGCAAGGATTTGAAGTAAAGGAAATTTTATACTGCTGGTGGGAGGGTAAATTGGTACAACCACTTTGATATACTATTTGGCAGTAACCACCAAAGCTGAACATTTGCATAACCCATTAGCTCACAGTTCCACTTTAGTTATATGCCCAAGAGAATTGTGAAAACATATATTAAAAGTCATCATAACAGCAGTATTCTTAATAGTCAAAAATGGAAAACAACTCAAATGTCCATCAGCATTCAAATGGATAAATAGGGCACAGCTTCCACTGCAGTGAAAATGAGCAAACTACAACTATATTTAACAGCATGGGTGAATCTTACAAAATGATTTTGAATGAAAGAATCCAGACATAAAATAACATAGACTTCATTATTCCAATGATATGTAAAAACAAAACAACAATAACAAAAATCATGTGAAACCGTAAAGAAAGGCAAGAAAGCAATGATCATAAATTCAGAATAGATGCTTGTCATGTTCTAGTTCTTGACCTGGATATCCATACATCAGTGCCACTGCAAGTGTGATCTGTAAAGCAGCACCAGTCCATGAACAGTTTGTTATGAGTTACGCTGTGAAATTTAATTCCAGCAAGCCTGGAATTGGCCTGAGCTGTTTTGCTAACATACCTGCAAGGCACTGACCACTGGTCAAGGCATGAAATGTACTGATTAATAGTAGTGCTTTGTAAACATGGATCTGAGGAATTTAAGGCGAGTTTGTCCTATTTTGTCAGCATTATTCATTGATAACATTGAGATTGATGATTTGTACCTGGTCTCAGTGTGGCATCTGGAGGGCTCTGCCATTGGGAATGATTGTATAGCAAGAATATGCCTACACAACAAGCAGGTATAAGAAGCACCAGCTGAAACTCCATTTTGGGCTCCCTGATCCAAAATAATCCATGCACATATTGATGGTCTAGTAGAGAATGTGTGTCCAGTAAGGCTCTGCATTGGTAAGAAAACTGGAGCCTATATCTGGCCTCTCTGGATGCCTTGCTGGGAGACAGCCTTACTTTGATGCTGTAGTCATATTGTATCTTTGTATCCTTTTCTCTAACAAAATGTATATTTGCAAGCATTGTCATTTTTGTTCCTTTGAGTTTTTTCAGTAATTGAACTCTAATTGCCAACATTAGTGTTTGAATCCACATGAGATAAGTAGAGAAATTGAGAGCAAACCTTCAGAATCTTTATTTGACCAGGTAATTTTTATGGTTTTTGAAGGGGGTCAAAAGGGGCAAACTTCCAGTTATAAAATAAATAGTCATGGGGATGTCATGGTGGCTATAGTTAATACTAGATTACATATTTGAAAATTGCTGACAGAGTAGATCCTAAAAGCACCAATCACAAAAAAAAGGAACTATGTATGGTGACAGATGTTAACTAGATTTATTGTAATGATCATTTCATAATATATACATATATTGAATCCATATGTTGTACACCTGAAACTAATATAATTTTATATGTGAATTATACCTCAATAAAAAATTAAAAAGCAACAAAAACCCAAAACACTAAGCTCCTTCCTACAGAAGAATAACTAAATACAGTTGACCCTTGAAGAACATGGTTTTGAACTGCACAGATTCACTTATACCTGGATTTTTTTCAATAAATGCATACTACAATACTGCACCATCCAGGTTGGTTGAATCCATGGTTGTAGAACCTCAGGTGTGGAGGACAGACTATAAGGACTGTAAAGTTATACTGGGATTTTTGACTATGTGGGCAATAGTGCCCCTAACCCCTCAAATTGTTCAAGGGTCAACGGTAAATAAAATTTTATGATGGATATGGATTTTGTGTTTCTCTTTTTTTTTTTTTTAACTTTTCTAATTGTTCACCTTTACTAGTTTTCTAAAAGTATATCTATATCTATCTATCTATCTATCTATCTATCTATCTATCTATCTATCATCTATCTATTTATGTATATATTTTAACATCTTTATTGGAGTATAGTTGCTTTACAATGGTGTGTTAGTTTCTGCTTTATAACAAAGTGAATCAGTTATACATATACATATATCTCCATATCTCTTCCCTCTTGCGTCTCCCTCCCACCCTCCCTATCCCACCCCTGTAGGTGGTCACAAAGCACTAAGCTGATCTCCCTGTGCTATGTGGCTGCTTCCCACTAGCTATCTATTTTACATTTGGTAGTATATATAAGTCCATGCCACTCTCTCACTTCGTTGCAGCTTACACTTCCCCCTCCCCATAACCTCAAATCCATTCTCTATGTCTGCATCTTTATTCCTGTCCTGTCCCTAGGATCTTCAGAACCATTTTTTTTTTTTTTTAGATTCCATATATATGTGTTAGCATACAGTATTTGTTTTTCTCTTTCTGACTTACTTCACTCTGTATGACAGACTCTAGGCCCATCCACCTCACTACAAATAACTCAATTTCGTTTCTTTTTATGGCTGAGTAATATTCCATTGTATATATGTGCCACATCTTCTTTATCCATTCATCTGTTGATGGACACTTAGGTTGCTTCCATGTCCTGGCTATTGTAAATAGAGCTGCAATGAACATTGTGGTACATGACTCTTTTTGAATTACGGTTTTTTCAGGGTATATGCCCAGTAGTGGGATTGCTAAGTCATATGGTAGTTCTATTTTTAGTTTTTTAAGTAACCTCCATACCATTCTCCATAGTGGCTGTATCAATTTACATTCCCACTAACAGTGCGAGATGATTCCCATTTCTCCACACCCTCTCCAGCATTTATTGTTTCTAGATTTTTGATGATGGCCATTCTGATTGGTGTGAGATGATACTTCATTGTAGTTTTGATTTGCATTTCTCTATTGATTAGTGATGTTGAGCATCCTTTCATGTGTTTGTTGGCAATCTGTATAGCTTCTTTGGAGAAATGTCGATTTAGGTCTTCTGCCCATTTTTAGATTGGATTTTTTGTTTATTTGATACTGAGCTGCATGAGCTGCTTGTAAATCTTGGAGATTAATCCTTTGTCAGTTGCTTCATTTACAAATATTTTCTCCCATTGTGAGGGCTGCCTTTTTGTCTTGTTTATGGTTCCCTTTGCTGTGTGAAAGCTTTTAAGTATCATTAGGTCCCATTTGTTTATTTGTGTTTTTATTTCCATTTCTCTAGGAGGTGGGTCAAAAAGGATCTTGCTGTGATTTATGTCATAGAGTGTTCTGCCTATGTTTTCTTCTAAGAGTTTTATAGTGTCTGGCCTTACATTTAGGTCATTAATCCATTTTGAGTTTATTTTTGTGTATGGTGTTAGGGAGTGTTCTAATTTCATTCTTTTACATGTAGCTGTCCAGTTTTCCCAGTACAAATTATTTAAGAGGCTGTCTTTTCTCCATTGTATATTCTTGCCCCCTTTATCAAAAATAAGGTGACCATATGTGCGTGGGTTTATCTCTGGGCTTTCTATCCTGTTCCATTGATCTATATTTCTGTTTTTGTGCCAGTACCATACTGTCTTGATTACTGTAGCTTTGTAGTATAGTGTGAAGTCTGGGAGACTGATTCCTCCAGCTCTGTTTTTCTTTCTGAAGATTGCTTTGGCTACTTGGCATCTTTTGTGTTTCCATACAAATTGTGAAATTTTTTGTTCTAGTTCTGTGAAAAATGTCATTGGTAGTTTGATAGGGATTGCATTGAATCTGTAGATTGCTTTGGGTAGTATAGTCATTTTCACAATGTTGATTCTTCCAATCCAAGGACATGGTATATCTCTCCATCTGTTTGTATCATCTTTCTTTCTTTCATATTTCATATGAAATATTTCATATTTCTTTCATCAGTGTCTTATAGTTTTCTGCATACAGCTCTTTTGTCTCCTTAGGTAGGTTTATTCCTAGATATTTTATTCTTTTTGTTGCAATGGTAAATGGGAGTGTTTTCTTAATTTCACTTTCAGATTTTTCATCATTAGTATATAGGAATGCAAGAGATTTCTTAATCTCTTTTGTATCCTGCTACTTTACCAAATTCATTGATTAGCTCTAGTAGTTTTCTGGTAGCATCTTTAGGATTCTCTATGTATAGTATCATGTCATCTACAAACAGTGACAGTTTTACTTCTTCTTTTCCAATTTGTATTCCTTTTATTTCTTTTTCTTCTCTGATTGCCTTGGCTAAAACTTCCAAAACTATGTTGAATAATAGTGTTGACAGTGGACAACCTTGTCTTGTTCCTGATCTTAGAGGAAATGGTTTCAGTTTTTCACCATTGATAATGATGTTGGCTCTGGGTTTGTCATATATCGCCTTTATTATGTTGAGGTACAAAAGTATATTTTTTTATAAATCTGTATTTTTCTTATTCCTTTTTAGTATTTCACTTTAATTGCAATTTTTAAACTGATGAATTAGGATAAAAATAGTCTACCACAGATAGTTTGAGAAGCACTGTTTTACATGAATGTTCAATTTGTGATAAATCATTATACAGTACATCTCTGTTCTACACACTTTTAAGTGTATTATACTATAGAACAAAAAAGTTTTTTTTTAATAAAAAGTGAACAATTCCATGCAACTTTTTTTTGCCACCTTCCATGCATCTCTTTCCAAACTCCCACAACATTTGCTTGCTCTGTCCTCTGTGTTCTCTGGTGTTCCAGCATAGCTTCTACCATCCTGGCTCATAATTACTTGTTAATCTGGATGTTACTACAATAGACTCTGAGCTCCCAGTGTCAAGACTATATTTCAGTGCCTAGTGCCTGACACATAGTATGTCCTCAGTAAACATTTGTTAAATAGCCAAGTGATTTGGGGCCAGTATTTGTTATAAACACTCTAGCATCTACATGACAGCCCAACATTTTTTTTTTTTTCATTATACCTGTCTAAACTTGTCCGCAAATTTACTGAGCATCTGGTATCTAGTATGTGCAGAGATGCAATGCAATGCCATGACGAGCATTTGGCTAGGCTTCAGAAAGTATATTTATACTCACTTATAAATATATAACTTGCTTCATGGTCTTCTACAGCCAAAATAAACTCAACTACAGTTTGGACATAACATGGGCCCCCTACCAAAAATGGGAAATAGATATGAAAGCAGCACAGATGTGAAATGGTGGTGTGGTACAAGTTAGGGTTCTAGAGGATATAGCAAATACAAAAGGACTTGACTTTGAGTTATACCCTAACCTGTCTTTTTTTCTTTTTGAGGGGGGGATTTTTTTTTTAATTCAAACAGAAAGTCACAAAAATTATAATCATCCTCATCAGTTCACTCAGTCCCATGTAATTAATTTTTTTTATCTTAATCTTTTGTTAGCATTTTTATGAATTCATCAGTTTTCCATTAGAGTTCTGAAAATGCTTATTCATTCAGTTCAGCAGTATAGTCAGTTACCAGAAACCTGTACTTGTCAAAGTCTTTTCCATGAATTCCTTGAAGATGAAACCCTTTTATAGGAACATTTTTGCAAAAGCATCAGAGTACACCCAGAACTGTCTGTAAATGACAAAAGACTTAAAAATGACCATGGTTAAAGATTTGATGAAAGTTCATAATAATGCAATTGACAAGGAAATTTAGTTATTTCTGAGATATACATTTTAAAGTAATAACTAGAAATATGACTTATAACATTATACCAGAATATATAAGATTTCTAGAAATTTCATGTAATGTCTGAAACATTTATATTAACATATTTCCATACAAATAACCCAAAGAAAGTTTAGTATTAGTTGTTTTTATTGGTTTCTTTGTTTTTTTATACTGCAGATTCATATTAGTCATCAATTTTATGTACATGAGTGTATACATGTCAATCCCAATCGCCCAATTCAGCACACCACCATCCCCACCCCACCGTAATTTCCCCCCTTGGTGTCCATACGTTTGTTCTCTACATCTGTGTCTCAACTTCTGCCCTGCAAACTGGTTCATCTGTACCATTATTCTAGGTTCCACATACATGTATTAATATAAGATATTTGTTTTTCTCTTTCTGGCTTACTTCACTCTGTATGACGGTCTCTAGATCCATCCACATCTCAACAAATGACGCAATTTTGTTCCTTTTAAGAGCTGAGTAATATTCCATTGTATATATGTACCACATCTTCTGTATTCGTTCATCTGTTGATGGGCATTTAGGTTGCTTCCATCACCTGGCTATTGTAAATAGTGCTGCAATGAACATTAGGGTGCATGTGTCTTTATGAATTATGTTTTTTTCTGGGTATATGCCCAGTAGTGGGATTGCTGGATCATATGGTTATTCTATTTTTAGTTTTTTAAGGAACCTCCATACTGTTCTCCATAGTGGATGTATCAATTTACATTCCCACCAACAGTGCAAGAGGGTTCCCTTTTCTCCACACCCTCTCCAGCATTTGTTGTTTGTAGATTTTCTGATAATGCCCATTCTAACTGGTGTGAGGTGATACCTCATTGTAGTTTTGATTTACATTTCTCTAATAATTAGTGATGTTGGGCAGCTTTTCATGTGCTTCTTGGCCATCTGTATGTCTTCTTTGGAGAAATGTCTATTTAGGTCTTCTGCACATTTTTAGATTGAGTTATTTGTTTCTTTAATATTGAGCTGCATGAACTGTTTATGTATTTTGGAGATTAATCCTTTGTCCGTTGATTCATTTGCAAATATTTTCTCCCATTCTGAGGGTTGTCTTTTCGTCTTGTTTATGGTTTCCTTTGCTGTGCAAAAATTTAAAGTTTCATTAGGTCCCATTTGTTTATTTTTGTTTTTATTTCCATTACTCTAGGAGGTGGATCAAAAAAGATCTTGCTGTGATTTATTTCAGAGAGTGTTCTTCCTATGTTTTCCTCTAATAGTTTTATAGTGTCTAGGCTTACATTTAGGTCTTGAATCAACTTTGACTTTATTTTTGTGTATGGGGTTACGGAGTGTTCTAATTTCATTCTTTTACATGTAGCTGTCCAGTTTTCCAGGCACCACTTATTGGAGACACGGTCTTTTCTCCATTGTATATCATTGCCTCCTTCATCATAGATTAGATGACCATAGGTGTGTGGGTTTTTCTCTGGGCTTTCTATCTTGTTCCATCGATCTATGTTTCTGTTTTTGCGCCAATACCATATAATCTTGATTACTGTAGCTTTGTTGCATAGTCTGAAGTCAGGGAGTCTGATTCCTCTAGCTCCGTTTTTTTCCCTCAAGACTGCTTTGCCTATTCAAGGTATTTTGTGTCTCCATACAAATTTTAAGATGATTTGTTCTAGTTCTGTAAAAAATACCATTGGTAATTTGATAGGGATTGCATTGAATCTGTAGATTGCTTTAGGTAATATAGTCATATTCACAATATTGATTCTTCCAATCCAAGAACTTGGTATATCTCTCCATCTGTTGGTATCATCTTTAATTTCTTTCATCAGTGTCTTATAGTTTTCTGCATACAGGTCTTGTGTCTCCCTAGGTAGGTTTATTCATAGGTATTTTATTCTTATTGTTGCAATGGTAAATGGGAGTGTTTCCATAATTTCTCTTTCAGATTTTTCATCATTAATATATAGGAATGCAAGAGATTTCTTAATCTCTTTTGTATCCTGCAACTTTACCAAATTCATTGATTAGCTCCAGTAGTTTTCTAGTGGCATTTTTAGGATTCTCTATGTATAGTACCATGTCATCTACAAACAGTGACAGTTTTACTTCTTCTTTTCCAATTTGTATTCCTTTTATTTCTTTTTCTTCTCTGATTGCCTTGGCTAGGACTTCCAAAACTATGTTGAATAACAGTGGTTAGAGTGGACATCCATGTCTTGTTCCTGATCTTAGAGGAGATGCTTTCAGTTTTTCACAATTGAGAATGATGTTTGCTGTGGGTTTGTTGTATATGGCCTCTATTATGTTGAGGTAGGTTCCCTCTATGCCCACTTTCTGGAGAGTCTTTATCATAAATCGGTATTGCATTTTGTCAAAAGCTTTTTCTGCTTCTATTGAGATGATCATATGGTTTTTATTCTTCAATTTGTTAATATGGTGTATCACATTGATTGATTTGCGTATATTGAAGAATCCTTGCATCCCTGGGATAAATCTTACTTGATCGTGGTGTACGATCCTTTTAATGTGTTGTTGGATTCTGTTTGCTAGTATTATGTTGAGCATTTTTACATCTATATTCATCAGTGATATTGGTCTGTAATATTCTCTTTTGTAGAATCTTTGTCTGGTTTTGGTATCAGGGTGACGGTGGACTCATAGAATGTGTTTGGGAGTTTTCCTTCCTCTGCAATTTTTTGGAAGAGTTTGAGAAGGACGGGTGTTAGCTCTTCTCTAAATGTTTGATAGAATTCACCTGTGAAGGGGCTGGGCAAGATGGCAAAAGAGTAAGACGCGGAGATCACCTTCCTTCCCACAGATACATTAGAAATACATCTACACGTGGAACTGCTCCTACAGAACACCAACCGAACGCTGGCAGAAGATGTCAGACCTCCCAAAATGCAAGAAACTCCCCATGTACTTGGGTAGGGCAAAAGAAAAAAGAAATAACAGAGACAAAAGAATAGGGACGAGACCTGCACCAATGGGAGGGAGCTGTGAAGGAGGAAAGGTTTCCACACACAAGGAAGCCCCTTCGCGGGTGGAGACTGCGGGTGGTGGAGGGGGGAACTTCAGAGCCACAGAGGAGAGTGCAGCCACAGGGGTGCAGAGGGCAAAGCGGAGAGATTCCTGCATGGAGGATCGGTGCCGAGTAGCACTCACCAGCCCGAGAGGCTTGTCTGCTCACCCGCCGGGGCGGGCAGGGGCTGGGAGCTGAGGCTCGGGCTTCGGTCGGATCCCAGGGAGAGGACTGGGGTTGGCGGCATGAACACAGCCTGAAGGGGTTAGCGTACCACAACTAGCCGGGAGGGAGTCCGGGAAAAAGTCTGTAGCTGCCAAACAGGCAAGAGATTTTTCTTGCCTCTTTGTTTCGTGGCGCGCAAGGAGAGGGGATTCAGAGCGCCGCCTAAAGGAGCTCCAGAGACGGGTGCAAGCCTTGGCTATCAGCGCGGACCCCAGAGACAGGCATGAGATGCTAAGGCTGCTGCTGCCACCACCAAGAAGTCTGTGTGCGAGCACAGGTCACTATCCACACCGCCCCTCCTGGGAGCCTGTGCAGCCTGACACTGCCAGGCTCCCATGCTCCAGGGACAACTTCCCCGGGAGAATGCACAGTGCGCCTCAGGCTGCTGCAACTTACCACCGGTGTCTGCCAACGCCAGATCAACCCGCATCTGTACCCCTCCCTACCCCAGGCCTGAGTGAGCCAGAGCCCCCGAAGCAGCTGCTCCTTTAACCCCGTTCTGTCTGGGCGGGGAACAGATGCCTTCAGGTGACCTACACGCAGAGGTGGGTCCAAATCCAAAGCTGAACCCTGGGAGCTGTACAAACAAAGAAGAGAAAAGAAAATCTCTCCCAGCAACCTCAGAAGCAGCGGATTAAAGCTCCACAAACAACTTGACGTGCCTGCATCTGTTGAATACCTGAATAGACAACGAATCATCCCAAATTCAGGTGGTGGAATTTGGAAACAGGATATATTAATTTTTCCCCTTTTCATTTTTTTGTGAGTGTATATGTGTATGCTTCTGGGTGAGATTTTGTCTGTATAGCTTTGCTTTCACCACTTGTCTTAGGGTTTGGTCTTTCCTTTTTTTTTTTTTTTTTACTTAAAAAAATTTTTCTCTTAATAAATGTTTTCTTAATAATTTTCCTCATTTTCTATTTTTAAAAATTAAAAAAATGTTTTTCTTAATTAGTTTTTTATTTTTTAGTTTACAAAATTAAAAATTTTTTCTTAATAAATTTAGTTCTTATTTATTATTATAAAAAATTAATAAATCTATTTTTAAAAATTAAAAAAAATTTTTTTCTTAACAAATTTATTCTTAATAATTTTTTTCTTATTTTTTATTGTAATGGCTTTATTTTATTTTATTTTATTTTATTTTATTTTATCCTCTTTCTTTGCTTCTTTCTATTTTTTCTCCCTTTTATTCTGGGCCGTGTGGATGAAATGCTCTTGGTGCTCCAGCCAGGCATCAGGGCTGTGCCTCTGAGGTGGGAGAGCCAAATTCAGGACACTGCTCCACAAGAGACCTCCCAGCTCCACGTAATACCAAACGGCGAAAATCTCTCAGAGATCTCCAACTCAACATCAAGACCCAGCTTCACTCAACGACCAGCAAGCTACAGTGCTGGACACCCTATGCCAAACAACTAGCAAGACAGGAACACAGCCCCATCCATTAGCAGAGAGGTTGCCTAAAATCATAATAAGGCCACAGACACCCCAAAACACACCACCAGATGTGGACGTGCCCACCAGAAAGACAAGATCCAGCCTCATCCACCAGAACACAGGTACTAGTCCCCTCCACCAGGAAGCCTACACAACACAGTGAACCAACCTTAGCCACTGGGGACAGATACCAAAAACAACAGGAACTACAAACCTGCAGCCTCTGAAAAGAAGTCCCCAAACACAGTAAGATCACCAAAATGAGAAGACAGAAAAAAACACAGCAGATGAAGGAGCAAGATAAAAACACACCAGACCTAACGAGTGAAGAGGAAATAGGCAGTCTACCTGAAAAAGAATTCAGAATAATAACAGTAAAGATGATCCAAAATCTTGGAAATGGAATAGTCAAAATGAAAGAAACATTTAACAAGGACATAGAAGAACTAAAGAGGAACCAAGCAATGATGAAAAACACAATAAATGAAATTAAAAATACTCTAGACGGGATCAATAGCAGAATAACTGAGGTAGAAGAACGGATAAGTGACCTGGAAGATAAAATAGTGGAAATAACTACTGCAGAGCAGAATAAAGAAAAAAGAATGAAAAGAACTGAAAACAGTCTCAGAGACCTCTGGGACAACATTAAACGCACCAACATTCGACTTATAGGTGTCCCAGAAGAAGAAGAGAAAAAGATAGGGAATGAGAAAATATTTGAAGAGATTATAGTTGAAAACTTTGCTAATATGGGAAAGGAAACAGTTAATCAAGTCCTGGAAGCACAGAGAGTCACATACAGGATAAATCCAAGGAGAAACACGCCAAGACACATATTAATCAAACTATCAAAAATTAAATATAAAGAAAACATATTAAAAGCAGCAAGGGAAAAACAACAAATAACACAAAAGAGAATCCCCATAAGGTTAACAGCTGGTCTTTCAGCAGAAACTCTGCAAGCAAGAAGGGAGTGGCAGGATATACTTAAAGTGATGAAGGAGAAAAACCTACAACCAAGGTTACTCTACCCAGCAAGGATCTCATTCAGCTTTGATGGAGAAATTAAAACCTTTACAGACAAGCAAAAGATGAGAGAGTTCAACACCACCAAACCAGCTTTATAACAAATGCTAAAGGAACTTCTCTAGGCAAGAAACACAAGAGAAGGAAACCACCTACAATAATAAACCCAAAACATTTAAAAAATGGGAATAGGAATGTACATATCGATAATTACCTTAAATGTTAATGGATTAAATGCTCCCACCAAAAGACACAGACTGGCTAAATGGATACAAAAACAAGACCCATATATATGCTGTCTACAAGAGACCCACTTCAGACCTAGAGACACATACAGACTGAAAGTGAGGGGATGGAAAAAGATATTCCATGCAAATGGAAATCAAAAGAAAGCTGGAGTAGCAATTCTCATATCAGACAAAATAGACTTTAAAATAAAGACTATTACAAGAGACAAAGAAGGACACTATATAATGATCAAGATATCAATCCAAAAGGAAGGTATAACAATTGTAAATATTTATGCACCCAACATAGGAGCACCTCAATACATAAGGCAAATACTAACAGCCATAAAAGGGGAAATCGACAGTAACACAATCATAGTAGGGACTTTAACACCCCACTTTCACCAATGGACAGATCATCCAAAATGAAAATAAATAAGGAAACACAAGCTTTAAATGCTACATTAAACAAGATGGACTTAATTGATATTTATAGGACATTCCACCCAAAAACAACAGAATACACATTTTTCTCAAGTGCTCATGGAACATTCTCCAGGATAGATCATATCTTGGGTCACAAATCAAGCCTCGGTAAATTTAAGAAAATTGAAATTGTATCAAGTATATTTTCCGACAACAATGCTATGAGACTAGATATCAATTACAGGAAAAGATCTGTAAAAAATACAAACACATGGAGGCTAAACAATACATTACATAATAACGAAGTGATCACTGAAGAAATCAAAGGGGAAATCAAAAAATACCTAGAAACAAATGACAATGGAGACACGACGACCCAGAACCTATGGGATGCAGCAAAAGCAGTTCTAAGAGGCAAGTTTATAGCAATACAAGCCTACCTCAAGAAACAGGAAACATCTCGAATTAACAACCTAATCTTGCACCTTAAGAAATTAGAGAAAGAAGAAGAAAAAAACTCAAAGCTAGCAGAAGGAAAGAAATCATAAAGATCAGATCAGAAATAAATGAAAAAGAAATGAAGGAGAGAGTAGCAAAGATCAATAAAACTAAAAGCTGGTTCTTTGAGAAGATAAACAAAATTGATACACCGTTAGCCAGACTAATGAAGAGAAAAAGGGAGAAGACTCAAATCAATAGAATTAGAAATGAAAAAGGAGAAGTAACCACTGACACTGCAGAAATACAAACGATCATTAGAGATTACTACAAGCAACTCTATGCCAATAAAATGGACAACCTGGAAAAAATGGACAGATTCTTAGAAATGCACAACTGATGAGACTGAACAAGGAAGAAATAGAAAATATGAACAGACCAATCACAAGCACTGAAATTGAAACTGTGATTAAAAATCTTCCAACAAACAAAAGCCCAGGACCAGATGGCTTCACAGGCGAATTCTATCAAACATTTAGAGAAGAGATAACACCTATCCTTCTCAAACTCTTTCAAAATATTGCAGAGGGAGGAACACTCCCCAACTCATTCTACGAGGACACAATCACCCTGATACCAAAACCAGACAAAGATGTCACAAAGAAAGAAAACTACAGGCCAATATCACTGATGAACATAGATGCAAAAATCCTCAACAAAATACTAGCAAACAGAATCCAACAGCACATTAAAAGGATCATACACCATGATCAAGTGGGGTTTATTCCAGGAATGCAAGGATTCTTCAATATACGAAAATCAATCAACGTGATACATCATATTAACAAATTGAAGGAGAAAAACCATGTGATCATCTCAATAGATGCAGAGAAAGCTTTCAACAATATTCAACACCCATTTATGATAAAAGCCCTGCAGAAAGTAGGCATAGAGGGAACTTTCCTCAACATAATAAAGGCCATATATGACAAACCCACAGCCAACATTGTCCTCAATGGTGAAAAACTGAAACCATTTCCCCTAAGATCAGGAAGAAGAAAAGGTTGCCCACTCTCACCACTATTATTCAACATAGTTTTGGAAGTGTTAGCTACAGCAATCAGAGAAGAAAAAGAAATAAAAGGAATCCAAATCGGAAAAGAAGAAGTAAAGCTGTCATTGTTTGCAGATGACATGATACTATACATAGAGAACCCTAAAGATGCTACCAGAAAACTACTAGAGCTAATCAATGAATTTGGTAAAGTAACAGGATACAAAATTAATGCACAGAAATCTCTTGCATTCCTATATACTAATGATGAAAAATCTGAAAGTGAAATTAAGAAAACACTCCCATTTACCATTGCAACAAAAAGAATAAAATATCTAGGAATAAACCTACCTAAGGAAACAAAAGACCTGTATGCAGAAAATTATAAGACACTCATGAAAGAAATTAAAGATGATACAAATAGATGGAGAGATATACCATGTTCTTGGATTGGAAGAATCAACATGTGAAAATGACTCTACTACCCAAAGCAATCTACAGATTCAATGCAATCCCTATCAAACTACCACTGGCATTTTTCACAGAACTAGAACAAAAAATTTCACAACTTGTATGGAAACACAAAAGACCCCAAATAGCCAAAGCAATCTTGAGAACGAAAAATTGAGCTGGAGGTATCAGGCTCCCTGACTTCAGACTATATTACAAAGTTACAGTAACCAAGACAGTTTGGTTCTGGCACAAAAACAGAAATATAGATCAATGGAACAGTATAGAAAACCCAGAGATAAACCCATGCACATATGGTCACCTTATCTTTGATAAAGGAGGCAAGCATATACAGTGGAGAAAAGACAGCCTCTTCAGTAAGTGGTGCCAGGAAAATTGGACCGGTACATTTAAAAGTATGAAATTAGAACACTCCCTGACACCATACACAAAAATAAACTCAAAATGGATTAAAGACCTAAATGGAAGGCCAGACACTATCAAACTCTTAGAGGAAAACATAGGCCGAGCACTCTATGACATAAATCACAGCAAGATCCTTTTTGACCCAGCTCCTAGAGAAATAGAAATAAAAACACAAACAAACAAATGGGACCTAATGAAACTTCAAAGCTTTTGCACGCAAAGGAAACCATAAACAAGACCAAAAGACAACCCTCAGAATGGGAGAAAATATTTGCAAATGAAGCGATTGACAAAGGATTAATCTCCAAGATTTACAAGCAGCTCATGCAGCTCAATAACAAAAAAACTAACAACCCAATCCAAAAATGGGCAGAAGACCTAAATAGACATTTCTCCAAAGAAGATATATAGATTGCCAACAGACACATGAAAGAATGCTCAACATCATTAATCATTAGAGAAATGCAAATCAAAACTACAATGAGATATCATCTCACACCGGTCAGAATGGCCATCATCAAAAAATCTAGAAACAATAAATGCTGGAGAGGGTGTGGAGAAAAGGGAATACTCTTGCACTGTTGGTGGGAATGTAAATTGATACAGCCACTATGGAGAACAGTATGGAGGTTCCTTAAAAAACTACAAATAGAACTACCATACGACCCAGCAATCCCACTACTGGGCATATACCCTGAGAAAACCATAATTCAAAAAAAGTCATGTACCAAAATGTTCATTGCAGCTCTATTTACAATAGCCAGGACATGGAAGCAACCTAAATGTCCATCGACAGATGAATGGATAAAGAAGATGTGGCACATATATACAATGGAATATTACTCAGCCATAAAAAGAAATGAAATGGAAGTATTTGTAATGAGGTGGATGGAGTTAGAGTCTTTCATACAGAGTGAAGTAAGTCAGAAAGAGAAAAACATATACAGTATGCTAACACATATATATGGAATCTAAGGGAAAAAAGAAAGGTCATGAAGAACTTAGTGGCAAGATGGGAATAAAGACACAGACCTACTAGAGAATGGACTTGAGGATATGGGGAGGGGGAGGGGTGAGATGTGATAGGGTGAGAGAGTGGCATGGACATATATACACTACCAAATGTAAAATAGCTAGTGGGAAGCAGCTGCATAGCACAGGGAGATTAGCTCGGTGCTTTGTGACCACCTAGAGTGGTGGGATAGGGAGGGAGGGAGGGAGGGAGATGCAAGAGGGAAGAGATATGGGGACATATGTATATGTATAACTGATTCACTTTGTTATAAAGCAGAAATTAACACACCACTGTAAAGCAATTATACTCCAATAAAGATGTTAAAAAAAAAAAAAAAGAATTCACCTGTGAAGCCATCTGGTCCAGAATTTTGTTTGTTGGAAGATTTTTAATCATAGTTTCAATTTCATTATTTGTGATTGGTCTGTTGATATTTTCTGTTTCTTCCTGGTTCAGTCTTGGAAGGTTATACCTGTCTAAGAATTTGTCCATTTCTTCCCGGTTGTCCATTTTATTGGCATAGAGTTGCTTGTCGTAGTCTCTTAGGATGCTTTGTATTTCTGTGGTGTCTCTTGTAACTTCTCCTTTTTCATTTCTGATTTTATTGATTTGAGTCCTCTCCCTCTTTTTCTTGACGAGTCTGGCTAATGGCTTATCAATTTGGTTTATCTTCTCAAAGAACCAGCTTTTAATTTTATTGATCTTTGCTATTGTTTTCTTTGTTTCTATTTCATTTATTTCTGCTCTGATCTTTATGATTTCTTTCCTTCTGCTAACTTTGGGTTTTGTTTGTTCTTCTTTCTCTAGTTCCTTTAGGTATAAGGTTAGATTGTTTACTTGAGATTTTTTTTGTTTCTTTAGGTAGGCTTGTATAGCTATAAACTTCCCTCTTAGAACTGCTTTTGCTGCACCCCATAGGTTTTGGATCATCATGTTTTCATTGTCATTTGTCTCTAGGTATTTTTTGATTTCCTCTTTGATTTCTTCAGTGACCTCTTGGTTATTTAGTAACATATTGTTTAGCCTCCATATGTTTGTGCTTTTCACGTTTTTTTCCCTGTAATTCTTTTTTTTTTTTCTAAAAGTGGGATGAATATCAGGAGTCCCACTTTTTTTTTTTAATTAATTAATTTATTTATGGCTGTGTTGGGTCTTCGTTTCTGTGTGAGGGCTTTCTCTAGTTGTGGAAAGCGGAGGCCACTCTTCATCACCATGCACGGGCCTCTCCCTATCGCGGCCTCTCTTGTTGCAGAGCACAGGCTCCAGATGCGCAGGCTCAGTAATTGTGGCTCACGGGCCCAGCTGCTCTGTGGCATGTGGGATCTTCCCAGATCAGGGCTCAAACCCGTGTCCCCTGCATTAGCAGGCAGATTCTCAACCACTGCACCACCAGGGAAGCCCTGTAATTCATTTCTAATCTCATAGCGTTGTGGTCAGAAAAGATGCTTGCTATCATTTCAATTTTCTTAAATTTACTGAGGCTTGATTTGTGACCCAAGGTGTGATCTATCCTGGAGAATGTTCCGTGAGCACTTGAGAAGAAAGTGTAATCTGCTGTTTTTGGATGGAATGTCCAATAAATATCAATTAAATCTATCTGGTCTATTTTGTCATTTAAAGCTTCTGTTTCCTTATTTATTTTCATTTAGGATGATCTGTCCATTTGTTGAAGTGAGGTGTTAAATTCCCCCACTATTATTGTATTGCTGTCGATTTCCTCTTTTATAGCTTTTAGCAGTTGCCTTATGTATTGAGGTGCTCCTATGTTGGGTTCATATATATTTATAATTGTTATATCTTCTTCTTAGATTGATCCCTTGATCATTATGTAGTGTCCTTCCTTGTCTCTTATAACATTCTTTATTTTAAAGTCTATTTTATCTGATATGAGTATAGCTACTCCAGCTTTCATTTGATTTCCATTGGCATGGAATATCTTTTTCCATCCCCTCACTTTCAGTCTGTATGTGTCCCTGGGTCTGAAGTGGGTCTCTTGTAGACAGCATATAGATGGGTCTTGTTTTTGTATCCATTCAGCAAGCCTGTGTCTTTTGGTTGGAGCATTTAATCCATTTACGTTTAAGGTAATTATCGATATGTATGTTCCTATGACCATTATCTTAACTGTTTTGGGTTTGTTTTTGTAGGTCCTTTTCTTCTCTTGTGTTTCCCACTTAGAGAAGTTCCTTTTGCATTTATTGTAGAGCTGGTCTGGTGGTGCTGAATTCTCTTAGCTTTTGCTTGCCTGTAAAGCTTTTGATTTCTCCATCAAATCTAAATGAGATCCTTGGGGAGTAGAGTAATCTTGGTTGTAGGTTCTTCCCTTTCATCACTTTAAGTATATCATGCCACTCCCTTCTGGCTTGTAGATTTTCTGCTGAGAAATCAGCTGTTAACCTTATGGGAGTTTCCTTGTATGTTATTTGTCACTTTTCCCTTGCCACTTTCAATAATTTTTCTTTGTCTTTAATTTTTGCCAATTTGATTAATATGTGTTTCGGCATGTTTCTTCTTGGGTTTATCCTGTATGGGACTCTCTGCGCTTCCTGGACTTGGCTGGTTATTTCCTTTCCCATGTTATGGAAGTTTTTGACTATAATCTCTTCAAATATTTTCTCTGGTCCTTTCTCTCTCTCTTCTCCTTCTGGGACCCCTATAATGTGAATGTTTTTGCATTTAATGTTGTCCCAGAGGTCTCTTAGGCTGTCTTCATTTCTTTTCATTCTTTTTTCTTTATTCTGTTCCACAGCAGTGAATTCCACCATTCTGTCTTCCAGGTCACTTATCCGTTATTCTGCTATTGATTCCTTCTAGTGTAGTTTTCACTTCAGTTTTTGTATTGTTCATCTCTGTTTGTTTGTTCTTTAATTCTTCGAGTTCTTTGTTAAACATTTGTTGCATCTTCTCGATCTTTGCCTCTATTCTTTTTCTGAGGTCCTGGATCATCTTTATTATCATTATTCTGATTCTTTTTCTGGAAGGTTGCCTATCTTCACTTCATTTAGTTGTTTTTCTGGGGTTTTATGTTGTTCCTTCATCTGGTATATAGCCCTCTGCCTTTTCATCTTGTCTATCTTTCTGTGAATGTGGTTCCCCCCCAACCCCGCCCCACAGGCTGCAGGATTATAGTTCTTCTTGCTTCTGCTGTCTGCCCTCTGGTGGATGAGGCTATCTAAGAGGCTTGATGGGAGGGACTGTTGGTGGGTAGAGCTGACTGTTGCTCTATTGAGCAGAGCTCAGTAAAACTTTAATCCACTTGACTGTTGATGGGTGGGGCTGGGTTCCCTCCCTGTTCATTGTTTGGCCTGAGGCAACCCAACCCTGAAGCCTACCTGGGCTCTTTGGTGGGGCTAATGACAGACTCTGAGAGGGCTTATGCCAAGGAGTACTTCCCAGAAATTCTGCTGCCAGTGTCCTTGTCCCCACAGTGAAACAGAGCCACCCCCCACCTCTGCAGGAGACCCTCCAACACTAGCAGGTAGGTCTTGTTCTGTCTCCCCCGGGGTCATGGCTCCTTACCCTGGGTCCCGATGCTCGCAGTACTTTGTGTGTGCCCTCCAAGAGTGGAGTCTTTTTCCCCAGTCCTGTCAAAGTCCTGCAATCAATTCCCACTAGGCTTCAAAGTCTGATTCTCTAGGAATTCCTCCTCCCGTTGCCGGACCCCCAAGTTGGGAAGCCTGACGTGGGGCTCAGAACCTTCACTCTAGTGGGTGGACTTCTGTGGTATAAGTGTTCCCCAGTCTGTGATTCACCCCCCCAGCAGTTATGGGATTTGATTTTACTGTGATTGCACCCCTCCTACCATCTCATTGTGGCTTCTCCTTTGTCTTTGGATGTGGGGTATCTTTTTTGGTGAGTTCCAGTGTCTTCCTTTCGATGATTGTCCAGCAGCTAGTTGTGATTCTGGTATTCTTGCAAGAGGTAGTGAGAGCACGTCCTTCTACTCTACCATCTTGGTTCCTTCTCCCCAACCTGTCTTTATTAGCACCTTTAACATGCAGGCCCTGTGCCAGATAATGGGAATATGATGATATTGAGGTAAATGGTTTGATTTACCCAGACCTCTGAGGAAGCCCTCCTCTCTCTCACCAAAATCTCCTGAAAGCCTTTTGTTCAAACAATACAAAACCATGGAGTTTTGCTGTAATTCTCCATTTATACATGAAATCTCTGGCTTTTCTAATTCACCAGCATGCATTATTTTGCTCCAAATACATAAAAACCCTATAAATTTGGAAAATCTTCCAGTTTAGGCTGCTTACACTGCCAGCTCACATTCTGAGCCCTCTGTATCCTCCAGAGGCCTCCTTGTTATGCGTCCTGTGTACTGGGGCATTATCAACAGTGCTGTATTAATGTTAAATGTGATGAAGACCAGCTTCCTGATGGATTGAAGCTAAGAGAGGAAGTACCAAAAGTCTGAAGCTCACCGCATAAATCAGAAACTACTTCATGTTGTGACCATGATAAATACTTCTGAAAATATCTATGAGGAAAAGTTTAGAAGAGTCTTGGGGCACTGTATTATACCTGAATTAAAAAGCAGCCTTGCTAAAAATGAACTTTTCTCCAGGCCAGTATGCTTGTTGTTTTCTGTTTATAAATGAAGTATAGCAAAAACTCTATAAGGTATTTAAGAGATCTTGCAGTTCAAATCCAGCTTGCATTTTGCAAAGGCGTGGCTACCATATTAGGCAGACAGGGTTATTTTTCATAGAGCTAATAGATAAAGGTCCTAAGTGTTTGTCAATCTCTTGTTTTCATGAACTATACCAATTTCCTTTTATCTTTTCATTTTGACGGATATCCCTTCTCTCTCAGATTCCAATAATAGCCTATTAAAGATTATTACTCAGTTTTGTTCAATATCTGGGAAGTTAAATATTTCATTCTTTGAGTTTATTATTTGGACTCCCATACAAGATCCCTGGAATGGGTTCTGAAGACCTAAAATTATGGTGGCAAATGGGTTAACTAAAATGACAGAATAGTTGGATTTCACTATCACAAAATCATAGGTCTGTTTCTGCAATGATATTATTTTCAACTCATTTCATACTTTGGTTAGAAATTGATCTCTTTTTTAGACAAGCTGAATTCATTTTGTTCCTCAAATTACTGATTTAGAGTTCATGGATGAACCTGGTGGGTTAGGATAGTTTTGTGAATAACAGTCTCCAAAGAACAAAATGGTCCTTTCCATTACAACAATCTAGAGAAAGAGTGTGTTGTGTTAGGAACACACACGTCCTGGACCGGAAATGTTCCCTTACCAAACTTAAGGAGTATCTTAAACTCCCTCATTTGTTAATAATAGCATAATAGTAATAGAAACAACCAACACAGGCCTTCAGACAATGAAGCTATGTTCTTAATTACCATGCAATACTGATTCAGCTTCCTGGTTCATAAAAGAGGAACAATGCTATATTGAATCCATTTAAAATAAGGTTAATAACTAAATAGAAACTCTATCTACTCTATATTAGTATAGCAACATCACTAAAAGGTCCAGCTCTGGAGTCAATGTGACCATGGGCAGGCTACTTCAACTTACTCACCCTCAGTTTTCTTTTCTGGATAATAGAGATGCAAATAGTACCTTTATTATTTCATTTTATGAGTCAAATAATGTAAATAAAATTATTCCAATACTTTGTATAATGTTAGAGCTCAGAAAATGGCAAATTACATTAACACTATTATTATTAACTGGTATATGCTACAGCATGTAGAAAAAAAAGTAAAAGCATTACACAGAATGGTCAAGGTGAATATTCAACAGTGATATGATTGAAGACTATCACTCGTCCCCTCCTGAAGACATTGAGAAGACATTAAGAATAATGTGTCATTCTACAGTTGGGAAAACACCAAAGCAAAGCCCAGAAGAAGCTAAGTAGCCTGGAGGTGGATGCCAAGAGGGAAAAGCCTCCTGCCTATTAGGTGTTAATTACATTGGAGCCAAAGGAGGTAATTTAAAAATCACACTGAGAAACATTTAATAAAATGAAACTTTACACAAGCAGTATATAAGTTGCTTAAATAATTCAGAGACTTTTAATGTTTAGCTGTAACTTTGTTGGGGGTGGGGGTAGTAGAGAATCAAGACAAGGAAATGCCCAGATCTGTGAGGATCACATTGAATCCAAGATGCCCTATTATAGAGGGGAAGATGTATCGACTGGGTGAATTACAAAGCACAAATTCTGTTCCAAAAGACAGGTGCAGATTCAGGTAATGTGAAGCAATAAACTAAATGCACTTGAAAAAGTGTTGGTAAAGTCAAATATATTTGAAACATACACACTTCAATGTTGTTTAATTTTGTTTATTATTTATCTGTACTTGGAGAAATCACCATATCCTCCCCAACACCACCACTACCACCACCTCACCATCTTCATGGTCCTATTGAATTTTGAAAAATAAAGCCTCAAAAAATCATGCTGTTAAGGGTTTGAGTTCTGGGTGGGGGGTTAGCATTTTTTTTAAATTAGAGTATAATTGCTTTACCATGTTGTGTTAGTTTCTGCTGTACAACAAAGTGAATCAGCTATATGTATACATATATCCCCTCCCTCTTGGATCTCTCTCCCACTTCCCCATTCCACCCATCTAGTCATCACAGAGCACCGAGCTGAGCTCCCTGTGCTATACAGCAGGTTCCCACTAGCTGTCTACTTTACACATGGTTGTATATATGTGTCAATCTTAATCTCCCAATTCGTCCCACCCTTCCCTTCATGCCCTGTGTCCACACGTCCACGCTCTACGTCTGTGTCTCTATTCCTGCGTTAGAAATAGGTTAATTGACTATCAACTCTCTTTGAAAAGCCATTTGAAAGCAATTGTGGAGTAAAGAAGGGAATGTTTTGAGGAATAGGTGCTAGTCTTGGATGGACATGTCCAGAAGTCTGGAAACCAATCCAGGAGAGTTTTCTTAGAATAGAGTCCACAATCTGGTAACTGCCTGGACAAGTAGACTGAGTAGAGGTCACTTATGAGGGACATTTATTAAATGTCCAGGGAAGGGATCGAATTGAGGAGAACTTGCTAGTCAGTATTGCCATTTTCACTTAACTGGGAATTAGTGCCTCCACCCAGAATTTCCCCCAGTCAGCCAAGAGTCCCCTTTTATTTGGAGTGAGAATAGTGCCTGCTCTGACCTGAATTGTTTCTCACCACATTATTTTATCATCTAATGAGGATGTTTCCTCACAAAGCCCCAAAGTTACAAGTTAAACAGTTGGGGAAATTATTAATTAAAAACAAAATTTTCTTCCAACCCAGAAAAACTCTCGAGAAAAGTTGTAGAGAAAATAGTTTATTGAAAAAGCATTAAACCAGAATGTCATGCACATCACAGGCAGTACTCTGAGAGACTGCAAGACAGAAAGAAGTCTTACGCATTTATAACCAGGTAAATACAACCTACTACCTACATAGTCTCTAGATAAACAACAATTAGTCCTCAAATAAGAGGGCACAACAGTACCATTTATTACACACAAACTTACCCTAAATTTACCTGGTAATTGGAGTGACCACCCATGTTATTTAATTGATTTATACAAAGGAAAAATAAACTTCTCATATCTGTTTGACGGGAGGTAGTTTTGCAACTTGGAGCCCTGTGCCCACTGAAGCTAGGCTCTTACCATCCCACAGCAACTGAAAAATAGGGGTACTATCTCTGTTGATGTTTACTTTTCAAGGAGATAGCTCCCAGACCCTTAAGAAAGACACTCCTGGATTATAAATCTGGCAAGGGACTTATTTAGTTTCTAGAAATTTTTACATACATTTCAAAGAGACAGAGAAAGAACTTACAAGTTTTCTAAAGTATATGCTCTAACAAAAGAGAAGGATGAGAAGATGTTCCCTATTTCCAACAGGGAAAATTAAGCCTCTTTTTAAAAAAATTTATTTAAATGGGGACCTTGGACCTCAATGTAATGGTGGAGAGGCATCCCCATGCTGGTGCTCATGGGTGGAATGAGTGACCATAGTAGGGCTCTCCCACCTGAAACAGCAACACAGGTGGTGACCATTCCAGTGAAGAGAATAGTGTCTGAAATATTTGCTCCTTAAAATGTTGTTGAAAAAATAATAATAAAAAGAAAACCCAACATGTAGCTTAAAGAAAAAGACACATGTATAATGCATTTTAATGCCCAGTTTCATTGTTTTGGGTCATTTACAAAAAGGTAATGATGTGATTATTTCTCTCTGGCTGGCCAACATGCCTTTTTCTCACCCAGTGGATTCTCAAACACTTCTTTCTTTCTTGTACTGAATTCAGAGACTCATTTTTCGTTTGTTTGTTTTTTCACCAGTGCATGGAAATTATAATGCTATCCCACAGTGCGTCAAGATAATTTACAAAACCTAACGAGAGAAAGGATGGGAAAATGTTTCTAAAGTTAAAGTGAAGTATTGCCATTGCTAAAAGTAAAATGGCTTGGGATAATTCAAAGAATGGTCACTCCAAAAGATACATTAGGCTTTTGAACACATTATACAGAAGATGTATTTAAACTGAACATCTGAATAGGTACTGGTTCCCTGTAAATGTTGATTAAATTGGCTTGTAAGAGGCAAGGGTGGGGGGAGCAGGAGAAGCATTTCTTATTGTAAGGCATCTCTCTCTTCCTCATGGATAACGCATAAAACAGCAACAGTTGTTTTCACTGGTGTTTGTCCTTGGAAAACTTTATGTTTACTATCTTTCATAAGCACTTGTGACCATCAAAGAAGACATTTTGTTTTAGGGGCTCCAAATCACCTATATCTTAAGATAAATCTGAATTTTTCTCACACCAATATCTCTGCCTGAACTAGAGTCCAAATATCTGACTTTGTTCTTGTGTAACTTAGGTTTTACAATCAAGTCACAAACTTGATCTGATGAACGCATTAAGAGAAAAAGAAAACTTACAGGATATGTCATAAAATAAGTAAATACAACCCAACTCCCACATCTTCCCTGTTTCTATCTAATATCCTGGGTAATTAAATTTATGTTTAGAATGATCCTAAAGCTTTGGAAAGTCTTTAGAATGTTAATCATGTTGTCAATGATATTCCACAACATTTTAGTGGACATTGATTTCATTGTACCTCATTTCTTTGGAAACTGATAATCTAAGTATAAAATGGTTAATCCTGATTAAGCAGACTATACATGTGATTGGAATATTCTTTTTTGTAAACACATTCCTGGAAAAATGATAGTTGACTACTCATAATATTTTTTGTTAAAATAACAAAATATATAGATACTGTAGGCTGGCTTTTCATCAAACTGATGTCTGAGCATCATATGGGTGGATCCAAAAGGTCCCTAGAACCCAGACACCACACACAAATGCTAAAATGCTGTGATTACACAAGGATAGTCACTCAGTTTGGCTATTGTTTACAAATTGTAAAGACACCTATATATCAGCCACCAGGAACAACTTAAATATTTTCCCTTTTGATTCTTTACACCAAATGTTGACCAAGCAGAATGCCATATTGTCACCCAATATGTTTTAATAAAAATAGTCAAGAAAAGATATATCTATATTTTTCCTAAAGTATATGCTGGTGATAAAGAATGTATGAAGCAGTTTGTAAACACACCAGCAGTGATCCATCTTCTAACAGATGGTGAAAACTGGGCTGTACTTTTAGCTCAATTTTAATAATAAGCTCTTTGAGAACAACAAGGCTGGCTTCAAAAAGGAGCAGCTGGCACAGACAAAAGAAATAGAATGTATTCAAGGTTGGTCTAAATAGGTCTCCAGAGCATTTCTGCATGAATGGCTTTATGGATTCCCACTAAGCCTTATCCCTCAGACAAACTGTAATGTTTCACATGATCCATCACATTCTTAAAATGAATGCACAGACAATGTCCTGGAAGTAAAAGTCCTCTTGTGACAATTGCCCTTTCCAACTTGTGTTTCATACTTGAAGGGAAAAAAATAAATTAAATACATTCCACTGAATATTACATTCATTCCTTGTTAACAAAAATATGCTCAAAAGATAAAAACATTTGTCTTAATTCAGAAAGGTTTTTTTAGGAGAAGGAATGAAATTCAAGTTTATGTTTGTTTTTAAATAAATTTATTGTACACCAGTTATCGAGTGTGATACCTTTATGTTTACTTTACTATTGATACTCAATCTAAATATAAACTTGAGCAGATTTTTCAAGTCAAATGTCAGTGGGACAAT
This sequence comes from Balaenoptera borealis, assembly GCF_965194805.1. NCBI lineage: Eukaryota > Metazoa > Chordata > Mammalia > Artiodactyla > Balaenopteridae > Balaenoptera > Balaenoptera borealis. The sequence continues at coordinate 33,854,484 of NC_138875.1, forward strand.
TATGGAGAAATCCCTGTAGTGTTCCTGCTGATACCTGGTAATGCTACAATCTTAGATGTCTGCAGCAACTAAGATCAGATAACACTGGTAAATGACAGAGATTGCCACACCTATTTTGTATGTCTTTTCCTCTAAAGAACACTATGTCCTAACAAGAATGTGCAGGACACTCACTAAAGAGAAAATGAAGCCCAGGATAGAAAACATGGAAAGAGTATTATCCAGTTGTTTTCAAGGAGCTTAATGTCAATTGCTGGTAAAAATCTAGAGCTGGTTATTAAGCACATAGATTTTGAAGGTAATCACTGGGACAACAAACCTAAATTAATAAAGAAAAATCAGGCAACACTCACTATAGCAGAGACTAACATACTGCTAGAGAATGGAAGCTTGTTCTGTGAATTAAGAGCCTTTTGTGTCCATGAGAACTGCATTTGAATCATAGCTCAGACACATACTAGGTGGCTGATGCTGCATAAGTTATTCGCATGCCTGAGCCTCAATTTTCTCATATGTGAGATGGCTATAGTAACTGTAATTGTGTATAGGATTAATATTTCAATGAGTTCATGATGTAAAGAGTATATCTTTACATACTATATCCTCCAGAAGTGTGGGAATACTTACTATTAATATGCAAAAGTTTTTAAAAGGAGAGTCTAGAGTTAGAAATAATTGTGAAAGATCTTAAATGAACTTTGAACCATTGGGAGCCTGATTAACATTTGTAGAAATTCTTTTATTGTCACAGAAAGGAGGGGATGGTGACTCGTGCTGTTATTCCTACTTCATAGAAAGGCTGTTTAGACACAAAGGGTTCTCAGCCCAACTATCCCACAAGTTAGGGATAATATTTGCTTTTGTCTGCTTCCAAATTACAACCATTATAAAACATCTTGACCTAAACTATGAACCCATTATTTAAAATGCCAATTAAATGTCATTACAATATAACCTTTCTAGCTCTTAACCCTGAGGAATCTGGAATAAATGAGGAAAACAATCAAAAAGCATTGACCAATTTTAAGCCAAGAGTGAAGATTCTAAGGCTGATGGGTTTTAGTGGTATTTTCCCCTGTAACAATAACCATTTTACTGGATTGTTCTGTGAGATCTGCTTTCCAAAATGGTATCAAAGTAGAACAATCTATAAAAGTAGCTTGGACTATTTATTTTTCTCATTATCCTTAGAAAAACACTCAGTTCAGAAAATCATGAGCTTGTAGTGGCTTGCTATTAAATCCAGTTTTATCTACTGATGATAGTTTCTTCTGTTTTAAAATAGAAGAGAGAGCTTTGATGATCATGGTCACACGGTATAAGTACTGAGGCCATATGCTGTCCGCTGCCCTTATTCAGGAGATCATTTGTTCACAGCTCCCATCTTTGCAACGTCTGATTATCTCAATTATTGGCAGTGGTTCTTAGAAAGGGGAGAACAGTCCTTCCATTAACATCTGAAGGAAGTAGCTTGCTGAGAAGCTCCACCCATCTATCAATCATAATGAGCCAGATCTCTTTTCAAAGGCATTCCTGCAGTGAGAACTCATTCAAGTGTCAAAGCATAGTTATAATGGAAAAGTTGATTTTTACCCTGGTAGTCTTGAAAGTCTGAGGATTAAACTTGATTACCCAGATCCTAATAAAATGTAAAAGCCCAGAATGTATCATGAATTGTAGAGAAATCCCCTAGATGGGGAGGGGGGAGGTAATGTATAACATATTAGAAGACCCTCAAACCAGTCATAAGAGAACCTGAAAAAAATCATTGAGACACTGTCAAGAGTGGGGATCAGAACACTGATTACAGGGAAAGTGGCTGATGTTAGTAGTAGAACTGTCACCTTTGCCCTCAAGGATGATGAGGAATATCTGTATCCTCAGAGTAAAAGAATACAGGAAAAGAGCTATCCAGGGTATAAAAGGCAAAGTCACACAAACAGGCTGCAGACTTGGGTGTGGGTTATTCCTAGGGGTTTCTTATTTCAGTAAGGAGAGAAGGCATGGTGTGGATAATGGGTCATACCTGCTGGGGAAAGGGATGCATCCTCAGTAAGCCAGGTCTAGAGAGGTACCTGTGGAACAGAAAAGAAGCTACTCTCAATAAGGTCGACCTCTAGTTCAGGGGCAAGAAGTATGCTATGGTTGCCTCCCCTTAACTCTGCCCATCACCTCAGCCTGTCCACCCTAACCTGGCCTGTTGCTCAGGCCTACAGTCATAGCACAGTATCAGTGCCCACAATCAGAAAAAAGGCCCTCTGTTCTCATGGGTTTCAGGGTATGCTACACCAAAATATGACTCCTTGGCATACTGAATATTTCAGGCTGAAGGAATTTGAGAAATAGCATGTGTAGGAGGGACTTTCTGACCTTCCCCTGAAGCAAGTGTTAAAACCCTCATGTGAGAGGTACCCTCCCTCCCTATACCTGAAGAAAAGGAACATCCTTATGTGGACTAAAAATTTCTGCCTGCCATTTCAGCAAACAAACAGCAAATGTTGCCAGCCATCAAGCTGTCAGTCACTGCAGCTACCACAGTGGCTCCCTGAGGGGAATTCATGATGGAGTAAAATAGGATACTTTTCCTAGATAGTTAAGATGCATATCAAAGTAATAATTTCAGTGAGCCCAGACTCTTGGATCTTCCCAAGCATAGAAAGCACTAAAATCGTGAAGTTCAGATGTCTGTTTTTTTTGTGATTAGCAGTATTCTTTTGATGTTTGATACATTTTTTTTTTCCAGCAAAAACTCCTATATGTCCTCATTCCTCCCTTACCTCTTTGGAAGAGTTCTTCAGAGCTATCTGAGAGGCTGTCTCCTGGGGTATAGTCCTCTGTAAGGTCCACGAATAAACATAACTCTCAACATTTAGATTACACTTTTTTTTCCAGTCGATGATTTTGGTGACCAACAAAGGGACACAGAGCAGACTTCTTTCCTTCAGCTGAACTCTACAAGGAACCAGACCTTTGGTACCAGCAGAGGCTTTTTGTGCCTGTCCACCTTCTCAGAGAGTCCAGACAAATTTGAGTGGGTCTTTCCTGGGTCTTGGATCTCCCATTATTGGCTGATGACCCTAAGTTTTATTTGGTGATGTTAAGCTACTCTCTGGATGAGTAGGTTTTCCTTGAAACTTAGTTTCAAGAAGAGGTACCTGGGTTATCCTCATTTGAAAGACACTCTGTGAGGGGAACCACTGACTGAAACCACCCGCCCTGGCCAAGCAAGATGGTAACCCCTTGCATGAGCTATCTTACAACAGAAGGTCCTGGTAAGGAACATGGAACTAACAAGTTACCACCAACCGGAAGAATTCGGGAAAGGTCAAAAAGAGAGAGGAAACACCAGTCCACATGGCTTAACAATCTCCCAGAATCCTTCTCACTGGGATCCATCTTGGCTGAGTGATGCGTGCACCACCAGGAGGGACCCTGAGTCAGAATGATTGGCCAGAGACAGCTCAGAAACTAACCCCATTACCATAAAACCGGTGACTGTAAGCCATGTGGCAGAGCAGTTCTCCTGGGTTCTCTTACCCTGCTACTCTCTGCCCAGGCTCCCCCTCCTAATAAAGTCTCTTGCTTTGTCAGCACGTGTGTCTCCTCGGACAATTCATTTCTGAGTGTTAGACAAGAGCTCACTTTTGGGCCCTGGAAGGGGTCCCCCTTTCTGCAACAACTCAGTGGGTTATTCTCAGTTGAAAGACACTAAGAAGACTATTTTGGGGAGAAAACTTTCTAGATCTTGTGAAGGCTACATCCTTTGTATTCTCTCGTGGAGACGCCTCTTGCATCTTCTTGGTTTGAGTCACTATTAAGATACTACCCATCAATGGCCAGATGATAGATCCTTTAAATTAGAGAAACTTCTAAATTGGTAAATTTTTAGAGAGCTCTCATTATAACCAGCTGTTTTACTAGTACTTATAAAAAACCAAAATATTAATAGAAGGTCGATATATATAGTGGCTAACATGAGAACTTCCTTAGTTTAAAACAAACAAACAAACAAACAAAAAAACGGTTTGAGAAGCCTTATTTGTGGTCTGGGCTTTCCCTCAATGGGTCTTACGCATCCTAATAAAACATCAGATTAATTGTTAATTAGGTTGATTAAGAAGAAGCTGAGGGAAAAATCAAGAGACTTCTTCCCATAAAGGTTAAAATTTTAAAGGGACTTATCCCAACAGGACAGAAATCTTTAGATGGCTATTAAGAAATGGGATAACTAAAACAGATATTAAAAGGATTAAAACAAAAGATTTTGATACAAAACTACCTAAGGTTAGATGGGCTAAAGGGATCCCTTATCAGTCCCTAACATTAAAGGACCCCAAACAGGTCTGCTCTATTTACCCCTTTATATATAATATATATTATATATTCTATATATATATTCTATATATATATATAGAATATATATATAGAATATAATATATATATATATAAAATATACATATTAAGCTGGAAGAAAATTACACTGGAGTGCCTAGCCAGAAATTGTTTGGGGCAACAGTTATGAACTAGAAAGTTTATAGTGTAATACCTAAGTTTTAAAAGTGAAGCTACGAGATCTCTAGTTATGTCTGTTTTTCTGTCTGTGTGTACATTATACATATGTATTAAAGTTAGCTTAGGTTTTGGTTTAATTGGTGAGGACATGTCTTTGGAGTCATCAATATGATGTTACCTGTATTATACCTAGGTTTACTGAGGATCAATAAGTTTATGTTATTTCTGTTGCAGAGTTTGTCAGAAAAAAAAAATTTTGGTATGATGATATTTTCATAAGTTATAAAATAAAGGTAAATGAGATAAGAGTTTTTCAGGTGAACTCTTTAGGAATAATTATATTTTGGGTATGTCTATCCAAAATAGTTTCTCCAGAATTTTGGCAACCTGAAACTTAGAGTTTTGCTAAGTTAAGTTAAATTATGGAATTTATTGAATATCCAGATCATTTTGAATAAGATAAAATACTGGAACATTGACTGTTAAACAGGTCTAAGTTTACCTACTTTTGTCTTCTTATGAGAGGGAAACTAAAAATGTTTGGGTTTATTAGACACATATTTTGTATCACATTGAGGAAAGAAATTTTGCTATAAGAAGATATACATTTCTAGAGGTTATGGAATACGCTTATTTTGACAATCAGGAAATACTGGCATGACAAACAGTTCAGAATTACTCATTTCTCAGGTTTCACTAGACATTAAGATTTTTAAGGGTTAAAATTATAATATATGTAATTAAAGCTACAGGGATAATAAGAGAAACATTTCAGTATTCAAAGAAAGTAGAATGTATGTTTTCAGGAAAAGAAGGTAGGAGGAATGGAAGTGCATTTTGTTAAGGGGAAAGAAAGTGATTTTGTCCTAAAGCTGGTTATTTCTAAATGGGAAAGAAAAATAAGAGATAAACTAATATAGATGCAGAAAGTTGAGGAAGGTTTGGTAGAAAGGGAGTCCTGAGTTTTATTCCTGGTCAGGCTGGATTTGGATTGAATTTAATTAGGTAAATGAATTTTGTTATTGAGGGTGGGCTGGTGCAGGACTAGAGTTTGGTTTTCTCTTTCTGTTAAGAGAACAACGTTTTCTTAGAATGTTGACCTACTTTTGATAACAGAGTGTGAGTTTCTATGCCTTCTAAATGATCAGTATTTGCCTTAAAGATCTTTTATTGTCACTTTGGTTGAATGAATAAATATTGTTTAATAAATTATATGGGACTAAAGAACTGATAAATATGATTTATAATTTTATGACTTTTTTTCTGAAATATACTGGCTTTTAATCTTTGTTTTCCAGAAAAATCTTTCCTCTTATATTAACTGTGACCTACAACAATTTGATAAAGTATACTTTGTAAACAATGATGAAACATTTATCTTTTTCTCTCTACCTGATCTATCCAGAATTTGGCTTCTCCAGCTGGCTCCCCTGTAGATGTGATGGCTTAACCAACCAGATTACAACTAGTTATACTAATCATTGTTTTCATTTGACCTCTCTTTTTATTTTCAAATTATTTATGCCTTGTGCCTCGCTCTGCTGTACTATGACTTTATTAATGTTATTAAGTGTATTACTTACATTCTGTCTATTTTATAAGATTGGTGTCTCTTGCATTATCAAATGTGTAACTAGGCCTCCAACAAAATTATTGATGGCTAAATGTCTTGAGACAGTCAATCATGTATTCTATGTAGATAGAATAATTGTAATACTTTAACTCTAGATATGGGAAGAAGCATCAAGGGAAAACATTTCCTGGATCATAATAGACTTAGTAAGACAGGTGACCCAGAGCATTTTAGGTTATCAAAAATGGCTTAATCCAAAAATTAACATATTGAGTTATCAACAGAATCCTCACCTGGTCTAGGAATGAGCCTTCCTATTGCAGTGGGACAAATTGGTCATAAAATGCTTCCCAAACCTTGGTGGAATTTATGACCAAGAGGAGGCACTGTGGACAAAAAATGTTGCCTGCCATTTCAGTAAATAATGTTGCAGCCATCAGCCACTGCAGCCACCCCAGTGGTGCCCTGAGGGGGATGCAGGATGGAGAAAAACAGGTTACTGGTCCTAGATAGTTAAGATATCAAAGGAATAATTTCAATGAACCCAGACTCTTGCATCTTACCATACACAGAAAAGCACTAAAATCATTAAGTTGAGATTTCTGTATTTTGTGATTAGCAGTAACCTTTTGATGTTCAGCTACATTTTTTTTTTTTTTTTTTCAGCAAGAACTCCTATATATCCTGGCTCTTCCCTTACTTCTTTGGAACAGTTCCTCAGAGCTATCTGAAAGGCTGTCTCCCAGGCTATAGCCCTCAGTAAGGTTCCCAAATAAAACATAACTCTCAGCTTATGGTTGTGCATTTTTTCCCCAGTGGACACATCTCTGAAGACAAAGAGACACAGAGAGAAATCTGAACAAACAAGCCTTGTTAAGTTTTCCTGAATTTATTACACTTAGCTCATACTCTTTGCCCTACCATATCTTTCTTCAACTTTCCACTGGTCATCAAACCTAACATAAAAACACTCAGGTTTAACCATTTCTTTGGGTCTTCATTTCCTTATGAAGACTCTTGGGTCATGTAAAACTTATATAATAAATTTGTATGCTTTCTCTCCTGTCAGTTTAATTTTCAGACCCAGTCAGGAACTCTAAGAGGATCAGGTAAAGGAAAACTTTTCCTCCTTTACACAATCATCTTCCTTATCAACTCCCTAGCCTCTGTGACCACTCCCTGCCTTCTACTTTAATCCTGAGCACTGCTTGTAGTTTCCTAGCTAAATAGGTCACTTCATATCTGTTCATTTTGAGTAATACTGGTCTCCCCAACTCTACCTCCCTGACATATCTTTGCTACCCTTCTTCCCTTAGCAAATGTCTATTTATTTTTAAGCTTCCACTCAAAAATTTTCTCCAGAGAGCCTTTACTGACCTCTCCTTACATCTGCACTTCAGGGTTAGACCTCTGTGAATCCTATCACTGCATTATTAATTTATTTATGTGTCTCTCCTTTCAGACCATGACCACTTTGAGGGCAGACAGAGACTGTGCTTTATCATCTTATACTTCCAGGGTCCAGCATGTGAAAAGGTACTAAAATTGAATGATGTATTACCTATACCACCTTGAGCGGCACCAGGTTGGTGGCCAGGAAAATATTTGTCTCACATACAAGTAGGATCTGAACTGCTTTGATTATCACAGTTGTCTCTAAAGGCACATTTCTTCCTAAAGCCCACTATTATAGACTTGAATCAAGGGCTCCCAAGAAGAACAGAAGATTTTCCCCCAACGGGATTAAAGTCTGTGCAGATGGAACCAGGGAATTGAAACTGTCCTGGCACTGGAGCTATAAAACACATAAAGAAATTTTAGTGAAATGGTAGATTCAAGGATCCAAATTAGAATATACACACTTATCATTCTAGAAGAAAAACCTCAAAACCTTGAAAGCCAGCATGGGAAAGAAGACCAAAATCCAATTTGCAGTGATTAAGAAAATGAAAACCCAAATTGGCAAGTCCACAGAGACAGTCAGTTTAAGTCAAGGACTCTTAAGACTCCTTTTGGGTAAAATCAAACAATGAAAGTCTCCAACATCATACTCTCTGATATAAATCCAAATGGACTGGCCTCTGGACTCTAGAAGGGAACACACATACACACACACTCATATACACATATACACATCTTCAGGGAACAAGGAAAATATAACTCAACCCAGGGTTAAAAAGAGAATATATTAGGTTAACCAATATGTTAGCTGATAAGAACCACCAGAAACCATAAATATTACCTGCACTGATATCAATTTTAGGCCAGAAATTTGATTTTAAAGTCACCAGTGACCCACAAAGACAGGCTCAGTAACCAACCCTGCCAACAAATAGTAGAACCCACTGTAACCTCTTCCCTCACGTTACTCTTTTCTAAATCAGTCTCAAGAATACAGTTAAGTGATAGAGCTTGTGATTTTGTTTCCATGAAGACTGGGACATGAGTTCTTAGCTTCTTCTCTAGGAGGAAGGACTAATAAGGTTGCACATTCCCCAAACATAGTGAAGGCTTTAAAAAGTTCTGGGGAGCCAGAAAATATGATAAACGTCCACTACACATATCTAACATATGTATTCTTCAAAGCCACCCAATGAGGAAGGTATTAGGTTGGCCAAAAAGTTTGTTCAGGTTTTCAGGAATAGCGTATGTAGAAACCCGAACGAACTTTTTGGCCAACCCAATATTACCTTCCAAAATTTCCAGATTAAAAAAATAAGGCAAACTGGGACAGTAACTTGCACAAGGTTATAGAGCTAGTAAATGGCCAGTAAAAGAATCCAATTCACGGCAGACATCATCATTCTCCACGTGGTGTGTGTATGTCTGCCAAGGGGGAAACCCAGAGTCTACACTGAAAAGTTATCATAGAGAGGAGGAATCAAAGAGAATGCTGGGAAAATATTATGCCTTGTCTTTCCCAAACTCCCAGGAGAGCCAGGAGGTGGAGCCTCTACCTACCTTAAATAAAGTCAATATAGCATCAAGGAGCTGCTCAGTTACCCAGCAACTTTGTGGGTGCATGATCAGTGGGCGTTTACATGAGTCCACCTCCCACTGCGCACACATCTGCATGCATTTTTCCTTACACATTTGGGGATAAACATCTAAAATGCAGAAGGATTAAATGCTTTTTTCTCTACAGTGGGGTAGGAGTATGTGGATTAAAAACATTTGGCAATTTTCTTCAGAATATAAAGCTACCCTCACCTTCCTCATCTGAGATTCTGAAGTCCCTGTTATGGACTGAATGTGTGTTCTACCCTGCCCACCCCCCCGAATTTAATGTTGAAACCCTACCCACAAGTGTGATGATATTAAGAGGTGAGACCTAAGGGAGGTAATTGAGATTAGATGAGGTCAGGAAAGAGCTGCAACAAAAAGAGAGCCTTCTACAAGGCAGGAAGCAGGCCCTCACCAGACACTGGATATGTCTATTCCCTGACCTTGGACTTCCCATTCTCCAGAACTGAGAGAAATAAATGTTTGCTGTTTAAGCCACTCAGGCTGTGATATTTCTGAAGTAAGCTCCTTTTTCCTTTAACCACAAATCAACGTAATTTATTTATATACATATATCACCTGCCTGTTTTTCTGCTTGCCTCTATCATTTTTCAACAATAACAGCTGGGCTGAGAGTTGGGAGATGTGATTTTAGTCCTGTCTGTGTGACTCCAGACAGGTTACTTCCCTTCTCTGTCTCAGGCTCCTCAATAATAAGAAGAGGGGAGGGGTGGAGAAGAGACAATGATCTCTACTCACAGTCTTCCACATTCTGTAATTTTTTTCTTGTCCTGGCTAACTCACAGAGCAACTGGGAGGAATACATGACATAAGGCATTTGGGAGTGCTGTGAAAATTTTACAGGATCTGAATAACGTAGCATTATTTAAATGTACAACCAGCTGATCGATTTTTAAAAATTCCTAGACCATTGTGGGCCCAGCCAAGCACTCTCATGCCCCCAATAACTATGTTAGATGTTGATGATGGGAAAAACTTCAGAGTAGAGAACACAAGGTGAAGTAGAGAGGGTGTGTTTGGAAAAGGCCTGTGATTTGAGCCCTTCTGTTCTTGCTCTCTAGAAATGATAATTGCGCTTCTGGCTCCAGCAGGGACAATCCCTGTTTTGGGGTGATTTGCAATGAAACTTTGACAATAGGAGAAAATTGCATTTGTGTCTTTCTTTTCAAACATCTGGTTCCCAGTTCATCCCACACTCTAACACTTGTGAAGAATGATAGGAGCAGGCAGATAAGCCATTTTACCAATGTGACAATGTGGATCTTCATTTTAATTTAGTCATCAGGATTGATAGGATTTTTTTCCTGGTAGCAAAGCATCAGGCTCTTTTGCCTGTGCTGGTTTTATACTAGATTGAACCCCATTATCCCTCATGTTGTATTAAACCCACACCTTTACAGAGGGAAAAACCAGTTTGTCTTGGATCATTTGCAAACCTTGTGTTGAGAGTAGCCAGTTATTTTCTGAGGTGACCTCTCAGTAAATATTTAGAAGTGATTGTGTCATGTGTCGATTATGGATTCCATTTAAGCAAGGCTGACATTTCTAAAACTTGGAAAAAGTACTAAACCCTTTCTAAGAAAAATTACTTTAAAAAATAAAAGTTCCTGTAATAAAGAATTCAAACCCCCAAATACACATAAGAATTTTTTTTTCTTGTTCACCCTAATTAAGGGCATTAAAGCAAGTCATGTGGCTCTGTAAACAATTCCTATATGTAGGAAGAGTTTTGAACAAAATTGAGAATGAAAAAGAGAGAAACTGTTTTAACCAGAGGTGACTTTCTTTTCCTTTCCTTTCTGGATCATCCAACTCCCATCCCTTACTTCCAGTACTCTGTAGGCAACAAGCCTCAAGCTATGGGTATATCTACCTGTAATGTGTATAGAAACAGTCTCTAAAACTCAAGGATATATTTATTTTAAAAGAGCATTCTCAAAAAGGTGAAAGTGCTTAGGTTGAAGGAATCAATATCTAAGGGTACATTTTCAGGGGTTGACTAGAGAAAAACTTTTGTAAATATGGAGGATTTCCTGGTGCCCTTCAGGTTACTCTTGATAGGCAATTGTTTGTTTTTCATCATTATCCCCATGGGATACCCAGTGGTAGCAAGAATTGGGAAAGTTCCTGCAGCTCCTGCCCCTGGAGAACCTGGATCCAACTAGAGGCACAACAGTAGCAAGGGTCCTTGGGCTGAGGCCAAGATTAATTTCTCAGAAAAAGTAACTTGTCCAAGGTTGTACAGCTAGTAGTGGGAGAAAGTTTAAATCCAGATTTAGACACCAAATTTCATGTTTTTTCTACAAAACCATATGCCTTCACTTGTATGACAGGGAAACACCTCATCAATGCTACACTATTTACCATTAATTGTCCTTTAATTGATTCATGACTGTTAGACTAACCTTACAAGAAGCTTGTCAACTCCTGGAGAGAAGGACACTATCTTATCCTTTCCTTCTATCCTTCCCCACTCACATGACAGCAAAAGAACACTCACAAACAAGAATAGGGTTGAATGCAGTATGAACAGAGTAGCTACAGAATATGTGAGAATGGGATGCAGGAGCAACATAAAGGAATTATGAATCAGTCTGAGGAAAACAACTGTCAAATGTGAGTTTGAATAGGGTTGTGAAGAACAGAAAAGACATGAATTGGTAAAAAGAGGGAAGGGGGTAATCACAGGCACAGAAATACCCCCCAAGAACCACAAAAAGGAAGGAGAAAGTTTACGCAGGAATTCACGTGTCTAGCTTCACAGAGGCATCATCAGGGCTGAGGGGGCTGGGTTAATTTGATTCCAGTTCCAAAGAAAATGTGATACACCATTTTGTAAAATGAACGTCATTTTGTAAAACATTCACACTTCTTGTGCTTGAGTGGATCTGATCAAGCCATTCAGGATAGTGTATGTTTCTTGGTAAACTTTTCTATCAACCTGTTAGGAGGGACTCAGCATCTGCTAACTATGTGTGATGTGTTGTTACACTGCACAGAATGTCACCATTAAGAACAAATGGTATCAGCTGCCACCGTGCTGCAGAGTTCCATTTTACAAAATGATATGCCATTATTAAGCAGGGAAAGATATTGATTTCTCAGTATGCTTCCTGCTTGTTCAATTGCTTGGTTACAATAACAACAACACTGTGCATTAAATACTCTGAGGAGATACAGAAGGTTTATCCTTGGGTCCTCAATTATGTGGGACTTGGTCTTTGTCCTAGCAAATAATCAAACCCCCAACACCCATCTTGATTATATTTCCTTAAAAGGAAGCTGGCTTTTCATTTTCCTTGTCAAAAGGTTTAAAATTAGAGAGAGCACCTCATGTGGAGTTGGGATGACCATGTGGGGCAGGGTGTGGTCTGGAGGAAGTCAGGTCTGCAGGGATAGGTCCCAGCTTTACCACTGATCACTGTGTTGCCTCAGGGGGTCACACCACCTCTCTGGTCTTCAGTTTCTCCCTCTGCAAAGAGAAAGGTTTGCACTAAATAGTCTCTAAGATCTTCTTGAACACTAAAACTATATTATTTTCCTGTGCCTTAAAGAACAGTTTTTTCATTCAGTACATATATATTTAGTGCCTAATATGTGCCAGGTATTGTTCAAAACCCTAGGGATACAGTAATTTGAAAACAAACAAACAAACCTGCATTTCTGGAGTGTAGCTTCTAATAAGTGGAGATAGAGAATTAAAAAAAAAAAAGTAAATGTATATTATGTCAAGTGGCAGTAAGTACTGTGAAGAGGAATTAAGCAGGACAAATGGGATAAAGTGTGGGATTCTGGAAGTAGGGGTGGGATAGGAAGTGGGATGCCAATTTATTTGGGTCAGTCAGGAAAGCACTGGCTGATAAGGTCACATCAGGGCAGAGAGCAGAATGAAGTGAGAAAGTTAACTACACAGGTATCTGGAGGAGGAGCATTCTAGGTAGAAGGAACTGCAATACAAAGGCCCCGAGGCAGGAGTGTGCTTGAAGTGCACTAGGAATCTGTGCTGTCTCCAAGTGCTCTGGCTTAGAGGGACATCCAGAGGCTCATCTGGATGTTGCTATGTTCCCTAACTTGCCTTCTGCTCCTGCTGATTTGAGCAATGTTCTGGGTAGCATTGGGAACATTCTGGAAAATGCCTACCTTTGAGTATATGGGAAGTCCACAGTTGTCCTCTCTGAAACTTGGTGCACTAGAGAAGAGGAGAAATCTCCTGGGAGTTCATATGAAGCTGTAACCTTCCCTCAAGTAAATCAAGTCTCCTCTTCACAAATAGTAAACGTTATGAGAACTTTTTTTTTTTTTTTCCTGAAAAAGACAAAGTTGAAACTTAATGTAGTTATATCTGGGAGGAAAAGCTAAAAGCAAAATCTGATCTGTGAAGGTGGGAATGGTCCTTTGTCTAAATGTCTACCATGATGAGAACATTTGTAATTACAGCCACACAATCACCTTGTAGACACTAAATAGCTTAATATTTTTAATGAGTCTCTTTGAAAATGAGAAACCCCACTGTATTAAATGAGCCCAAAAAATGTTATGCAGTTGTGCTGAGGCCTAAAACAAATTGCAGACAGATCCCATCCAGTACGCTGTAATATTAAGTGCCACATTTAGTAGAATAAGATTTTGACTACCTTGTTTCCAAGCATTCTTAAGAAAGACTTCAAATAACTCCAAACACAACACCACAGGGTTTCCCAGACAGGGAAACTGGATGGCTGACCACATAAGGAATTCTGAAAAATCCAATCTCATGTTTACATCTCTTCTAATTATCTCAACTTATACTGATAGCTCTCTCCTCTGTATTTCTACAGTTTAAAAATCATTAATTTATTTAAGATTCCTCTTTAGAATATACCAATCACTGCTGTTGGGAAGAAGATACAAAGAAGAACACTTTATTTTTCCCTTTGGGTATCTACCCTCTGCCATTGCCTATACATAAGGGCAGCATGAGTTTAGGTATCACGAGACTTGCAAACCAAGTGCTGTAGGAATATAGAAATGAGAGGAAGAATTGCTATTTAAGTAATCAATAAAGGCTTCATGAAAATGACAGTGTTTTTGATGAACCTTGAGGTAAGGACTCTCCAGAAAAATGAGAGGGAAAGTGTTGGTAGAACTGCAAGGAAGATAACATGGAAAGAGTAACAAACTGGAGGACAAAAGTAGTAAAAGGTAAGAACTAGAAAGTGTGGTGAGAATCAAATAATGCATACCCTTGAATTAAAGGTGATAAGAATTTGGACTTTAAACTGTGGGTAACTGGGTAGCCTTTGAAGCCTTTTGAGCAGAAGTTACATATAGATTAATATTGCAGCAGTGTATATATTTTAGAGTAGAAGGAAGCTACAAACGGAGTCGACAGACTTAAGAAAATCAATTCTAACTTAAACTAGATTGGTAACAATGGTAATACCAGAGAGAGGAGATGAAGAACAACTCTGACCTATACCAGCCATTCTAGGAAAATGTTAAAGAGTTTACCAACTGTTTTGTGCAAAATAGTCTGGGGCAGCGGTTGTTTCTTAATTTTTCCTTTAATTCCCACATCTAGCACAGGATTGATCACAAAAGATATGCTCCATAAATAACCGCTGATTGGCTAACACGAAAAGAACTTGTCTTGTGTTAGCCTCTTCAATGAGCAATAATAGAGGGCATTCCCTCTATTCCACCCGAGCCAGAGAATGGGCTAGAGCCACAGTCTCATCTGTCACATCGAGTCACAGCTAGAAAATTCCCTCCATGAAAAATCCAAAATAGTGGCCCATGCATACTAAAAATACACGTCAACATCCCTTACCCCACTTCCTCCTCTTTGCGGAAGCAGAATGTCAGGATCCTATGCAGCATAGAAGGCTTCTAAATTAAATTTCAGAGCAAGCTATGGTGCCCCACTCATGACTATGGTCACATAACACCAACATTTTCAGATAAGAAGCAGAAGTACTCATCTAACATCAGCATTTTTAGCTTACTCTGGCATTTCTCAGAGAGGACAGCATGGTCCTACTAAGAACTCTCAAGAGTACTCTCAGTGCTCAGCAAACTCCACATGGACAATGGGGGCTTATTCCTAGGGCACACAAGAAACTGGAGTAAACTGAGACAGGTGTCGCAGTCCCACTTCAGCACCTGCTCCATAATGCTGTGTTAATGATTGTGTGTCTATGGCATGGAGATGGGGCATGTGAGGTCTTCATGCTTCTAAAAGCTTTACAATCTATATCCCACAAACAACCTTGGAAGAGGAAGAATTTCATCTCTGAGTTATTGAAAACAGTGTTTTAGGCCACATTTGTGAATGTGATTCTAGTCTGAGTTTCCATGAAAATATGCAACGATCACACTTCACGTTCATTCCCTCTTTGACCTTCATACTCTTCTGAAGTTTGATTTATAAACCCAGTTTATAGATTTTGCTTACAGGATAAAATAAAAACATTGCTTAAGGTCTTAGGAAAAAGTGCTGTGAAAGACAAGACTACACTGACAGAAGTTTTAAAGACTGACAAAATCCAGTGTTCACAGGGATATGGAAAGTGAGTGGTATTATAAATGGATATAGCTTTTCAGGAGGCAATTTAATATTATTTATCAATGTTACTTATGAACTTATTATTTGATCCTGAAATTCTGGTTCTAGAAATCTACCAGAATACTTGCACATGTACACAAAGACAAATGCATGAGAATGTCACATTCTTGTGACATGAGAATGTCACAAATGTGTGTGCATGTCACACAATGTACATGTACTGCATTTTTTGTCACATAGGAAAAAATGGTGGCAAGCTCAATGGTTAAATCATGTTTCATCCCTACTATGTAACATTATACTGGCATTCTTTTAATGGAGAAAAGATTGTAAATTTTTTATTCTATATATCTTGTCTGTAGCTTGAAATTTTTTTATAATGAGTATGTATTCATATATTAATTTTTAAAATCTTTTAATGTAAAAAAGAATCTGGGCTACAATCCCAAACTCTATACTTGTAGTACCTACCGTGTGTCATGCATGAGATGAATAAAATACTATCCTTTTTTTTCTTTTCCCTTTTTCTTCAGGGATCATGGAAGGGGACACAGACATAAGCAGTTATTCAATGAAGGCAATAATAGGGACCTATGCTTCTTTTCCTTCCATATGGCCCCCAAACTGATTTCAGTTATGTATTGACAGTCTATGCCTGTAAGAATGTAGAAGAGATGTGACAGAATGAGAAACTGGCCTGGGGAATCAAAGCTGGGTATGCTAGGCAGTTTCCAGCAATGTAACCATAGACTAGCTGTTTAATTTCTGAGACTCAGTTTCTTTATTATTAATTATGAGTAAACATGTCCTGCCTCCCACAATGATTTTTTCAGGGAAAACAGTCAATATACTATACATGAAAGCACCGTATAAACTAGAAGGTATATACCAAAAAATAAATTATTTTAAATAAATTTCCTTGCTGTGGTTTAGAGGGCTGTGTGAAAAAAAATCCTCAAGTTGTACAGGCTTCTGCTTCTTCTACAATGACACATTTTAAGGATGCCACATTTCTGAGTATAGAGTAATACGTGTAGACTTATTAGATGTAAAATTACTTGTGTTATTAGTCAGAACCTATTTATTATATGTAAGTAGGTATGTGCATCTCTGAAATAAAGGTTGCCTCTATAAACAACCAAAATGGTGATATAAGAAGATGCTAACCAAAATGTTAAGGTGAGATCAGACCCCAAAACAAATTATCTGTGATATCATATATAAACTACCTGTCAATTCAAGGAACACAGAACACCAAAAAGATGAGGATGAGGCTGCAAAGACAGATGGTAAAAGGAAAAACACCTGGTCAGGGTTTGATGGTTGGAAGTGCTCACCCAAGCTCCTGGTTATTACTTAACACAGCACTCAGAGGAGGAGATAAAGTTTCCAGCAAGCCACTCAGGTGAGATGCCACGAGAAACCTTCTCTCCTTGTGAGCCCCAAAATGCCTGCTTGGATCTGCCTGTTATATCATCAGTCCAATAATAAGAATTACACGTGACCTGCCACCACCTCCCCCCTCCAATCTCTGTTGCCTTGTTCTAGGTAAAAAGAGCAGAAATAACCCTCTAAAGAAGTCTTTTTCTGCCTCGTGCTACTGGAACCTAGGTTCTCTAGGGAGGAAAACTGTCCATATTAAGAAAACTGAAAATTAAAAAATAAAATTAAATAAAAACCTTAGTGCTTTGAAATCCAAACCTCAAATATTTTCAAAACTGAGACGTGATGCATTTCCTTTGTCCTGCCTTAAGAAATGTGCAATCAGGAGTCAGAGGAAACTCCACAGGTGATCTCCCCTTCTCGTTGTCTGCAGCCCTACCAGCACCTCAGAGAGGTCTCCGTCCTCTATGCTCCTGGAGGTCGTTCAGTGACCCTCCTCAGAGCACCATGCCCTCACTCTTCAAAGCCTGGAGTCAATCCTGATTATTCTTCAGTTTAGAATAGAGGACTGAGACATGCAAATTACACACAAATCCCCCAACCACCACATGAATTTTGTCTTATCTACATAGGTTATATTGTTTTATTTGCTTATTTATCTTATAGTTTTGTTTTTCTTTTTTTAAGCTTAGGGAGTTGGAAGAAACAATAATTTGACTCTGTCTCCTGACGAGGAAGAAGTATACCACAATCCCATTAGTTTCAAGTCAGGCTGCCCAAGGACTGTCTCTCTTCTCAGAGAAAAAGACGATGAAAGCAGATTTCCACTTACTATGTAATGAACCAGAGACAGGACAAGGTGCTGGGTGTGGTACTTAGGGAGAATGAGCAGGTGTGTGCTTCAGGGCTGAGCGTGAGGTACTCAACTGCCATCACTTTTCTTGGTAGGAGGACTCTTGGCAGCCTGAGGTAACAGCTCAGTCTTTGAAGAAAAAATATCACACTGGAGTGACTGTCACCTCTTCAAAGAGTGAGGCTATTGAGTTTTGTCTGCTTTTTAAATCTAGGAGATGCATCTCACCTAAGGATGAAATGATCAAGTGATGTTGTCTGCAAAAAGGATGAGGCAGAGTGAAGGAGTAGAAGAATTTCCCCTGGATTCTATGTTTATTTATCTATTTATTTATTATTTAAAAGGTTTTAATTGAAACATAGTTGACATACAATATTATAGTAGTTTCTGGTGTATTCCATAATAATTTGTCATGTACATACATTATGAAATGATCCCCAAGCTAAGTCTAGTGATTATCTGTCCCCATACAGAGTTACTACAATATTATTGACCTTATTCTTTATGCTGTATATTACATCCCTGTGACTTACTAATTATATAACTGGAGGTATATACCTCTTAATCCCCTTCAACTATTTCTGTCACCTCTCACCCCCCTCCCTTCTAGCAACCACCCATTTGTTCTCTGTGAGTGTGTTTTCATTTAGTTTATTTGTTTTGTTTTTTAGATTCACATATAAGTGAGATTATGCTGTATTTGTCTTTCTCTGGCTTTTTCCCTTAGCATAATACCCTCTAGGTCCATCTATGTTGTCACAAATGACAAGGCCTCATTCTTTTTTATGGTTGAGTAATATTCCGTTGAATATGTATACCACAACTTCTTTATCCATTCAATCTATTGATGGAAACTTAGGTTGCTTCCATAGCTTGGCAAATGTAAATAATGCTGCAATAAACATTGGGATGGATATATCTTCTTGAATTAGCATCTTTGTTTTCTTCGGATAAATACCCATAAGTGAAATGGCTAGATCATATGACAGTCCTATTTTTAATTTTTTAGAGGAAACTCCATACTATTTTCCATAGTGGCTGCACCAATTCACAGTCCCACTAACAGTGCACAAGGCTTCCCTTTTCTCCACATCCTTGCTAACCCATATTATTTGTTCTTGTTTTCATGATAGCCATTCTGAAACATGTGAGGTAGTATCTTATTGTGGATTTGATTTGCATTTCCCTAATAAATATTGATTTTGAGCATCTTTTCATTTGTTTTTTGGCCATCTCTATGTATTCTTTGAAATGTTGTCTATTCAGGTCCTCTGCCCATTTTTTAAAATCAGGTTGTTTGTTTTTTTGATGTTGACTTATATGTTGTTATATATTTTGAATATTAACCTATTATTGAATATGTTGTTTGTAAATATTTTCTCTGATACAGGAGTTTGCCTTTTCATTTTGTTAATAGATTCTTTCAATATTCAAAGCTTTTAAGTTTGATGAAGTCCCATTTATTTATTTTTGCTTTTGTTTCCATTGCTGAGGAGATCCAAAAAATATTGCTAAGACCAATATAAAAAGACTACTGCCTATGTTTGCTTCTAGGAGTTTTATGGTTTCAGGTCTTATACTTAAGGCTTTAATCCATTTTGAGTTTACTTTTGTATATGGTGCGAGAAAGTTGCCCACTTTGATTTTTGTAGCTATCCACTTTTCCCAACACCATTTACTGAAGAGGCTGTCTTTTCCCCATTGTATATTCTTGCCTCCTTTGTCATAGATTAATTGCCCATATAAGTGTGGGTTCATTTCAAGGCTCTGTATTCTGTTCCATTGATCTATGTCTGTTGTTGTGCCAGTATCATACTATTTTGATGACTGTAGCTTTCTAGTATAGTTTGAAATCAGGAAATATGATACCTCTAGTTTTGTCCTTTCTCAAGATTGTTTTGGCTATTTGCAATCCTTTCTGTTTCCATATAAATTTTAAAATTGTTTTAGTTCTGTGAAAAATGGAGCTAGTATTTTGATAGAGATTGCATTGAATCTGTAGATTGCCTTGGGTAGTATGGTCATTTAAACAATATTTATTCTTCCAATCTATGAGTGTGGTATATCTTTTCAATTTATTTGTGTTGGTTTCAATTTCTTTCAGCAGTATCATATAGTGTTTTGAGTACAAATCTTTTACTTCTTTGGTTAGATTCATTGCTAGGTATTTTATTCTTTTTGATGCAATTGTAAATGGAATAGTTTTCTTAATTTGTCTTTCTCATAGTTTGTTATTATAGTATAGAAATGCAACAGATTTCTGTATTTTAATTTTGTATCCTGTAACTTCACTGAAGTCATTTATTGGTTCTAATAGTTTTTGGTAGTGCCTTTAGGATTTTCTGTATATAGTATCATGTATTCTGCAAACACTGACAGTTTTATTTCTTCCTTTCCAGTATGGAAGCCTTTTTTTTTTTTCTTTTTCTTGTCTGATTGCTGTGGCTAGGACTTCCAATATTATGTTGAATAAAGTGGCATTCTTGTCTTGATCCTGATATTAGAGGAAATGCTTTCAAGCTTTTCATTGTTGAGTATGATGTGGGCTGTAGATTTGTCATATATGGCCTTTCTTATGTTCAAGTGTCTTCCCTCTTTTCCCATTTTGTTAAGAGTTTTTGTCATAAATAATGTAGAATTTTTTAAAGTTTTTGTGCATCTACTGAAACAATCATATGATTTTTATTCTTCAATTTGTTAATGTGGGGTATCACATTGATTGATTTATAGGTCTCAAACCATACTTGCACCCCTTGAATAAATCCCACTTGATCGTGGTGTATGATCCTTTTGATGTATTGTTGAATTTGGTTTGCTAATATTTTGTTGAGGATTCTTGCATCTATGCTCATCAATGATAGTAGCCTGTAATTTTCTTTTATTGTGATGATATTATCTGATTTTAGTATCAGGGCAATGCTTGCTTAATGCAATGAATTTAGAAGCATTCCTTCCTCTTTAATTTTTGGAATAGTTTGAGAAGGATGGGTGTTAACTCGTCTTTACATGCTTGGTAGTATTCACCTGTGAAGGCTTCTGATCCTGGACTTTTGTTTGTTAGGAATTATTATTATTATTATTATTATTATTATTACTATTATTATTATTGATTCAATTTCATATTGGTAATCTGTCTGTTCATATGTCCTATTTATTCCTGATTCAGTCTTGAGAGATTGTATATTTCTAGGATTTATCCATTTCTTCTAGGTTGTTCATTTTATTGGCATATAATTGTTTGTACTAATCTCTCATGATTCTTTGTATTTCTGTGGTGTGATTTGTAACTTCTCCGCTTTCATTTCTGATTTTATTTATTTAGGCCATTTCTCTTTTTTCTTGGTAAGTCTAGCTAAAGTTTTATCAATTTTGTTCATCTTTTCAATGACCAGCTTAGTTTCATCGATCTTTTCTATTATTGTTGTTCTCTAAGTATATATTTAGTTTATTTCTGCTCTGATCTTTTTTTATTTCTTTCCTTCTACTAACTTTGGGTTTCCTTATTCTTCTTTTTCTAGTTCCTTTAAGTATAAGATTAGGTGATTTGAGATTTCTCTTGTTTCCTGAGGTAAGCTTGTACTGCTCTAAACTCCTTTTTACATCTGCTTTTGCTATGTCCCATAGATTTTTGGATTATTGTGTTTCCATTTTCATTTTTCCCCAAGTGTTTTTTAATTTCTTCTTTGATTTCCTCAGTGACCCATTTGTTGGTTAGCATGTTGTTTAGCCTTCATGTGTTTGTGTTTTGGGCAGTTTTTTTCTTGTAGCTGATTTCTTGTCTCATACCATTGTGGTCAGAAAAGATGCTTGATATGATTTTACCTTCTTAATTCTATTGAGTCTTGTTTGTGGCCGAATACATATCCTATCCTAGGAAATGTTACATACACACTTGAAAAGAATGTGTATTCTAGTGTTTTGGGAGGGAATGTTCTATGTATAGAGATAGATAGATAGATATAAATACCTATATCTATATATCTATTAAGTTCAAATAATCTAATGTGTCATTTATTTATTTTTGGTTTTTTTATTTTTTAATGTGTCATTTAAAGCCAGTGTCTCCTTATTGACTTTCTGTCTGGATGATCTCTCCATTGATATATATGGGTGTAAAAATGCCCTATTATTGTTGTGTTACTGTCAATTTCTCTCTTTAAATTTGTTAACATTTGCTTTATGTATTTAATTGCTGCCATATTGGGTGCATATATACTTACAATTGTTATATCTTCTTGTTGGATGAATCTGTTTATCATTATGTTATGTCCTTCTATGTCTCTTGTTACAGCCTTTGTTTTAAAGTCTATTTTGTGTGAGTATTGCTACTCCAACTTTCTTTTCATTTCTTTTGCATTAAAGATTATGTTCCATCCCTTCACTTTCAGTTTGTGTGTGTATTTACATCTGAAGTGAGTCTCTTGTAGGCAACATATATATGGGTCTTGTTTTTGTATGCATTCAGCCATTTTGTGCCTTTTAATTGGAGAATTTAGTCTATTTACATTTCAAGTAATTATTAATAGTTATGTACTTATTGCCATTTTGTTATTTGTTCTCTGTTTGTTTTTGCAGTTCTTTTTTTGTTCCTTTCTTCTTTTTTTTGCTCTCTTCCCTTGTGATTTGATGACCATCTTTAGTGTAATGTTTGGATTCCTTTGTCTTTATTTTTTTGGCATGTAAATATTATAGGTTTTTGGTTTATGGAGATTCATATATAGTCATATGTATATGATTATCTTAAGTTGATAATCTCTTAAGTTTGAATGCATTATACCAATCCCGCATTTTTACAGCCCCATGTTTAATATTTTTGGTGTCATATTTTATATATTTTTTGTGTGTCTCCCTTAACTACTTTTTTGTGCATATAGATGATTTTACCTATTTTGTCTTCCTACTAGTTCTATAAGTGGTTGATCTACTACCTTTACTATATGTTTTTCTTTATCAATGAGATTTTTCCTTTTGTAATTTCATATTTCTAGTTGTAGTCTTTCCTTTTCCACTTAAAGAAGTCTTTTTAACATTTCTTGTAAAGCTAGTTTAGTGGTGTTGAACTCTTTTAGCTTTTGCTTGTCTACAAAACTCTCTGTCCTTCAAATCTGTATTACCTGGTAGACTATTCTTTTTTTGTAAGTCTTTGTTTTTTTTCCTTTCAGTACTTTGAATATTATGACACTCCCTTCTGGCCTGCAAAGTTTCTGAAGAAAAGTCAGCTCATAATCTTATGGAAGTTCACTTATATATAACTAGTTGCTTTTCCTTGCAGCATTTAAGATTCTTTATCTTTAATTGTTGCCATTTAATTATAATGTGTCTCAGTATGGTCCTCTTTAATTTCATCTTATTTAGGACTCTATGCTTCCTGGAAACAGATGTCTGTTTCCTTTCCTAGGTAAGGGAACTTTTCAGTTATTATTTCTTCAGATAAGTTATCTGCCCCTTTCTCTCTCTCTCTTCTCCTTCTGGGACCCCTATTATGTGAATGCTAGTATGCTTGATATTGTCTCAGAGGTCTCTTAAACTATCCTCATTTTTTAAAATTCTTTTTTATTTCTGTTCAGCTTGGGTGATTTCCACTACTCTGGTCTCCAGTTTGCTGATCCATTCCACTGTATCATCTAATCTACTGTTAATTACTCCTAGTGTATTTTTTATTTCAGTTATTGTATTCTTCATCTCTGTTTGGTTGTTCTTTATATTTTCTAAATTTTTCATTAAATTTCTCACTGTGTTTATCTATTCTTCTTCCAAGTTTGTTAAGCATCTTTATGATGATTACCTTGAACTCTTCATTGGGTAGATTGCTTATCTCCACTTCAGTTAGTTCTTCTGGGTTTTGTCTCTTTCCTTCATTTGGAACATATTCCTCTATCTCCTCATTTTGCCTAATTCTCTGTGTTTATTTCTATGTATTAGGTAGATCAGTTATGCTTCCTGATCTTGGAGAAGTGGACTTATGTTGGAGATGTTCTATAGTGCTTGGAAGCAGTGGTCACCAGAGCTATATGGTCTAGTGGAACCCTCTATTTGGGGTATGTGGGCCTTTCTGTTGTGGTGGGGCTGACTACTGTGGGAACATTGGTAGGTGTGGTTGGGCCTTTGCCTAGTTGACTGCTATACCCTGCCTTGTGTGTGCAGTGGCTGCTGGCCTGTTGGTGGGTGGGGCTGGGTCCCAGGTTGGCTGACTGCAGGGTCCCAGGATTGAAGCCAGTCTGCTGGTGGCTGGGTAAGCCCTTAGAATTGGTAGGCTAGAGGAAGCAGTCCTAAAGGGAGCTTGCCAGTACCAATGTCCTTATGGAAGAAGTAGCCCCCTAAATGACTGCTACCAGCATCCATGACCCTATGGGGATTCTTAGTTGCCTGATGCCTCTCCAGGAGGCTCTCCAAGATCAGAAAGTTGGTGTAACCCAGGCTCTTTTCATATTATTTCCTCTGTACTGGGGCCTGGAGCATGTGAGATTTCTGTGTGACTTTTAAGAACAGAATCTCTGTTTCCCACAGCCTTCCAGCTCTCCTTCATGCAAGCCCCACTGGTCAACAAAGCCAGGTGTTCTGGGGTCTTGTCTTCCTACTTCAGGACCCCTGGGCTAAGGAACTTCATGGAATGTACCTCTCACTCCTTGGGGAGAACCCCTGCAATTGTGATTATTCTCCTGTTGTGTTTCACCTACCCAGGGGTGTGGATCTTGATTATACTGTGTCTCTGCTCCTCCAACCCATCTTGTTGTGGTTCTTTCTTCATATCTTTAGTTGTGGTAAATATTTTCTGCTAGTCTTCAGGTTGTTCTTATAGATAGCTCTATAAATAGCATAACTTTGGTGTGCTCATGGGAGAAAGTGAGCTCAGGGTCTTCCTACTTCACCATCTCAGCCACACCCTCCGCTTGACTCTATCTTTAACCGTGGCCTTCTTATAAGCCTCCATGTACTAGCAACAAAAGCCAGTTATGAAGCATAAGCTTGGCTGTGGAAGTGACTAAAAAGAATAGGTAATCCAGATGGATTTCAAACCACAATATTAAAGCAATTTTAAGTACCATAGACTCAGCAATTAAAAGTGACAAATTATAACCCCCAGAAGGTTCTGAATGCCAATATGGAGACTCCATAATCCTGGCTCTTCAAATAGAACCAGCCACCTAAAATGGACAGTCCCAGAGTCTCAAGGGATGAGGGACCCTTGCTCAAAACTCATCTCTCTCTGTTTAACTTATACCTGAGTTCCCTTTGTCAAGGGAGCCAAACCATTTCTTCCTGAATCAGAGATACAGCTGAAATGGCAATTGAGCTTGGGACCGTAAACAAAAGAGACTAAATGCAGCCTCCAAAGTGCATGGCTGGTTTCAACCTTTGCTGAAGAATAGATTTTCAAGGAGGGAGTAAGGGAAGTATGAAGGAACTGAGACTATGAATTGGTGAAGGAAGGAGTATGACATACCTGAAATAAATCCCACCTAGTCAAATCATTGGATTCAATTTTCTGATATTTTATTGAGGATTTTTTGTTTAACTTCATGGGAGATGTTGTTCTCTTTTATTTTCATATAGTTTTCTTTTTTGTGCTGTCTTTATCAGGTTAATACTGGTCTCATAAAATAAGTAAGACATTCCCTCTTCATCTTTTTTCTGGAAGAGATTGTAAAATTCATGTTAATTCTTCATTGAATATTTGATAAAATCCTCCACTAAAACCATATGGGCCCACGGATTTCTTTTGGGGTAGCTGTTCAATTACAAATTCTATTTTCCTAATAGTTATAGGGCTATTCAAAATATCCATTTCATATTGGTGAGTCATAGTAGTTTGTGTTTTTTGAGGAATTGGTAGATTTCATCTAGGTATCAAATATGTTTGTAGAGATATGGTTGTAGCAATCTCTTATTGTCCTTTTAATGTCTTAATAGTCTGTAATTATGTCCTCAGTTTCATTCCTGATATTGGTAATTTATGTATTCTCTTTTTCTTTCTTTGTCATTCTTGCTACAGATTTGTCAATTTTATTCATCTTTTCCAAAAAAAAAGGTCTTTATTTAATGGTTTTGTCTATGGGTTTCCTGTTTCCAATTTCATTGATTTCAGCTCTTATCTTTATTATTGAGATTTCCTTCTTTCTTCTTGCTTTAAATTTATTTATTTTGCCTCCCTTAATGGGCGCCTAAATTGTTGATTTGAGATATTTTCCTCTTCCCTTATTTAAGTATTTAAGGATAAAATTTTTCCTTTCAGTACTGATTTAGCTGTGTCTCACAAATTTTGATAAATTGTATTTTCATTTTAATTCAGTTCAATATACTTTTTATTTTATTTGAGACTTCTTATTGACACATTATTCAGAAGTTTCTTGTTTAGTTCCCAAGTGTTTGGAGATTTTCCTGTTATCTCTTTGTTATTGATTTCTAGTTTTTTTTCATGGTCAGAGTATACACTGTGGATGATTTTAATTTTTTTAAACTTTTTGAGATTTGTTTTGTGGTGCAGTATATGGTCTGCCTTGTTGTATGTTCTGTGGGCATTTGAAAATAATGTTTATCTGTTCTTGTTGAGTGAAGCACTTTACAAATATTACTTAGATCCTGTGGGTTGATTATGTCCAATGTCTGTTTTTTAATTGATGTATTAATATCATTTACATTCACTGCATGATACCTCCATGGCTGAGAGGGGTAAAGGTGTGTCATTACTGGTTCCCAAGCTGTCTCTGCTGACACCACAAAGTGGAAGTGGCCTCATTATTGCTGGGGTACACTAAAGGTTTTGACTCTCCACTAGGTCTCCCCTGACAAGAACCCAATTTTGTGTCCCTCCAAAATGTATATGTTGAAACTCTAACCCTCAATGTGATGACATTTGGACATGGGGCCTTTGGGAGATACTTAGGCCAAGGACAAGAGGCCCAGCCTGTTGGGATTAGTGTCCTTATCTAAAGAGACACCAGAGAGATTGTTCTCTTCTCTCTCAACCATGTGAAAACACAGCAAGAAGGCAACCTTCTGCAAGCCAGGAAGAGGGGCCTCACCAGAACCTGACCATGCTAGAATGCTGATCTCAGACTTCCGGACTTCGGAACTGTGAGAAATAAAGTCTGCTGTTTAAGCACCCAGACTCTGTAATTTTGTTATCACAGTCCAAGCAGACTAAAGCTATGGGGGAGGGGTCCCTTTTTGTCATCCCTGTCCTTTAACTAGAGAGAGAGGTCTTTTACTGGAGCTTTTTATGATGTGCACCCATTGGCGTTTCTGGGTTGTCAGTTTCTCCAGAACTCAATCTGAGATATATAAATGCAAAAAAAGAAACCCAGGGAACTCACCACTCCATCATTCTTTGGATCCCATGTTCCCTTGTTGATCTACTTACTTCTCTCCATCTTTCAGAGTCTGTTTATATTTCTTTTATATATTATGTCCAGTATTTTTAATCCTACCTAATGGGAGGAATAAAGAAATGTATGTGTACTTCATCTTCCTTAATTGGAAAGTTCTCTTATGCCTAACTTTTAAAGGAAATAAAGTAAATTTACTTGTTATTAACAAAGGTGTCAGATCTAAATTCCAGGAAGTGATCCCATTGTCCCACTGTATCTAAAATGTTTCTATTTTAAGAATCACATTTTCTAAATGAATATTAATTATTAATGTACAAGAGATGAGTACAAATACTACCCAGAAGAGTATCACATTAGAAAATCTTGTCATATGTGGAATGGTTGAAAGAACTAGATCTGATTGATGTGTTGGACTGGTTACCATATAGTACAGTAGGTTTCTTCTTTATAAATCCTGAGGGACAAATAAAATTAGTGAGTTCTAACTAAATGAGGCAGTTCAGTCTCAATAAAAATGACTTGCTAATAATAATAATAATAATAATAATAATAATAATAATAATAATAATAATAACTAACCCTGAGTATTTTATGCAGCCAGAGTGCCAAGTGTTATATATGTGGCATCCCACTCGGTTTCTACCACCACCCTGAGAGGTGGGAACTTTCCATCCTTGGAGGAGAAGGACCAAATATTAAAGAAGTTGAGTGACTTATCCAAGCCCATACAATTTGTATACAGTGGAGTCATGATTCAAACCCAAATCTGTCCGGCTCCAGAGCCAGGGTCATTAACCATTATGCTCTACTACCTCCCAGATAGAGCTTCAGAGCAATCAAACAGGCTACATCCAGACTCTGTAAAAACTCTCTGCTACGGCAGAAATAAAACTTTCTTGGTGAGCTATGGCCTGACATTTTATGGTAAAAGGATCTCTCATTACCTTGTTCATAAGAATAAGCTGGACTAGTTACATGCTTCTCTTTTCATCTCAGCCATTTAATCATTTGGAATTAAGTGAGTCCATGCACACATCTGAGATGTGTTGGTCTTTCTTCCCTGTGTGTCCCAACTGTTTTATTTGAGGACTGAATTTCTCAAGCTGTGCATGACAAGTACAGGGAAGCTCCTCACTACCAGGAAATTAGAGCAAACAGCTGATTTTTTTTTTTTTTTTTTTTTTTTTTTTTTGCTGTTTTCCCTTTTACATCTTTCTCACTCCAGTCTCTTTGAAGATTGTATTAATCTACACGCATTTTACACTGAATGTTTCTTATCTTATCCTGAAGGGAGGATTTTCCAAATGGAAAAGAGAGTTTTAATCATGGCAAACTTGTTCAATTCCTGCTTTGATGGCAGTTCTTTTAAATTCAGTTCTTAGGTCCATACAAGCCATGTAAAGCAAATCTACTACTTCACACTTAGGGTCTGGAAAGTACTATGTACTTTAGTACTAGTACTAAAATGAGGGTAATATTTAGTTTAAGACAATAACTGCTTTGTGTGTTGTGTGTGTGTACGTGGGTGTATTGGTTAGGGGGGCTAACTTTGCTGTCAGACAAAGCTGAATTTGTACTTCTTTTCTTCCACTATTAACTGTAGGACTTGTGTCTTCTCTCCATCTGTAAAAATGGAGGTACTTGTAAAACCTCTCTCATAGTTCTGCTGTGTATAAGTGGGGTGATTTTCTTTTGATCGGGTTTCAAAAGTTTCTGGCATGAAAACATTTTGATATTCATACTGAGTATTCAACTATTAGATATTCAGTAATTCACTGGTTTACAAGAGAAAGTTGTAGCACTTAACACTTTATTTCTTTACACCAGGTCTTTAATCTCCAAAATTACTTCCTTTAATACAAAAACTATGTGATGTAAATAATTCTGGTTTGTATGTATCAAGATAGTCACCCCATCGTTTGGGTATACGAGGGTCATTCCAAAATTGTATTTCCTTAGGATTTCTCTGATGGATATCTAAAAATATAATAATAAAAATAAAAAATATACAAAACACACTTGTCTTTCCTTCCTCAAACCTTAACAGCTTTATAGTAATGCATCTAATTTCAATGAGTATCAATAATGTGATTATGTATAATTAGAATAAAATAAAGTTCTCTCATGCCAATGGAAAAAAAAAAGTGGAGTGATTTTCATGTGTGTGTGGTGATTTTTAATACACCTAGCACAATGTCTAACACACATAGGAGGTGTTCCATTAATGTCAGCACTTTTCTCTTTCCCATTTCTATTATCAATTTGATGAGAAAACATTTCTTTCCCATGCTTTATAATCACAAATACCTGATCAGTTAAAAGAATAAAATAAAAATATTGTCAGAAAAACCTCAAGAAAAAAATATTTCTAGAGAAAGTTTTGGGCACTATCTAAGATGCACTTATCATCTGAATGAAAGTCCTGATTCTCAAATTCTCTAGAACAACACTGTCCAAAAGAACTTTCCGTTCAGTTCTGTAGCCACAAAACCACGTGTGTCTGTTGAGCACTTGAAATATCACTAGTGCAATTAAGGAAGTGAATTTTTAATTCTAAGTTTAAAATTTTAATTTAAATAATCATGTGTGGTTAGTAACTATCCAATTGCATAGCACAGCTCTAGAGACTGGTCCCACTGCAGAGCTGACTGACATTTTTAAATTCAGTGTTCCCTGGAGATATGATAGTCTTTCCAGCAGTTGTCGAAGCTTGACAAATAGATGAAGCAAGCTAAGGCTCCTGTTCTCTCATTTTTACCTCCAAACTTCAATTTCATACTGTTTCACACCTTATTGCCACCCCTTCACCGAATTATTTGAGCAAGTGAAATCAGGTTAAACTAAACATCAAATAAATTATTTAAATAGATAGCCTAAGAGCTTGTGTAAAGGCCTTCTTTTGAAATTCTTGTTTAATTTAATGAAAATATGGGAGAAGGAGAAAGGTGGACTGGTGTTTCTAGCATCTATGGTTGCCTTCTCCTCAAAAGGTCCATAGGGCTATAGAGCAGGTGAAGGTACCAACTTGCAGTAAAGCTATTACTGAAGGCAAATGGCCAATGAGATCAGATAGGATTTGGTGGTGGGCCTGTTAATAAGACAAGATGCAAACACAATCATACCTTATGTTTACAAGTACCTTAGGGCACTTTGAATCTTTTTAAGGAAGAGACCTGAAAAGTCCAACATCTTGTCTGATTCCTTATTATATGCATCACTCAGTTTACAAAAGTGAGACACAAAGAAATTTGTGACACATTCAGCAAACCCTAGACTACCTGATTCTTATTTTACCTTTGACTCACTAGCCTGACTCAACCTTGCATAGGACAAGGCATTAGAACTCCTTCAATAATTCTCTTAATAGCTGACTGCAAATTTCATTAAGTGATGCGGTTGTGTCAGATGTTTTATGACTACAGAACAAAGATTTTTTTCTGGTATATAAAGCTAACAGATTGATGAAGATCTCTCAAAAGTAACCTTGTATCCCTGAGATACAAGTCTTGGCCATAATGCTCTCTAACAATAAATCCAGGTCACAGACACAGTGGTGATAGTTCACCAAGAGGAATGTAACGTGAGAGAACACAAACCTGAGTCAGCAAAGCCTCCTCGCCAATGTTGATCAGTGCCTAACAAGTACTTCCTGCTATGAGGGTTTCAGAGAAGCTGAAGGGAGGAAATTGGTTAATTGTTTTGGGTTGTGTCTGCTCTTGACTTAGAATATAATCATTCATGATACAGATGAAAGTGTCCAGACATGGAGAAATGCCATATTACCTTCACTGAAAAGGGATGTAACACTAATTTATAGATTGTGCCACTTCTCAAGGTCTAAGGGTTTTCAGAGGAGCATTTCAGCAGGGTTGACTCTAGAAGCAGGGGGAGAGTCAAGCTCATGCTCTGGAAGAGTTAGAAAGGCCTCCCGAGAGGGAGGAGAAGATGGCAGAAGAGTAAGACGTGGAGATCACCTTCCTCCCCACAGATACATCAGAAATACATCTACACGTGGAACTGCTCCTATAGAACACCCACTGAATGCTGGCAGAAGACGTCAGACCTCCCCAAAGTCAAGAAACTCCACACATACCTTGGTAGGACAAAAGAAAAAAGAAATAACAGAGACAAAAGAATAGGGACGAGACCTGCACCAATGGGAGGGAGCTGTGAAGGAGGAAAGGTTTCCACACACTAGGAAGCCCCTTCGCTGGTGGAGACTGCGGGTGGTGGAGGGGGGAACTTCAGAGCCACAGAGGAGAGTGCAGTAACAGGGGTGCAGAGGGCAAAGTGGAGAGATTCCCGCACAGAGGATCGGTGCTGACCAGCACTCACCAGCCCAAGAGGCTCGTCTGCTCACCTGCCAGGGCGGGCGGGAGCTGGGAGCTGACGCTCGGGCTTCAGTCGGATCGCAGGGAGAGGACTGGGGCTGGCGGTGTGAACACAGCCTGAAGGGGTTAGTGCACCACAGCTAGCCGGGAGGGAGTCCGGGAAAAGGTCTGGAGCTGCCGAACAGGCAAGAGACTTTTTCTTGCCTCTTTGTTTCCCGGGGCACGAGGAGAGGGAATCCAGAGCACCGCTTAAAGGAGCTCCAGAGACGGGCGCGAGCCGCGGCTATCAACACGGACCCCAGAGACGGGCAGGAGACGCTAAGGCTGCTGCTGCCGCCACCAAGAAGCCTGAGTGCGAGCACAGCTCACTCTCCACACCTCCCCTCCCAGAAGCCTGTGCAGCCCGCCACTGCCAGGGTCCCATGATGAAGAGACAGCTTCCCCAGGAGAATGCACGGAGGCTGCTGCAACGTCATGCCAGCCTCTGCCACTGCAGGCTCGCCCCGCATCCATACCCCTCCCTCCCTCTGGCCTGAGTGAGCCAGAGCCCCCAAAGCAGCTTCTCCTTTAACCCCGTCCTGTCTGAGCAAAGAACAGACGCCCTCAGGTGACCTACAGGCAGAGGCGGATCCAAATCCAAAGCTGAACACCAGGAGCTGTACGAACAAAGAAGAGAAATTTCTCCCAGCAGCGTCAGAAGCAGTGAATTAAAGCTCCACAAACAACTTGATGTACCTGCATCTGTTGAATACCTGAATAGACAACGAATCATCCCAAATTGAGGAGGTGGACTTTGGGAACAGGATATATTATTTTTTCCCCTTTTCCTCTTTTTGTGAGTGTGTATGTGTATGCTTCTGGGAGAGATTTTGTCTGTATAGCTTTGCTTTCACCATTTGTCCTAGGCTTCGGTCCGGCAGTTTTTGTTTTTTTTACATAAAATTTTTTTTTTTTTATAAAATTTTTTCTTAATAATTTTTTTCTTATTTTTTATTTTAGAAAATTAAAAAAATTTTTTTCTTAAATTTTTTCTTAATAATTTTTTCTTATTTTTCCTTTTAAAAATTAAAAACAAATTTTCTTAATAAGTTTATTCTTAATAATTTTTTTCTTATTTTTATTTTAAAAAATTAAAAACATTATTTTAAAAAATTAAAAATGTTTTTTCTTAATAAAGTTTTTCTCAATTTTTTTCTAATTTTTTATTTTAATAGCTTTATTTTATTTTTTTAATTAATTAATTTATTTTTTTTTAAATAAAGCATTCTTTTATTTATTTATTTATTTATTTATTTATGGCTGTGTTGGGTCTTCGTTTCTGTGTGAGGGCTTTCTCTAGTTGCGGCAAGTGGGGGCCACTCTTCATCGCGGTGCGCAGGCCTCTCACTGTCGCGGCCTCTCCCGTTGTGGAGCACAGGCTCCAGACGCGCAGGCTCAGCAATTGTGGCTCACGGGCTTAGTCACTCCGCGGCATGTGGGATCTTCCCAGACCAGGGCTCAAACCCGTGTCCCCTGCATTGGCAGGCAGATTCCCAACCACTGCGCCACCAAGGAAGCCCAACTTTATTTTATTTTATCTTACTTTATTTTATTTTATTTTATCCTGTTTCTTTCTTTCTTTCTATTTTTTCTCCCTTTTATTCTAAGCCGTGTGGATGAAAGGCTCTTCGTGCTCCAGCCAGGCATCAGGGCTGTGCCTCTGAGGTGGGAGAGCCAACTTCAGGACACTGGTCCACAAGAGACCTCCCAGCTCCACGTAATACCAAATGGTGAAAATCTCTCAGAGATCTCCATCTCAACATCAAGACCCAGCTTCACTCAACGACCAGCAAGCTACAGTGCTGGACACCCTATGCCAAACAACTAGCAAGACAGGAACACAGCCCCATCCATTAGCAGAGAGGTTGCCTAAAATCATAATAAGGCCACAGACACCCCAAAACACACCACCAGACGTGGACGTGCCCACCAGAAAGACAAGATCCAGCCTCATCCACCAGAACACAGGCACTAGTCCCCTCCACCAGGAAGCCTACACAACCCACTGAACCAACCTTAGCCACTGGGGACAGATACCAAAAACAACAGGAACTACAAACCTGCAGCCTCTGAAAAGAAGTCCCCAAACACAGTAAGATAAGCAAAATGAGAAGACAGAAAAACACACAGCAGATGAAGGAGCAAGAACAAAACACACCAGACCTAACGAATGAAGAGGAAATAGGCAGTCTACCTGAAAAAGAATTCAGAATAATGATAGTAAAGATGATCCAAAACCTTGGAAATAGAATAGACAAAATGCAAGAAACATTTAACAAGGACTTGGAAGAACTAAAGAGGAAGCAAGCAATGATGAAAAACACGATAAATGAAATTAAAAATACTCTAGAAGGGATCAACAGCAGAATAACTAAGGCAGAAGAACGGGTAAGTGACATGGAAGATAAAATAGTGGAAATAACTACTGCAGAGAGGAATAGAGAAAAATGAATGAAAAGAACTGAGGACAGTCTCAGAGACCTCTAAGACAACATTAAATGCACCAACATTCAAATTATAGAGGTCCCAGAAGAAGAAGAGATAAAGAAAAAGACTGAGAAAATATGTGAAGGAATTATAGTTGAAAACTTCCCTAATATGGGAAAGGAAATAGTTAATCAAGTCCTGGAAGCACAGAGAGGCCCACACAGGATAATTCCAAGGAGAAATACGCCAAAACACATATTAATCAAACTATAAAAAATTAAATATAAAGAAAACATATTAGGAGGAATCAAGATGGCGGAGTAGAAGGACGTGCTCTCACTCCCTCTTGCAAAAACACCAGAATCACAACTAGCTGCTGGACAATCATCGAAAGGAAGACACTGGAACTCACCAAAAAAGATACCCCACATCCAAAGACAAAGGAGAAGCCACAATGAGATGGTAGGAGGGGCACAATCACAGTAAAATCAAATCCCATAACTGCTGGGTGGGTGACTCACAGACTGGCGAACACTTATACCACAGAAGTCTACCCACTGGAGTGAACGTTCTGAGCCCCACGTCAGGCTTCCCAACCTGGGGGTCCAGCCACAGGAGGAGGAATTCATAGAGAATCAGAATTTGCAGCCTAGTGGGAATTGATTGCAGGACTTAGACAGGACTGGGGGAAACAGAGACCCCACACTTGGAGGGCGCAAACAAAATAGTGTGCAGATGGGGACCCAGGGGAAGGAGCAGTGACCATGGGGGAGGCTGAACCAGACCTGCCTGCTAGTGTTGGAAGGTCTCCTGCAGAGGTGGGAGGTGGATCTGTTTCACCAAGGGGACAAGGACACTGGCAGCAGAAGTTCTGGGAAGTACTCCTTGGTGTGAGCCCTCCAAGAGTCTGTCATTAGCTCCACCAAAGAGCCCAGGTAGGCTCCAGTGTTGGGTTGCCTCAGGCAAAACAACCAACAGGGAGGGAACCCAGCCCCACCCATCAATAGTCAAGTGTATTAAAGTTTTACTGAGCTTTGACAGCCACAGAAACAGTCAGCTCTACTGACCACCAGAGCCTCACATCAAGCCTCTTAGATAGCCTCAACCAACAGAGGGCAGACAGCAGAAGCAAGTAAAACTACAATCCTGCACCCTGTGGAACAAAAACCACATTCACAGAAAGATAGACAAGATGAAAAGGCAGAGGACTATATACCAGATGAAGGAACAAGAAAAACCCCCAGAAAAACAACTAAATGAAGTGGAGATAGGCAACCTTCCAGAAAAAGAATTCAGAATAATGATAGTGAAGATGATCCAGGACCTTGGAATAAGAATGGAGGCAAAGACTGAGAAGAAGCAAGAAATGATTAACAAAGACCTAGAAGAATTAAATAAGAAAAAAACAGAGATGACCAATACAATAACTGAAATGAAAACTACACTAGAAGGAATCAATAGCAGAATAACTGAGGCAGAAGAACGGATAAGTGACCAGGAAGACAGAATGGTGGAATTCACTGCTGCGGAACAGACTAAAGAAAAAAGAATGAAAAGAAATGAAGACAGCCTAAGAGACCTCTGGGACAACATTAAACGCAACAACATTCACATTATAGGGGTCCCAGAAGGAGAAGAGAGAGAGAAAGGACCAGAGAAAATATTTGAAGAGATTATAGTGGAAAACTTCCCTAACATGGGAAAGGAAATAGCCACCCAAATCCAGGAAGCACAGAGAGTCCCATATAGCATAAACCCAAGGATAAACACGCCGAGACACATAGTAATCAAATAGGCAAAATTTAAAGACAAAAAAAAATTATTAAAAGCAGCAAGGAAAAAACGACATATAACATAACTCCCACAAGGTTAACAGCTGATTTATCAGCAGAAAATCTACAAGCCAGAAGGGAGTGGCATGATATACTTAAAGTGATGAAAGGGAAGAACCTACAAACAAGATTACTCTACTCTGCAAGGATCTCATTTAGATTTGATGGAGAAATCAAAAGCTTTACAGACAAACAAAAGCTAAGAAAATTCAGCAACACCAAACCAGCTCTACAACAAATGCTAAAGGAACTTCTCTAAGTGGGAAACACAAGAGAAGAAAAGGACCTACAATAACAAACCCAAAACAATTAAGAAAATGGTCATAGGAACATACATATCGATAATTACCTAAACGTGAATGGATTAAATGCTCCAACCAAAAGACACAGGCTTGCTGAACGGATACAAAAAAAAGACCCATCTATATGCTGTCTACAAGAGACCCACTTTAGACCTAGGGACACATACAGACTGAAAGTGAGGGGATGGAAAAAGATACTCCATGCAAATGGAAATCAAAAGAAAGCTGGAGTAGCTATACTCATATCAGATAGAATAGACTTTAAAATAAAGAATGTTTCAAGAGATAAGGAAGGACACGACATAATGATCAAGGGATCAATCCAAGAAGAAGATATAACAATTATAAATATATATGAACCCAACATAGAAGCACCTCAATACATAAGGCAACTGCTAACAGCTGTAAAAGAGGAAATCAACAGTAACACAATAATAGTGGGGGACTTTAACACCTCACTTACACCAATGGACAGATCATCCAAAATGAAAATAAATAAGGAAACAGAGGCTTTAAATGACACAATAGACCAGACAGATTTAATTGATATTTATAGGACATTCCATCCAAAAACAGCAGATTACACTTTCTTCTCAAGTGCACATGGAACATTCTCCAGGATAGATCACATCTTGGGTCATAAATCAAGCCTCAGTAAATTTAAGAAAATTGAAATCATATCAAGCATCTTTTCTGACCACAAGGCTATGAGATTAGAAATGAATTACAGGGAAAAAATGTAAAAAACACAAACACATGGAGGCTAAACAATATGTTACTAAATAACCAAGAGATCACTGAAGAAATCAAAGAGGAAATAAAAAAATACCTAGAGACCAATGACAATGGAAACACGATGACCCAAAACCTTTGGGATGCAGCAAACCAGTTCTAAGAGGGAAGTTTATAGCTATACAAGCCTACCTAAAGAAACAAGAAAAATCTCAAGTAAACAATCTAACCTTACACCTAAAGAAACTAGAGAAAGACGAACAAACAAAACCCAAAGTTAGCAGAAGGAAAGAAATAATAAAGATCAGAGCGGAAATAAATGAAA
The DNA here is from genome assembly GCF_965194805.1 of Balaenoptera borealis. Lineage (NCBI taxonomy): Eukaryota > Metazoa > Chordata > Mammalia > Artiodactyla > Balaenopteridae > Balaenoptera > Balaenoptera borealis. The sequence continues at coordinate 33,891,690 of NC_138875.1, forward strand.
TAGAAAAAAGAAGACAATAGCAAAGATCAATAAAACTAAAAGCTGGTTCTTTGAGAAGATAAACAAAATTGATAAAGCATTAGCCAGACTCATCAGGAAAAAGAGGGAGAGGACTCAAATCAATAAAATCAGAAATGAAAAAGAAGAAGTTACAACAGACATTGCAGAAATACAAAGCATCCTAAGAGACTACTACAAGCAGCTCTATGCCAATGAAACGGACAACCTGGAAGAAATGGACAAATTCTTAGAAAGGTATAACCTTCCAAGACTGAACCAGGAAGAAACAGAAAATATGAACAGACCAATCACAAGTAATGAAATTGAAACTGTGATTAAAAATCTTCCAACAAACAAAAGTCCAGGACCAGATGGCTTCACAGGTGAATTCTATCAAACATTTGGAGAAGAGCTAACACCCATCTTTCTCAAAATCTTCCAAAAAATTGCAGAGGAAGGAACACTCCTAAACTCATTGTATGAGACCACCATCACCCTGATACCAAAACCAGACAAAGATAGTACAAAAAAAGAAAATTACAGACGAATATCACTGATGAATATACATGCAAAAATCCTCAACAAAATACTAGCAAACAGAATCCAACAACAAATTAAAAGGATCGCACACCACGATCAACTGGGATTTATCCCAGGGATGCAAGGATTCTTCATTATAGGCAAATCAATCAATGTGATACACCATATTAAAAAATTGAAGAATAAAAAACATATGATCATCTCAATAGATGCAGAAAAAGCTTTTGACAAAATTCAACACCCATTTATGATAAAAACTCTCAAGAAAGTGGGCATAGAGGGAACCTACCTCAACATAATAAAGGCCATATATGATAAACCCACAGCACACATCATTCTCAATGGTTAAAAACTGAAAGCATTTCCTCTAAGATCAAGAACGAGACAAGGATGTCCACTCTCACCACTATTATTCAACATAGTTTTGGAAGTCCTAGCCATGGCAATCAGAGAAGAAAACGAAATAAAAGGAATACAAATTGGAAAAGAAGAAGTAAAAGTAGATGACATGATACTATACATAGAGAATCCTAAAACTGCCACCACAAAACTACTAGAGCTAATTAATGAATTTGGTAAAGATGCAGGATACAAAGTTAATGTACAGAAATCTCTTGCATTCTTATACACTAAGGATGAAAAATCTGAAAGAGAAGTTATGGAAACACTCCCATTTACCATTGCAACAAAAGGAATAAAATACCTAGTAATAAACCTACCTAGGTTTATTACTATAAGTTAGTAATAAACTAGGTTTAAAACTATAAGACACTGATGAAAGAAATTAAAGATGATACCAACAGATGGAGAGATATACCATGTTCTTGGATTGGAAGAATCAGTACTGTGATAATGACTATACTACCCAAAGCAATCTACAGATTCAATGCAATCCCTATCAAATTACCAATAGCATTTTTTACGGAACTAGAACAAATCATCTTAAAATTTGTATGGAGACACAAAAGACCCCGAATAGCCGAAGCAGTCTTGAGGGAAAAAAATGGAGCCAGATGAATCAGATTCTCTGACTTCAGACTATACTACAAAGCTACAGTAATCAAGACAATATGGTACTGGCACAAAAACAGAAACATAGATCAATGGAACAAGACAGAAAGCCCAGAGATAAACCTACGCACCTATGGTCAACTATTCTATGACAAAGGAGGCAAAGATATACAATGGAGAAAAGACATTCTCTTCAATAAGTGGCGCTGGGAAAACTGGACAGTTACATGTAAAAGAATGAAATTAGAATACTCCCTAACAACATATACAAAAATAAACTCAAAATGGATTAGAGACCTAAATGTAAGACTGGACACTATAAAACTCTTAGAGGAAAACATAGGAAGAACACTCTTTGTCATCAATCACAGCAAGATCTTTTTTGATCCAACTCCTAGAGTAATGGAAATAAAAACACAAATAAACAAATGGGACCTAATGAAACTTCAACGCTTTTGCACAGCAAAGGAAACCATAAACAAGACGAAAAGACAACCCTCCGAATGGGAGAAAATATTTGCAGACGAATCAACGGACAAAGGATTAATCTCCAAAATATATAAACAGCTCATTCAGCTCAATATTAAAGAAACAAATATCCAATCCAATAATGGGCAGAAGACCTAAATAGACATTTCTCCAAGGAAGACATAGAGACGGCCACGAAGCACATGAAAAGATGCGTAACATCACTAATTATTAGAGAAATGCAAGTCAAAACTACAATGAGGTATGACCTCACACCAGTTAGAATGGGCATCATCAGAAAATCTGCAAACAACAAATACTGGAGAGGGTGTGGAGAAAAGGGAACCCTCTTGCACTGTTGGTGGGAATGTAAATTGATACAGCCACTATGGAGAACAATATGGAGGTTCCTTAAAAAAATAAAAATAGAATTGTCATATGACCCAGCAATCCCACTACTGGGCATATACCCAGAGAAAACTGTAATTCAAAAAGACACATGCACCCCAATGTTCATTGCAGCACTCTTTACAATAGCCAGGTCATGGAAGCAACCTAAATGCCCATTGACAGACGAATGGATAAAGAAGATGTGGTACATATATACAATGGAATATTACTCAGCCATAAAAAGAAAGGAAATTGAGTCATTTGTTGAGACGTGGATGGATCTAGAGACTGTCCTACAGAGTGAAATAACTCAGAAAGAGAAAAACAAATATCGTATATTAACGCATGTATGTGGAACCTAGAAAAATGGTACAGATGAACCGGGTTGCAGGGCAGAAGTTGAGACACAGATGTAGAGAACAAACGTATGGACACCAAGGGGGGAAAAACTGCGGTGGTGTAGGGAGGGTGGTGTGCTGATTTGGGCGATTGGGATTGATATGTATACAGTGATGTGTATAAAATTGATGACTGATTAAAAAAATAAATAAAGAAAGAAAACATATTAAACGCAGCAAGGGAAAAACAACAAATAACACACAAGGGAATCCCCATAAGGTTAACAGCTGATCTTTCAGCAGAAACTCTGCAAGCCAGAAGGCAGTGGCAGGATATACTTAAAGTGATGAAGGGGAAAAATCTACAACCAAGGTTACTCTACCCAGCAAGGATCTCATTCAGATTTGATGGAGAAATTAAAATCTTTACAGACCAGCAAAAGCTGAGAGAGTTCAGCACCACCAAACCAGCTTTACAATAAATGCTAAAGGAAATTTTCTAGGCAAGAAACACAAGAGAAGGAAAACACCTACAATAACAAACCCAAAACATTTAAGAAAATGGTCATAGGAACATACATATCGATAATTACCTGAAATGTAAATGGATTAAATGCTCCCACCAAAAGACACTGGCTGAATGGATACAAAACAAGACCCATTTATATGTTGTCTACAAGAGACCCACTTCAGACCTAGGGATACATACAGACTGAAAGTGAGGGGATGGAAAAAAATATTCCATGCAAATGGAAATCAAAAGAAAGCTGGAGTAGCAATTCTCATATCAGACAAAATAGACTTTAAAATAAAGACTATTACAAGAGACAAAGAAGGACACTATATAATGATCAAGGGATCAATCCAAGAAGAAGGTATAACAATTTTAAATATTTATGAACCCAACATAGGAGCACCTCAATACATAAGGCAAATACTAACAGCCATAAAAGGAGAAATCGACAGTAACACAATCATTGTAGGGGACTTTAATACCTCACTTTCACCAATGGACAGTTCATCCAAAATGAAAATAAATAAGGAAACACAAGCTTTAAATGCTACATTAAACAAGATGGACTTAATTGATATTTATAGGACATTCCACCCAAAAACAACAGAATCCACATATTTCTCAAGTGCTCATGGAACATTCTCCAGGATAGATCATATCTTGGGTCACAAATCAAGCCTTGGTAAATTTAAGAAAATTGAAATTGTATCAAGTATCTTTTCCGACCACAACGCTATGAGACTAGATATCAATTACAGGAAATGATCTATAAAAAATGCAAACACATGGAGGCTACACAATACACTACTTAATAACGAAGTGATCACTGAAGAAATCAAAGGGGAAATCAAAAAATACCTAGAAACAAATGACAATGGAGACACAATGACCCAAAACCTATGGGACGCAGCAAAAGCAGTGCTAAGAGGGAAGTTTATAGCAATACAAGCCTACCTCAAGAAACAGGAAACATCTCGAATAAACAACCTAACCTTGCACCTGAAGCAATTAGAGAAAGAAGAACAAAAAAACCCCAAAGCTAGCAGAAGGAAAGAAATCATGAAGATCAGACCAGAAATAAATGAAAAAGAAATGAAGGAAACAATAGCAAAAATCAATGAAACTAAAAGGTGGTTCTTTGAGAAGATAAACAAAATTGATAAACCATTAGCCAGACTCATCCAGAAAAAAAGGGAAAACACTCAAATCAATAGAATTAGAAATGAAAAAGGAGAAGTAACCACTGACACTGCAGAAATACAAACAATCATGAGAGATTACTACAAGCAACTCTATGCCAATAAAATGGACAACCTGGAAGAAATGGACAGATTCTTACAAATGCACAAACTGCCGAGACTGAACCAGGAAGAAATAGAAAATATGAACAGACCAATCACAAGCACTGAAATTGAAACTGTGATTAAAAATCTTCGAACAAACAAAAGCCCAGGACCAGATGGCTTCACAGGCGAATTCTATCAGACATTTAGAGAAGAGCTAACACCTATCCTTCTTAAACGCTTCCAAAATATTGCAGAGGGAGGAATACTCCCCAACTCATTCTATGAGGCCACCATCACCCTGATACCAAAACCAGACAAAGATGTCACAAAGAAAAAAACTATAGGCCAATATCACTGACGATCATAATTGCAAAAATCCTCAACAAAATACTAGCAAACAGAATCCAACAGCACATTAAAAGGATCATTCACCATGATCAAGTGGGGTTTATTCCAGGAATGCAAAGATTCTTCAATATACACAAATCAATCAACGTGATACACCGTATTAACAAATTGAAGGAGAAAATCCATATGATCATCTCAACAGATGCAGAGAAAGCTTTTGACAAAATTCAATAGCCATGTATGATAAAAGCCCTGCAGAAAGTAGGCATAGAGGGAACTTTCCTCAACATAATAAAGGCCACATATGACAGACCCACAGCCAACCTTGTCCTCAATGGTGAAAAACTGAAGCCGTTTCCACTAAGATCAGGAATAAGACAAGGTTGCCCACTCTCACCACTATTATTCAACATAGTTTTGGAAGTGTTAGCTACAGCAATCAGAGAAGAAAAAGAAATAAAAAGAATCCAAATGGGAAAAGAAGAAGTAAAGCTGTCACTGTTTGTAAATGACATGATACTATACATAGAGAATCCTAAAAATGCCACCAGAAAACTACTACAGCTAATCAATGAATTTGGTCAGGTAGCAGGATACAAAATTAATGCACAGAAATCTCTTGCATTCCTATACATTAATGGTGAAAAATCTGAAAGTGAAATTAAGAAAACACTCCCATTTACCATTGCAACAAAAAGAATAAAATATCTAGGAATAAACCTACCTAAGGAAACAAAAGACCTGTATGCAGAAAATTATAAGACACTCATGAAAGAAATTAAAGATGATACAAATAGATGGAGAGATATACCATGTTCTTGGATTGGAAGAATCAACATTGTGAAAATGACTCTACTACCCAAAGCAATCTACAGATTCAATGTAATCCCTATCAAACTACCACTGGCATTTTTCACAGAGCTAGAACAAAAAATTTCACAATTTGTATGGAAACACAATAGACCCCGAAAGCCAATGCAATCTTGAGAACGAAAAATGGAGCTGGAGGAATCAGGCTCCCTGACTTCAGACTATACTACAAAGCTACAGTAATCAAGACAGTTTGGTACTGGCACAAAAACAGAAATGTAGATCAATGGAACAGGATAGAAAGCCCAGAGATAAACCCGCGCACATATGGTCATCTTATCTTTGATAAAGGAGGCAAGCATATACAGTGGAGAAAAGACAGCCTCTTCAATAAGTGGTGCTGGTAAAACTGGACAGGTACATGTAAAAGTATGAAATTAGAACACTCCCTAACACCATACACAAAAATAAACTCAAAATGGATTAATGACCTAAATGTAAGGCCAGACACTATCAAACTCTTAGGGGAAAACATAGGCAGAACACTCTATGACATAAATCACAGCAAGATCCTTTTTGACCCAACTGCTAAAGAAATGGAAATAAAAACACAAATAAACAAATGGGACCTAATGAAACTTAAAAGCTTTTGCACAGCAAAGGAAACCATAAACAAGAGCAAAAGACAACTCTCACAATGGGAGAAAATATTTGCAAATGAAGCAACTGACAAAGGTTTCATCTCCAAGATTTACAAGCAGCTCATGCAGCTCAATAACAAAAAAACAAACAACCCAATCCAAAAATGGGCAGAAGACCTAAATAGACATTTCTCCAAAGAAGATGTACAGATTGCCAACAAACATATGAAAGAATGCTCAACATCATTAATCATTAGAGAAATGCAAATCAAAACTTCAATAAGATATCATCTCACACCGGTCAGAATGGCCATCATCAAAAAATCTAGAAACAATAAATGCTGGAGAGGGTGTGGAGAAAAGGGAATACTCTTGCACCGTTGGTGGGAATGTAAATTGATACAGCCACTATGGAGAACAGTATGGAGTTTCCTTTAAAAACTACAAATAGAACTACCATACGACCCAGCAATCTCACTACTGGGCATATACCCTGAGAAAACCATAATTCAAAAAGAGTCATGTACCAAAATATTCATTGCAGCTCTATTTACAATAGCCAGGACATGGAAGCAACCTAAGTGTCCATCATCAGATGAATGGATAAAGAAGATGTGGCACATATATACAATGGAATATTACTCAGCCATAAAAAGAAGTGAAATGGAGTTATTTGTAGTGAGGTGGATGGAGTTAAAGTCTGTTATACAGAGTGAAGTAAGTCAGAAAGAGAAAAACAAATCTAGTATGCTAACACATATATATGGAATCTAAGGAAAAAAAAAAAGAGGTCATGAAGAACCTAGTGGCAAGACACTAGGGAATAAAGACACAGACCTACTAGAGAATGGATTTGAGGATATGGGGAGGGGGAAGGGTAAGATGTGACAAAGAGAGAGAGTGGCATGGACATGTATACACTACCAAACGTAAAATAGGTAGCTAGTGGGAAGCAGCCGCATAGCACAGGGAGATCAGCTTGGTGCTTTGTGACCACCTAGAGGGGTGGGATAGGGAGGGTGGGAGGGAGGGTTATGCAAGAGGAAGAGATATGAGAACATATGTATGTGTATAACTGATTCACTTTGTTATAAAGCAGAAACTAACACACCATTGTAAAACAATTATACTCCAATAAAGATGATAAAAAAGAAAAATTACTGGAAGTCCACTATAAATTAGGGGACTATGCTAAATGCATAGAGTGTACAAAAATAAAAAGGAAACAAAGCCTTTCCTCAAAAAGTTTAAATGTCAGTGGGGGAACCAGAGGTTTTTAAGGTTGTAATTATGTATATAGATTATAAAGAATCCATATTAAAACATAATGGAGTAAATAAATGAGTGTATAAATAAATAAATAATAGGAGGGAGGGAGAAGACAAATCTTGCCAACAGAAGAATTGCATATGTAGGTAACCCCTCCCCTGGCATCCATCTCCTCCCCAAGGAGGTGGAGGTGAAGCTTAATCTTCCCCTTAAGTCCAGTCCTGGGCTAGCCTTAATGACTGAATTCCAAAGAGAGTATAAAATAGGAGAAAAAGTAACTTTACAGTGGAGAAACCTAGCAAACACCATGTTATGCAAGTGATGTTTCACATCACCAGTGATGTCACGGAAGCACTACATACTCGCTGTTATGGTGTGATGAGAAGGTTACTTAGCTTCTGCGGTTTTCTTTGCCAAAACCTATAACTCCAGTCTAATCATGAGAAAAACATCAGCCAAACCGAGACTGAGAACAATTCTACGAAATATCAGACAAATATTCCTCAAGACTGTCAAAATCATGAAAAACAAGGAAGGAATGAGGAACTGTCATAGACCAGAGAAGACTAAGGAGACATGACAACTAACTAAGTGGAATGTGATATACTGGATTGGGTCCTAGAACAGAAAAAAAACTCATTAACGGGAAAACTGATGAAATCCAAAAAAGGTCTTAAGTTTAGTTAATAGTAATGTATAAATGTTGGCTTTTTAATTTTGAAAAATATACTATGGTAGTATAAGATGTTAGCAATAGGAAAAACGGAGAGAGAGGTAAAGGGAACTCTAATATGTTTGTATCTTTTCTGCAGATTTGAAATTATTTGAAAATAAAAAAGTTCACTTTAAAAAAAAAAAAAAAGAAAGGCCTGCCGAACAGGAAACAACCTCCTGTTACTAAAGTAAGAGAAGGCACACATCACAGTCTGCAGTCCTGCTGAAGCAGATGACCCAACCAGTGCTCCCAGAGGAGAATGTGGATTCACTGACATTGTTCAGTGAAAAGTCTGACTGACCCTTACCAATCACATTCAGTGATCAAGAACACAACTGCAATGGATGGTCATTGACATCACTGCACAGCAGCAGCTGAAGTGAGCCAGATCTTGTTGCCAATTCTTCTTCTATTCCTATCCTATTAAATTAAAACCAACACTTATATATGAAGAAGACAGCCTTAATCCACCACACACACTAAAATAGAATTGTATCCCAGAAGGGAGAGACAACTGGTAGTTTATATATCTATATCCCCACTGCGTTAGTTTTTCTCCTTAGGCCAATAGTGCATATTTTCAAGTAAGTAGATAAGGAGTTGGAAATGATTCTTCTGTGAGAAAATAAACAAGAAAATCAAACCCATGACATTTGGTCTAATTATTATTACTGGATTAACCGTATACCTTGCATCTAACTAAGTTAACCAGTTCGGACAGGGGACCAGTCATTAGGAAGGCCCCAGGGAGTGGCTGACTGACTTCCTGAAATGTTTCCAGTGGGTGGGTCCCTCATCTGACAGGATTCCAGGACACATCTGGGAAGTCTTGGGACACAGCAACAATTCTGAAAAGAGATCTCTATAAACTAAGGTAAAAATAGCTTTCTCCTTCTGTGAAATGTCACTTCACATTTTACCATGGTCTAAGATTCAAATGTCTGTGTTACATTCAGTGCTAAATTCAGCCATCTTAGACATTTTGACATCTTCTGTAGTTGCTGGATTAATATGCAAATAGGTTATTTTTTAAACTGCATTAAAGAACATTTAAATTTATTTAAAGGACAGCCAGTGTTAACTAAATGGGAAAGGAAGGAGAGAAAAGAGGGAGGGAGATTGAAATGAGATGGAATATCCAACCTGTCACAGAAAATAGACAGTAGTGGCTAAGAATATTGGAAGAAATATTGAAAATCAATTTTAAGTGTTTATTACATGGAAAATCAAAAGTAGGACATTTCATTCATCACTACTGGCCTGATTCTTTCATTCCTTGCCTGTCATTTTGACTTCATGAATTTCTTTTCTTTTTTTGTCAAGTTGTTTCCTTCTTGACTAAAATAGAGAAAAAGAAGCTGACTGGATGTGGTTCCAGCCAGAAATTTCTCTGTGGAAGAGTCTCCCAGGCTGTGGCTTCGTCAGCAATCCCAGGACCTGTCAGACATACAATACAGGTAGAAAGCATTGTGTCTGAGTTACAAGTGTGTTGAGTGTGTGTGGGGGGGGGTGGGGGGGTGGGGGGGGAATCAAGCAATCAATCAGTGAGGACATGTTCTTTCTCTTCTCTATGGAAGATAATTAAAATGTAATTTTTAAAAAATAGAATTTATTTTTCAGAGCAATTTTAGGTTCACAGCAACAATGAGCAGAAAATAAGATTTCCCATATAGTCCCTTTTCCCACACTTACATAGCCTCCCCCATTATCAACATCCCCCATCAGAGTGGTACATTTGTTACAATTAATGAACCTACATTAATACATCATTATCATCTAAAGTCCATAGTTAATCACTAAGGTCCACCCACATTCAATGGGTTTATAATGACGTGTCCATTATTAGTATCACAGAGTATTTTCACTGCCCTAAAAATCTTTTGTGCTCTGCCTAGTCATCCCTTCTTCCTCTCAATTCCTGGCAACCACTAATCTTTTTACTGTCTCCTTCCTTTTGTCTTTTCCACAATGTCATATAGGTGGAATCATGAAAAATGTAGCCTTTTCAGACTGGCTTCTTTTACTTAGTAAAATGCATTTAGGTTTCTTGCATGCCTTTTCATGTATTGGTAGCTCATTTCTTATTAGTGCTGAATAATATTCCATTGTCTGGGCTATCCATTCACCTACTGAAAGACATCTTGATTGCTTCCATGTTTTAGCAAACGTGAACAAAGCTACTATAAACGTCTGTGTACAGATTTATATGTAGACATAAGTTTTTAATTCCTCTGGGCAAATACCAGAAAAGCAATTGCTGGATCATATGGTAAGAGTATGTTTAGTTTTCTAAGAAACAGCCAAACTGTCTTCTAATGTAGCTGTACTGTTTTGCATTCCCAGCAGCAATGAATGAGAGTTTCTTCTGCTCCATGTCTTCACCAGCATTTGATGTTGCCAACTGTTTTGGCCATTCTAATAGCTGTGTAATAGTATCTCATTGTTTTAATTTGCATTTCGCTGATGACATAAGATGTGGAGCATTTTTTCATATGCTTATTTGCAATCTGTATAACTTCTCTGGTGAGATCTCTATTAAGGTTTTTGGCTCATTTTTTAATCAGGTTGTTCATTTTCTTGTTTTTGAGTTTTAAGAATTCTTTTATATTTTGGATAACAGTCCTTTAACAAATATGTCTTTTGCAAATATTTTCCCCCAATGTGTGGCTTGTCTTTTTATTCTCTTAGTGTCTTTGGCAGAGTAGAAATTTTAAATTTCAGTGAATTCCAGCTTATCAATTATTTCTTTCATGGATCATGCCTTTAGTGTTGTATCTAAAAAGTCATTGCCACATCCAAGGTCATCCAGATATTCCATGTTATATTCTAGGAATTTTTTAGGTTTCTTTTTATTTGTTTTACATTTAGGTCATTTTGAGTTAATTTTTGTGAAGAGTGTAGAGTATGTGTCTACCTTCCTTTTTTGTATGTGGATATGCAGCTTTCCCAGTACCATTTGTTGAAGAGGTTGCCTTTTCTCTATTGCATTTCCTTTGTTTTTTTTGTCAAATTTCCATTGACTATATTTACGTAGGCATATTTCTGTGCTCTCTATTCTGTTCCATTGATTTGTCTACTCTTTTGCCAATACAATACTGTATTGCTTACTGTACTGTTATAATAAGTCTTGAAGTTGAGAAGTGTCAATCCTTCAATTTTGTTCTTCTATTTCAATATCATCTCAGTTATTCTGAGTCTTTTGCCTCCCCATATAAACTTTAGAATCAGTTTGTTGAAATCTGAAAAATAACCTTCCAGGATTTTGATTGGGATTTCATTGAATCTATAATCAAGCTTATTATAGAACATAAAGTTTAAATATTATAATTTGCATAATTCTACAAAGTTATGCCTATTTTACAAGATCATATGACTTACTTTGGCCAAATGGGATGTGAATGGAGTGTTTTTATGTCACTTTTGGGCAGAAATTTTAAGCACCAATCCATAGTTTCCAGGTTCTCTTTGCCTTTTGTTTTAGCTGTTAGTAAAAACAAATAAATAAGAACTCTGTGTATAGTCCTCCAAGATTTGGCTCTTTGAAACCTACATACTTATTTTTTAATATCAAAAGTCCTGCCTCTTACAAATGAAAGATTTTATTTCCAGACTCTTTTTTCTATTGTGGGCTTTACAGAGTCAAAGCTGACCAATTATTCCTTATGCCCAAGATATCCGTCATTTCCCCAAAGGCAGTACCTACAGAAAGCTGTCCCTGCTGCCCAAGAGAGGAGGAAGGAATTAAAGAAGTTCAAGAGTAGGAATGCCTATTAATATCTGTAAATATTATTCTGATACGTGTGATAAAATCCACCTTGGGCATTAAAACAGCACAGTCTTAGAGTGGCCCCCACTTGCCGCAATTGGAGAAAACCATCGCACAGAAACGGAGACCCAACACAGCCATAAATAAATAAAACCCCCAGAAAAAGCACAGGCTTGCCACACTGCCTACACACAAAGCCCATAGTACCCATTCACAACTGCCCTCTAACTCCTATTATGCTTGTACCACCTCCATGCTTTTTAACATTTTTGGGGGGCCATCTATATCTCATAAACACCACACTTCCATGTTACATTTACTTAGGGAGAAAAAAAATCTGTTGATAATTTTCTCTGTAATTCTAGCTTTTTAAAATAACATCAAATTCATCAATGTCACAAAATATCAGGTAAAGAGTAGATCTCTAGATTTTCTTGGAAGGTTGGTTTAGAAGCTGGGAAAGCCACTTTAACTGATATAAACAGTCCATTTCTTCTACAAGGGGTCAATCTGATGGATGCTCTTAGTTATTTTCATCTAAGATTACTGTCTTCCTATTATTTTAGAGAAGAATGGAAGGTCATGAAGGAATTCAACTACAGACACTTCAGACTCAGATATCTTGTTCTGTTTATTAGGGTGCTGTAAAATGAGCATAATTTTGCAAAATTATGTAAATCATAACATCTGCTTATTATATTGTCCTCCCAGATCAGGATTTAAACTCTCCTAAATCAAAAGCTATTTTCTCTCTTGAGATGTGCACACATGTGCTCTTGCTCAATATTTGCTAACAGGAAATTGGGAAATACCATAATAAGGCAGAAGGTATGTTCAGCCCTTATCTTCTCTCCCTTTCAGGCTGGAGAAGAGGCTTTAAAAGGGGCTTTAACAAGGCTGGGTCCAGGTTAACCTTGGAGTGGACTTCTAGTATTCTGCTTGGGGGGTGATCCAGAACTAAGTGGTCCCAACTCAGAAAACTGCAGAGGCTAGAAATGGTCTTACAGTTGGATAGGAAGAGGTCACTGAAGGAGATAGACATACCAGCTCTGGAGGTGAGTAAAAAAGGACTTTCCTTTCTTTGACTTTAGAGAATTGAGTTCTAGGTTTTGAGGAGAACCTCATTCAAACCTACCTATAGGATGTGGTTGGCCCTTACAATAAGCCAGAGATAAGGAGAAGGGACCCATTGGAGATTCAACTGAGGAGGTCCATAGCTAATGGACTTTGGGAAGAATCATATCATTTTCCAGATTTTAATTTCTCCATGTTTCCTTTAACTTTTTGTGAAGTCTTATAAGCACTAGAAGCTGCCTTCAGCCATTACTGTGTGGAATTATGAGCAAGGCCTGGCCTACACCTTAAGCTAAAAGTGCAAAGGACATAACAACTGTCTAAAAGTAAGTTTTCTAGTGGCAGAAATGACTACAGAAGAGCAGTACAGCAGTCTGAAGGCAATAGCTAGCTACAGTGGGCAACCACAACCTGGAGGGAATCCATGGAACTAAGCCTATCAGCCATCCTGAACATGTCCAAAGACATTTGAGGAGAAGAACATGGTAAAATCTGAGCTTTTACAGGCTTACAACATGGGGGATTGTGTCATAATGATTTGAATGTCAAAAGAAGTCATGACTTTAGTCACAGGCTGCTGAAGTCTGATATCTGCGTTCTAACAACAATAATACTTTTTCATATCTAGGGTTAAAAGTCCACCTAAGATACTGAGATACTTCCAACATGATTTGTGACTGTCCTTGACTACTCCAGCCCCAACTCACGCACCTCCTAATTGTTCTCACAATCCAGCAACTAAAGGGTCAACATCTGACAAAGTTGGGGGTATCTAGAGCCTGTTCCATTGCCACAACATGCTGATTATTAGATTATTTAGCTGTTACCTCTCCTTACATGTAGATGAGCTTGACTGTAAGAGATAGAAGAAAATATTTTTAAATGGTGTTTGTTTTTTATTTAAAGATTTTTTTGATGTGGACAATTTTTAAAGTCCTCATTGAATTTGTTACAATATTGCTTCTGTTTTCTGTTTTGGTTTTTTGGTTGCAAGGCATGTGGGATCTTAGCTCTCCAACCAGGGATTGAACCCACACCCCTGCATTGGAGGGTGAAGTCTTAACTACTGGGCCACCAGGGAAGTCCTTAGTATTTGTTCTTAAAGAGTTTATTTGGGAGAAAAATGAAGACCAACTTATGTAGGCTAAAGAACATTATAGTAATTGCCTTAAGAATAGAGAGCCAAGGGGAACTGTAAAAAGCTGGAGTAATCAGGAAGGCTGAGGGAGGTCAGGTGAAGGGAAAGCAAAGTTTTCTTGAAGGAGTGTTGGCTTCTGTCCTGGGTTGGGTTAATATTTTTACATCACCCTCACTCTAACAATATATATCTTTTGCCACATGATAAAACGCAATTGTCTCTGGGCTGTGCAACTCAATCTCCCTTGTTTACTTGCCAGCCACTCATTACCACGTTGATTTTTCTATGTAGTAGTAGTAATTGAAGAAATTATGGGGCTGCAATATGAAGAGAGACAATAGGCCGTCTCTTGTCCTAAGTTATGGAGATGCCATAATTATCAAGGCCAAATCTTTTATTACATTATTCTCAATAAAATTTGGAATCAACTGTATATAAATAATGACCCAATTAATTCATTTAAATGAATTCACTAATTTAAAATGAATTGTGATCAATTGTTAGGAGCAGCATCTTAGATATTAATTCCATACAAAGCTGACTGTAAATTTAACTCATAATGAAGGCAGTAAAAAGCAAAGCCATGAAATACAGAATATGTGAGAATAAAATTGGAGCATGTAAGAAAATCCAATTGTGTACACTTCTTAAAAGTTTAACGGTTTCTAAAATTCAGTGTTATCATCCCAGTATTAAAAAAATCATCAGATTAATGATATCACTTGTCAAGAAACTGATGAAAAGAAGTTATAATAAAAGAAAGAAAACCAAATTTTTCCGTTATCTTCAGTGGACCAAAGCAAAATATTTGCTTAATTGGGTACCATAGTTGAACTTTTCACTGTTTTACTGCCCTGTAAATAAAAGCTGTTTTCAAAAGCCAGATAATTAGGTGTCAGAGCATGTGATAGTCAAATACATGAGAGAAAATCATTAAGAAACCCCCCACATCCCCCCCACTCCATGAAACCACATATACTTTTCTTAAAGGAAAATGTCTTTTAGAAAGTTTTTCAAAGTATGCCCTAGGAATAGGGGCATAGCTGTGTTAGTGAAAATTTGGGCAGACTTTTTTTCTTTTTAAGAAATAAAAAAATTAATTCCAGGAAAGGAGAGGCTTCTGGTAATAGATGACTCATGAGAAAGAGCTTGGCAATTTTCTATCAACCATTATATTCTTTACAATGTATGAAGTTCAGCAGGGTCCTCATTACCCTACTGTGAGCTCATGGCCATGAATGGTGCAATGAAATGTTAATCAGACCTTCCTTCTCTGATGGTGTTAAGAAGCTAGCAACAAGAATGTCCCCTCTTCTAGTAGTAAGTATATTGTATGAAAACCTTTCCTTCTGAATTCTTAATATTTCAAAATGGTGTCCTAATTTTCAGGCTACGTGAGTACAGTAGTTTTGTGACTCAAATATATCTTTTTCTCCCCGTTTTTCTACCCCAACACCCCTCCAATGTCTACAGTTACTTTTAAGCTTGTTTCTAGAATCTATCCTTGGTTTCTTTTGAAAAAGTGCTGCTGATGTTGCTGCTTAGTAGATCCCGTGCCTTCGTTCAAGTTTCCAGGGAGAATGTTGGCCCACCTCTTTGCTGAAACCTCATTTCACCAAAAGTCTTTCTTTGGACCCCAATCTAGGTTAGCCCTCACCCTCCCACACCCACAGGCACTCCCATAAAACCCAGAGCTTCCTCATTTATCACGGCTTGTTGACACTGATCTCCTGCACTGGGTTATGAGAGAGGTGCCAGAGCTGGGTTCCTGCTTAACCATGGTCTCAGAGAGGTGTTTGGGACACAGTCAGAGTGCATGTATATGTGCCGAATGTCAAATAGAGCATATCCTTCATTGCACATTTTTATATGTTATATACAAGTTACATTATATATTATATTTTTATATATTTCATAAATTATATAATATACTTTAAATCTTAATTTCAGCTATCACAAGAAATTTCTAATCAGATTTCTATCCTGGAAATATTTATTCTTCTATCTGGAAGTTTTTTCTCTAGAAAAACTTAAAACCACAAAACTAATACTTGCTTTTTAATAAAAATGTTTTAAAGCTAAGACCACAAATTTTTAAAAATAAATATTTCACTGTATTCTAAGGATAAAAACAGTTTTAAGAACTAAAGAAACTACTAGGTGGTAGAGCCATCAAGGGCTAATAGGAAAGTTCTCGGTGCACAATGGGATCCTCACCTGCGAGGATGAAAGCTGTGCTCCCTCACCATCCACAGTGCCTTCATCCCTAGCAGGGTGAGTGCTGGTCTTCAAGGCCTAGGGCATGGAGCCAACCCTGCCACTAAGACTTTATCACTGGTTTAAAAGCTTTATTGATTCACATCTGCTGATGTTCATTAGCTTCATTCTGGAAAGAAGGTATTTGAGAGCAGGGAGAATGAGAGGGCACAAAATATTTACTTCACATGGGGAAGAAAGGATGTCATGTGAAAAGGATAAATTTCACTAGCACAGCTCAAGTTTTGCAAGCCTTCATGAGGCCTAGGAGTTTTTCCATGTAATAAATTCTGCCCAAACTTGCAGTTTGCAGTACCATCCTAAATTCTTTTATTTTTACCAAATAAGAACTGATGGAAACCTTTCCAGCACTTGGAAGGCTATATTGTCCAGGAGTAATCCCTGCATGATGCTCTAATGAGGAAAAGACAACGCCCATTTGTTCAGTCAACCAGACCAGCATTTATTTTGCTGAACCCTAATGATGATTAAGGAAACAAGACTTTCCTCAGAAGCTGTGCTTCCTGATAGAAGAAATACTGGAGAGGCCAGCACTCATTGTTTCTGTCTGAGGCTCAAGAAGAGTTCCTTTCTTTTTTTTCCTTACTAAGAGGAATAAAGTACAAAAATAATGGTTATAAGCTGTTCATTATAGCTTGTAATAATCATAATCCCAAAGAATCTGATCATTAACATAGGTAATGACCAGTTTGTTAGTGTGTTAACTGCTCTCAGCTCCATCCTGGAATACACAATTATCAACCCAGTCATTAAATACTAGTAATGACTAATTATTCCAGAATTAAAAGCTTAAATATAAATAAAATGAGATTGAAACTCTTTAATGTGTTGATGTGTCTTCTCTTTACCATGGTTGTACTGTATATTATGTTCTTATGAACGATGTTATTTCTAGAGAGGATATGGATGTTTCCGAGTGGGATTCCATTTATGTCTGCAGCAGATGTTTAATCTACCACATACTGGCTATTGTTTTATAAGTCCCTATATTTCCTTTTAATGAAATCTCCTTAACTCACCTATTCCTGGGTTCTTTGGGAGTTTGTTTTGAGGTGTTCAGTTTTGTATTCTGTTTTTTTGTTTGTTTGTTTGTTTTTACTTTGCCCTCACATTCTAATTTTAAAGCTTTATTCCTCACTTCATTAGCCCCAGTATCACACATACACAGACATCTTTGCAGCATTGTCAATATTATTACTGTCAACCAAAACCAATTCCACATAAGCTTCATCCATGGCTATCTCAATAGAACAATATATTACCTTTGGATAGAATTTTATTATATCAAAGTGATTCTTAGGTCCAGTTGTGTAAATGTGAATTTATATGTCTCCTCTGATCCACAAAGCACATCTGAGATGGAAGGAGTGAGGTTTATACTGACCCTATATTTTTAAACAAGAAAGCCAATGCAAAGAGAAGTCATATGAACTGCCTGAGGCCACACAGCAGGCTTATGTCAGAGCAAGAGTTGAGAGTAAGTGGTGTGGTGGAAGGACCCCCAGGCTGGGATCAAGGGACCTGATTCTTTTCCTAGTTCTGTCAAGCCGGAAATATGTGTAAACTTTGAGGACTCCGGCTTTCCAGATTGAAGCTTCCTCATGGGTAAAATGAGGTTTTAAACTTGATAACCTTCAGGGTTTCTTCCAGTTCTGGCCTCTTAATTCACAGATCTGTCTGGTATTAAACCAAGGGGCAGTTTAATTAAAGACCATGATATAATACAATTGTATAAAAAAATGCATCAAGGTGAAATGAATTATTTGGGGGCAAGATTATGAGAATAGGAAAACATGACTTATGTCCTAAATGACAGGTTTGGGGAACAGAGTATTTTAACAAAGGATGTTAAAACACTGTCATGGAAACAGGACAAACCCTGGACATATAAGCAAGACAACTATAAGGTGATGAGAAAAGATCAAAATTATATTTCAGTAGTTTAAATTCTGTGAGTCTTCAGGAAAAGGAGACATCAGTAGTAGTTTCTTTGATAACCTGTAGCATTTTCTTTTTTTCCATCTTGGTTTAAGTGAAAATCTTTTTTGACATCTCTCTCTCCCTTTCTTCTCTGTTAGAATCTCAGCAGGGCAATCTAAATCTTTGAGCACTATAACTGGCTTCAAAGCCAAATTATATCACTTAGGTAAAGCTTCTATGCCCTTCCAATATTCCACACACTCCCAAATTCTGCCCACCAGAGTTACATATGTACAAATAGACACACACATTCTTTTTCTTATTCTCTCAGGGAAATTCAGGATATAAGCACACAGGCAGAATAAAAGTTTGGGTGAGATATGAGAGCATCCCCTGGGTAAGACAGGTTGAAAACGTTACTGACAAATGAGAGAAACACAATCATTTTTAAGTTGTCTGGTCAATACTGACAAATTCTTTCCTACATTTGAGTTCATCCTGGCCACCAGTATTAGCCATGATGCATTCCTAAAATGCATTATGCCTTTCAAAGCTTTTTTTCATCTGGGTATAACTGAATAAGTACAAAGCCCTGTGAGGTTTGTAGATTTAAGATCATGCCTCTGTTTATAGATAAACTTCTCAAAAACAAGAAGAGTTGGATGGTGTATTAGAGCCACACAAATGTGTTCTTCTCATCACTGATATAGAACGAACCCAGTTAAAAGAGTTACTTACTGAACTTTCAATAAATATAAACTCATACTTTAAGTTTTACCTTTAGTTAAACTAAAGAAAGTTTGAATGGTTTTTCAATGAGGCAGTTATGACTAAACATACCAAACCTATAACTTTTTAAAACTGTTGAACCAGAATAAAACTGATATTATAATATTGTTGTATCTGAACTCAAAGGGAACTGAGAATCTATTTTTGTAATAATCTATTTTAATGTTGTGATTATTATGATTTTGGTCTTGGAAACTAAGGAAGGTAGTTTTGGTCATGCCTGGTAAGTGGGATAGTTTTTGAAAATCATGGGATAAGATGAGGGCAGTGAAAAGGCAAAAAGGTAAATGACAAACTGGGAAAATATAGTTGCAACTAATATAGTGAGAAATAATTAATGTCCCTGATATATTATTAGCTTCTAAAGCCCAACAACCCTATAGAAAAATGAGCTGGAGAAGTGAACATACAGCCACAGAAACAGAAATTCAAGGGCTCTTTAGCCATATAAAAAGTTGTTCACAATAATAGAAATGTGAAGTGAAAACACAAGATATCATTTCTTTTATATTAGATTAGCAAAACTCCAAAGTTGACAGCATACCCTATAGGTGAAGCTGTGAGGAAACAAGCACTCTCATACATTTCTAGTGAGAATGAAAAATAACAAAACCAGAACAGATTTTGCCAAAAGATGCATTTACCTTTTGATCTATCAGTTCCAATTCCAGGAGTCCATCCCAAATTCACTGGTTAAAAGTATAAAAAGACATGTATGCAAGAAGTTCTTTTCTAGTCTATTTGTAATAAAAAGAAACTGGACACTAGATACAAGGCAAATGTCTACCAGTAGGAGACTGGTTGAATAAACTCTGGAACATCTAGCCACAAAGTGGAGTACTTGTTGCTGTGAAAAGGAATGAGAATTATCTCTATGTGCTACTATGTAGTGATATCCAAATAATATTGTAAGTAAAGAAAACAAGGTGAGGGAAAGTATGCTCCAATTTATATAAGAAAGAGTTGAAAACAAATATATAATTGTATATATGTATATGTCTACATGTATATATATATATAAACTCATAATGATATATTTTTTAAAAAGCTAATTGGAATCCATTAGAAGATGATATGCATCATTATTTTGAAAACTGGTTAATAAAGAGAAAGAGTTAAACATCTATCCTGACTTTCTTATACACACTGAACCACTGGGCTACCAAATACTTAAAAAGGGAAATTCCTCTTTAAAGAAGTATCCTAGATAATAAATGAAAAGAGAATATAGAGTATTATTATTGTGAAACCCCCAACGAATTAATGGAAAAAGGCAATAAGCATCAATGGCTGCTGACATCATAAAAAGAGATAGCCAAGCAGTAAATGTTTCCTGATGGAAGAAAACATCACCATCTATGAGTTTATTTGCCAAAAAACAAATTGAACCTGAATCTGGTCAAACCTCCTCCAGATCTATCTACCAATTTTGGGAAATACAGAGGAAGAGGAAGGTGTTAAGTGACATCACAGTGTTACAATCAGCAAAACTGTGGAAAGTTCTACAGGACAAATGACCAAATTTCTCCTGCAAATAATATGCAAAGGAAATAAAAGGAAATGGAGAAAGAACTTATAAGTTAAAAGGGAACGCATGAGATATAACTATCAATAACAATGCATGGACCTTATTTGGATCCTAATTCAAAGAAATAAACTGGGGAAAATGATATTATGAAATTATTAGAAATTTGAATACTGACTGGCTATATTAAAGAAACTATTTTAACTTCTTTTATATATGATAATAATAGTGTGGTTATGTTTTCTGAAAGTTACTGTATTTTAGAGATGCATAATAAAATTTTTATAGAAGAGATAATATGATTTCTGGAAGAAGCAAATCGGGACATAGATGAAACAAGATTGTCCATGAGTCAAGGAATTTTGAACCAATGTGATACATGCAAAAAGGTTCATTATACTATTTCTGTCTATTTTGGTATAGGTTTTAAACTTCCATAATAAGATATTTTTTCAAAATGTGGGAGATGAGAAGGTGGACTGAGTGGATTTTTTGTGGTTAATAAAATGTCCACCATTTCACTGGTCAACCAATGATTTGTGGTCATGGGGACACAATCCTAGGTTCTTATAAGACCGAATCTTCATAAAACAGAAATATCTAAGCTTTTCATGCTCTATGTAAATCACATAGCCTTCCACCAAAAATTAGTGGAAAATTTACAAATAAACCTCTGTATATTCATGTAGTTCCCTAAGTCTCACACTTGTAACACTCTAAAAGTATAGCTGCAACTGCAAGTTCTCCTGCAGCAAACGCTGAACTTTGTTTAGAATTCCCAGTAAAAGGATTTCTAAGAAGAAGGCCTTGGTAAAGTTGAACTTGAGAAGTTGCTTGATTTTTTTTTTTTTTTTTTGCAGTAGACCCACAACGCCTAGCACATCAGTGCTTAATAAACATCTGTTGAATGAATGAATGAATGAATGAATAAATGCATGAATAATAGGTCATGTGGTACAGTGATGAAGAGTGTGGACAGACTTCATATTTAGGTTATGGGTGTTTGAATCTGAGCTGCTCTACTGGTGAATAATAAAATGTATTCTCCTAAGGCAGTTCCGAGAAAAGTATTACATAATGAAATGTATGCAGTATGCTAGTACACTCTGGCACATAGTGAACTTTCAGTAAATAGTAGTTAATGATACAGATGTTCCAGAAAATATCCAATGCAACAAGATAAATAGCTATAAATATATATAGGTGTATACATAGGTATATGTATATATATATTATAAGTAAATAATATGTATATATTAATAATGTATAATAATATATAAATATGTATAATATATCTAAATGGATGGATAGATAGATGGACAATATGAAGAGAAGCACAATAAGATTTAAATTGCACACTGGGCAGAGAACTAGATTAGAACTCGACTCTGCCATTGATTTACAAGTTTGACATCAGGCAAATCACTTAACCTCACTGTGCCTGACAAAAGTTAAAAACACAATAACAGGGTTTATTTAAATGCTATGGCTAGTTTAGCAGTTCAGTCTTTCAACATGAAATTTTTAGCATAAGGCAGATATATATCACTGGAGCATGGAAAAATAGCTGCTATTTATATCTTTCCTAAGCAATAAAAACACACAGTTGGTGACAGCTGTAGAGTTCGGCTCTCCTAACTCCAGTGTATACATTTCTGTGCGAGATGTTCCTCTCCTGTGAATCACTAGGCCAGCTGACCTACATCCCATGCATGTTAGCTCCTGTATTGCAACAAACCAAAGGACTGCAGAAAATGTAAGTTAACTGGCATTTGAAAGACAAGGTGGAATGGACAGAAATATTTACTATAGAAGTCTAGAATAATCCAAGACCTCCCCTCAACCCTCATCTCCTTAGGCTTAATCTGTCCTTTGCACCATGCCATTTGTAAATAGAGCTGTGTTCAGTGTTCATATGCATATGCACCTGTTTCTTTTGTATATTGGCATGTCTCTAAGGTCAGAGACATCATATCCACAGAATTCAGTGCTAGAAGGGACCTTAGAGATAATCTAACAAAGCCCAGAGATGAAGTGGCTTGCCTGAGGGTACACAGCAGGTTGACCATGGTGGAGCTATGCTAGAATGCAGGCCTTCTGACCACATCCCCTCACAGTTCACTGCTCTTTCCACCAGCTAATGCTGCCCCAAAATGTTGGTCTCGGCTATCCAAAAGTACAGTAAGGGCAAGAATTACACATGTTAGATCCTAGATATCTTCCTTATAGCCTTTAATATCAAAGACCCAAAATCCTATGCCAGTGACTGGATCAACAGATACTGCTGCTGGGATGAGCTAGGATTCCTGTAATTCTCATTCTGTGATTTTTACACACAGAATGGAAGGCAACATCAGGTGGGAAATGTTGGTTTTGCAGTATTAACTATGGTTTCACAAAACAATTACTCTGGTAACTAGGAGCTAGGTCCAGTTTAGGGAAAGAATAGTTATAGGGCCCAGAAACCATGGTGACTTTTCCATCTGGTCCTTCCATTTAAATTAATTAGGTTATAATAACCAGGCAACTGAATCAGTCTATGTCCTCCAGGAAGTATAATTTTCCTTCTCTATAATATCTTGGAAAAAATAAAACCTTTTGTAAAGTCCTCAGCATCAAATAAAGAAACAGATTGACATTCATCAAATAAAGAGACATTGATATTCAAGCCTCAACTTCTGAGTCTGGGCAAAGTATTGTCAAACATCTGTGGAAGAATCAAGATTATTTTCTGGCCCTAGTAGATGCCTAGAACTGTGGGACTCCAAAATTGCAGGCAGAGCAAGCAAGACACACACAGGCACAAAGGCTGACTTCTATGCAGTACAGCAGATAGAGCTATGCTCCACTGCCCCTCCCCCAGTGTTTCTCTCTTAGTCCACAGATTAGCAACTTCCACACTACACTATGCTATACTATACTATACTATACTATACTATACTATACTATACTATACTATACTATACTATACTATACTGAGAAGCCCACCTCAGCAGCTCCTTGCCAAGGGGATGAGGAGTAACTTGTGTGGCTGGTGAAGTTAGAAAGAAGGAACTGAGTAGAGCAGAGTCCTGGGATGTCTTACAAGCCAGCCTGCATGCCAGACAGGTGTTTGTTGTGCTCCTACCCTCCATGGGTTGAACTCAACTGGACAATGGCTCTAGTCTGCCTTCTAGCAGGGAGTTCTCTTGCTGTTCCCACTGCCAGGACTCACAGGGATGAGGCAGGGATGCTGCAGAAGAGCATTTTTTTGCATACCCACACTCTCCTTTACAGAGACCAAGTGTGCATTTAGTGGGAGTCAGGGACTAAAACCAGGATCTAAACGTGAGGAAAACTGTTAAGATATGCAGTTTCTACTGCATTCTTCAATCTAGCCTTACTAATAATATCCATCTATCTGACTCCCATGTCTCATTCTCAATTGGTTCATCAACCTGTGGAGGGAAAGAGAGGGTTATAATTTACTCCCTCTCCTACAAAAATCAAACAACAACAAGTACTCTCCAGTAGACTTGGCATGGCCCACTGCTTCAGTGAAAACTGTCCTATCACCTCTCTTTTGCATACCCAATGAAGTTTACTGGGAAAGGCTGTAGTCACTACCTAATTCCTGGGTCCAAGGAAAGTCTCACTGTTTAAGGTTGTCTGATCTGTATCCCTGGGCAAGGCATTGATCAGTCTGTGCCCCAGTTTTCTCTTTTGAGTAATGAAGGGTCAGGACTGCAAGCAGATATAAAGTATTTCCCAGCTAGAACATTTCCCAAATTCATAAATGAGATAAGACAATAAGGGTAATACACAGTGAGACAGAAAAGATAATACACAGTCAGTCATGGAGGAGCCAAGGAAATCTTCAGAGGGAACTGGAGCTGAAGCTGGCACTGCCAAGGGGGTAGAATTTGGACACACAGAAAGCATGGGAAGGCATTTAAAATAGGAGACAGAGTTTGAGACATACTTCATATGAAGACAAAAGGCAGCCTTAGAGTTGTGTAAGACTTCCAGTTTGTAAACATCAAAATGGTCAATAAAAGTAAAATAACACAATACACAATTGTTTCCCTGAGATGGGAAGGCTTCAAAATTATTCTTCAATTTTTTTTTTAAGGACATCATCTTTATATTTTACTGAGTACTGTTTGTAGGTTACATCTCTTCTATAAAGCTTTGGGTAACTTCTTTCGATGGAAGTAATTGTTCTTTCATTCTTTGATCCTATGAGAAATTTTTCTGTACCTTTTTTTCAGTATGTATTACTTCCTACAAATTTTATACTTCTTTTTTTTTTAAATTTTTTATTGGAGTATAGTTGATTTACAGTGTTGTGTTAGTTTCAGGTGTACAGCAAAGTGAATCTCTTCTCAGGGAAAAAATCTCTAGGTTTGGCTCTAGGTCCATCCACATCTCTACAAATGACCAAATTTCATTCCTTTTTATGACTGAGTAATACTCCATTGTACATATGTACCACATCTTCTTTATCCATTTGTCTGTTGATGGGCATTTAGATTGCTTCCATGACCTGGCTATTGTAAATAGTGCTGCAATGAACTTTGGGGTGCATGTGTATTTTGAAGAATGGTTTTCTCTGGGCATATGCCCAATAGTGGGATTGCTGGGTCATATGGTAATTCTATTTTTAGTTTTTTAAGGAACCTCCATACTGTTCTCCACAGTGGCTGTATCAATTTACATTCCCACCAACAGTGCAAGAGGGTTCCCTATTCTCCACACCCTCTCCAGCATTTGTTGTTTGTAGATTTTCTGAGGATGCCCATTCTAACCTGTGTAAGGTGATACCTCATTGTAGTTTTGATTTGCATTTCTCTAAAAATTAGTGATGTTGAGCAGCTTTTCATGTGCCTCTTGGCCACATGTATGTCTTCTTTGGAGAAATGTCTGTTTAGGTCTTCTGCCTATTTTTTGATTGGGTTGTTTGTTTTTTTAATATTGAGCTGCATGAGCTGTGTATATATTTTGGAGATTAATCCTTTGTCCATTGATTCGTTTGCAAATATTTTCTCCCATTCTGAGGGTTCTCCTTTCGCCTTGCTTATGATTTCCTTTGTTGTGCAAAACCTTTTAAGTTTCATTAGGTCTCATTTGTTTATTTTTATTTTTATTTCCATTAATCTAGGAGGTGGGTCAAAAAAGATCTTGCTGTGATTTATGTCATAGAGTGTTCTTCCTATGATTTCCTCTAAGAGTTTTATAGTGTCTGGTCTTACATTTAGGTCTTTAATCCATTTTCAGTTTATTTTTGTGTATGGTGTTAGGGAATGTTCTAATTTCATTCTTTTACATGTAGCTGTCCAGTTTTCCCAGTGCCACTTATTGAAGAGACTGTCTTTTCTCCATTGTATATCCTTGTCTCCTTTGTCACAGATTAGTTGACTATATGTGCAAGGGTTTATCTCTGCGATTTCCATCCTGTTCCATTGATCTATATTTCTGTTTTTGTGCCAGTACCGTACTCTCATGATTACTGTGGCTTTGTAGTATAGTCTGAAGTCAGGGAGTCTGATTCCTCCAGCTCCATTTTCTTCCCTCAAGATTGCTTTGGCTATTTGGGGTCTTTTGTGTTTCCATACAAATTTTAAGATATTTTGTTCTAGTTCTGCAAAAAATACCAATGGTAATTTGATAAGTATTGCATTGAATCTGTAGATTGATTTGGGTAGTAGTCATTTTCACAATATTGATTCTTCCAATCCAAGAACACAGTATATCTCTCCATCTGTTTGTGTCATCTTGGATTTCTTTCATCAGTGTCTTAAAGTTTTATGAGTAAAGGTCTTTAACCTTCTTAAGTAGGTTTATTCCAAGGTATTATATTCTTTTCGTTGCAAAGGTGAATGGGATTGCTTCCTTAATTTCTCTTTCTGATCTTTCGTTGTTAGTGTATAAGAAGGCAAGAGATTTCTGTGCATTAATTTTGTATCCTGCAACTTTACCAAATTCATTGATTAGCTCTAGTAGTTTTCTGGTGGCATCTTTAGGATTCTCTATGTATAGTATCATGTCATCTACTTTTATTTCTTCTTTTCCAATTTGTATTCCTTTTATTTCTTTTTCTTCTCTGCTTTCCATGGCTAGACTTCCAAAACTGTGTTGAATAAGAGTGGCGAGAGTGGACATCCTTGTCTTGTTACTGATCTTAGTGGAAACTCTTTCAGTTTTTCACCATTGAGAATGATGTTTGCTGTGGGTTTGTCATATATGGCCTTTATTATGTTGAGGTAGGTTCCCTCTATGCCTACTTTCTAGAGAGTTTTTATCATAAATCGGTGTTGAATTTTGTCAAAAGCTTTCTCTGCTTCTACTGAGATGATCATATGGATTTTATTCTTCAATTTGTTAACATGGTGTATCACATTGACTGATTTACATATATTGAAGAATCCTCTCATTCTTGTGATCAATCCCACTTGATCATGGTGTATGATCCTTTTAATATGTTGTTGGGTTCTGTTTGCTAGTATTTTGTTGAGGATTTTTGCATCTATATTCATCAGTGATATTAGTCTGTAATTTCCTTTTTTGTGATATCTTTGTCTGGTTTTTGTATCAGGGTGATGGTGGCTTCGTAGAATGAGTTTGGGAGTGCTCCTTCCTCTGCAATTTTTTGGAAGAGTTTGAGAAAGATGGGTGTTAGCTCTTCTCTAAATGTTTGATAGAATTCACCTGTGAAGTCATCTGGTCTGGACTTTTGTTTGTTGGAAGATTTTTAATCACAGTTTCAATTTCATTACTTGTGATTGGTCTGTTCATATTTTCTATTTCTTCCTGGTTCCGTCTTGGAAGGTTATACCTTTCTAAGAATTTGTCCATTTCTTCCAAGCTCTCCATTTTATTGGCATAGAGTTGCTTGTAGTAGTCTCTTAGGATGCTTTGTTTTTCTGTAGTGTCTGTTGTATCTTCTCCTTTTTCATTTCTAATTTTATTGATTTGAGTCCTCTCCCTCTTCTTCTTGATGAGTCTGGCTAGTGGTTTATCAATTTTGTTTACCTTCTCAAAGAACCAGCTTTTAGTTGTATTGATCTTTGCTCTTGTTTTTGTTTGTTTGTTCGTTTCTATTTCATTTAATTCTGGTCTGATTTTTATGATTTCTTTCCCTCTACTACCATTGGGTTTTGTTTCTTCCTTCTCTAATTCATTTAGTTGTAAGGTTAAGTTGTTTATTTGAGATATTTCTTGTTTTTTGAGGTAGGATTGTATTGCTATAAACTTCCCTCTTAGAACTGCTTTTGCTGCATTCCGTAGGATTTGGATCATTGTGTTTTCATTGTCATTTGTCTCTAGGTATTTTCTGATTTCCTCTTTGATTTCTTCAGTGATCTCTTAGTTATTTAGTAACGTATTGTTTATCCTCCACGTCTTTGTGCTTTTACATGTTTTTCCCTGTAATTGTTTTCTAATCTCGTAACGCTGTGGTTGGAAAAGATGCTTGATATGATTTCAATTTTCTTAAATTTACCAAGGCTTGATTTGTGACCCAAGATGTGATCTATCCTGGAGAATGTTCCACACTTGAGAAGAAAGCATAATCTGCTGTTTTTGAATGGAATATCCTATAAATATCAATTAAATCTGTCTGGTCTACTGTGTCATTTAAAGCTTGTGTTTCCTTATTATTTCTTTCTGGATGATCTGTCCATTGGTGTAAGTGAGGTGTTAAAGTCCCCCACTATTATTGTGTTACTGTAGATTTCCTCTTTTATAGCTGTTAGCATTTCCTTTATATTGAGGTGCACCTATGTTGGGTGTATATATATTTATAATTGTTATATCTTCTTCTGGGATTGATCCCTTGATCATTATGTAGTGTCCTTCTTTGTCTCTTGTAATATTCTTTATTTTAAAGTCTATTTTATCTGATATGAGTATTGTTACTCCAGCTTTCTTTTGATTTCCATTTGCATGGAATCTCATTTTCCATCCCCTCACTTTCAGTCTGTATGTGTCCCTAGGTCTGAAGTGGGTCTGTTGTAGACAGCATATATACAAGTCTTGTTTCTGTATCCATTCAGCGAGCCTGTGTCTTTTGGTTGTAGCATTTAATCCATTCATGTTTAAGGTAAATATCGATATGTATGTTCCTGTTACCATTTTCTTAATTGTTTTGTGTTTGTTTTTGTAGGTCCTTTCCTTCTCTGTGTTTCCCAGTTAGAGAAGTTCCTTTAGCATTTGTTGTAGAGCTGGTTTGGTGGTTCTGAATTCTCTTAGCTTTTGCTTCTCTGTAAACATTTTGATTTTTCCATCGAATCTGAATGAGATCCTTTCCAGGTAGAGTAATCTTCGGTGTAAGTTCTTCCCTTTCGTCATTTAAAATATACCATGCCACTCCCTTCTGGCTTGTAGAGTTTCTGTTGAGAAATCAGCTGTTAACCTTATGGGAGTTCCCTTGTATGTTATTTGTCATTTTTCTGTTATTGCTTTTAATAATTTTTCTTTCTCTTTAATTTTTGTCTACTTGATTGCTATGAATCTCAGTGTGTTTCTCCTTGGGTTCATCCTGCCTGGGACTCTTTGTGCTTCCTGGACTTGGGTGGCTATTTCATTTCCCATGTTAGGGAAGTTTTCGACTATAATCTCTTCAAATATTTTCTCCTGTCTTTTCTCTGTTCTCTTTCTGGGACCCCTATAATGTGAATGTTGGTGTGTTTAATGTTGTCCCAGACATTTCTTAGGCTGTCTTGATTTTTTTTAATCCTTTTGTCTTTATTCTGTTCTGTGGCAGTGAATTCCACCATTCTGCCTTCCAGGTCACTTATTTGTTCTTCTGTCTCAGTTATTCTGCTATTGATCCTTCTAGTGTATTTTTCACTTCAGTTATTATATTGTTCATCTCTGTTTGTTCTTTAATTCTCCTAGGTGTTTGTTCTTTAATTCTTCTAGGTCTTTGTTAAACATTTCTTGCATCTTCTCAATCTTTACCTCAATTCTTTTTCTGAGGTCCTGGATCATCTTCACTATCATTATTCTGAATTCTGTTTCTGGAAGGCTGCATATCTCCACTTCATTTACTTGTTTTTCTGGGATTTTGTCTTGTTCCTTCATCTGGAACATAGTCCTCTGCATTTTCATTTTGTCTATCTTTCTGTGAATGTGGTTTTCATTCCACAGGCTGCAGGATTGTAGTTCTTTTTGCTTCTGCTGTCTGCTCTCTGGTGGATGAGGCTATAGAAAAGGCTTGTGCAAGTTTCCTGATGGGAGGGACTGGTGGTAGGTACAGCTGGGTGTTGCTCTGGTTGGCAGAGCTCAGCAAAACTTTAATCCACTTGTCTGCTGATGAGTTGGACTGAGTTCCCTCCTTTTTGGTTGCTTGTCCTGAAGTGACCCAGCATGGGAGCCTAGAGGCTGTTTTGTGGGGCTAATGGTGGACTCCGTGGACTCATGCCAAGGAGTACTTCCCACAACTTCTGCTGCCAGTGTCCTTGTCCCTGCAGTGAGCCACAGCTATGCCCCCCTTCTGCAAGAGACCCTCCAACACTAGCAGGTAGGTCTGGTTCAGTCTCCTATGGGGTCACTGCTCCTTCCCCTGGGTCATCATGCACACACTTCTTTGTGTTTGCCCCCCAAGAGTGGAGTCTCTGTTTCACCCAGTCCTGTCGAAGTCCTGCAATCAATTCTCACTAGCCTTCACTGTCTGATTCTCTGAGAATTCTTCCTCCCATTGCCAGATCCCCTGGTTGGGAAGCCTGACGTGGGGGTCAGAACCTTCACTCTGGTGCGTGGACTTCTGTGGTATAATTGTTCTCCAGTTTGTGAGTCAACTACCCAGTGTTTATGGGATTTGATTTTATTGTGAGTGTGCCCCTCCTACCATCTCATTTTGGCTTCTCCTTTGTCTTTGGATGTAGGGTACCTTTTTTCATGAGTTCCAGTGTCTTCCTGTCAATGATTGTTCAGCAGTTAGTTGTGATTCCGGTGCTCTCTCAAGAGGGAGTGAGTGCATGTCCTTCTACCTGGAATTTTAAATGGGATTATATTACATTTATAAATTAAGTTGGAGAGAATGGGTATCTTAAAAATATTTAGTCTTAGTCTACAGGCTTATCTCACTGAATTAACCTGATTTTCCCTAATTTGAGAGGAAGGTATTGGACTTTCACTTTGTCATATAATATCCATTTTCCAATGTTCCATCATGCAGTTTGTTTTGTCTTGGTGTTTGGATTTTTTGTCATTAAAATATTATTGGGATCTGAGTATGGGATAATATCATAGAATGACCCTGTCTGAAAATAATGCCTGCCTCTGTGCTGAATGTAATAAAGACAACGTTGCTTCAACACAGAAAAAAAAAGGGTCAAATTTGTCATTTTGCACAGGATTGTCAGGAAATTCATGCTCACAGAAGTTAAATGGAATGGTCCCATAACCACTAAAGTGCAGGGTCTGAATTCACTCTACCATCTGCTCCACAGCTCTGCGTGTGTGTGTGTGCATGTGTGTATGCATGCATGCATGTGCACACGCACATGCAGAGCTCAAATTTAGAGGGGTTATGGTGAGTGAGACTGGTTGCACATAGCAGAGGATTCATGTAGAGCAACACAGACAGATTGATTGCTTCTAGGTCAATCATCAAATAAGGATTTGGAGTGCTTTAGGGTCGATCTAATTCTCTCATTAAGATGACTGAAATAACCAGCCCACTAAATAGTCAATATGGTTATTTCATCCATCTTAATGACCCAATTCAGATCAACTCTTGGGAGATCTTCAACACCAACTCTAGAGGGAAAAGCTCTTACACAGACATAACAGCAGCTTTTGTTGAGCTCTCCTAATTTAAGTCACAGAGAGCTCTCTGGAGGAATGACTATTGAACACTTATTTTTTATAAACGAAGTACTAAGTGTCATATCTTAATGAGGCAAAAAAAGAACATTGTAATTTTGAGTTAATGGACAAAGATAGGAATGAGCAAGATATACTTAAAGGATCAAAGGTACATTTCTTTGAACAAAGCAGTATTTCCATGTCAGAAGACTATACAAAAGTGATAGAAAGTTGCAAGGCAGAGAAAATGAGGAAACTGATGGGGGATGGTTAAATGTGTGATGCTTTGATCAATGTAACTTAGCTCAGGCCCTGGCAACATAGGAAAGTTTCAATAAATGTTGGTTAAGATGACAACATTAATGATGGTGGTGATGTTGATTTTGATGACAACAATCTGTTGGCAAGTAGGAACAATAATAATTAAGAAATATCAATGTAAAAATGACAAAACAAAGATCTGGGAAAATTTCTGTTAACAAATATGAAGTAGGGATTGGATGTAACCAGATCTGTGAAGCAGCCTTTACAGGGTAATGACTATAAATATATAAAGGAAGAAGCAATTGAGGAGAAAGACTGTTATGAACTGAATTGTATGCCCCTAACATTCATGTTTAAGTACTAACCCCACTGCCATATGATTATGTTTGAAGATAGGGCCTTTAAGCAAATAAAGTTGGCCTTCCGTATTCATGGATGTTGAACCCCTAGATACGGAGGGCTAACTGTACTACATCATGTTATACAAGGAATTTGAGCATCCTCAGGTTTTGGTATTCCTGGGGTTCCTAGAACCAATCTCCCCTTAAGGGTGGGACCTTAATCCCACCTTATAAGAGGCTGAGGAAGAAAAATCAAGAGTGTACACACAGAGAGAAGGCAAGTGTCTGCAAGCCAAAGAGAGAGGCCTCAGGAGAAACCAACACTGCTGTCATCTTGTTCTTGGACTTCCAGCTTCCAGAACTGTGAGCAAATAGATTCTGTTATTTAAGTCACGCAGTCTTTGGTATTTTGTTATAACAGCCCAAGCAGACTAGTACAGAAACTAACCCCAAAGACACTTGCTTTAGTGAAAGAACACAAATTTTTGCAGTTTCTGTCATTGAGAGACAAAGTAATCTGCTCAGAAAGGGTCTAAGATAAGTTGATTGCACTTCAAGATTTAGGCTCTTACAGTGGAAGAAAAACAATACCAAATTCCTAGTTTCATAATGACTATCCAGAGTTTTAAGAAGAATCTTAAAGGTTGCAAACACAGACCCCAATGTTTGGACACTAAAATACCAAAATTAGTTATTTGGATACCTCGGAATATGAGGCTAATTTTTTTTTCAATTTTATTCCCTTTTCTAGAATGTGTGATACAGACCCAGATATCAAAACATATTTCAAATTTTAGACCTAAGTATATCCTCTTAGCAGAAATGTGAAACAAAGTTTATTTGAAAACTCTGTGGGGGTCCTGCTTACATTCCAACACTTTTTCATGTTCTGCCCCAACTTTCTCTCCAGACTCCAGGCCTTGGTGCACTCCCTATGTTGTATACCTTTCCCACAGTCCTATGATTCCATTCAACATACCTATAGCATAACCTGTGCCTTTAGCTTCTCTTCTTATCTTATCAACACCAACCCAACCAAATAGTTGGAACTATAACATGAATAACTGTATTAATCAGGAAGGGTAGGGTATATGGCAGTAAACAGCTACAAAATTCTGATCATTTAATGCATTAAAGTTTTCTGTTGTTTTTTTCTCATTCACAAGGCATTTATCTAGCAATTCAGGGGTCCAAGCTAACAGAGGGGCCAATGTGCTGCATTCCTGGCTGTTAAAGTCACATAGCTTAGGGCGTTGAGAAAATGAACAGTCAAGTGCCAGCATTTAAACCTTAGGCCAGGAAATGATGTAGAACATCTGTGTTCACAGCCCACTGCCAAAGTAGACACCAGTACCACCTAGCTGCAAAAATGTGGGGAAAGCTCCTCCTCCCAAACGCGACTGTGGGTTTCAAACTTCAGCGTGTATCAAAATCACTTGGAGGGCTTGTTAAAACACAAATGGCTGGGCCCACCTTTAGGATTTCTGATTCTGATAATTTTCATTTCCAATAGGTTCTCAAGTGAAGCTGATGTTTCCTGTCCTGGGACCTTCCTTTGAGAACGCCTGGTTAGAGTGACATTTCTCATCTCTGGCTGTACATTAGAATCACCTGGACAGCTTGTCAAAAAGACACATGCTGAGGCCCCATTCCTAGAAATTCTGATTGAATTGAGAGTAGAGCCCTGACATCTAAAAATTCCCCTGTACAGACAGGGTTGTTAGTTCAGAAGAATATAATTTAAATATGGTTGGAGAATATTCTTCAAAGGGATTACACTACAGATGAAAAAACAAGTTTAATATCATACATGGGGATAGTGGCACCTCCAGACCTAAAAACTAAATGCCCTGGATCCCAGGTGATACCATTTCCCTTAATGGGACAGCACACAGAACAGGCAGTATTTTAAGACCCGTTTACTCCTCAAATTTCTCTCACTCTGCTTAAAACAGATCTGTCTCCCTCCAGGCAGAGTCTGGCTTTCAGCTCAATAGCTGCTGTGTCAGGCAGGGAGGGGTGGGCCCATCTCCAGTTCTCCTGTGCAGCTGAGTATGCCACCCGGGAGGGGCTGCCTGAGCACTCTCCCTCCCTATCCTCAGCCTGAGCAGCCTTGCTCTGGCTCCTTGACCCAGCCCCACACAGATTCTGCCTCAGCCGCAGGAGCCAGGGCCAAACTGGCTGATGCTGGAGGAGGAGCCCACTTATAAAGAAATGGAAAAGAAATGAACAAGCTGCTGTCAGGTGCCCTTTGGTCCCACATTGACTAAATCCAGGCTGCCAGAAGGCAGCGCAAGAGGAATCTCATTTTAAAAAGCAACAGAGAGAGATAAAATCGAGCTACTCAACCATCACAGATTTGGAGATTCAGGTCATCCTCTGCTCCCATCCCCAACACAAACACACAGTGTTCATTTGCCCATTATGGAATTTTACTGAATTCACCAACTCTAAGTAAAAATAAGTAAATAAGCGCTGATTTGCCATGCCTTTACAGATTTTGAGCTATTTAACAGCCATCTGATAAACACACCCTGCATCTCTAATGGCCTCTGGCCCATGTCTTTGTGTAAAACTGAGAAACATCGCCATCTGCTGGCCCAGGAGCCCACATGCGTGGAAATTTCCACCTCTGTTGCCTTCAAACAAGACGATGGCAGCATTAGGTCTGGAAATTCTGCACTGGTTTAAATTCACTGCAAATCACTCAATCCTTTCACTAAACTACAAACTACATGAAATTTTGGTTGACTTTCTGGTGTGTTATGTATGTGTATGAACGGGTTGAGGAGGGAAGGCCTTTTGCATGTATCTTCATATTCTTTATTTTTGTTGCCCCTATCTTTTCTTGAAATTCTCAATGTGAAGAGTTGTATATGATGAGGATGCTGGGAAATCCAAATTCTCATACATCATTGACAGGAATGTAAATTGGTACAAACTCTTTGGAATGAAATTTAACAATATCTAATAAAATTTAAAAGTTCACATATCCGGGCCAGCTCTTCCACTTTCAGAAATTAATTTTCTAGGTGTACTTACACAAGTAAACAAAGAAGCAAGTATAGAGCTATTCATTACAGAATCATTTAGAGACTTAAAAGATGAGAAACACCCTCAGTTTCCATCAATGTGGGTCTAGTGTAGAGCTTGGACTCCAGAGCTCAGCTAAGCTGGAACTAGTTTTCCCAATCCCTTCCTCATAAATTTTCTGGATCGGTGCTCACCAAGAGAAATGTGTCAGGTGAGCAGAGCAGAAGTGCAGCCCATACTGAGCTTGAAGGTTGGTGTATGGCAGGTGCCATGCACCTCATGTGCAGGCTGTTCACTTACAGGCGTGGAAGCCATCATTGTGCAGCTCCTACAGCTTCTGCTGCTTTGCCCCTGGCAGGTTCTGTGCATCCTGCCCAGGTGCGAGTCTGGCTCTGCGGTAAAGGGCACCAGCTTATCCTGCAGTTCCCCTGAATGGTCAACGATAGAAGTGGTGAGAGAAAGACATGGCTTCACTTTGTCTTCATGGCTTCCCAATTGTTCTTGATGTACCCTCGAAACCTTATGTCCAACTGCCAGCCCTCCTGACTTCCAACCGGGTACCACTGATGGAGCCCACAGACTTCATAGGATGCCTAACTGGCTCCCAGGTCTAATTCTTCTAGATCACTTAGAATGGCCCTGCTTCTCTCTTCAACCCCAAATGATGCAATTTGTTCAATAAATCATGAGGATTCTGTAGCCATCAGAAATAATGAAGTGGTTCTATATTTGAACATACAACAATGTCCAAGATATTATTAAATAAAAAGAGTGAGGCTCAGAAAAAAAAAAAAAAAAAGAGAGTTGTACAGGTCCATTCAGCCAACATCAATTGAGCTTCTTCCATGTGCTGAGTAGTCATACTGAAATCATCAAATGACAGAGGCTGAGGAGAGGGAAATAGAAGAAAGTTTCATTCTCACAGTCTGTATTGACTAGAGATCTGAGGTTCTGTGGTTTTGATTTCTGTGCATCTTGACAATGAAACAAGTGACTCACGTTGGAACCAGATGATTTATCCTTAGGACTGTCAAAATAATACACTCTTTGGCTTCTTCTGAACTACATCTTTCTTGGAAAACAGGAGAGGAAGACTCTTGTGACCTAAAAGAGGGTTATCTTGGCCCCTGATCTGTGTGTTTGATTTCTCATCCTTCCCCTTCCTCTTCCATCATCAGGTAACTCCAAATCCACCTCTACATCCCCCGCCTACTTCAACAGTGCTGACATCTCTGACAGCCCAAAGCAAATTGGATAGTGTGATTTCTCTTGCTTTAACACTTATCCTAGTGGAACTTATTTAAAATGTACAGAAAGATTAATAGGGGAATATGGAGGGGAGGGAGTGCCAAGACTGAATGCAAGGTATAGAAGTGGGAGCTGTTTTTGTCTTTGGTGATGAGGGCTGGGGATTAATGATGATTTTCAAGATGATGATGATTGTATTCTCTTTTATCCCATGGAGCAGCTTTTCATTCAGCCTTCCTGACTGTGGAGTAGCCCACTTGCTCCATCCAGTTTTCTTGAAGAAGAGGTGCATATGTGGGAACCCAAGGCAATCAATCCTGGCTGGGATCAGACAGGGACAGCTCAGACAGCTCTTTCTCCTTCCTATCATCCCCTCTCTTTCCTCTCCACACCTTCTCTGCCAAAATAGGCCAATGGGGAACCCCTGTCGCTTATGACTGAGAGTCGAGAAGTGAGGAATCAAAGGAAATGGGTAGGAATAATGTCAGGCACTATAATGATTTCCTGTCAGTGATGAGTTGGCTTGGAGGCAGTCCTGCTTGCTTTGCTACTCAAAAATGACTCACCATAAAAACAAGAGAAGAGCGTTCACTTGGAACATGGAGGCCCACACTGTCATCTGCAGATGAAGTTAACTAGTCTGCTTTCCCAGAACACTGGTCCTGTGGGAGAAACAAACTTTACATTCCTAGATGGTTAAAGCAAGAAGAAAACATAAAGATGATCACACAGATGATAAACCTAAGGTCCCTGGAAGAACAAAGGAAATTTGCTGAAGGTCACACAGCACATAAATGGCAGAATTGAGTCTCCAGCATTTTAGACAAAATTTCTCACTGTAATCTTCTTCATCACAAAATAGAGTGGTGCCACTGGCCATAAGAAAAATTTTGACATTGTGCTAATTAATCTTGAGAAGTCCTAGACTTTACATAACCCTATCCTAGTCAAGCCTCTAACCCCAGGACTTCCTTTATCAGAGTATCTCCTTACATAACAGGAAAGCAATTAATATAAGTAATTCACACTAAAGTGTTAGAGATTCAGGTCACACAAGTATGAGGTTGGAAACTCTAATAATGAGCACCAAAGAAGAGAGTGTAGGAAATAAGCTTTGTTCTATAACAAGGGTCTGTATTGTTCTGCACATTGCATTCTGAAAGCAAAATGCTAGAGATGGAATCCTGAATGTGATCCTTAAGATCTGGGCAAATTACTCAAATTCAGGTAGTATCATGGTAAGGATAAAATAAGTTAAATCAAATAAGGTCTTTTGAACACTGTGTTACATGATGATCAGTCATAAACATTAGCTTTTGTTCCTATGTAGATTATAACTCAGTGAGTGACCAACCATGACTTTTAGGAGAAAGTCACTCTTTTCTCATCATTAAACATTCATTATGTACCAACATTCTCTCTACTCTTTCCAGAAATTCCTTAAATCTTTTACAAAGAAGTTATCTACAGTAAAATCATCCAGAGTAGGTATGTTTTACAACTAAACCCAAAAGCAGACCCCTCTGTAAAACTCTTGTTGCTATTTCTTCAAATGACTGTGTTTGTTTTCAGCAATAACTAGAAACATGAACCAATAACCTCCTTGGGGGGGTCTCAAGAAATGATCTTTGAATCAGAATCACAGCTGCACAGAAAGAGCATTTGAAGTCAAAGTACTTGAAAGTTATTAAATAAGCAGTGCATTCAATATGGCAGAAAAGCCTAGAAGTGAGTCCTAGTACTAGAATCACAGTGAACGTCCTACAAGACACTCTGGGCCTCAGTTTCCTCTTCTGTAAAGCGAAACATTGGAATAAATCATATCTAAGGTCCCTAGGGGGTCTTTCTATCCATACCCTTCCCAGAAGTATTTTTACTTACATAGATTACAGTGCAAAGCTTACACCAGGGAGATGAAATATGTGTGGTAAACGTTCAGTTGTCAGTGAAGCAGATGGTCAGAGGCTGGGGATTATCCCAGTTCCCACCACATTTTTGCTACTATGTGATCACTCTCTGAGCCACTTTTTAATATGAGTAACAAGAATTATTTCTCCTTGAATACACTTATATTAGAATGGATAATCACTGATAGTTAACAACAAAATAAATTCACCCAATACTTAATTATTTATTAAATTAATTTTTAATGCAACACAGGTATGCATTTAAGGAATGATTTTAAAAAGTAAAAGGAACTCAGCAAACACAAGCCTCACCTGTTTACCAAAAACAGGACACTCTCTTATGGGTCTTCCAGGCTGCTTGAGGCTTGACTAAAGTTGATCCCTTTCTAGAACAACAATCTCCCGGACCTGACCACGAAACCTCTCCACACTCCCTCACACCTCATTGTCTCAGTAGATATTGATTTCTTCTACTCCTCAGTTGAGCTTCTTGAACCTTCCTTCTTTAATCCTCCAAGTGAAATCCATGTGAAATCTAAGTACCCATAATCCCATTAAAGTAAAACTTAACATGAATTGTAGTATCATAGACTTAATTTCCCTGGACTTTATTTCTCTATTTGAGGTCAACACACCCAAAACTCACCACTCAGTTATTGCTTTTAATACACAGTGTAGATCTGATTTGATATTTGTTTGGCATCACAACCAGATAATATTTTTTAAATGACAACTGATCTTTCAACATGATTCTAAAC
The DNA here is from genome assembly GCF_965194805.1 of Balaenoptera borealis. Lineage (NCBI taxonomy): Eukaryota > Metazoa > Chordata > Mammalia > Artiodactyla > Balaenopteridae > Balaenoptera > Balaenoptera borealis. The sequence continues at coordinate 33,930,851 of NC_138875.1, forward strand.
CACTAGAATTTTCTTTGACTAAATCAAAAGGGTGTTGGGTGAGAGGTACCTGGTATTTTCAGAACTATTCTTTTGTAGGTCAAACTGATCTGAGTCCTTCTATATGACAGTTCAGTTTGACCACCTGATGCTGATTATTGTGGTTCTGCCACACTTAACTAGAGGGAGAAAATTATGCTCACATATCTTGACATTGAGGTGAATTTTAATTGAATCCAATTCTGCAGTGGGCTATTTGAGTCAATCTCAAATTCAGCTCTCACGGAATGATGGAGAGTATGTGTATGAAAGCTGGTTAATATCCTTTTTGTTTTGAAGCATTTCTTCTCTTCCCTTTGAAAGAGGTCACTGTGCATCTGCCCACCTTTTGGTCTCAAATCCGGTAACACAAGGCTTCTGGATTTTTATGAGCTCCAGATGGAGTTGTAGGAGCTGTCCGCTGCAACATCAGTGTGATTTGTGTAGCATTAATAGCCCTTTAGTTCCACGAACTTCAATTCCCTTCAAAATAGAAGAGTATTGAGTTCACCATTTCATGTGGAGAATGAAGGAAAATGTACACCTGGATATGAGCTTATGTGCTATGGTTATAGATACCAACTTTAAGATCACACTCCCCTCCTATCCTCAGGCCCCACCAGCTCAGTGCATTGACTGGGGGATGCTGGGTGTGTTGTGGGTCAGAATGAAAAGCACTAAGTTACAAGGCTGCTCTTAAAAGTAGGGCTCTCTGAGTTGGTGCTATGCTAAGAAATCTTCCCCTTTAACCAGAAAGAGGGAAAATATTGCAGACATGATATTAAGGTCTCACATGTGAATAAGTGCTGTAGCAACAAAGGGGCATTCAATTTGAAGCATGTTATTTAAAAAAAAAATAAAAAGCAATATCTAGTCTGGGTCAATATTTTTAAAGGAATTTTATTTTATTATTGCTGACTCCCAAACCAATGATAGCAGAACAGCACGGAAGTTCATGGCAAAAATTGTTGTCTTGTTGCAAAGCATGCTCTAGAGGTACTTTTCAATAGAAATCAGCCTCCTCAAGTTAATGCCAAAGGAGAAGTGCAAAGAACCAAATGATTTCCAGGAAGCAGAATTTAAAGTAAGGCAAACAATTACCAGATACTCAATAAAAATTAACTAAGCTTTATATGTGTGATGAAGGAAAAAAAAAAGATCACGTGTTAATTGATGCCAGACTCTCCTCTACCAAACTACTCCTCACACTGCTGATATGTTTGTTTTTCAAAATACAACCTGCATCAGCCATTCTTTTGCTCCTCAACTAGCTACATCAATAGCCAAATTCGCATACCTGCCACTCCAGGGCCTCCTAATTGAGCCCTAAGTAACTGTCCAACCTTCTCTTAAGCAACTGGCTTCTCGCCCCACTACCTCTATCATTATGCCCTTCCTTGTACTACCCCGACATGGTATCTATTCATCAGTTAAGCAGCCAAAGGCTATTTTTATTGGGCCCTAACTAATGTATACTTTGTGTAGGTGATGCCTAGTTGAGAAACACAAAGAAATAAGCTACGATTCTTACTATGAAGGGCCTTCTAAAAGGAAAAGTAGTATTCTAGGGTAGGGTAATACATATCAAATTGTGTTTAACAAATAGTAAATGGGGAATTCTAATCAACACTGAAGTTCCCTAAAGGAAATAAAGAAACACATGTTTAGGGAGTTTGGTTTTAGTTAAATTATTAAATGATCTTGAATAAATTCTATTTGTCTTTCAACATTCAACTCAAACACAACTGTTTCATAATCATTTCAGAATCTACTTGTTCCACAAAGAATTCTTTAAAATCCAATCAAAAATGGTGTCTCTTTCTTTTCTGATCTCTTAACTATTAAGTTATGGCTTAACACTACATGTCTATCAGATCGTTTTAATGTTCCCTTAAATTTTGCCTCAAGCATATCTTATTTTTCCAGACAGCTTTTTATCGAATTTATTGAGGTAAAATTTACGTGTCATAAAATTTACCCACTTTAAGTGTACTATTCAATGATTTTTAGTAAATATAGGGAGTGGTGTATCATTCAACCTAATTTTAGAATATTTTTATCATTCCAAAAAAGAAACCTTATGACCATTTGCAGTCACTCTCTTTCACACCCCAAAGCCCCAGGCAACTACATATTTACACTCATTTCTATAAATTCTTCTTCTCTAGTAATGTCATATGAATGGAATCATACAATATGTGGTCTTTTCTTTCACTTAGTGTAAGGTTTCTGAGGTTCATCCACATTACAGCGTGTATCAGTACTCACCCCTCTTAACTGCTGAAAAATATTCCCTTATTTGTATATATTATATTTGTTTATGCATTCACCAGTTAATGGACTTTTGAACTGTTTCCACTTTTTGGCTATCATGAATGACTCTGCTGTTGCACAGACAGGTTTTGTGTAGGCATATGTTTTCATTTCTCTTGGGTAGATACCTAGAAGTTGAATTGCTACATCATGATAAATTTATGCTTAACATTTTAAGAAACTGCCAAACAGTTTTCCAAAGTGGCAGGACCATTTTACATTTCTACCAGTAATGCATGAATGTTCATGGATAGATTTTTAACCTCCTGATAGGAAATTATTATGAAAAAGTACTTTTTTTGAATATCCTGTCACAATTCTATTCACCAAGAAGCAATCCAAAAATATACATATAATTTTTCATTATACATAGGGCAAAGATGAGGCAAAGAAACAATATGCTAAATTTCTCACAGTGAATTGGTCCTAACAAGCCTAGGAAAATAGCAGAAAGAAAATAAGAAATAAACTATTGAAATAAAAACCCTACAAAGTAAATGATTACACAAAGATAATAAGTAATTTCTTTGAATGTGACTTTAAAGGTGTTAGTGAGACTTTAGGTTACACACGAAAATTAATTTTATTACTTTATAGTTATACCATATATAATAAAATATCATAGGCTTTTACTCATTCTGGAGAAGAGGTCAATCTGAGCTAGTGAAAGATCAGAATTATGGAATATTTGAAAAGAACCAAGAATAATTAAATTAAATTCATGCTGCCTTGCCAAATGCAGAATCAATGCAAATTCTATTTAGCATAATGGTAAATGCCATCCATGCTGACCCTTCTCAGCTTTTGATCACCTCTGCTCCAAGTGTCAACTGTATCCACCATGCTCCAGATTCATGAAGGCCCTAAGCCTATGCTCACTGTTATGCTGCTTTTTATATGCTATTTCTTACTGCTTCTTTTCTAGTAGATATTGACATTCTTCTCAGATTTCAAGTCTCCATTCAAAAACCATCCCTCCTACATTTTTCCCAATTCTTAGACCCTAATATCTTTTATACATTAATTTATCTAATATAAAAATTTCACCTTAATTATCTCATTTAATTGCATGAAGTGGGTGTTATTATTAGTTTCACTTTACAGATGATAAAAGCAAGGTTTAGAGAATCTATGTGAGCTTCTACATTTTGCCCAAATAAATGGTAGAATCAGAATTCAAACTCAACTTTCCTGACTCCAAAAATTCCATGCTCTTTCCATCTGGGCATTGCCTCAATCCTCCAGTTTTACCTTATTTCACTGGTATTTAATCCTTCCTTGGGTTCTTCCGAGTGGTTTGTTTATGATCCTCTCCTACTTGTTGTAATTACCTAGAGGGCAAGAACTAACCCATTTCTTTATTCCAGAAGTTTCTAGCACAGGGCTTTGAATATAGTTGAGATTCATTAAAAATGTGCCAAATGGATTAAAACGTGTGATCAATAGAACACCATCTAGACCTCCTAGAGACCACTTCACTGAACACACTCACTTGCATCTAAGTAGTTGATGCCAAAGTCTCAAAAGAAGTGGGTTTTTTTTTTAAATTAAAATTGTCATTCACATTAAAATTCTTCTATCAAAAACAGAACAGAGGTAAATTGAGTTGAGTTCTGCCCAAAATACCATTATTTCAAAAGTTGAGTTTTACATTTCTGAAAACATGACATAGAAGTTTATTGCCACCATGAATACAAGAGAAAGCCTGGTCCCCAGATTATTTTCAAAATAAGGGAAACAAAAGCCAGAGAACATCAGTACAGTGTCCTAGTTCACACAGCCAACTAGCAGCAAATCTATCTTGTGACTCTCTGATCTCCACTGCATCTGATATGAACACCCCTCAATGTGAGGTTATGCAGGGAGTTGGGGTTCTCTGAGGATGGTTTTCAGCTCTTTTGCCATTTCTACGACCTTAGGCAAAATATTTAACTCTCTCTCTCTCATCTCTCTCTCTTTCTCTTCTTCTGTTTATAAAATAAGGAACATGCAGCTATTATCTGGAAAGCATTTTGAGTCACTCTGATTAAAGATGCTATTTAAAGTACCAGGTGCCATTCTACAAATAAATGAAAAAAGTAGCAAGAGGAGACCTGCATTCAATCATCCCAGTCTCGTTTGCCCCCTAATCTCTCTCACTCTCCCAACACCCAGCAGGTATTTAGTCTATGAAAGGATGAAGCTAAGCAGAAAATGATTAATCTTGGATCAACCCTCCTCAGCACAAGACAATAATTGAACTATTCCATTGCAATCTCCCCCACATACTATTTCCTAGAACACATGATTACTTCCAGATCATTATTTTGTCTTTTTTTAATTGGGGAAATGTAACAACCATTTTGAACAGTACATAGTTGGAGATTTGGCAATGACCTTGGACTGTGTCTGTGAACACAGGGAAAACTGCACAGTGCACTGATAAGGACAACTGGGAAGTTACTAGATTATTTTGGATGTTGCCACAATACATAGAAAAATGATGCACTAATACAGTTCAGTTAGGAGCAGGTGACCATGTTCCTTGTACAAAACTCCAAAGAGACTGAATAGGTCAGTTTACTTCTATACTCGGCTAAAACAAAATAAATGTGACACTGTAACAACTATTATCCTGAATGCTTAAAATAAATATTACAGAGGTTCACATATAAATTAAAAAAGTATGGCTAACAAAGTTTTAACTTTTTCTTCATATCTTTAGTCAGTAAAATGGTAAGCTCAATAATGGAACAGAAAACTCTCATTTTGGAGGCTTTCAGAATATGATAGTAGAGTAAATTATAGGTTTTGAGTGATTTTCCTAAAGGAAAAGTAGGATTTCCCTACATTATAATTATATCACAAAGGATGGAAGAGGGGGTCACTCTAGAAGAGGGAAGGCGTTATGACAGGGAAGAAGACAAGACTTGAGATATATCAATAAGATGACCCCTATGAGGAATGACCTTTGTACATCTTTGCTTGTTTCCTGAAAATAATTATTTTTCTATGTTGCAATTCTCTCTGGTTATTGCTAACCTTTCAGTAAAATCTGTTACCCAAGAAAGCCTTGGGCCAATGGTGCTTTGGGAAACTGAGACTAGTGTTCCCATTTTTTTCCCAAGGAAGTCAATATGGCAATAGCCATAGGGAGAATGGAAACCTCCAAATAACAAGCAATGGTCAGCAACAAGGTGAATGGAGTGCTAAGGGGCAGTTAAAAGTGATCGTGAAGACACTGATAAGGAAAGAGGAGATGGCATCAGTATACACTGACTCAGAAACTGATGGGAGGAAAATCCTGTCTATTCCAGAGGTAAGTGACCTTTACCAAGGGGAGAACAAACAAGAGATTCTCATACTAATAAAATAGGCACTATCCAGATAGCAGACACAGGAATCAATACACTTCAAAAAGTACTGGAGTCATATAACTGAAATTCTCCTCTATTTAGTAAAGAAAAACTCTGTAGAATGATATTGAGTAAAGGTTGGCAAACTACAACCATGAGCCAAATCCAGCCCACAGCCCACTTTGTAAAGAGAGTTTAAATGAAACACAGTTGTTCCATTCCCATTTGTTTTTATATTTTCTATGGCTGTGTTCATGCTACAACAGAAGAGGTGAGTGGTTGTGGCAGAGGCTATATGGCCCAGAAAGCCTAAAATATATGCTATCTGAGCTTTTACAGAAAAAGTTCGCTGACCCTTGTTGTAGAGAAAGGAGCAAGTACTCAGAAGACCTGAATCCTGTCTCATATCTACCACCCAATGTGTTCTTGGGGGAGTCCCTTAATATTTCTAAGTCTTAATTTTCTAATCTGAAAATGAAGCTAATGGTTAACGTACCTAGATGACAAGGTTTTGGTGAAGTTCATGATGTGATAATATACTTGGAATACTTGGAAAACTATAAAGGTCTATACAGATTTATATGAATGTTTCTATTTAGCTACACCAGAGTGCATTCTGTTAGAAATTATATTAGCCAGTGTTTTGGGGTGAATAAGATGTTGAAATGGTCAGGTAGGAGGTTATAATTCATGAGGTGTTGGGTTGTAATTTTGATTGTGTATGGATATTTGGAACTTGGAATTCACTTCTTCCCAGAAATAGAATCACAAACAAATCTTGCTGTACCTTGCCTTTGCCTCTGATTCCAGCCACATGGACCACCTAACATAGAAGGTGCAGTTCTATGTATTACCTGTGCCTTTTGTCTTAATGGGGCTTGGTCTGGACCCCTCCTCTCACCAGCACCTCTCCACCCTCTTTAGTCTGAATAACTTATAAATAAGCTCAGTTGTGACTCCACCAGGAAGCCTTCCCCAACTCACCTGTCCCAGATGACTTGCTCCTCTTTGTTGGGCAGTATTGTTGACTTCCCATTGCATATCCCTGTCTTTCTTATTTCCAGGTGTATTATAATTAACTGTACATCTGTACATGTTTCTGTCCCCCCCCCCCAGCCCCCACCTTAAACTAAGCTTCTGGAGGACAGAGACTGTGTCTCAATCAAATAACTTCCATTTACTGAGAAAGCACCAGCACCAGGTAATTTCTGCTTTGAATTCTTCCAGCTACATAATAAGAAGGATATTGTTGTCCTCATCTTAAAGATGAAGAACCTGCAGACTGGAGCAGAGGAGCTACTTGCCCAGAAGGAAATGGCAAATCATTAGTGGAGCCACACCCAATTCTGTAAGACCCCCCCAAAACTCCATTCTTAATCACTATGTTACTCAGGGACCCTCAGTTTCTGAAAATTATCTGATTCCCAACAGTTATGACACGTTAAGGCAAAGCAAAATTCCTTAAAACATGAAAATATTTGCTAACAAGCCAACTACCTATGCAATTATCCTCTCTTACCTCCCCATATTTCTTAAACTTAGCCGCTACCTATCCCACCATTTCTGATATACGACTCCAGCAGTTGTGTCTCATTAATTTGCACTGCATATGATATGCAATGCAAAATTATTGCAAGGTGAAATCACACATTTTGTGAAAGACTCAAGATTTCATGAGGTCTGTGAAAATGATTGAGAAAAACCACTTACAACATACATAGACCCTTGAAAACAGAGAACGAAGTAAAGTTAGATTAGTTAACAACAAAAAAGAAAAAATAGAAATTAATGATGACACATTAGGCGCTTCAAAAGAGAATGATTTAAATAGCAAAGGATTAAGGGAACCCCTTGGGAAATCAAAGTTCTTAAATATTTATGCAGAAAGAACTTTATTCATGATAGTGTTATGAAAGCCAAATATAAAGCAAAGGATGCTTTTTGTATTATTTTACAAGATTTTAAAAATATTCTTTCTTTGTTTTTCTTGTAAGAATAGCTCCTAGTCGAAATTAAAATATAAAATATATTTTTCATTCTTTTAAATTTAATTTTAATATTTTTTCTCATAAAACTTTTAAATCTCTGTGGATGACAGTACCTAATTTAATTCTCTGTGGATGACAGTACCTAATTTCCCTGTCCACAGTTAGATGAGTTGAGGACAAGCATCCAAGTCATTTCTAATTTAGAATGAGAAAGAAATGCATCCTTCTGGTTGCCCAGACTAACACATGCACAGCTAAGAACAGTCTGTGCCCAGATTTCCTGACATGTGGACCAGAGAAACTGAAAAAGCAGGTCTGCAAGAAGAAAGACTAAAGCAGCAGAGATGCAGTAACAAGAGAAAATAAGGACCTGTCCTTGGTCCCAACACCCAACAAATTTGTGCCCTTGAGTCTTCCAGTAAACTTGAAATAAATTCCTGTTTTGACCTCCTTTTTTAGGGTTCCTTAGAGTTTGAAGCAAGACAGAGATGCTTCTGTAGCCACACTGACCCTCCTCTAGCCACACCCTCCTCAGAAACCCTAGGGGATGTGTCCATATGAAGCCTGCATCCCCCAAAATACCCTGCATGGACTTCCTCCTTAGACTGTTGTCTGGAGGGTGGACCAAGTCATTGGTGTGAACACTCCTATCCCCAAGGGATGGATGCAGGGGAGCTGTGGCAGTGTTGTAGGTAAAGCTTGAACTGGGGTATTTACTCAGGCCATATAAGATCTCTCACAGTGTAGAACAGAGGCCTGGATGGGAAGAGAATAGGTGTGGCCTTAGACCAGGGCAGGTGATGTGTTCAAGGATCTAAACTCAATTCTGTCATCCCAGATTATTATGTATTAGCCAAGGAGAAAGGATAGAATGTATTAGAATTAACAGTTCCCTAGCTTGATGTATAACTGTTAAATACTTAGATGCACAGAATATGAGTCTCCATTTTTATTCTTCCCTGGCTGCTGTAAGTATGAGAGGCAGGCCTGACCCCTTGTGATAAAGATAGCATTGACTCAACCACACTGACGTACACATCACAGCTCTAGCACTACAGTAGGCTCTGTACAGGTTTTGAAGTTACATGTCATGAAAGATGCTGAATTTCATGAGCTCCCTTCCCAAGAACAGTGAAATTCTTCTGGATTGTCCTAAACCTGTGTCAGATATAGAAAGATCCTGTGTAAAACAACACCAAGAAGGTAAGTTAGCACCTTGTGTGTGGATAAATGTCTCTTGACAGAATAAATCAAGAAATCTGGTCTCATACTTTAATAATTACAGTTGGCCCTTCCTATCTGCAGGTTCTGCATTCAGCTACACTCTGCCATTTTATATGAGGGATTTGAGCTTGGAGGATTTTGGTATCCCTGGGGTTCCTAGAACTAACATCCCACAGATATTGAGGAACAACTGTATTCCCACAATCATTAATTATGGGCGGGAACTCTGAACCATGGAACCTAAAAATCCAAGCTATCTTTAGCTGTTGAATCGGATCCTATTAATTTTGTCTCTGTTTTAGGATTCATCTATGTAAGAATATGGAATTGACCATCACATTTTAATTGAATTATAGGTATGACCACCTGTAATTCACATTTGATAAAAATCAGTAAATTTCATTTAGTCAAGGCCTAAAATGCCAACTGACTATTTTTTTTAACATTTTACCATAAAGGCTTTGATCTATTTATGATAGACATAGAATCGAATCATAGAAATAAAATTAAAATAAAACCAAAGACTATTAGTGTAAGAAGATGAAACCCTAGAATACTTTGGCTCAATGCCATCACCACCACTTCACAGATAACAAAGTTGAACCCCAGAGAATTGAAGTAACTAGCCCAAAGTAACAATTTGAAATTGATAATCATTACTGTATTTTTGTATCCATCTTTAAATTCCACAAGTCTATTTTAAAACAGTTGCTTTTTAGATTTAAAAACAAAACATGTCATCTAAAAATAGTTCATGGACACTAAAAAATATTGTAAGCAGGTTGGATATCAGCTTTTTCCTAATGACTTTTCAACAAATATTCCTGTAATGTTCTCATTTCTGCAAACGTTTATCATGAAAACTTCCCTCATATTTATCGTTTGCTTCAATGTTTGTAAGTAACCTTTATCTGTCTTTCTAAAGTAGCACTCTTTATCCATGGCTTAGACTATGCCTCAAATTTACTTGATTTCAGAATAAGTAATACTGACTCTATTTTAATGATCATATCAGCCTTTTTCTGTAATTGTTGTACACATTTAGGAAAATATTTGATGGTCACCATACCCAAAGGGAAATGTTCTAAAAATAAAAATTATATAAATTTAAAAGTAGCTAAATTTCAACAATAGTCTCAGTATAATAAAAACACACACACACACATACTTGAAAAAAAAAAAAACTGATACAAGGTTAAAAAAAAATCCAGAGAGTTATGATGTAAAGCATTAGATGAAAACTGACCAGTAATTGGGATGTTCACAGAGATGGACCATGTAGCATCAGCCCTCAAAGAACTTAGAAGAAAAGCTTTTTAATACAAGAAAGCACATGATTAACAAAAACATAACTGAAAATAAAAATTAATATCACAGAAGTTCAAGAGAAAAAGGGATGAGCGTGGGATGGAGCGGTCAGAAACAGTATTCAAAACAAACCAAACAATAATACTAGGACTTAGGCCTTAAAAGAATCAAACAAATGAACTGTGAGGGCATTTTAGATTTCACATGAGGGTCTCATTGCCTCCTGAAGACTCAGCTTCCTGTCTGTAAAAGTGAGATAAAGTGAGTACTCCCTTCACAGGATCTAAGAACTAACTTAGACGCAGAGCTCAGCATCGTGTATAACTCTAATCGACAGTGAATGTTAGGTTTGCCCACATCTGTCCCCTGGCAAGGGTCAGAATGTAACATGCCCATCACGTTACCCAATCTGCCTCTCTTGCCTCAGTGAACAGTGCCTTCCAGTGGCACCTGACCTAAGCTGGTTTAATCATAGTACCTCACTCCCCAGCCACACTGACTGATCCTCAAGGGTGGACACATAACCCAATCAAGACCAAATTAGAGTATTTTCTGAACTAGAGCCTGAGGAAAGAGATTCTATCCCTTTTGATGACCAACTGTCCAGGTTTTTGGGGGATTGAGGGGTTTGCCATATGCAGGACTTTGAGCACTAAAATTGGGAAAATCTCAGATAAACTGGGAATTCACTAGCCAGAAACATATGATTCCCAAACACCCTGTGGAAGAAACAAGTCTACAGTAGGAAAAATGGAGACAATATACAGAGAAAACAGAACTGGGAGAAGAAAGAGAGTGCTGGTGGGCTTCCAGTCTTTGGTCTGAATTATTTTCAAAGCTAGCTACATCCTCTTTTACTCACTTTTGATTACATGATGCAGAAAACTTCTCTTTGTGCCTGGGTAACTAGACTGGGGTTTCTGTCACTTGTAACCAAAGAATCCTGGTCAATACACTGGCCCATGGAAAATGCTTTATAAATATTAGCCATTATAATTATAATTGTGGCAATTATTATTAAATTCTACCAAAAAGCCTTATTTCTCCTAGTTTATATTAGTTAAGATAAGCAGAGAACCTAAAAAGAAATAATTCTGCTGTCATGGAGACACAGACAGAGAACACTTGAGCTAATTTGAATGGCATGGTTGTTAATACTGGCCCAGAAACTGTCTCCAACATCCAAGCAAACTTGGGAGCAGAAACACTGCATAAGGTCCAGACAATTGTCTGGGTCTAGAACAGTAATGAATAACTCTCCTTCCACTACTTGCATCAAGGCAAACTCCCCAGTCTCAGCTACTATTCTGGTTTCTAGTGAAAGATTTGGGTGTGCAGACTGGTAAACTTCTGCTTGTGAGAGACAAAATATGTATTTCTCAAGATGAAAAACATATACGAAATGCCACACTGTTTCAAAAACAGGAAGTTTTCCCTGATTATTCCTAAAATTCAATATTGTTCAGAGATAGACCACATTGATTACTTTCTACTTCAGAATCCATTGGATAATAATTTATTTTCCACTCCATTTCAGAATCCATTGGATAATAATTTATTTTCCATGTATTCTATAACTTGAAGTAGAATATTTTCAGAAGAAATTTCCTTAATTCATGAGAAAACATCTTTCTTTAACTATAGGTACACAGTCGACACTTTCATATTTCTTATTTTTATTTACATATTTTTTAATACTGGTCACTCTAGATTATCTCTGGAAGTTAGAAAATGTTATGTGTATCTATGGTTCCATCTTTGTAAAACAAATTTATTTAGACTAAGGGGGTGATGCATGACATAAATTTTTCTCTAGGAAAAAAGTCTGAATTTTAAAAATGTTATTAAGCTTTTCATGGGTAGCTTCAGGTGTAATTAAATCCTCATCCTGAGACCAGCCTGAAACAGAAGGATTCATATGGAACTTGCTGGGTTTATATCAAAAAGAAAAGACTAACAGAGAAATCCCACAATGGTCTTTAAAATTTTGCTTAGAAGTAAAATATATCACTTCTGTTCACATTTCACTAGCCAAAGTGAGTCATATGAAAAAGGCAATGTAGTAGGAAATTATAATTTGCTCACTGGGGAGGAGGAAGGAGAGTATCGTTTGGAACAATGGTACAATTTAATACAATTTTTGTTACTCTGATGGACCCCTCTCTTTTCCTTTGTCTGCCTTCTTTCTGGCAAGTGCCCACCGAGTGCTTTCTTGCTGCTCAACTCTCATCCACACCCTCAACTAGGTCTTTCTTCCCTGATTCCCCAGACTATTTCATTTCTTATTCCTCATGTTCTGAGCCTCATGCATCCCTTCCTTTTTTTTTCTTTTTTTAAAAATTTTATTTATTTATTTATTTATTTATTTATTTATTTATGTCTGTGTTGGGTCTTCGTTTCTGTGCGAGGGCTTTCTCCAGTTGTGGCGAGCGGGGCCCACTCTTCATCGCGGTGCACGGGCCTCTCACTGTCGTGGCCTCTCTTGTTGCGGAGCACAGGCTCCAGATGCGCAGGCTCAGTAGTTGTGGCTCACGGACCTAGTCGCTCCGCGGCATGTGGGATCCTCCCAGACCAGGGCTCGAACCCGTGTCCCCTGCATTGGCAGGCAGACTCCCAACCGCTGCGCCACTAGGGAAGCCCACATCCTTTTTTAAATATCTTGAATTTATATGATAAAATAAAATATCAACCTAATGGCTGGTAATGGCTCAAAATATCACACCTCTTAGGTAACATCTTTCTTTAGTAGGGACTTTATCTCCACAAATATTGTTAAGCACTAAGTCTAAAACAGTGTGCTAGGTATTGTACACTAAATTAAATCTCTTAAAAAGCCTATTAAATAGTTGGGCATAAAAGATGCAGAACACAAATGTTAGGTAGGGACTTCCCTTGTGGCACAGTGGTTAAGAATCCACCTGCCAATGCAGGGAACATGGGTTCAATCCCTGGTCCGGGAAGATCCTACATGCTGCGGAGCCACTAAGCCCATGCACCACAACTACTGAGCCTGCTCTCTAGAACCCGCGTGCCACAACTACTGAAGCCCACACTCCTAGAGCCTGTGCTCCACAACAAGAGAAGCCACCACAATGTGAAGACCACGCACTGCAATGAAGAGTAGCCCCTGCTCGCTGCAACTAGAGAAAGCCTGTGTGCAGAAATGAAGACCCAACGCAGCCAAAAATAAATAAATAAATTTACTTTTTAAAATGTTAGGTAAAAAAATCTAAATAACATATATACACAAAAAAGCAGTGAATGATTAATTTTCAAGTGATTTTCACAGACAGAGATTGTTACCAAGGTATAAAACCAGAACAATTTGCTTAAGTTTTCCATTCAATCAGCTATTCAGTTAACAAATCCAACAGAAATAAGTTATTACACAGGTGTTTCTAGCTTTTTTGTCATGCCAACTAAGAAGGTTTTGGCTTTGTACATACAGTTTTTTTCACCTCTCACACCCTCTGTCTTGTCAGACAAACTCTTCTGGGGGTTTATGGTCCAAAATGGGAAAGAAAAAGAGATAGATGAAAAAATACATTAGATTAGGGATGAAGGAGGCTCAGCTTGAGAAATTTGGTAAAAGTATAGGAGTTGCTCTCTTTTGTGAGGGAAGCTAATTGAGGGGAAAATTAGCATTTTAAGAAGCATTGTTGTGGACTTTGTACCATTTTGCATGTGTTGGAGAAATGCATGTAAAGATATTGAGTTATTTTGCAACTACCTAGGGATTTGGCACTTCTTTAACTCTGCCACCACTCTGATATTGGACCACATGGATCACAGCTTTCATAAAGTTAATAAGTACACATTTACTGAACACAACTCTGTGCCAAGAACAGTTTGAAGGGCTTGATGTTCAATGGTAAGCAAAGGAGGTGTAGTACCAGATCTTGTAGGTAGAATTATATCTACTTCTCTGGGAATGGGAAGTTTTTTTAATAAGAGACTAGGGGAAAATACAATTGACCCTTGAAAAACAAGAGGGTTAGGGGCACCAACCCCGTGCATGTATAACTTTATAGTAGGCCCTCTGCATCTGCAGATTCAACCAACCACAGATTACACATTACTATTATAGTATTTATTGAAAAATAATCCGTGTGTACATGGACCCACACAGTTCAAACCCATGTTGTTCAAGGGTCAACTGTACTTAAGTCAACAGATTTTTCAATATATCTGAAATTATACAGTGCGTTTAGCAGTATTCTCCCTCTAAAATTAATATAACTACCTCTAGTAGTCATTTATCGAGTATATTTTACACGGCACACAATATGCTAAGCACTTTTCTTAGACTATTTCATTTCATTCCCATAGTGTATTAGGTAATATTCTAAAGCTGTGCCCAGATAATGAGTAAGCTGTGGACTGACTGACCTTCCAGGTCACTTGCTTAACCACTACAACCTCCCCCCTTACCTTCTAGTGGAGGACTCGGTAGTTTACTCCATTTTGACTCACTCATGATGTTGTTCCTTTCTAGCCTCACGCTTGAGAAAGAGTTGGCAGAGCTGCATACAACATACAAACCTCAAGAGCTGTTTTCAACTTTAGATGACTCCTTTCTTTCTTTTCGTATACAAAAATTGCCAATTCCAAATTTCTTCAGGAAGCTATTTCAGGGTTGGTTTATTTTGTCTCCCACTTAAAGTAATTGGGAAGTGTGAAGACATTTGGAGCCAACATTCACTTTGTAGAGTGCTTCCAATCCTAAAGTCTCATGTCCCCAAGTCTACACATTTTACAGCAATTTTTACTTGGAATATATATCATTTAAGATAAACAGCACTACAATGAGACAGAGATTAAGAATTATAATAATTTGTTAAAAGATTAAGAAAACATCAAGAAAGTGACTTACCACCCAAATTTACATACAGGTAAGAAGTGGCAAAACACAGGTCTTTATATCCCAGTTCAGTCCTCTTGCCCCACCTACACACCAAATTCAATATCAGCTCATTCATGTGTCTTCAAAGGTATTTTTTTTTAAATATCTATTCCCCAAATACTCTCCCTCCACTGCATTTAATACACTCAGCAGATTCAAATTCTCTGTCTTTCATCACAGATCTCTACATAAAATCCAGAGTGAGAGTTGAAGAAGGTTTGGTAGATGAACTACTGCAAATCTGCTTTGTGCCTTAGCTATGCTGCCCAGGGAGTGAATGGGTTTTCTCAGCTGCTTATTCCATCTCCCTCCTTCTCACGAGTTACAACAGGGCCATAAAAACAATTACTATTTGAGTAGAGTGGGAAATAGCAATTTAAAATGATTAGAAAAGAGAATCATTTTTTAAAATAATTACTATCATTATTTCTTTGAGAGGGAGAGAGAGATAAATATAGTGGAACCAATAGAAGCCTTGGCCTACAGTCTCTAAGCCTTATTTATCTGGGTGTTGTTTATCTCCCAGAGCCTCCCTTCATAGGAGAGAATGATAAAGCAGAATGACGCATAGCTCTTTATTTACAAAGAAATGTCTTTTAGAGGGAAATAATATTTAAAAGCCAAAGTGTGAAAGGGACTCAAGTAACATAGCACATGGCTCCTCTAAATGACAACAGAGTCATTGCAACTTGACTCTAAGTCTCACTAGTGAGTAACGTTCACACCTCTAAGAAATGAAGTCAAGAGATACATCTTCCAACAAGAACCATCCTTCTGCTTCTCATGACTGCAGGGGCAAGGAGAAATCCCTCCAGAGTAAACCACGTGTCTCTTAAGATGCTTCAAGCTGAGCTATACTTGGTTATAGCTATCTTCAGAGCAATAAAGGGCCCATCAATGCATATTTGATTCTACAGTTAACTTCTGTGTTGCTCCAACTGATGACTTAATTTATGCTTGCTCATCTATGAACCTGAAATTCAGTCCCTTGAACTCTGTGTTCTCAGTCGCTAACTGTAGTGGGGTCCCTTAGCCTTAATTTATATTCAAGTCTCTGTCTTCCCTCCCGCAGCCTCCTCAGGAAGATTTAAGTTTCAGCCTGCCCCTTTCTAGCCCTAAGTCTTTAAATTCAGCATGAGGAAGTCATCGTAATGTCACCTTCTTTCATTTCAGGGAAATGGAACAAAGACTAAAAATAAAGACAAATTCAACAGGGAACCATGATTTTGGGTGTACTACTTCCTGACCATCTCACTTGCAGGAAATATTGTTGCTGGTGTATTGTGTTATACTTAACTTTACTATAACCTCTTCTAATTGGAAATATAGGCTCTGAGTCTGATGAGATCTTTTTCCACTTGTCCAGTTGTCAGGATTCCTGGAGTGGGGAACATATGCAGGCTGATAAAAGGAAAACCAGTGGGAAGATTCTGACTTTATACAAGAGAACTGTGCTTTAAGTATGAAGTTCAAGTGTTTTACATAACATTCCTTTTAGTGATTCATTAAGAAGGCAGATAGAGCTTTACTTGTGTGTGTGAAGGTAAGAGGGCCTATTATGTTGAAGGGTACAAGTGGTGATTTTACAGTGTTGGGTAGGAAGGACTCTCAGACCAGCAGACTTGTTACCAGACTGTTGCCCAAGAATCATATCCCTGCCCCTGGTTGGAGACTAACTGCTCTTATCTGAGTTTCAGGCTTAACCACAAAAGATGAAGCTACAAAGAAAAACAAGAACTGATTAGAACCAGCTAGGTCCAAGATGGTGGAAGACTTGACTTCCAGTAGACCTTGAGCCTCATTATACACTCTTTGTTATACGTTAAGCATGCTAATGTATTAGCACCATGTCAACAACCGGAAGATTCATACAAGAACCGAAAAGGAGTGTTGCCTGAGTTCTGAGCAAACCATACCCCTGTTCTCAGATAAATCATGAACATTCCTCCCTCTCTTTATTCCCTCCCTTTTACCTCGATCCTCCTATATATATGGTGTCTCAGCCCAAGTCAGCTTGAGAAGTTGATTTTTTAACTAAGTTCCCATTTCTCCATTCTCTGGCCATTGAATAAAGCTTGTGCTGTTTCAGTTTCAGCATCAGTTTCATTATTGGTTGTATAAATCTGAGCTGGAAAAGAACCTTCCCCACCAAGGTAGGGGACTTTAGCTGCGCTAGGGTCAATTTGGTAAGAGAATCAACATACTCATCAAACACAGTATCTGATAGTTTGCCCTTAGTGTTTTGGGATAAGTATTATTAACCTCAGAATATTAGTGAATATCATAGCAAAAGTAATTGCTTTGTAAATTTAGAAAATAAGACAAACACAGCTAGGAAAAGTACATGTCAAGTCAGTAACATCTTGGTGTGAATTAATTTAAATAAAGAGAAATAGGCATCTGTAAAACAAAACAATATGAGGAAAGGAAAGAGTTAGAAAATAGCGCTGATAGAAACAGTTTGCTGACATATTTTACCAAGGATCTGGCCTGGCTAAAGATATATAGGCACTCTCTCCTCCAAAATCAACACAACATACATCTTGCCCTATTGAGCCCACATCTTTAGTCAGTCCTTATCTAACAATCAAAGCTTTTGGTAGCTGAAAAATAAAATATGTTTACAACACTGATCTTGTGGTCTGTGGCAGGTCTAACTTAACAGAATTTTCTGAAGAGAGTAGAATAATACTCTTTCATTTTCTCCCTTGACCTATTTTAGCATATTCTGCCCCTTTTAGTATTTTTCTTCCTTTGCATTCTGCCTCCTGCATGTTATGCAAATGAGCTGCTGAGCTGGAGAAAATAAACTGCATTTGTCTTCCTGCCACCCTCCCTGAAGGGTGGTGTGGAAACCTTAACAGATTCATTGATCACACCTCCCACTGTCATGGATTGGTCTGCATAAGGCACCCATCTTACAGAAAAACTCATGGGATTCAGGAAGACACAGAAAGAAATTTCAAATGACCCACCCCATCCCCACCATCTTCCTTAGGAATTTGCATCTCTGTATCCCATGTAAGCCTGTCCTAACTAGACTTAGTCTCAAAACATTCAGGAGACCACATAACATATATTTAGCTCTCTCCCCTCCACTACCTGATTAATGCTCACAGGAGACAGGTTGGGCTGACACTGTCATCCTTCCAATGAAGCTCAGGTTAAGTGCTTGTAGTTGGTAAAGTGTAGTCCAGCAGCATTAGTTTCACCTGGGAGCTTGTTAGAAATGAAGACTCTCAAGCCCCACCCAGACACACCAAATCAGATCCTACATTTTAATAAGGCCCACAGGTGATTCATAAGCACATTAGCTTGAAAAGCCTTCACCAAGTTGCTCAGAAAAACTCTCTCCTTTTTGCTCCCAACTACCTCAAGGAAAAGTTACTGTGAGAGACCACTTAGTGAACAGGGCAGATTACTCCCACCATGAGTAATCTTCTGTCAGGCATCAGAAGGAGAGGTGTCTGAACTTTGTCACTCTAACAAATGAAGGTTGCTGACACCCACATCCAGCAGGACTCTTTCCAAGAGACATCATGGCTTTTAAGTAGCACAGTGTTTTAATCCTATGGTTTTCAAATCTTCTCTGTCAGCACCTATTTGACTGAATATATTCTTCTTCATGTGACTGTCTCAAGGCAGTTGCACCATTCCTGAAGCCCAAGCCACTTTTTGTTAGAATGAGTAAAATAATGTTTCTAAAAATATAACTGAGAACCTTCTCTAATTATTACAAAGTAAATCACTAGTACACTCTGGTGCATTGCTATTCCTAGTGATAACACAATTTCAACACATGTCACACCCAGTCACAATCCATTTGGGGACCCATCCCCTAAGACATAAAATTGCTTTCTTCATCCAAGAGAGTGTAAACTACAGCAGCTGACAGGGGGTATATTTGGGAACCAGGGGTGTTCATGGCATCAATTGTGGCACCTATCTGACTACAGGTAGGACTCAACTAACCTGTTTACTTCAGTCAAAACCTAAAGAGAAGAGACTGTCCTTTATCACAATTCATTGGCATAGATTCAAGTTGACTAACCTAGAGAATGATTTAAGGAAGAAGTAGCTGAAACAGAGTAATTTAATAGTAGGGAACGTCAGCTGTCCCAAGCTGGGAAGCCTGTGCGGAGCCTCAAGATCAGGAGAGGAGCAGTTAAAACGCTCTTCAAACAGACCTATTTGATTGAAGTCCAGGGCTTTTGACTGCAGTTGGCAAGTTATATAAGGTTGTGAGCTAGTTATAGCTGGTCTTTGAAACCTTCTCTTCTCTTGCCCCGCTCACCATGCCTCATTTAGTTTCTCATTCACACCTTTGATCCTCTCTGTCCTTTTAGGTATCACATATCCAACTTCTAGTTCCTTCCTCCTCAGAAAAGCTCTCAGGAAAGAAGAAAAGAATTGTATCCCATTCACTTATGTAAGCTACTGTCACGGAGATTCTGACATTTTAAAGCGTCACCTCTAACAAAAGAATTTTGGGGACAAGGAACCCCTCTTCAGAGCCCCTGGACACCCCCCCCCCAGAGGTTACCTTAGTTGGCCTATGTGGGAAGCCTACCCCGAATAGGGTTATGGACTCCTATAAATGATAAATTTTGTTTATCATTATTTTTGGTGGCTGCTTATTTGGGGAGAAGACATTTCAGTGGATTATTATTCTACGGTCCTGAAATTCTTTCTCCTGCTGAGTATCTTGGAATTATAAATTTCTTGATATTATAGTAAGGAAAAGTCCATATAAGTCAATATCTTGGAATTATGAACTTTTTGATATTCTAGCAAGAAAAAGAAATGAAAGTATAACTGCTATATTATGCTGAACTCAGGCAGACAAAAGAAATAAAATAAAGACATCATATTTAAAGAAAAGAGCAACAATGTGGGATTCCTAGGAATTACTTGTAGGGAAGTGTCCTCACATGAAATGTCACTCTTTTAACATATATTAAACACATGAAGAATGTCCCTCTGGACCCCTAGAAGACTGGTTCCTGGTTCACGAGAGCTGCCATTGCTTGTGTTATCCAATAATCACCGCCCAAATACTTGTAAGCAGCATGCATCCAACCTGTTGATTTTATTGCTGAATCTTTGTTGACCTCAGAGTATGTCATATTTTTTCTTGTCATGTGTGTTCTGATAGATATTATACATTTTTTAAGTGAACCCACTCTGATCACACATCTTATCTTTCTACCTGGTTTTATTCTTCACAAACATTATCAAAAGATTTGAAGTATAAGATTAGTTAGACATTTATTCTATTTTGCTTATCACTTCTCCAACAATAACCTTCCTCTCTCTATATTTTTTGCCTAAATTGCTGTTTTTATTTTTATGTATCAGGTAGTTGATTACATTTCCTGACCTTGGAGAACTGGCTTTTTGTAGGAGATGTCCTATTTGTCCCAACAACACACTCCCCTCTCAACACCTGAGCTATATGCTCTATGGGTTCCCCCTATGAGGGCTACGTGGGTCCTTCTGTTGTGGGGGGCTGACTATGTGGTGGTCTGGTAGGCTTGGTTGGCTCCCCATCCAGTTGGTTGCCAGGCGCTGCCTTGTGCGGAGGCTGCCAGCAGCTGGTTGGCAGGGCCGGGTCACAAGTTGGCTGACTGAGGAGCCCTAAGGGGCTTCATGGCTACTGCTGGCTCACTGATTGGTGGAGTCAGGGTTCAAGAGATTCTGGTACTGTGGTTGCCCACTGCTAGGTGAAGCCAGGTTCTGAGGTTAGTGCCTGACTAGTGGTGGGCAGAGCTGGGTCCTGGAGTCTGGTTGCAGGGCACAGGGATCCCAGAGCTGGTGTCAGATTGCTGGTGGGTGGGGCTAGTCCTTGACACAGTTGGGCATGGGGTTCAGGATGTCCCGAAGCTTGTGTTGGCCTGCTAGTGGGTGGGTTCAAGGCCCAGCTGGTGCTAGGGAAGGATCAGACCAGCTGGTGGGTGGACCATGTTCAAAGGCTGCAGGATTATGGTTTTCTTGCATCTGGTGTCTGTCATCTGGTGGGTGAGGCTGGTCTGGAGGTTAGAGCAGACTCCCTGGAGGGCAGGGCCAGGGCCCAGGGGATTCTGGGGCTGGTGTCTGCCCATTGGTGGGTAGAGCTAAGTCCTGGGCCCTCTGGTGGGCAGGGTCATGTCCAGAGTGGCTGTGGGGTCAGGGGGTCTTAAGGCAGCCTGTCTTCTGGTGGATGGAGTTATGTCTTTACCCAGTTTGTTGCTTGGCCTGAGGCATCTAGCACTGGTTTCTACAAGCCGTTGGGTCAGGGTGGAGTTGGGCCCTGGGGCTGATAGTCTAAAGGGAAGACTCCAAAATTGTGCTTGCCAGAACCAGTGTCTATGTGATAGAACAAGCTCCCCAATATGGCTGCCACCAGAGTCTATGTCCCCTGGGTGAACTTCAGTTTCCTCCTGCCTCTCCAGGAGACTCCCCACGATCAGCAGGCAGGTCTAACCTGGGCTCCTGTCAGTTACTGTTTCTGCCCACAATCTCAGAGCATGTGAGATTTTTGTGTGCACCGTTTAAGAGTGAAGTCTCTACTCCCCCAGCCCTCTAGATCTCCCAAAAGTGAGCCCCGCTAACCTTTGAAGCCAAATGCTGTAGGTGGCTCATCTTCCCAATGCAGGACCTCTGGGCTAGGGAGCCTGACATGGGGCCCAGACCTCTCACTCCTCTGGGAGAACCTCTGCAATTGTAATTATTCTACATTTGTGGGTCACACACCTTGGGTATGGGAATTGACTATATCACGATTCTGCCCCTCTTACCCATCTCTTTATTGTTCCTTCTTTATGTCTTTAGTTGTAGAAGACCTTTCCTCGTAGGTTCTGGTCTTTTTCACTGATAGTTGTCCTACAAATAATTGTGATTTTTGTGTGCCCATGAGAAGAGTTGAGCTCAGGGTCTTTCTACTCTACCATCTTGGCCAGTCTCCTCTATTTTTTATTATAGGTTGAATCTACCTCTGAAAGGCTAGTGGCCAAGCACTCCATGATATTTCACTGTTGGTAAACATGGCATGGGGCTAGTTTCTTGTGTAATCTGTTAGAGCTATACATCTCAAGAGGTGATGAGAAGAGGATTCCCTTTAGCCTAAAGAAACATCATTCTCCCAGATCCCCAGGTTTGGAATCTCCAAGATATCCTCAGTGTCCTTCCTTTTCTCATTCCTGAAATCCCACTCATATCCAACCCCTGATACTCTTCTTCCTTTATGCCCACCTCTCCCAACTATCACCTCCTAGTTTTAGGCTGAGTTCCCTGGGAAACGAATTTTAACTTGATATTTGTATTCAGGAAGTTGATTGAGGAGCAGTCTCAGGGATGACACCTGTGAGGGAAACTTAACTGAGCAGAGAGAAGAGTTGAACCATGATGTACTTGCAACAAAGGCTTCAGCTAAACACACAGGGAGCTCTGGATTTGGGATAGCCCAAAAGTGAGGTCTTGAATTGAGGAAGGATGCCATTTTAATCTACTTTTGACCAGCCAGTGAATGTAAACTGGCCCAGGAAGTACACATAAGCTTAGGAAAGGCAATTTCCTTCAGTAGAGGGCAATTTCCAGAAAGCAATTCGTCTGTGAGCTATTAAGAGCCATCACTTCAGGAACTAGGGAAATGAGTGTCTTGATCCTAAAGGGAAATCTAGGAGGTCCACCACAGCATCCACTACATTTGTAAACTTTCAAATACTTCCCATTAGAAAAATATTCTGCACTGAGCTATAGAATTCATAAAGAGAAAAAAAGAGCCAAGTCTTTATCTTTGAATTACACTGTTTTTCTGCTACCATTTTAGGGGACTAAAATTCTTGCCCCACTCTGCAGGCACTAGTTATCCTATTTCAAAAATAAAAATAAAGAAAAAAGCAAATAGAGTGGCATAAAAAGAAGAATTTTTACCTTAAGGATCTGTAGATGAATAGCAGACTTACATATTTTCTGGAGCATTCCACTGGTCAAATGTCACCAAAACAATTCCGAGTCAACCTGCCCCATTAGTTCTCTGAATTTTGATTATAAATTTATAAGAGACCTTCCCCAAACAACCAGAGAGCACCTTCAGTACAGCCATCCCTTTGGTCCTCAGTGTTTCCCACTGGGAACATTAGAAACCTTGTCCATCAACCAAAATAAACAGCTCTTCTCATGAATAGACTAAATGAAGCCCTATAAATCATAGCTGTCAAAAATGTTACTAGCATTGCAGAAGACAGAAATCAATCCAAAATTCATTAGTTTTCTGACAAGAGCTTAATCTTATATTGTATAATACCAACCATGGCACCTCAGGTAGAATAGGAAGCTGCAAGAGATCATCTTGCTTTCCTGTGACAGAAATGTTTAATGTTTATAGCTTAATCTGCCCTTCTGACAACTGCCATTCTGTGGGCAGAAACTCTTGCCCCCTGGTTAAGGTCAAGTTGCCAGTGGTATGAGGCAGGAATCATTCTGCTGTTGTCACAATCTTTCACAGACTGTGTTATGGTTGGGTGGCTTGCAGACATTTCAGATAAAAAGGACACAGAGGTTATAAGCATAAGTGAAGTGTTTCTGTACCTACAGTGAGTCAGGGTTTAAACATAGTTTTTACCATCATCAGAAACACTCCTGCCGACCAGAGGTTAGCAGGAATGCCTCCTTCCCCTTCATATAACCCCTGATATGAGAGCTCCTGTGTGACTGCGTCTCTCCTTTGAGGCTGCCCCAGTTCATTTTAATCAGATTTCAACTACATACAAATGTTCAGGAATAGCAGTGATAAGAGGTGTGGGGCAGGGGTAGGAAAAGCAGGGAACCTGGACATAGATGGATGCTGGTCATAGCCTCCTGCACACAGAAAAAGGTCAACCCTTTTTTCAGGTCATACCAAGCTGGCAAAAATTAGTTTGACCATGTTAGTTTCCCAATGTCCTCCCAACCCACCTATACATTATGACATCCCTTTCTTCCCTGATCCCACTGAAGTGACTTGGCTCCTTCACTGCCTGTCCAATGCCTTCCTGGGCTTAAGGTCCTCAGGAAATCTTATTTCTGTTCACATTAATGTGTTCCATCTCCCAAGGATTTTATTGTCTGTGTACCTCATGACACCTAATACTATCTTGGATGTGACCATCTTTTCAAAATCAAAGAGATGATTCCCAAAGACCTTGTTAAAAACCAAAGTTGCTGAATCCATAATTCATTTTGACCAAGGGTGGTGGAAATTTCCATTTGTCAGCTAAAGTATTATCACCTTGAGGTGAATAGAGTTTACGTTTCACTTTGCCCAGTTTCCTTTAAAATTATGCAATTTTTAATAAACGTTTTAATAAGATGAGATATCATTTCATATTGCATAAAATTTAAAACCATCTACCCCAGTACACTAAAAATCCTGGAGAACAGGAATCATGACCCATACCCAAGAGTGTCTTCATCCATCACCTAAAACAATACATAGAACTTCAAAAAAATTATTGTTTGCTCTCAGTGTTGAGGAAAAAAATTGAAACTCTCCAATTCTATTATGAACTCTTTAAATTAGACTAAGAAGATACATAATGGAAAGTCAGGGTGCTTATCACCCTCATGGACTGGGAAGGCAAGTTCATTTTAGACTATGTTTCCAAATGATATTTGTTTGTTTTGAAAAAATTGTCTGTACAATTTAAGTTTTCAAAAGGTGTCAGTTTAAACAAAACAGCCAGAAATCAATTAGCAAAATGCCAATAAGAACATACCTATCAATAATTACTTTAAATGTAAATGTACTAAATTCTCCCATCAAAAGACAGAGTGACTGAATGAATTTTTTTTAAAAAAAGAAAAGAAACCCAGACCTATCTATATGCTGCCTACAAAAGACTTACTTCTGATGTAGGGACACACACAGACTAAAAGTGAAGGGGTGAAAAAAACAATATTCTGTGCAAATGGAAACCAAAAGAAAGCTGGGGTAGCTATATTTATATTAGACAAAATAGACTTTGAAACAAACACTGTAATAAGAGACAAATAATGGCATTACATAATGATAAAAGAGTCAATCCAACAAAAGGATATAATATTTGTGAATACTTATGTGCCCAACATAGGAGTAACTAAATATATAAAGCAAATATTAACAGACTTAAACAGAGAAATAGACAGAAATACAATCATAATAGAGGACTTTAATACCCCACTTACATCCATGGATAGATCATCCAGACATAAAAAACTATAAGGAAACATCAGCCTTAAATGATGCATTATACCCGATGGACTTATATAAAGAACAACTCACCCAGAAACAACAGAATAGACATTCTTCTCAAGTGCACATGGAACATTCTCCTTTGCACAGCAAAGGAAACCATCAGCAAAATGAAAAGACAACCTATAGAATGAGAGAAAATATTTGCAAATCATATATCTGACAAAGACCTAATATCCAAAATATATAAAGAAGTCATACAACTTAATAGCAAAAAAAAAAAAAAAAAAAAAAAAAATCTGATTTAAAAAATGGGCAGAGGATCTGAATAGATATTTTTCTAAGACATACAGATGGTCAACATGTACATGAAAAGATGCTCAACATCACTAATCATCAGGGAAATGTAAATAAAAACCAGAATGTGATACCACTTCACATCTGTTAAAATGGCTATTATTAAAAAGACAATAAATAACAACTGTTGAAGAGGATGTGGAGAAAAGGAAAGCTTTGTGCACTGTTGGTGGAAATGTAAATTGGTGTAGTCACTATGGAAACTGTATGGAAGTTCCCCCCCAAAATAAAAATATAACTACCATATGATCCAAAAATTCCACTTCTGGATATATATCTCAAGAAAACAAAAACACTAATTTGAAAAGATATGTGCAACCTCCTGCTCATTGCAGCATTATTTACAATAGCCAAAATATGGCAACAAACAACAGCCAACATATGTAAACGACCTAAGTGTTCATCAATGGATAAATGGTTAAAGGAAATGTGGAATAAACACACACACACACACACACACACACACACACACACACACACAGTACAATATTATTCAGCCCTGAAGAATGAAAGTTTGCCATCTGTGGCAACGTTGATGGACCTTGAGGGCATTATGCTAAGTGAAATAAATCAGACAGAGAAAGACATACCTTATGATCTCACTTATATGTGGAATCTAAACAAAAACAGCAACAACAAAACCAGACTCATAGATACAGGTTGGTGATTGCCAGAGGCAGGGAGTGAGGATGGGCAAAATGGGTAAAGGAAGTCAACAGGTAGAAACTTCCAGTTATAAAGTAAATAAGTCATGGGGATGCAATGTACAGCATGGTGACTATAGTTAATAACACTCTATTGCATATTTGAAAGCTGCTAAGATAGTAAGTCTTAGAAGTTCTCTTCATGAGAAAAAAAGTCTAACTATGTACGGAGACAGATGTTGACTAGACCTGTGGTGATCATTTTGCAATATATACAAATATTGAATCGCTGTGTTGTACACATAAAACTAAAATGTTATATGTCAATTATATGATAAAAGAAACAAAAAAGATGTCAGTTCATTAAATATCTTTAACTAATCCAACAAATTTAGCAACTGATTTTTCTTTACTTTGATTCAATTTGTTAGTGAGCTTATTGGTTAACTCAGTCAAATGTTCAAAAAGTTTTTCACATAGAACTATGGTCATAAAATTACATAACTAATCTTAAAATGGGAGGATTTGAGAAAAACAAATCAAAAGAATTCATATTAACAGAACTGATTGTGATGTACTACACATGTGCTGGCACCATGCTAACAATCAAATCACATTTCAAATTCTGGTCAATTAAGGATTCATAAACAAAATTCCAATGAAAGCAATGAACATAACTATTACTTATCATCAAGTTTTGCCCATTGTAAGGGTCACAACCCTGAAGGGGATAATTATCTAAATAAGTCTATTATCTTTATTGAACTAGGTGGTCACTAGGCTTTAAGAATATGGTGTCCAGAATCTTTGATTTCCATAGTGTGCTTGTATTTGTATGTATGTGTGTACCTACATGTGGTCAAGCTGAAGATAGTATGAAAAAGTAAAGGATGCCAAGTTGTGAACAGAGATCCATGAAAACCTAAGTAAGGACTGCCTCTCAGAATATAAGTCCTGTGCATTCTCCACCACTAGTAACATCATTTTCACCAATAAATCCTCTTTTGAAAAAAAAAAAAAACTCTTGAAATTCACGCATTATGTGAATTATATTAACAAATTTTTAAAGTTCTGCTAAAGACCAAGAAGGGTTACCAGCAGTACTGTTTTATTGTAGTATTCATTTTCTATTGCTCCTGTAACAAATGACCACCCTTTGGCAACTTAAAACAATTCCCATTTATTATCTCACAGTTCTATAAGTCAGGTTCAGTTGTTTTGCTGCTCTGGGTTTCACAAGGCTAAAATCAAGGGCTGTATTTTTTTCTGCAAGCTCTATGACTGAATCTTCTTCCAAACTCATTAAGGTTATAGGCAGAATTCCATGCAATTGTAGGACTGAGGTCCTGTTTCTTTGCTAGCTGTCAACTAAGGGTTGCTCTCAACTGCTTGAGGCTGCCCACATTCCTCAACCTGCAAGCATCTTTCTTCATCTTCAAAGTCAGCAATGGTGATTTGAGTCTCTCATGCTTCCAGTCTCATGAGTCTCCCCTTTTGACACATCTCTCTGACCTCATCTACCTGCCCTCTGTTGGAAAATTCATGTGATTTCTTTGGGCCCAACTATAATACTCAGGATGATCTCTGATTCTTAAAATCAGCTGATTCATAACTTAATTCCATGAACAAAGATCTTTCACAGCAGTACCTAGTTGAGGGTTTAATTTATTAACCAAGGAGTGGGAATATTTGGATACATTTTTGGAATTATGCCTAACACAATTAAGGAGGTTGGGATTTGGGGTCAACTGGTTCTTGGACAGACCTGGTAGTATGGTAGGAAAACTTTAGGGAGGGAATCTAAGAATTTGACAAGAGGAAAACTTTTGGAGCACAGAGAGATAAAATCAGGTCAAAAGAATCCAAAGACTTTAGCCTGTTTTATATTTTTCAAGAAGTGTTATACCTCTGAAAATGATTAAGGTGCTATAAATAATTATTCTCTTTCTACTAAATAATTTTCCTAACTTAATGAAATTTTCTTCTTAACTATTTAGTTTTATCCTCTTTGCCTCTGTCCTTGGAAAGCATAGAAATCTTAGTGATAAAAACAAAAAAACAAAAAAACTGTCAGAGTCCAATGTATCCATCCCCCACCATCCCCCTCATTGATGGAATCCCACTGCCAATATAAAATCTGAGAACATATATTTAGAATGAACTGTCAAGTCATCTAACACAACCCTCCCCCATCCACACAGTGTGACTGGTGGAGGCATATCCAGCACAGGCCTGCCAGATGGTCTTCCAGCCTGTATCTGAACACTTCATTGAAGAGAAACTTCCTACTTCATAAAGCAGCAGTGCCATTGTTGGCCAGTTCTAATCATTAGAGTATTCTTCAGTAACTTCCGACCTTTAGTTTTCAAACCCACACATGTGACCCTCACTAACATAATAATCCTTCAAAGGTTGGATCATGGCTATCAGATCTCCCTTACATTTTCTAGGCTAAACAGCTAAAATTTCATCCTTTTCTCAGATGATACTTTTTTCCTAAATTCCTCTTCACAAATGGCTACTAAACTGTGCCCGTCTCTCTCACACAGGACCTAAAATTAAGAAAAACACAAAACAAAAAACAAAAACTTCAGATGTGTTCTATGGTAAAGGTTTTCACTAGGTCACAAATCATCATCCAATGTGTTCCTTTATATATATACAAATCCTGAATCATTTACTTAATCTTTACTTTTTTGAAGTAACATCATTGCTTGGCTATTTTTCACATATTATTCACCAATCATCCGAAGGGATTGTAAATGTACAAGCTAATTAAAAAGTGAAAACTAATAATGAAGATACTTCAAATAGATTTCCCTGTTTCCCCTTAAATTCATTATTCATACTATCAGGTGTAATTTCTAATTGATAATAAGAATTCTAGAATTTCTATTTTCCAAAAAAAGTGGGGAAATATAATAGAAATAATCACGCCATTCATTGATGAGTTGCTGTCTTCTTCAAAGTATTTTCAAACATTGGCTAATAATTAATTTTACTTATTGGGTATTTGTACTTAAAGGAAATAATAATTAAAAGTTGTACATTTTAGAAGCAAGGCACCACTGTTGATTGACACGCAGAGGGTGGAGTCACCATTTCCACCTCTCTCTTCCCATGCACTGGCCCCTGCTCCCCCAGGTGCTAGGAGAGGCCCTCACTGGGGCTGGCCTTCTCCTACCTGCTGCTGGGCACTAGGAAAAGCCCCCATTGGGGCAGGTCTATGCGCACATGCAGCCAAACAATAGGAAAGGCACCCCCTATAGCTGGCCCTCAGGTGCTTGCCTCCAGGCAATAGGAAAGGATTTGCCAGGGCTCATCCTCTCACAAAGGCTACCAGGTGCTAGGAAAGGCTCCTACTAGGGCTGAATCTCCCGCCTCCATGGCTGCTGGCTTCCGAGAACACCTGTGGCCACCAGGGCTCCCACGATGCTGGCAGCCATGCCACCTCCATGTCCTGTCCTCAGCAGGGCAGACCTGAGTGCTCCAGGGCAGCCTCAGGAGCATATTCCTGTGGGTGGCCCACATGCAGATGTGGGGCTAAAAACCACAGGTAAGCCACAGAGGCAGGCGACTAAGGAAGAGGAATGAAAATCTAACCATGCAGCTGCACAAGCCACAGATTCAATCCCCACAATTGGCTTGGTAAATCCTGTGTTTGTGGAATATCTGAATGGACAATGAGTGTTCCCACAACTGAGACTGGTCTAGCCTTAGCAGCTATGAACTTTGGGGGCAAGTACACATGGGAGTTGGGCCAGATCAGAGTCTGAGCTGCCCCCACAGTGCCTGTAGTGGGTCCAGAGACCTACCTAGAGGTATAGGAGGGCCTCTTGGGTAGGAGGAGTTTGGCTGTGGCTCACAGTGGGGGAAAAGACACTGACAGCTGAGACCCCAGGAAAATATTATTTTTTATGTTTTGTTTTGTTCTGTTTTTCTTTTTTTATTAGTAGTATTTTTTATTTTTATTTTCTGTTTAAAATTTTTTTTAATATATTTTTAAAGTTTTTCTATTTTTATTTCACTTTTTCATTGTTTTGTGTTTTTTCCTTTTTTGTTTTCTTTTTCTTTGTTCTGTTTTCTTTTTATTTATCTTTTTTTTGGATCATTCGATGTGTTTGTTTTGTTTGCTTTTCTTTTTTTCTTAGTTTGCATTCTGCTTTTGTTTTCTCTTTTGTTTTTTGCTTTTGTTAGTTTGTTTTTAATTGTTTGATTTTGTGTTTGGGTTCTTTTGTTGGTCTGGTTCTTCTCTTGCTTTCTGTTTGCTTTGCTTTTGTTTCTGTTTCTTATTTGTGTGTGTGTGTGTGTGTGTGTGTGTGTGTGTGTGTGTATTTCTATGTTTTTGATTTTGTTTCTTTGGTTTTGCTTTTACCTTTTGTCTTAGGTTTTGTTTGTTCATTTGTTCCTTTTTTTTTCAATTGTTATAGTTGATGTTTGTTTTTGTCTTTGCTATTTGTCTTGTGTTTTGTTTGTCTGTTTTCTCCCCCCATCTTTTCTTTTTTTTTTTCTTTTATTTTCTTTTTAGCCATGCCATGTGGCTTGCAGGATCTTCGTTCCCCAGCTGGGGGTTGAGCCTGAGCCTCTGGGGTGGGAGCGCCAAATCCAGGACACTGGATGGCCAGAAAATTCCGAGCCCCAGGGAATATTAATCAGTGAGAGCACTCCCAGAGGTCTCCATTTCAACTCCAAGAACAAGCTCCTCCCAACTGCCTGAAGGATGCAGTGCCAGACACCTAATGCCAAACAACAAGCAAGACAGGAACACAAACCCACCCATCAGAGAACAGGCTGCCTAAAGTCATAGTAAGGTCAAAGAAACCCCAAAACACACCATCTGATGCAGTCCTGCCCATCAGAGGGACAAGGTCCAGCTCTACCCACCAGAGCACAGACACCAGTCCATCCAAACAGGAAGCCTAAACAAGCTCCTGGACCAAACTCACCCACCACAGGGCAGACAGCAGAAGCAAGAGGAACTATGACCCTGAAGCCTATGGAAAGGAGACCACAAACACAGTAAGTTAGACAAAATGAGATGACAGAGACATACATTACAGATGAAGGAGCAAGGTAAAAACGCATGAGACCAAATAAAGATGAAATAGGCAATCTACCTGAAAAAGAATTCAGAGTCATAATAGTAAAGATGACCCAAGATCTCAGAAATAGAATAGAGGCATGGATTGAGAAGATACAAAAATGTTTAACAAAGACCTAGAAGAAATAAAGAGCAAAGAATCAGTGATGAAAAACACAATAACTGAAATTTAAAATACATTAGAAGGAATCCATAGCAGAATAACTGAGGCAGAGAACGGATAAGTAAGCTAGAAGATAGAATGGTGAAAATAACTGTCACAGAGCAGAATAAAGATAAAAGAATGAAAAGAAATGAGGACAGTCTCAGAGAGCTCTGGGACAATATTAAATGCAACAACATTAGAATTATAGGGGTCCCAGAACAAGAAAAGCAAAAGAAAGGGCCTCAGAAAATATTTGAAGAGATTATAGCTGAAAACTTCCTTAACATAGAAAAGGAAATAGTCAATCAAGTCCAGGAAGCACAGAGAGTCCCATGCAGGATAAACCCAAAGAGAAACAACTGAGACACATGTTAATCAAACTAACAAAATTAAATATAAGAAAAAATATTAAAAGCAAGAAGGGAAAAGCAACAAATGATATACAATGGAGTCCCCATAAGGTTACCAGCTGATCTTTCAGCAGAAACTCTGCAGGCCAGAAGGGAGTGGCAGGATATATTTAAAGAGATGAAAGGGGAAAACCTACAACCAAGATTACTCTACCCAACAAGGATCTCATTCAGATAAGACGGAGAAATTAAGACATTTACGGACACGCAAAAGCTAAGAGAATACAGCACCACCAAACCAGCTTTACAACAAATGCTGAAGGAATTTCTCTAGGCAGGAAACACAAGAGAGGAAAAAAAACAAACCAAAACAATTAAGAAAATAGTAGTAGGAATATACGTGTCAGTAATTACCTTAAATGTAAATGGATTAAATGCTCCAACCAAAAGACATAAAATGGCTGAATGGATCTAAAAACAAGACCCATATATATGCTGTCTAGAAGAGACCCACTTCAGACCTAGGGCTACATACAGACTGAAAGTGAGGGGATGGAAAAAGATACTCCATGCAAATGGAAATCAAAAGAAAGCTGGAGTAGAAATACTCATATCACACAGAATAGACTTTAAAATAAAGACTGTTAAAAGAGACAAGGAAGGACACTACATAGTGATCAAGGGATTAATCCAAGAAGAAGATATAGCAATTGTAAATATTTATGCACCCAACATAGGAGGACCTCAATACATAAGGCAAGTGCTAACAGCTGTAAAAGGGGAAATTGACAGTAACACAATAATAGTAGGGGACTTTAGCACCCCACTTTCACCAATGGACAGATCATCCAGACAGAAAATTAATAAGGAAACACAAGCCTTAAATGACACATTAGACCAGGTACACTTAATTGATATTTATAGGACATTCCATACGAAAGCAGCAGATACACTTTCTTCTCAAGTGCACACAGAACATTCTCCAGGATAGATTACATCTTGCATCACAAATCAAGCCTCAGTAAATTTAAGAAAGTGGGCAAAGAGGATCTCAACATAATTAAGGCCATATACAATGAACCCACAACAAATATCATTCTCAATGGTGAAAAACTGAAAGCATTTCCTCTAAGATCAGGAATAAGACATGGGTGTCCACTCTTGCCACTATTTTTCAACACAGCTTTGGAAGTCCTAGTCACAGTGATCAAAGAAGATATAGAAATAAAAGGAATCCAAATCAGAAAAGAAGAAGTAAAACTGTCACTGTTTGCAGATGACATGATACTATACATAGAAAACCCTAAAGATGACACCAGAAAACTTCTAGTGCTAATCAATGAATTTGGTATAGTTGCAGGATACAAAATTAATGCACAGAAATCTCTTGCATTCCTATACACTAACAGTGAAAGATCTGAAAGAGAGATTAAGGAAACAATCTCATTTACCACTGCAGCAAAAAGAATAAAATACTTAGGAATAAACCTATCTAAAGAGGCAAAAGACCTGTACTCAGAAAGCTACAAGATACTGATGAAAGAAATCAAAGATGACACAAACAGGTGGAGCAATATACCACGTTCTTGGATTGGAAGAATCAATATTGTGAAAATGACTGTACTACCCAAAGAAATCTACAGATTCAATACAATCCCTATCAAGTTACAAATGCCATTCTTCACAGAATTAGAACAAAAAATGTTACAATTTGTATGGATACAAAAAAGACTCCAAATAGCCAAAGAAATTTTTGAAAGAAAAATGGAGCCGGAGGAATCAGACTCCCTGATTTCAGACTATACTAGAAAGCTACAGTAATCAAGACAGTATGGTACTGGCACAAAAACAGAAATATAGATCAGTGGAACAGGATAGAAAGCCCAGAGATAAACCCACACACCTATGGTCAACTAATCTTTGTCAAAGCAGGCAAGAATATACAAAGGAGAAAAGACTGTCTCTTCAATAAGTGGTGCTGGGAAAACTGGAAACTACATGTAAAAGAATGAAATTAGAACACTGCCTAACACTATACACAAAAATAAACTCAAAATGGGTTAGAGACCTAAATGTAAGGTCTGACACTATAAAACTCTTAGAGGAAATCATAGGAAGAACACTCTTTGACATAAATCTCAGCAAGATCTTTTTTGACCCACCTCCTAGAGTAATGGAAATAAAAATAAACAAATGGGACCTAATGAATCTTAGAAGCTTTTGCACAGCAAAGGAAAGCATAAATGAGATGAAAGCCAGCCCTCAGAATGTGAGAGAATATTTACAAATGAAGCAACTGACAAGGGATTAATCCCCAAAATATAAAAACAGCTTATGCAGCTCAATATCAAAAAAACAAACAAACCAATCAAAAAATGGCCAGAAGACCTAAATAGACATTTCTCCAAAGAAGACATACAGATGACCAATAAACACATGAAAAGATGTTCAACATCACTAATTATTAGAGAAATGCAAATAAAAACCACAATGAGGTATGATCCCACACCGGTCAGAATGGCCATCATCAAAATATCTACAAAAAATAAATGCTGGAGAGGGTGTGGAGAAAAGGGAACACTCTTGCACTGCTGGTGGCAATGTAAATTGATACAGCCACTAGGGAGAACATTATGGAGGTTCCTTAAAATCTAAAAATAAAACTACTATATGACCCAACAATCCCACTCCTAGGCATATATCCAAAGAAAACCATAATTCAAAATGATACATGTACCCCAATGTTCATTACAGAACTATTTACTATTTATAGCCAGGACATGGAAGCAACCTAAATATTCATCAACAGAGGAATTGATAAATAAGATGTGGTTCATATATACAATAGAATAATGCTCAGCCATTAAAAAAAAATGAAATTGGGTCATTTGCAGAGATGTGGATGGACCTAGAGACTGTCATACAGAGTGAAGTACGTCAGAAAGAGAAAAACAAATATCGTATATTAACGCAAACTACTGGCACCTAGAAAAAATGGTACAGATGATCTTATTTGCAAAGCAGAAATAGAGACGTAGACATAGAGAACAAATGTATGGATAGCAAGCGGGGATTGGAGGGTGGGATGGATTGGGAGATTGGGATTGACAAATATACACAACTATGTATAAAATAGACAACTAATGAGAACAGTCTGTATAACACAGGGAACTCTACTCAATGCTCTGTGGTGACCTAAATGGTAAGGAAATCCAAGGAAGAGGAGATATATGTATGCGTGTGGCTGATTCACTTTGCTGTATAGCAGAAACTAACACATCCTTATACTCCATTATATGGAGTAAAGCAATTATACTCCAAGTTAAAAAAAAAAAGGAAAACAACAAAAAAAAGTTGTACATTTTAAACATCAAAAGCTTCACAGAAAGCTGCATCTTTTATTTATTATTCTTTCTGCTGATAATTCATTTATGGGTTTTTATTAGAAGTATTTGTTTTCTTTGGCTTTTAAGTGAATGATACATTCACCCTCTTCTTTATACTCATTCTAGGAATACTCTAAATTATTCAATCATCACAAGATGCAAGTAAAACTCTGAAGACAGGCATGTCTTCTTTGCCCCCATCCCCATCCCGTTCACCCTAGATCAGTGCTTTCTGCCTCCGACAGAAACACCTTCCCTTGTCCTATTTTCCACACAATTCCTAACCCCTCCTTCACCTTCAGAATAGCTTTAGTCCCACTTCCTGAAAAACATCTTCCCTACTTTCAGGCCATGCTACTTCGTCAAGATACCTCAGGGAATTATTTGGTAACGCCATTTTTAGAGGTGAAAATGACAAATAGGACTAAGGCACCTCTGAAGTTTCAGTGGATAAATTTTACCAGCTGATGGTGGGAAAAATATTTGATCCATTCTGTTTTCGAGGTAAAGAGGCACAGCTTTAGAATCAAAGAGCCCTGGGTTCTAGTCCTATCTCCATTTTGATCCTGTGCCTCATAGAAATAAAATTAACACATGATAACATAGGGAACATTAAAAGAGATAATGTATATAAAAATCTTTGCACACTTCCTGGCACTTAAGTCTCAGCAGGTAAATTATTCTTTATCATTATTATTAATGATATTATTATTAATTGCAAAAAGAAATACTAGATCATTCAATCTTGTATTAAATTTCATGCTTTCTTGCATGGTTGTTTCTCTGCATATATAACTAAGAGTCTAGAACACCTCAGGGGTTTTTTGAAGACATTTTATGCTCTGATCCTAGCCGGGCTGTGTATTTTGAAAAATAAAGCTTGAGTATGGGGGAGTAGTTGAAACAGCAGGTGGTGATCCAATCAAGTCAAGCAATCGCCTTATGCCCTTCAAAGCTCAGAGGACAGTGGCCTAGGCAGTGTGGGGGTCAAGGAGGAAGGATTGCTCCGGTTATGGAAAGTGGAGTGATATGCAGAGTATAGGCAGAGTATATTCCTTAGCATTGGAATATATTAACTTGGCTGTGTTCAATTAATAAACAAGGCGGCCATTAGACCGAGGTTGCTCTAATGCCATGGCAGCTACATAAGCAAACCAAAATCTATGCCTGTAAATGCCTCAGGGCTACAAAATCAAAACGCTAAAGACAGCCAATCACAAACAACCAAGTAGGCTTTAAGCTACAGCCAATGGATAATTTCTTTACTTCGCTTCCTCCCCTTCTCTCTAGAAGTCTCTCCCTGAGCTCCCATCTGCAGAAGAACCCCTAACCACTTCTGGTTAGAGGCTGCTCAATTTAGATTGATTTTTTCACAAGCTCTTAAAATTCTTAATATGCCTCATATTTGTCTAACACAACAAAGATGTGAAAGTCTTTTTAAAAACTGTAAATATCAGTTGAAGTAGGTTAGTTATAGATGGTCTTTCTTCCTCCTTCTTCTGTATCCCCCATTTTATTTCCACGTCTTCCATCACAGAAATGACAGATCTCAGAGGGAATAAATATTAATGTTACTACTTTCTCTGAACACTGAACATTTAGAAACATTAAAGTTTTCAGAATACAAGGTTAAAAAAAAAAAAAAAGTTGAAAAGAAAAGAAAAGAAAAAAACACCCAGCTCAAATGTCCTAACATTTATAGGTAAATTTTGAGAAAAGAGATTCCATTTCTTCATAGATGTTATTATTCATTTTTATTGCTGCAACACTTTTGGATACACATGGTTTTAACATAATTTTTATGAGTAACAAATAAGCTTGTGAGGTGATGTGATTTTTCTGCATTTCATTAAACATATTCTCTGGTTAACTTGCACCTGAAGTACAGCTGTTATGCTAATAATGAAAATATTAAATGTTAATAAAGTATTTCCAGGGAAAAAATGCTATTTCCATTGTTTTCCTCATCCCGAGTTTATTCTTAATAAAATTTCTGTGGAAACATCGATCTCCCGTCAAGCGCACCCAGAGTACTGCATATTTTTCAGCTGGTCTTGGCTCTGCCATGGGATCTGATAGCAAGAGGAGAGACTCTTATTACAAATTACTTGGGAATATTACCTTATGGAGACAGATTATACAACGCATCTTCCTCTCTTCACAATGCAACAGGAGGCTCCCACGACGTTAACTTGAGTACATTACAGATTCAACTTGAGTAATTCCCTATGGTTTTCACTTACAATGCAATATCCTGTGGCTTTATTTTGTAACGTGTCTTCAAGAGCAAAATTCATCATTCTAAGTGCTTTACCAAGTTAAACAATACTGTTAGAACACTAAACAGAAGCAATGGGAGAGAAAATCTGAGCACCTGAAAGCAGGGGGAAATGGGATAATTCCAAACCAGAGATTAGAAGATACATATGCTGTGAGACAGGGAAAGTTTTCTCAGACTCACATACCTTATGAAGTGGGGAAATGGTGAGTATTTTGCTTCCCTTCCCTTCCATTACTTTTGCATCCTTGCTCGTCCCACACCCACATCAGGGCACCCAATTTTCTTTTGTTGAACAAACTCTTTTTTTGCATAAATGAACTGATAAACCTATTCCCTCTAAAGTCAGAAAACTTCACACCATACCCCTCACAGGCTGTTCAATTTTACAAGAGATCTAGGAGACGGCAGTGTATTTAAGCCAGGAAAGGAATCATTAATGCAAGAATTCCAGGTAGTAGCTTGGAGAGGGATTCTGAGCCAGAAAGTTTTCCAGGACTATCAAATCACATCATAAAGGCAACTTCAGTTTTCTCTGAGATCACACATCCCTCATCCCTTTTTTTTTGAGTTCTGAGAGTTTATTTTCCAAAGTCATATATTTTGAACCAAACCTCCCAAACTACTTGATCCTTGATATTATATTTCTTTCCTATTTGTAGTTCTAAAATGTCTAAGCATAGTTTCTCACCTTGGTCTATCCAAGATAGAGATGGGACCTGGTTTTCCTGGCTCGTTGAGCCTCTCAGGGAATGGTCTTCCTGAACAGCTTTGACTGTTGCAGCTGGAGATGAAGACAGGATCGCATACTGGCCAGAATCTGTATTGATCTCTAAGGCATATCCGTGAAGCATGTTTTCCCTTTTTAATAACTCCCTAAAATAAACTTTAAAACATTTACTCTTCTTCTCCTTCAAAATGGTTTCAGGGAGAAGAACTCTATGGGGCAAGTCAATTTCATCATGTGATTTTACTTTAATTTGAAGAGTCACAATCCTCCCTTAGGCATGTGAGCAACTATCCAATACAATGTTTAATGTTAAAAGAAAGCCAGTGGTGCTATCACTGACTCCAAAGCAAAGATAATGCTGTGCCTATTGAAAACTTTCTGTAAATCCTCTACTGAAGCTTTCAGCAGGAGACAAAGGCAAGTAACTGATCTGGGACTTTCTACCCCAGTCCCCTATTGTACTCACTGATCCATTTCTCAAATGCTTTAACCCAAAAAGAAAAACATCTAAGTGAGCAATACTAATTTTCCTAAAATGAAAAACTCCCTTGCTAATATTCACCCAACTGGAAAAATTATAATCATTGAATAAAAAGCAATATCCTGTTTAACACAGTAGAAGGAACGCTATTGACAAAAGTGTGATGAGATCCTGGTCATTGCCAACGAGCAGAGATAATCAGATCAAGTTGTAATGTGAAAAGCAGCTGTCAGACAGAAATCCTTCTTGTGCCAGCCAAGAAGAGTTTGGCAATCAAACCAGTAGTTTTAGTTCCCTCCAGCAATGCAGATGGAGGATCTTTTCAAAATCAGGCTTAAGGAAAAATTTGAAGGAGAAACATGAGATGGGAAACTGACAAGTGACCTCCATATTCCATGCCAGGAACTAAGAAAGATCCAGGTTAAGGACTGATTGTGAAATCAGTAGCAAAGTGATGGCTTAACTCTTGAGATTTCATAGTCTAGCATATAACCCCTTATTTACCAGAACAATCATTCTTTTAGGACTAAGACATTCTCAAAAGAAAGTTTTTCCTCTTCCAAGATTCCTGCAATGCCCAATGCCCTCTGAAACATTTCATAAATGTGTTTGAAGAGGCAATCCTACACTCAACTCCATTAAAATGCACAATTTTGGTCAGTTTTTAATTCTCTTCTCTTCAGTCCCAGTAGGTCATTTTGATGGGCCCATCAAGTGCTCTGAAGATATAGGAGAAATAAGACTATGTCTTAACATAGTCTCCCCTTTGAGGGACTTACAAATTAGTTGGAAATAAAAGATCAACAAATTCACAACAAAGGTAATGACACTGCTCTCCATAGGTTACCTGAGAGAATCTCTGTCACGCTTCCAGGTTCCCTGAGTCTTTTGTGACCCTGTCCACCTGGTCTCATTTTTCTCATCTTTCAAATTCACATCTTTCAAAATGAAGCCAAGTTTGGCAACACATGTCTTAAGAAAAATTATCCAAAATTTGGAAATAAGGGAAGAATAGAACTGAAAGTTTTTGCATTATTATATTAGAGCACTAATAGATCTTCCCAAAGATTATGTAATTCTGTAAGATAATGTGCCTGTTTTGATGTAGACTTTATTATTGATTACATTCCAGACATTGTTAAGTTACATGTTAACTTGTAGGCAGACTTTTGGTAGAGGTGCAAGTGATTTCTGTCTGTTAGAGAAGATAAACTTAAAATAAGAGTTATATTGCCCTTTTGTCACAATATGGATGAATCTAGAGTGTATCATTCTAAGCAAAATAAGTCAGAGAAAAAAATACAGTATGATTTCACTTATATGTGGACTCTAAAAAAAAAAAGAAAGAAAGAAAGAAACAAAATGAAAACAGACTCATGGATGCAGAGAACAAATGGGTGGTTGCAAGAGAGGAGGGGAGAAGGGGGCTTTGGGTAAAATAGGTGAAAGGAATTAAGAGGTACAAACTTCCAATTAGAAAATGAATAAGTAACAGGGATCTATCATATAGTATAAGTAATATTGTCAATAATACTGTAATAACTTTGTATGGGACAGATGGTTACTAGACTTATCATGGTGATCATTTCATAACGTATTTAAATGTTGAATCACTATGTTATATGCCTGAAACTAACATTATATTGTATATCAACTATATTTCAATTTTTTATAAAGTGTATTAACTCCATGCAGTTATACTTTATATTTGTTGAATACCATAATGAATAAGAATTGTCAACCTCAATCAGAATTAATCTCAAAATCTAAATAATATTTTGGTTATTTTTCATGGTCTCTTTTCTACTAAACACTATATAAGGTTATTTTGATGTGTGCCTGTCTGATGTTCTGAATATACACACTTTGGGAAAAAAAAAAAAAAAAAAAAAAAGATTAAATGAGAGTATATTTATAAGGCTCATATCATATCTTCTCAAGACATGTTAGTTATTATTATCCTTTCATCAAATTTTTAATGAGATGGTTTATGCAATATGCACTCTACTGATATCTGCATTGATTTCACTTTGCTCCTTTCTTCTTTGCCCCCAGGAATTTGCTTCTCTCATGTTGTTTGATATAAGACAGTACTAGACACTTCAGCGATTATATGATATTTAAATCATAAATCATTCTGTCATCTCCTTTTTACTGACACATGTAGCTAAGCTTTATTAAAATATTATTTAAGCCAAGAATTTCCCTTGGAAAAAAAAAGAGTTATATTGCCCTTGAATGTTGTCTCTAGATTAGTGAACTTACCTTCACATGCCTTTCCCTACTAAATATGTAAATATATGTTTATCAAATGCCCATTGAACCAGCTTTACTTGCCTGATAGTTTCATCATAGTCTGGTTAAATAAATATTTGACATGTGTTCAATCTTTAGTTATTTGAGAACCATGTTTTTAACTTTTGTTAAATGTAAAATGGTAGGAGCATTACTATGATATGTTCATTATTGTGTTGTTTATAAAAGAAAATAATTAGAAATAAATCAAATATCTATCAGTAGGGAAAGGGTAAGTAAATGATATACATGTGAAATGAATGACTATGCAGTTATATAAATTGATGATGTTTATCTCAAGTTATTAACATTAAAATAATTTGATAATGTTGAAAAAGCAGCTTTCGGAACAAACAGCATACATGGTGTGGTTCTGTTTCAGTAGAAATATATATATATATATATATATATATATATATATATATATATATATATATATATATATATACACAGAAAGATGGCTGAAGGAGTATTCACCAAGATATTCACAATGATTGTCTCTGAGAGGGTAGATTTCACATAACTTTTATAACCATCTTATTTGTATGTCTTCTTCTTTGTGCATTTTTTTTTTTGTACAAAAAGTTATCATTTTTACAAATTCTTAAACAATCAACCTAAGGGTCATTACCTAAGTTGGAAAAGGCATGTCTCTATTGACAACCTATGTAGAGTAGACTCCTCTCTTTTGTGGCTCACTGGATAATGCCTGTATTTCTGGGAGAGCACCTTTAAGCTGTCAGTGCTCTAACAAGTTCCCTTTGTACTATACCATGAACACATCAAAAGCCATAGTATGCCTAGTTCATCTGTATAGGTCCAATGTATCATAATATACTCATATCTTTGTGTTTAAGAGATAGCCTCTAAGT
Organism: Balaenoptera borealis; assembly: GCF_965194805.1. Taxonomy (NCBI): domain Eukaryota; kingdom Metazoa; phylum Chordata; class Mammalia; order Artiodactyla; family Balaenopteridae; genus Balaenoptera; species Balaenoptera borealis. The sequence continues at coordinate 33,972,768 of NC_138875.1, forward strand.
CTTGGCAATCCCCAGCTCCATTCTAAACCAATCTAAATGATTTGGCTGGGTACTCCCTTGATTTCACAATATCACCCTCTGTAATAATAAGCTCCATCTAAAATTTGGGCACTTCCCTGAAACCCCAAGCTGTAGCTGGGACCACAGTAGTGAAACCGAGCAAGACCTTGTGGAGCTCCTGGGCATGGAAGAATTTCTATGTCCCCTGTTCCTTGTAGGAAATAGACTCCAGCCTCCATGACCTCCCTTGAGTGCCAAAGGACAGATTCAAACAGTTGTTAATCAGGGAAAGAAGTGGCTTCAGAGACAAGGGAGAAGCAGCCAAGAAACAATAGTGTAGTCTTGGGGCACTGGGTCCTGGTTCCTCAATGGATATACATATCAATATCTTTGAGCTCTTTACAGAACCAAAACCCCCAACAAATGAAGTTAGCATTCTTCATTCCAGAGAAGACCACCTGAGGCCAGATTAAAGGAACCAGGGGAGCTCATCAAGAGATTACCTGAGAGTAGATTAAAGGAATGTAGGCCCTGCACACACCCTAATCTTATTAGCAGCCCCATTCTTGAACCATTGCTATAAAAGCTCCTCCCAGGCTGGTACACACAGTTTTTGAGGGCAGGAGCCCTCTGTATTCCCCTTTGCCTGGCAAAACAATAAAGCTATTCTTTTCTACTCCACCCAAAACTCTGTCTCTGAGATTCAATTTGGCACCGGTGTGCAGAAGCTGAGTTTTCAGCATCAGTAGTTAATCTAAATCCTTCTAGCCCTTCACTTCTGTGCCTAAAGGCTCATCTTCATATTTTGATGCTTGTAGGGTCCCTGCAACCTAAGAAGAAAACTTCCCAAACTGACTCCAACTAATGCAATATGGTTTACTAATTGAATCTGTAGCCGTTCTGCACTGGTTGGTCCTCAAGTACAGATCAGTGGCTGAACTTCACATCTTCTTGGGCACTGTGGTTGGAACCACTTTTGTAACTGAGCAGGACCCTGTAGGGCCTTCCCAGGACAGATCCCTTCCCTCATATCCTCTGCTTAACTCCTCTCTGAAGTACCTAGATAACTGTATCTGATGCACATTACCTGAGTTGTTTTACAGATGCTAAAACCCCACCAAATGGAAGACATTAACTACTTGATGACCATGAGCACACAGCCCCCAGGCTTACTGAAGCCTAAGTATTGATAAAGTTAAGCCCTGTGACACCGCCCTATTACCTCACCATCAACCAAAGAATTGTACACAAGCTGATCACATACCCTGCAACTTCCACCCCTCACCTGGCCCTTAAAAATGCTTTCCTGAAACCCATCAGGGGAGTTCAGGTGTTTTGAGCACTAGTTGCCCTGGACTCTTTGCTTGGCACCCTGCAATAAATGCTGCACTTTCCTTCACTCTTCAATACCACACAGTGCCAGTATATTGGCTTTATTGCATGCAGGTAAGCAAATCCAAGTTTGGTTCTATAACATTTTTATTCATTCACTCATAAAATATGTATTAAACATCAATCATATGTCAAGCACTTGATTGGACTCTGGAAATCTGAGTGAGCAGGATGAAGTTGGTTCTTTCCTTCACAAAGCTTACAGTACAGTTAGGAGAATAATGCTATGTTGGGTTCTGCTCACCCATTCCAATTGTGAGGGTGTGGGGCTTCCCCCCACCTCCAACAATTCTCAGGACACCAGCTGGCTGTCTTGTAATTCAACTCAATTCTGACACTATCTACTCAGAGATAGCATCAGATTCCACAGGTAAAGGGCTCAGTCCCATAAGACTGACTTCCACTTCAGAAGCAAAACAAGCCCAGGTTGTTACCTGCACTTCTGCCCTACCAGCTATAAATTGGATATTCCAATATCCCCCTCCAACTTGGGAGACCAATCACAACTCCAGGTTGTAACCTGTACTTCTCATTGACAGGCTATAAATCAGAGGTTCCCATGACTCCTTTCTTGAGTTTGATTAATTTGCTAGAGTGGTGCACAAAACTCAGGAAACCTGTCCGCTCAACAGATTACTGGTTTATTACAAAGGATGTACATAGGATACAGATGAACATCCAGATGGAAGAGATACATAGGACAAGGTATGTAGGAAGGGATGTGGAGCTTCCATGTTCTTTCCAAGTGTGCCACTTTCCCCAAATCTTCATGTGTTCACCAACCTGGAAACTCTCCAAACCCTCTCCTTTTAAGTTTTCATGGAGGCTTCAATATATAGGTATGATTGATTAAGTCACTGACCATTGACAATTGATCCAACTTCTAGCCCTTCTCCCTTCCCCAGAGGTCAGGAAAGTAAAAATAAAAGTTCCAACCCTCTAACACCACGTTTGACTCCTCTGGCAACCAGTTCCCATTCTTAGTACTTTCCAAAAGTTACCTCATTAATATACAAAAGACATCTTTATGCTCTAATCACTTAGGAAATTCCTAGGATTTTAGGAGCTCTGTGCCAAAAGTGGGGACAAAGGCCAAATATATATTTATTACTATAAATCACAATATCACAGATGATTTCCTAAGTAATTACAAGTGTACCACAGGATCAGAGAGCAGGCTGCTTTATTCTGGTGCATTTGTACCCTGGAGGACCATCAAGCCAGCCTTTTTCCAATCTCTATGATCATCTCATGACACCAGTTTTCTTTCTCCTTTCCTCTGGCTGTGTTACTGAGTTCCCATATTATGGCTCACCTGAGATGTTAAATGTTCACTGAGCACAGAGGGAAAAATCTATAATGTGCCCTCTTCCTTTAGGATATTCAGGACATATTAATTCCTCCTAAAAAGGAAGGAAAAATTTTCTCATATTAAAAGGTATGCAAGAGTCTCCCTGAAAGAGCTCATTAACACTTTCAGTTGTTTTTTAAAGACACATCTGTAGTGAAACGGGTACATGCCCTCTCCCAGGGCTATTTGTGATCAAAATGCCTTTTGAGAAAGCAGGTGTGAGGAATAGAATTCTGTTAAACAAGACAATACAGTTAACTGAACCATTTGGGGTCAAGTAAAACTCATGACTCAGTTTTGTTAATATTGTGCTCTAGACTATGTATTTATACTAGTGACTCAGTGAACTCTAAAACTTACCCAGGAATAAGGTGATGCTGATCACTTATCTCCCCATACGGACACACAAAAGACTTCTCAATAGTGTAAGTTAGAGTCATTAAGGCAGAAAACTAGAAGTAATTCTTGACATCTTCCTCTTACCCAAGAACCAGTCACCAAGTCTTCTTGAATTTTCTCCTGGACATCTCTTTTCTCTCCATCTCCAATGCTACCATTCTAGTCCAAAGTCCCCTCATCTGTCATGTAGACCACTAAAATTAACTACCAACTCATTCTAAGGAAAATATTAGGTCTCTCATATCTGTTCTAAATGAATACAAGCTTATGTCACCACTTACATAAAACACTGTAAGTCTTTTTTAATGCCATTAAGCAAGGACTACAATTCTTAACAGGTTTTTCAATGTCTGGTCCCAGCATGCTTTTCCCAATCACATCTCACATATTTCCCCTTCCACCATCCCTATAAGTTCAGGGGTTTTCTTGTTCTTGACCTCAAGGAACCACATTCCTGCCCTTCCAAGTTCTTAGATTGAATAGTTACTATGTGTGACTCTCTCTAATCAGCCTCAGCATGGTATTCTTATTTGAGAGAACCTAATATGGTGCCTGGCATCTAGCAGGTATTCTTTAAATGTTTATTTAATCAATGGATGAATAGATGAATAATTGGAATGCCATTGAGTTTTAAAACAACAGACTTAAAGACTTTAATGCATTTATTATTATAGTTGAGCCTTGAGCAATGTGGGAGTTAGGGACCCCAACACTTAGTGCAGTGGAAAATCTGTGAATCATTTATTATCAGCCCTCTGTATCCATGGTTCCTGCATGTCTGACCAACCACAGATCATGTAGTACTATAATATTTAATATTGAAAAAAATCTGTGTATAAGTGGATCCTCACAGTTCGAACCCATGTTGTTCAAGGGTCTACTGTATATTCTTTTCCTTTGTACCATATAATATATTTAAAATTTCAGAATAAAATGTCGTTGAAAACTTGAATTTTTGTTTTGTTTTATACTTCACACACTTTATGTATTGTGACTATATATTAGGAAGACCTGTTTTGCAAATCAATATGATATATAGACTCATTGTTCAAAATGAAAGCAGTTTGAAGACAGTGATAGCTTTTCTGTATTCCAAAAAAATTTTTTAATGTGTCAATTTATCTGAAAGATATAATCGAGTATCCACTGACATTGACCACCAAGTAGTTGAGTTCAATAAAAACCTTTATCCAGTCTATAGACAAACACAAGTAAAGAATCTGGTGATTCATGTCCCTCTGAATAAAATAATTGAAAGAATATTTGGCATTCAGCAGAGAAAGACCACAAAGACATTATTCTAAAGTAATGGATTATCCCTAATTTGGGCAACAGAAAATGGGAAGATATAAATCTCTCGTCCTTTGAATTAAGTGATTTCTTGATATAAAACATTGACAAAATGCCAAAAAAAGCACAGAGAGAAACTCCTATACAACTCTCTCCTCTGGAAAATTTCAAAAACTTCAGATCTTATAAAAACTTACTTGATTTTAATTATTGATATGCAAACTATTTATCATTGTAAATGACCTTTAAGTCCTCATCCTGTAAATAAATTCTACAACCCTTCTGATCCTCAAACTAGGAGGTGTAGTTGTATTCAACCTCTTCTCTCACTCACTTTCTCTCTCTTCCCCCCTACTTAGTGTCTCTCTCTTCTTTCTTCCTTCCTTATGTTTTTTCATCTCCATTAGCTGTTTCCTTTAATGAGGAGCTGTTTCCTTTCATGTTTCGTTTTCTTCTGCTTGGGCATGTCAGGCAACCAAGAAGATGACGAGTCTAGAAACCTCATGTTTTAATCTCATGTGAGGTTAAAATTAGTGGAAATGGAATTTGAAAATATGAGATTTATGGAACATATGATAGCCTCTTTCAAATATCTACACACTAAAATGGGAAATGCTCTTAAGGATGTGCCAGGAACTGCATGAGCTTCTGCTGGTGAAGCTGAGCCTTTGTTTGTAACTGTAACGGGTAAAAATCTGTTGGATGAAGGGGAAAAATACTGTAATTTTGTTGACAAGTTATGAAAATGTTTAAGTAACAAGAAAGCAACCTGTTATTTTCATGAAAGAAAAAGAATTCATTATTTCCTTTTCTTACCAGCAGCTTGCTTTCTTCAATGTGGGGGAAATAACTATATTGTAATCCCCAAATTGAATACTTACCTGAGTAAATAGTGAGTCAAAAGGAATATTAATCTGCTGTAGTTAGTGAATATTGAGATGCTAGCAAACACAATAATGTAGAAAGGGTTCAAGAAAGACTATGTAATCAGACACAATCTCAACAAAGAGACATTTAATGTCTGCAATTTAACCACATTTGTTTGGCAAACAAAATAAGTGATAAAAAGAACTAACAATTTAAGTAATGTGGGTAATCCACCCAGATATTCGCCTCTGTGAACGTATGCCTCAGACACCGGTGGTGGAAGCCATGAATCTGCTGTTCTCCATGCTGGTCTTATTTCCCTTAGAGTTCTCCTGGTTTGTTGTGAGCTTCTTACAACTTGGGTGAAAATCTAGAGAAAAGATATGCCTTTTACAATATGACCCTAAATGCAAGCTGACCACTTCACCTAGTACTCCACTAAGAAACCAACCATATGCTTCAATGCTGGAGGGAAAAAAAGACAAACAAAACAGGCAGTATTTTATTCAGCAGGAGATGGTCTGCCTGACTCCAATATGGCACCTTCCTACAGCCCCTCTTTTGGGCTGCACCCCGCAGGCCTACAAGGCGTGTGCTTGCCCAGCTTCAAGAAGGAAGAAACACCCTGGAGTCAGCAACAGATATTTCTATGATTTAATGGATAAGGGAGTTTACACATCTGAAGCAAGGCCCTGGGGCTACACCCCACAGTGCACGTTGGACAGGAAATGTTGGCAGTCTTCTCTCCTGGGGGTGAGGCTGGGGGAGGAGACTACCAGCTATAGGGAAATTGACATCAGGTGGGCTCATTAGTTACTGGGGAAAACAGCAGAGGGATATGTTCCTAACTGCCCATTTGGTAAGAACAATCACTAGCTGGGGCCTGGGGCAAGTATGTAGGAAGATCAGTCATGTGCATAAGTTATAGGTGAAGCAGGCACTGGTCGGGCAGAGGATGTACAGAGAGCAAGAGAACAGCCATCCTGAGTGGCCTGACCATATACCCTCTGAAATACACCTCTCAAGTTCACATGGCAGACCTAAATTTGTTATTGTCAAGTTTTCCATCCTATCAAGACATTTGATATGTTGCCGTCACCATGGAATGTTCCACAAAAGAATAAGAAATGCATTGATTCATTTGGGGTCTATACAGTGTGAGTTCAGGAAAAGGGGGATTTAAATTAAAAAATCAGAGCTCTTATCATAATTTTGTCTTGGACTTATACCTGGAAGAAAATCATTTACCTCTCTGGGGCTTGGATTTCTCTTCTATCTGATTAATATAAAAAATTTCTCTCCTCTCATGGTCTCTGCTTTTCTCTCATGGTCATTGTGTTAATCAAGATCATAACAATGAAGGCACTAGAAAAGAGTATAAATACTATATTCATCTAAGGGGTTAATGTATTAATTTTAGAGAGAAGAGTAAATAGCATTTTTCCAGGTTGTTAGATAATATGCCTCAATAAGTAGTTCCAATTTAAAAAATAATGACCAAAGTTTTTTTTCTCTTAGTTCTTTACTGTTTCATATACACTTAGAGTCTGTCAAAGTCTGCCCAAAAACCTGCCAAAATTTTGTTTGGAATTACATTGAATCCATGGATGAATTTGGGAATTGACTTCCTTACAGTATTGAGTCCTCCAATAATAATATTAATAAAATTCTGTTAATTTCTCTTAATGATATTTTATAATTTTCAGCATGGAGATAGTGCATATCTGTCATTCAGTTAATTTGTAATTGATGTTTTGTGAAGCTATGAAAAACGGTATCATTTTTTTTTAATTTTGTCTTCCATCTATTTTTTTAAGTAGGTAGAAATACAATTTTATATATTTACTTTATATAAATATATGCAAAGAGATCTTGTTAAATTCACTTTTTAAGTTTGAAGATTCATTTGGATTTCACACATACATAATTATTTCTCCTGTGACAAATGATGGTTTTATTTCTTTCTCTCCAAACCTCATGCATTTTATATTGTCTTCTTGCCTTTTAACACTGCCTGAGACCTCTAGTAAAATGTTGAATAAAAGTGATTCCCATGTCAGGGAAAAGCTTGCAATATTTTACCGTTAAGTATATGAGTTGTTTGGCCATATCTACTAGTGCTGAACATATGCATATCTTATGATACAGTGACTCCATTTAGGTACATACGTTCACTATGTAATATTTATAAGAATTATCATAGTAGCATTATTTATATTAGCCTCAAACTAGAAACCACTCATATGTCAACCAACAATAGAATGGATAGAGGCAGATACACCCTGAAATACTATATAGCAAAGAGAATGACCACACTAGAACTACATACATAAAGTTCAACCTTATAAGAGTGAACAAAAGAAGGTGGATACAAAAGAATACACTCTGCATGATTCCATTTATCTAAGAGATCAAAATGAGGTAGAACTAGGCTATGACCTTAGAAGTCAGTAGAGGAGTTATCAGTGAAGGAGGTAGTGAAAGAAGAGAACAGGATGAGACTTCTGGGGATCTGGTGGTTTCTTAATCGAGGTGCCAATTACACAGATGTGTCAGTTTGTGAAAATTCATTGAGCTTCACACTTACGATTTGGGCACAAATTCCTTAAATTCCTACTTTAAAATGAAAAAATGAGCCTCCACTGATTTTGAGATAAAATGCAAAATTAATACAGCCCATGAGACCCACTGAGCACTCCCCCACCACTTGCTGCCACCCAAACTTGTGCTTTATGTTCAAGCCAAGTGTGTGTAGCTCTGTGAGTCCTATCTGTACTCTTGTCCCATACATTATTTCTCCTTAATAATTTTTATCGGAAACAACATAATATAGTTGTAAAAGCACTGATTGGGAGAATTTGCCTGGTTTTGAATGCCTGGCTCTGTCACTTCTTAGTTTCATAATCTTAGGAAATTTACATAACTGTCCTGTGCCTCAGTTTCCTCATCTATAAAGTTGGGATAATAATAGAGTTGTCTCAGAAATTCTACCCAGATGCCACCTCTCTGTCTTATCTGAGCAGTTAAATTTGGGGCCTTTCCTCTGTGCTTCTTTCTCTATCACTGAAGGCTAACTTCCCTATCGCAGCTCTAACTGAACTGCGTTAGAGACGTATATTATTGGGTTGGCCAAAAACTTCGCTTGGGTTCTTCCATTAATGGAAAACCTGAACGAGATTTTTGGCCAACCCAATAGTTTGCTAGGGCTACCATATAAAAGTACCACAGACTGAGTGGCTTAAACAACAGAAATTAATTTCCTCACAATTCTGGAGGCTAGATGTCCAAGATCAAGAAGTCCACAAGGTTGATTTCATTCTGAGGCCTGTTTCCTTGGTTTGTAGACGGCTGTCTTCTCCCTTGGTCTTCACATGGTCTTTCCTCTCTGTATGTCTGTGTCCTAATCTCCTCTTCTTATAAAGACACCAGTCATATTGAATTAGAGCCCACATCAATCACCTCATCTAACCTTAATTACCTCTTTAAATACCCTTTCTTCAAATACAGTTACATTCTGCGGTACTAGAGGTTAGGATTTCAACATATGAATTTGGGGGAACACAGTTCATCCCATACCGAGATACTTAATTCATCTCTCTCTCTCTTCCCTCTAATTATGATCTCCTAAAAGAGGAGCTTTGTCTTATTGTCTGTGTATCTCCAGCTCCTAACAGCATCTGGCACATAGCTTAATAAATGGAAGCTACAGAGGAAAGGAAGTTCACACAAACAAGCTCATGGTAACAAAACTCATCATTTCTTGAAAAGCACTGATGATCTAAGGAAAGCAGGTGAGCTTCACTTAATCAAGTAAATAATTAGAGTTGAAAGCAAAAGTTGATGAATGCAATATACTGACCTGGTTGAAGCTGACAGAGGCATAGCTATAATTCTAGGTCGATCACTCCAAAGTGAAGCTTGACTTTTCTTTAATAACAGTTCTTTAATATTAATTATCTAGTAATGCCTACTTTTGTGCTTTTTCTGGGTAGAAGCCAAAAGGGATGACCTCCATAATATTTTCCCTTTTATTTTTAATTGTATTTTAATAGGAAGTTCATTCTCTCAGATTAATAACCATATTATAAGTTACTGATTAAGAAATCTTTGTCTCATTCCTGTTCCTGCCTACTCCCCTCGTATACATGGTTTCTTTATGCAGATGAGAGAACATATAAAAATACATTTTATCATTCCTCTTTTTAAAACAAATGATAGCATACTGTATATACTGTTCTGAACTTCACTGTCTGCACTTGCCAATATATCCTGGCAACCTTTCCATATCTGTAAGCAGAAGCCTTCTTAGTTCTTTCGTTTAGCTGTGTAGTATATCATTGTGTGGATCATGTATTATTTAACTATATTTTATTGATAGATACTTGGAATGTTTCCCACATGCTAATATTGCAAAGAATGCTAAAATCAATAACTTTATCCATATGTCATTTCAAACATATGCAGGTGTACCTAAAGTGTAAATTCCAGATGTGGGTTTGCCAAGTCAAATGTTAAATGACTGTGTGAATAATTTTGATAAATATTTCATGCTGTTAATAAGGTTGTACATTTTCACACTCACAACTGCAATGTATGAGAGAGACTATTTCTCTACAGTCTCACCAACAAAAATATTATCACAATTTTGAGTTTTTGTCAATCTGCTAGAAGAAAAAAAAAATGTTTCTCAGAGCTATGCAGATATAGGCAAGGCTATATTGTCTTATAGGGTATTTGATCTGACAGGTAAATTTCATCTGAGTTTAGATTCTTATTTCTTAATTGTCTTCACTTCCACTTTATTAGTGACAGTAACCCTTGATGAAATAAGACTGGAGAGAAGAGAATGGAGGGAAAAGATCCTGGAAGACGGTGTGAGAGACCCTCAGGGATCCAGGTCTGGAAGTGGTGTACATCACTTTTACCCACGTTTCAGGGTCTGGATCCAGTCAGAGTTCACATGGAATCGCAAACAGATCTAGACAGTGTTCTCCCCAGCTAAGCATCCACCTTCCAGAAGCAACTATGTTATGGAAGGGAAGAAAGAATCTTTGGAAGACAGTTGGCTGTCTCTGTCACACAGATACATTGCTGTGTTTCTGCTGCTCTATTATTTAACTTCAGTTGCTTCACTCAAACACTGAACTTGGTCACATAAAACCGCTTTTAAGCTGCGGAATTGTGTTATTAAAAGTATATATATAAGAGAATGAACTTGAGGATACGGGGAAGGGGAAGGGTAAGCTGAGACAAAGCGAGAGAGTGGCATGGACATATATACACTACCAAATGTAAAATAGATAGCTAGTGGGAAGCAGCCACATAGCACAGGGAGATCAGCTTGGTGCTTTGTGACCACCTAGAGGGGTGGGATAGGGAGGGTGGGAGGGAGGGAGATGCAAGAGGGAAGAGATATGGGGACATATGTATATGTATAACTGATTCACTTTTTTATAAAGCAGAAAATGACACACCATTGTAAAGCAATTATACTCTAATAAAGATGTTTTTAAAAAGTATATATATATATATGTGTGTGTGTGTGTGTGTGTGTGTGTGTGTGTGTGTGTGTGTGTGTGTGTATAATTAATTCCTAGGGCAATTTCTTCAAAACTGGTCATCTTCTAAGCTCCTTGACCTCAATGTCCTTATCTGTAAAACAAGGAAATTGAACTAGACATTTCTAAGGATCTTCCAAGCACCAACTGCATGAATTTGGGATTGTTATAATTTAACGTGCTTTGTAGTGAATGAGTTGTTGGCCACAAGCCAATACAACCACCAAGCTAATTTTTCAGTTACTTCCTCTTTCTGTCCTTCCTGGGGTCTCCCAAGGAATGTGAACTTATCTTAATAGGAGGCTAATGTTAGTGAGGTAATTGGTACATCCCCAATCTCTTTTCACTTCTCAGATCAAACAGATTCCCAATTTGCTGCTGACTGAATTATTAGTAAGCCATGATCTTACAGATAGAGAGTTTTAGTTAAAGCCAAGAAATATTCATTAGGTTCTATAGTAAGAATTCATAAAGTGCTTATTCTGTGTCCAATACTGAATTGTAGTGGAAGTACAAAGAAAAAGACAAAATTTAAACCTAGAAAGAGTTTATGTTCTGATTCAAGAACCCAACATTCAAAAATAAAGAGGCATAAAAACAGAGCTCTTGATCCAAATGAGCTTATAATTTCTTTCTGTATATTAGGTATACCCACATGAAAAGATAGCAATATGAGATCACAAATGATTTTCTGCCAAGATGAGTAAATGGGGAGAGCAAGCAGTGCAAATGAGGGCAGTGATAGGCCTGACCTGAGTGGCTTTTGTAACATCAAGATGACGTCCAAATTCTTTGTAATGTGAAGCATGAAGGAAGCAGATCCCCAGTAAGTAGTTCCCAACCATACAAAGCAAACTTGGCCTCTTTGGGGCTCTGTCCTCTAAATGGGCTGAGGTTGAGGTTCCTTTCATTCCTGCCTATAATCAGCACCTTGGTTTATGATGGGAAAAATATGCTTATGAATCATTCTTATCATGGGAGAGACTAAAACCCATGTAGTCCAAGAGAATCTTTTCAGTGATGGATAAAATGAAAAGATCAAAGATCATCCGTGCCTAGAATAGATGGTATTTAGAAAAATGCCATTAATTTCACCTCAATCCTCCTCTTGTTGACACAGTGATATGATAGCACAGGGCGTATAACATATGATTTCCCATTGTGTGACTTACACAAAAGAAAGTCAGTTATGTGTATTTGGGGCACTAAGTCCTATTGAACCCAGGTTTAGGAAACTCTATCCTACCTGCCCCCAGCTGTACTCCCCTTGCTCAGTGGCCATCAGGTAACATAGGTCCTGGTTATGCATGACTTTCAGAACCAGATCCATTTCTGAAAATAAAAAGAGTTAACAACTCTGTAATGTGTGGTTTCCAATATTTTAAAGAAAGCAAGAGAGGAATTACTAACTCTAGTTTATAGACAAAGAAACTGAGATGAAACTTGGTTTTATTAGTAGGCCAAAGTTCAGATGTTCTAAGTGAAGCAGCCAGGACTAGAACCCAAGTTTTCTAGCTCCAACTTTGGTATTTTTTCTACCAGATCTCGCTGTCAGGATGGTCTTTCTTCCACCCTACAGCAGAGAAATTGATGGTCAACAGAACAATATGTAAAGCAGGTCAGTGTTACAACACACAGGTCCAAAGTCTCAAATGAGGCCCAATACTTGATAAGTACCAATGAGATCTAAAAGGAACTGAATCTATCTGGTTCAACCCCTCATTTTACAGATGATGTAATGAAGACATGAAGATGCAGAGACATTAGGTAACTAACACAAGATCAGAATTAAAAACCATTTCCATCTCCTAGTCTAGACTTTTCACTACAGCATGAAGTTGCTGGATATCTTGTCACATATTTTGCTGCCACAAATTCTCCGTATTTTTGCTGATAATTGTTTAAAACAAAAGCATTTTTCTTTCGTATAGAGACAGTTCGTTCTCATTGGCGCTTCTCTCTCCTTTTTTCTATTAATCATTTGTTGAACCTTCCTGCTTCCTTACTCTGAGATTGAATGTGATCCTCAGAGCAAAAACAAAGAAGTACCCTCAGGCTTGTAGGAAATCAGTCCAGGGAGCCCCATGTAGAGAGGCTGGTGCTGATAAATAGTAAATGAAAACAAATGCTTCAAAACTGCTGAATAGAGACCAGAGCATACGATGAACAGGTTGGCTTTACCAGAAGTGGGGTGGCTGCAAAGGAAGGATATTTTAAGGGGCCCTGAAATATGACCTCCACTTGGAAGATACTGTTACTATTCATTGTTATATTCAGTAATATAAGATACATTTCTTTCATTACCTTCCTAACATACCTGGAATGATTGGAGAGATGGGGTTGGGGGCTATAAGTTATTTATAGCTTAGTGGAGGAGATTTAATTAAATTGCTCTCCTCCTAACACATATTTGAGCTCAGCCCCAGAGGAGTGTAATAGCTGCAACAGAAATGTAAGGAAGTAATTTTAAAAGTGGACAGTTCTAGAAAGGGCAGGACTCCCTTGGGGAAATTCAGTGTGAAGTTTTGGCAATATGAGAACCATTAACTCATTGGGATGTGGGACTCAGAGATTAAACATAAGGAAGGGAGAGGATGTCACAGAAGTGGAAAAGGGGAACTGGAAGGAAGAGGAGGGCAGCCAAAGACATGCCCAGGTAAGGTCCCAGTTTTCCAAGTTTCAAATCTTAGTTTGTGTTGGTTTGGAGGTTTCTGGAACTTGATGAAAATTTAAAGCCTCCTGCTTCTTTATTTTCCTCCTGGATAAGGTCTGTCAGAGACTTTACCCTCCTACAAAATAAACAGAAAGCTTTATGAGGGGGAGGCAAAACAATATACTGCCAATGAAGGCAGAGTTGCCAGACACCCACACTCACAATTCACTCACAGCAGCTGCCCGCTGGGAAGGAACGTTTTAAAATTGTGACTTGGCTTTCTTGGCCCCAGAGATTTTATTAACCCCTTGTAGCAATGAGCAATGGTTTCCGTTTGAGGGCTATTCACTTTTATGGGAAGAAATGTATAGCTGAATCATGGTCACCGTGTCAGGGATCTCAAAACCAGCTGAACTCATCTCAGTCACTTTATTGACTGATTAATACGTGATCATTCTAAAAGGCAAGTTTGATCATATTTCTTCCCTGCTTAAGTTTTCAATGGCTTCCAGCTGCCTGACAAGGGCCGTACTCCTCAGTGTAGCCTGCTAGAGCTCAGGCCTCATGGCTGAGCACCCCTGTACCTACCGGAGCAAAGATCACCTCCACCCCACCGCCACAGTGAATTTCCTAAAACTCTCTAAAGGAATTAAGCATCCTACAGTCTCCAAGCCTTTGAACACTCCTTTAACTCTGGTTAGAATGAGTTTCTCCCTACATTCTTCAATTTCCAGTTCAACTGTCATATCCTGGGTACAACGAGATATGGGAGATAGAGTAAGACCATGTGAGCTCAAATCCTGGCTCCTGTTCACTGCCTGGGAGTTACTTGACCTCTCATTGCCTCTATCCCATCATCTGCAAAGTGGGAGGTGATAATCATAGTACTTCCCTCATGGGACTGTTGTGAGGATTAAATAAATTAACCCACATAGAGCATTTAGAAGAGTGCATGGGATTTGATGAGCTCTGAATAAGCATTAGCCATGATTCTGGGGCTCCTCTGCTAACCCACTTAGGATGAGCTGATCATCAAGTCTTCTCTGCCACCACATTATCACATCTGTCACATTACATGGAGAAGATTTTATCATGATACTCTGTTTCAATCCAAAAAAGACTTGATCTGTGGTGGTTCAATGATTTGATTTATTATTTTTTTAAAATCATTTTTAAATGAGTTTGTCTTCCCATGGATTATGAACTCCTGGAGAACTCCTTTATCTTATGTTTTATGTTTCATGTTTTAACCAACACTAGTGCCTGCCTAGACCAGTGTCTAAGGCATATTAGATGCTCAATAAATGTTTAAAGTGGGATGTAATTATTCAAGAACATGTGGAATTAAAAGTTCATTGAATTGACATCGATCTGGGGGTTCCACTCATGACCTTGTCTCTAATTTGTTCTTTGACATTAAATAATTCACATAACTTTCCTAGGCCTCATTTTCCTTATCTCTAAATTGGAAAAATTTGGAAGTCAGGATGATAGATCAGAGCCAGTTGGGAAACATCTTAATGTTCAACTTAGGAATTGTACAATTCTTCTATAACAAAAAAATCCAATGATGGACAAATCTATTGTATTAACATTTAAATACAACATTTATATTCAAAATTCCTAGCATAGTACCTGGCATATAGTGAATCCTCAATAAAGGGTAAGTTTTTTCCTAATTTTCTACGTTTAAAAACACCATAATATTGCAATGAATTTATTTGAATGTAAATGTGTTTACTTTTATAGAAATTCTTTCTAAAATGTTTACCACCTTGAAGGATATAAATGTTTAAGGCTTTGATACAAAATGTCAAATGGTTTCCCAGTAAGTGTAACAAATTTCCTACCAGGTTTGTGTGGGATTATTCATCTTTCTGCATCTTTACCAGCAGTACATTTTATTGATAGTTATATCTTTGCCAAATTGGAGGGTAAAAAGTTTGTATTATTTACATTCAACTTTATGTTTTTTTTTTTTTTTTAATTACAAGTGAACTTAAAATTTCTCATACTGTTAATGATTTAATTCTCCTCTTCTGTAAATTATGATCATTATATTAGAATATTTGGTCACACCCCCAACCAAATGCGAAAGACAGTCATGATGAAGAAGTGTGTTGGTTAAGATGAATATAGGAGGAGGAGGGGTAAGATGGCGGAAGAGTAAGACGCGGAGATCACCTTCCTTCCCGCAGATACAGTAGAAATACATCTACACGTGGAACTGCTCCTACAGAACACCCACTGAACGCTGGCAGAAGACGTCAGACCTCCCAAAAGGCAAGAAACTCCCCACGTACTTGGGTAGGGCAAAAGAAAAAAGAAATAACAGAGACAAAAGAATAGGGACGGGACCTGCACCAGTGGGAGGGAGCTGTGAAGGAGGAAAGGTTTCCACACACTAGGAAGCCCCTTCGCGGACAGAGACTGCGGGTGGCAGAGGGGGGAAGCTTCGGAGCCACGGAGGAGAGCGCAGCCACAGGGGTGCGGAGGGCAAAGCGGAGAGATTCCCGCACGGAGGATCGGTGCTGAGTAGCACTCACCAGCCCGAGAGGCTTGTCTGCTCAGCCGCTGGGGCGGGCGGGGCTGGGAGCTGAGGCTCGGGCTTCGGTGCTAGCCGGGAGGGAGTCCGGGAAAAAGTCTGCAGCTGCCGAAGAGGCAAGAGACTTTTTCTTGCCTCTTTGTTTCGCAGCGCGCAAGGAGAGGGGATTCAGAGTGCCGCCTAAACGAACTCCAGAGAAGGGCGCGAGCCGCAGCGATCAGCGTGGACCACAGAGACGGGCAGGAGACACTAAGGCTGTTGCTGCCGCCACCAAGAAGCCTCTGTGCGAGCACAGGTCACTCTCCACACCGCCCCTCCCGGGAGCCTGTGCAGCTCGCCACTGCCAGGGTCCCGTGATCCGGGGACAACTTCGCCGGGAGAACGCACTGTGCACCTCAGGCTGCTGCAACGTCACGCCGGCCTCTGCCGCCGCAGGCTCTCCCCGCCTCCTCTGTACCCCTCCCTCCTCCCGGCCTGAGTGAGCCAGAGCCCCTGAAGCAGCTGATCCTTTAACCCCGGTCTGTCTGGGCAGGGAACAGACGCCCTCAGGCGACCTACATGCAGAGGTGGGTCCAAATCCAAAGCTGAACCCCAGGAGCTGTACAAACAAAGAAGAGAAAGGGAAATCTCTCCCAGCAGCCTCAGAAGCAGCGGATTAAAGCTCCACAAACAACTTGATGTGCCTGCATCTGTTGAATACCTGAATAGACAACGAATCATCCCAAATTCAGGAGGTGGACTTTGGGAGCAGGATATATTAATTTTTCCCGTTTTCCTTTTTTTGTGAGTGTATATGTGTATGCTTCTGGCTGAGATTTTGTCTGTATAGCTTTGCTTTCACCATTAGCCCTAGGGTTAGGTCCGTCCGTGATTTTTTTTTTTTTTTTTTACTTAAATTTTTTTTTTCCTAATAAATGTTTTCTTAATAATTTTTTCCTTATTTTCTATTTTTAGAAATTAAAAACAATTTTAATAAGTTTTTTCATATTTTTTATTTTAAAATATTAAAAAATTTTTTTTCTTAATAAATTTTTTCTTAATAATTTTTTCCTTATTTTTACTATAAAAAATTAATAAATCTATTTTTAAAAATTAAAAAACAATATTTTTCTGAATACATTTATTCTTAAATTTTTGTTTCTTATTTTTTATTATAATAGCTTTATTTTATTTTATTTTATCCTCTTTCTTTCTTTCTTTCTATTTTTTTCTCCCTTTTATTCTGAGCCGTGGGGATGAAAGGCTCTTGGTGCTCCAGCCAGGCATCAGGGCTGTGCCTCTGAGGTGGGAGAGCCAACTTCAGGACACTGGTCCACAAGAGACCTCCCAGCTCCATGTAATACCAAACGGCGAACATCTCTCAGAAATCTCCATCTCAACGTCAAGACCCAGCTTCACTCAACGACCAGCAAGCTACAGTGCTGGACACCCTATGCCAAACAACTAGCAAGACAGGAACACAGCCCCATCCATTAGCAGAGAGGCTGCCTAAAAACATAATAAGGCCACAGACACCCCAAAACACACCACCAGACATGGACGTGCCCACCAGAAAGACAAGATCCAACCTCATCCACCAGAACACAGGCACTAGTCCCCTCCACCAGGAAGCCTACACAACCCACTGAACCAACCTTAGCCACTGGGGACAGATACCAAAAACAACGGGAACTACGAACCTGCAGCCTGTGAAAAGGAGACCCCAAACACAGTAAGATAAGCAAAATGAGAAAAAAAAAAAACACAGAGCAGGTGAAGGAGCAGTGTCAAAACACACCAGACCTAACAAATGAAGAGGAAATAGGCAGTCTACCTGAAAAAGAATTCAGAATAATGATAGTAAAGATGATCCAAAATCTTGGAAATATAATAGACAAAATGCAAGAAACATTTAACAAGGATGTAGAAGAACTAAAGAGGAACCAAGCAATGGTGAAAAACACAATAAATGAAATTAAAAATACTCTAGACGGGATCAATAGCAGAATAACTGAGGCAGAAGAACGGATAAGTGACCTGGAAGACAGAAAGCTGGAATTCACTGCTGCGGAAAAGAATAAAGAAAAAAGAATGAAAAGAACTGAGGACAGTCTCAGAGACCTCTGGGACAATATTAAACACACCAACATTCGATTATAGGGGTCCCAGAAGAAGAAGAGAAAAAGAAAGGGACTGAGAAAATATTTGAAGAGATTATAGTTGAAAACTTCCCTAATATGGGAAAGGAAATAGTTAATCAAGTCCTGGAAGCACAGAGAGTCCCAGACAGGATAAATCCAAGGAGAAACACGCCAAGACACATATTAATCAAACTATCAAAAATTAAATATAAAGAAAACATATTAAAAGCAGCAAGGGAAAAACAACAAATAACACACAAGGGAATCCCCATAAGGTTAACATCTGAACTTTCAGCAGAAACTCTGCAAGCCAGAAAGGAGTGGCAGGATATACTTAAAGTGATGAAGGAGAAAAACCTACAACCAAGGTTACTCTACCCAGCAAGGATCTCATTCAGATTTGATGGAGAAATTAAAACCTTTACAGACAAGCAAAAGCTGAGAGAGTTCAGCACCACCAAACCAGCTTTACAACAAATGCTAAAGGAACTTCTCTAGGCAAGAAACACAAGAGAAGGAAAACACCTACAATAACAAACCCAAAACATTTAAGAAAATGGGAATAGGAACATACCTATCGATAATTACCTTGAATGTAAATGGATTAAATGCTCCCACCAAAAGACACAGACTGGATGAATGGATACAAAAACAAGACCCATATATATGCTGTCTACAAGAGACCCACTTCAGACCTAGAGACACTTACAGACTGAAAGTGAGGGGATGGAAAAAGATATTCCATGCAAATAGAAATCAAAAGAACGCTGGAGTAGCAATTCTCATATCAGACAAAATAGACTTTAAAATAAAGACTATTACAAGAGACAAAGAAGGACAATATATAATGATCAAGGGATCGATCCAAGAGGAAGATATAACAATTGTAAATATCTATGCACCCAACATAGGAGCACCTCAATACATAAGGCAAATACTAACAGCCATAAAAGGGGAAATCGACAGTAACACAATCATAGTAGGGGACTTTAACACCCCACTTTCACCAATGGACAGATCATCCAAAATGAAAATAAATAAATAAACACAAGCTTTAAATGATACATTAAACAAGATGGACTTAATTGATATTTATAGGAGATTCCACCCAAAAACAACAGAATACACATTTTTCTCAAGTGCTCATAGAACATTCTCCAGGATAGAGCATATCTTGGGTCACAAATCAAGCCTGGGGAAATTTAAGAAAATTGAAATCGTATCAAGTATCTTTTCCAACCACAATGCTATGAGACTAGATATCAATTACAGGAAAAGATCTGTAAAAAATACAAACACATGGAGGCTACACAATACACTACTTAATAACGAAGTGATCACTGAAGAAATCAAAGGGGAAATCAAAAAATACCTAGAAACAAATGACAATGGAGACACGACGACCCAAAACCTATGGGATGCAGCAAAAGCAGTGCTAAGAGGGAAGTTTATAGCAATACAAGCCTACATCTAGAAACAGGAAACATCTCGAATAAACAACCTAACCTTGCACCTAAAGCAATTAGAGAAAGAAGAGCAAAAAAACCCCAAAGCTAGCAGAAGGAAAGAAATCATAAAGATCAGATCAGAAATAAATGAAAAAGAAATGAAGGAAACAATAGCAAAAATCAATGAAACTAAAAGCTGGTTCTTTGAGAAGATAAACAAAATTGATAAACCATTAGCCAGACTCATCAAGAGAAAAAGGGAGAAGACTCAAATCAATAGAATTAGAAATGAAAAAGGAGAAGTAACCACTGACACTGCAGAAATACAAAAGATAATGAGAGATTACTACAAGCAACTCTATGCCAATAAAATGGACAACCTGGAAGAAATGGACAGATTCTTAGAAATGCACAAACTGCTGACACTGAACCAGGAAGAAATAGAAAATATGAACAGACCAATCACAAGCACTGAAATTGAAACTGTGATTAAAAACCTTCCAACAAACAAAAGCCCAGGACCAGATGGCTTCACAGGCGAATTCTATCAAACATTTAGAGAAGAGCTAACACCTATCCTTCTCAAACTCTTCCAAAATATTGCAGAGGGAGGAACACTCCCAAACTCATTCTACAAGGCCACCATCACCCTGATACCAAAACCAGACAAAGATGTCACAAAGAAAGAAAACTACAGGCCAATATCACTGATGAACATAGATGCAAAAATCCTCAACAAAATACTAGCAAACAGAATCCAACAGCACATTAAAAGGATCATACACCATGATCAAGTGGGGTTTATCCCACGAATGCAAGGATTCTTCAATATATGCAAATCAATCAAGGTGATACACCATATTAACAAATCGAAGGAGAAAAACCATATGATCATCTCAATAGATGCAGAGAAAGCTTTCGACAAAATTCAACACCCATTTATGATAAAAGCCCTGCAGAAAGTACGCATAGAGGGAACTTTCCTCAACATAATAAAGGCCATATATGACAAACCCACAGCCAACATTGTCCTCAATGGTGAAAAACTGAAACCATTTCCACTAAGAT
Source organism: Balaenoptera borealis (assembly GCF_965194805.1). Taxonomy (NCBI): domain Eukaryota; kingdom Metazoa; phylum Chordata; class Mammalia; order Artiodactyla; family Balaenopteridae; genus Balaenoptera; species Balaenoptera borealis. The sequence goes on from NC_138875.1 coordinate 33,993,459, forward strand.
CAGGAACAAGACAAGGTTGCCCACTCTCACCACTATTATTCAACATAGTTTTGGAAGTGTTAGCCACAGCAATCAGAGAAGACAAAGAAATAAAAGGAATCCAAATCGGAAAAGAAGTAAAGCTGTCACTATTTGCAGATGACATGATACTATACATAGAGAATCCTAAAGATGCTACCAGAAAACTCCTAGAGCTAATCAATGAATTTGGTAAAGTAGCAGGATACAAAATTAATGCACAGAAATCTCTTGCATTTCTATACACGAATGACGAAAAATCTGAAAGTGAAATTAAGAAAACACTCCCGTTTACCATTGCAACAAAAAGAATAAAATATCTAGGAATAAACCTACCTAAGGAGGCAAAAGACCTGTATGCAGAAAATTATAAGACACTGATGAAAGAAATTAAAGATGATACAAATAGATGGAGAGATATACCATGTTCCTGGATTGGAAGAATCAACATTGTGAAAATGACTCTACTACCCAAAGCAATCTACAGATTCAATGCAATCCCTATCAAACTACCACTGGCATTTTTCACAGAACTAGAACAAAAAATTTCACAATTTGTATGGAAACACAAAAGACCCCGAATAGCCAAAGCAACCTTGAGAACGAAAAATGGAGCTGGGGGAATCAGGCTCCCTGACTTCAGACTATATTACAAAGCTTCAGTAATCAAGACAGTTTGGTACTGGCACAAAAACAGAAATATAGATCAATGGAACAGGATAGAAAGCCCAGAGATAAACCCACACACATATGGTCACCTTATCTTTGATAAAGGAGGCAAGCATATACAGTGGAGAAAAGACAGCCTCTTCAATAAGTGGTGCTGGGAAAATTGGACAGGTACATGTAAAAGTATGAAATTAGAACACTCCCTGACATCATGCACAAAAATAAACTCAAAATGGATTAAAGACCTAAGTGTAAGGGCAGACACTATCAAGCTCTTAGAGGAAAACATAGGCAGAACACTCTATGACATACATCACAGCAAGATTCTTTTTGACCCAGCTCCCAGAGAAATGGAAATAAGAACACAAATAAACAAATGGGACCTAATGAAACTTAAAAGCTTTTGTACTGCAAAGGAAACCATAAACAAGACCAAAAGACAACCCACAGAATGGGAGAAAATATTTGCAAATGAAGCAACTGACAAAGGATTAATCTCCAAGATTTACAAGCAGCTCATGCAGCTCAATAACAAAAAAACGAACAACCCAATCCAAAAATGGGCAGAAGACCTAAATAGACATTTCTCCAAAGAAGATATACAGATGGCCTACAGACACATGAAAGAATGCTCAACATCATTAATCATTAGAGAAATGCAAATCAAAACTACAATGAGATATCATCTCACACCGGTCAGAATGGCCATCATCAAAAAATCTAGAAACAGTAAATGCTGGAGAGGGTGTGGAGGAAAGGGAACCTTACTGCACTGTTGGTGAGAATGTAAATTGATACAGCCACTATGGAGAACAGTATGGAGGTTCCTTAAAAAACTACAAATAGAACTACCATACGACCCAGCAATCCCACTACTGGGCATATACCCTGAGAAAACCATAGGTCAAAAAGAGTCATGTACCAAAATGTTCATTGCAGCTCTATTTACAATAGCCAGGACATGGAAGCAACCTAAATGTCCATTGACAAATGAATGGATAAAGAAGATGTGGCACATATATACAATGGAATATTACTCAGCCATAAAAAGAAATGAAATGGAGGTATTTGTAATGAGGTGGATGGAGTTAGAGTCTGTCATACAGAGTGAAGTAAGTCAGAAAGAGAAAAACAAATACAGTATGCTAACACATATATACGGAATCTAAGGGAAAAAAAAAAAAGGCCATGAAGAACCTAGTGGCAAGACGGGAATAAAGACACAGACTTACTAGAGGATGGACTTGAGGATATGGGGAGGGGGTGGGGTGAGATGTGACAGGGTGAGAGAGTGTCATGGACATATATACACTACCAAATGTAAAATAGATAGCTAGTGGGAAGCAGGTACATAGCACAAGGAGATCAGCTCGGTGCTTTGTGACCGCCTGAGGGGGTGGGATGGGGAGGGTGGGAGGGAGGGAGATGCGGGAGGGAGGAGATATGGAACGTGTGTATATGTGTAGCTGATTCACTTTGTTATAAAGCAGAAACTAACACACCATTGTGAAGCAATTATACTTCAATATAGATATTTAAAAAAAAAAAGATGAACATAGATTATCTGGAAAGTTTTATCTCACATTTTGTTCTTAATCATTGATTATCTCACTGATGTTTTCTCAAAGTTAGTTTCAACCCTCCATCCCATGTCTCTTTCTTTCTGCCTTTTCCACAATTCTGTTCTAGTGTCACCTCCCAGACACTATCCTGGCTCTTTTTTACTTTTTTTAAAACAGCTTTATCGGGGTATAATTGCTTTACATTGTTCTGTTAATTTCTGATGTATAACAAAGTGAATCAGCTATATGTATACATATATCCCCATATAACCTCCCACTTGCATCTTCCTCCCACCTTCCCTATCCCACCCTTCTAGGTGGTCACAAAGCACTGAGTTGGTCTCCCTGTGCTATGTGGCTGCTTCCCACTAACTGTCTATCTGACATTTGGTAGTGTATATATGTACATGCCACTCTCTCACTTCATCCCAGCTAAGCATTCCTCCTCCCTGTGTCCTCAGGTCCATTCTCTATGTCTGTGTCTTTATTCCTGTCCTGCCCCTAGGTTCTTCAGAACAAATTTTTTGTTTTAGCTTCCATATATATGTGTTAGCATATGGTATTTGTTTTTCTCTTCCTGACATACTTCACTCTGTATAACAGACTCTAGGTCCATCCACTTCACTACAAATAACTCAATTTCGTTTCTTTTTATGGCTGTGTAATATTCCATTGTATTTATGTGCCACATCTTCTTTATCCATTCATCTGTTGATGGACACTTAGGTCGCTTCCATGTCCTGGCTATTGTAAATAGTGCTGCAATGAATATTGTGGTACATGATTCTTTTTGAATTATGGTTTTCTCAGGGTATATGCCAGGAGGTGGGATTGCTGGGTTACATGGTAGTTCTATTTGTAGTTTTTTAAGGAACCTCCATACTGTTCTCCATAGTGGCTGTATCAATTTACATTCCCACCAACAGTGCAAGAGGGATCCCTTTTCTCTACACCCTCTCCAGAATTTATTGTCTGTGATTTTTTGATGCTGGCCATTCTGACTTGTGTGAGGTGATACCTCATTGTAGTTTTGATTTGCATTTCTCTAATGATTAATAATGTTGAGCATCCTTTCATGAGTTTGTTGGCAATCTGTGTATCTTCTTTGGAGAAATGTCTACTTAAGTCTTCTGTCCATTTTTGGATTGGGTTTTTTGTTTTTTTGATATTGAGCTACATGAGCTGCTTGTTTATTTTGCAGATTAATCCTTTGTCAGTTGCTTTGTTTGCAAATATTTTCTCCCATTCTGAGGATTGTCTTTTCGTCTTGTTTATGGTTTCCTTTGCTGTGGAAAAGCTTTAAGTTTCATTAGGTCCCATTTGTTTATTTTTGTTTTTCTTTCCATTTCTCTAGGAAGTGGGTCAAAAAGGATCTTGCTGTGATTTATGTCATAGAGTGGTCTGCCTACATTTTCCTCTAAGAGTTTTATAGTGTCTGGCCTTATTTAAGCCTTTAATCCATTTTGAGTTTATTTTTGTGTATGGTGTTAGGGAGTGTTCTAATTTCATTCTTTTACGTGTAAGCTGTCCAGTTTTCCCAGCACCACTTACTGAAGAGGCTGTCTTTTCTCCATTGTATACTCTTGCCTCCGTTATCAAAGATAAGGTGACCATATGTGTGTGGGTTTATCTCTGGGCTTTCTATCCTGTTCAATGGAACTATAGTTCTGTTTTTCTGCCAGTACCCTACTGTCTTGTTTACTATAGCTTTGTAGTATAGTCTAAAGTCAGGGAGCCTGATTCCTCCAGCTTTGTTTTTCTTTCTCAAGATTGCTTTGGCTATTCGGGGTCTTTTGTGTTTCCATACAAATTGTGAAATTTTTTTTCTAGTTCTGTGAAAAATGCCGGTGGTAGTTTGATAGGGATTGCATTGAATCTGTAGATTGCTTTGCATAGTAGAGTCATTTTTACAATGTTGATTCTTCCAATCAAAGAACATGGTATATCTCTCCATCTGTTTGTATCAACTTTGATTTCTTTCATCAGTGTCTTATAGTTTTCTGCACAAAGGTCTTTTGTCTCCTTAGGTAGGTTTATTCATAGATATTTTTGTTTTGTTTTGTTTTTTTATCAGTGGTAAATGGGAGTGTTTCCTTAATTTCTCTTTCAGATTTTTTCATCACTAGTGTATAGGAATGCAACAGAGTTCTGTGCATAAATTTTGTATCCTGCTACTTTACCAAATTCATTAATTAGCTCTAGTAGTTTTTTTTTTTGGTAGCATCTTTAGGATTCTCTATGTATATTATCATGTCATCTGCAAACAGTGACAGCTTTACTTCTTTTCCATTTTGGATTCCTTTTATTTCTTTTTCTTCTCTGATTGCTGTGGCTAAAACTTCCAAAACTATGTTGAATAATAGTGCTGAGAGTGGGCAGCCTTGCCTTGTTCCTGATCTTAGTGGAAATGGTTTCAGTTTTTCACCACTGAGATTGATGTTGGCTGTGGGTTTGTCATATATGGCTTTTATTATGTTGAGGTAAGTTTCCTCTATGCCTACTTTCTGGAGAGTTTTTATCATAAATAGGTGGTGAGTTTTGTTGAATGTTTTTTCTGCATCTATTGAGATGATCATATGGTTTTATACTTCAATTTGTTAATATGGTTCATCACATTGATTGATTTGCGTATATTAAAGAATCCTTGCAGTCCTAGGATAAACCCCACTTGATCATGGTGTATGATCCCTTTAATGTGCTGTTGGATTCTGTTTGCTAGTATTTTGTTGAGGATTTTTGCATCTATGTTCATCGGTGATATTAGCCTGTAGTTTTCCTTTTTGGTGACATCTCTTTCTGGTTTTGATATCAGGATGATGGTGGCATTGTAGAATGAGTTTGGAAGTGTTCCTCCCTCTGCTATATTTTGGAAGAGTTTGAGAAGGATAGGTGTTAGCTCTTCTCTAAATGTTTGATAGATTCGCCTGTGGAGCCATCTGGTCCTGGGGGTTTGTCTTTTGGAAGATTTTTTAATCACAGTTTCAATTGTATTGCTTGTGATTGGTCTGTTTATATTTTCTATTTCTTCCTGGTTCAATCTTGGAAGGTTGTGCTTTTCTAAGAATTTGTCCATTTCTTCCAGATTGTCCATTTTATTGGCATAGATTTGCTTGTAGTAATCTCTCATGGTCTTGTGTATTTCTGCAGTGTCAGTTGTTACTTTTTCATTTCTAATTCTGTTGAATTGAGTATTCTCCCTTTTCTTTCTTGATGAATCTGGCTAATGGTTTATCAATTTTGTTTATCTTCTCAAAGAAACAGGTTTCAGTTTTATTGATCTTTGCTATTGTTTCCTCCATTTCTTTTTCATTTATTTCTGATCTGATCTTTATGATTTCTTTCCTTCTGCTAACATTGGGGTTCTTTTGTTCATCTTTCTCTGATTGCTTTAGGTGTAAGGTTAGGTTGTTTGTTTGAGATTTTTCTTGTTTCTTAAGGTAGGATTGTATTGCTATAAACTTCCCTCTTAGAACTGCTTTTGCTGCATCCCACAGGTTTTGGGCTCTCGTGTTTTCATTGTCATTTGTTTCTAGGTAATTTTTCATTTCCTCTTTGATTTCTTCAGTGATCTCTTGGGTATTTAGTAGTGTATTGTTTATCTTCCATGTGTTTTTTTGTTTTTTTCGGTTTTTGTTTTTTTTACAGTCTTTCTCCTGTAATTGATATCTAGTCTCATAGCATTGTGGTTGGAAAAGATACTTGATATGATTTCAATTTTCTTAAATTTAGGCTTAATTTGTGACCCAATATCTGATCTATCCTGGAGAGTGTTCCATGAGCTCTTGAGAACAAGGTGTATTCTGTTGTTTTGGGATGGAATCCTGTAAATATCAATTAAGTCCATCTTGTTTAATGTATCATTTAAAGCTTGTACTTCCTTATTTATTTTCATTTTGGCAGCTCTGTCCATTGGTGAAAGTGGGGTGTTAAAGTCGCCTAAAATGGTTGTGTTACTGTCAGTTTCCCCATTTATGGTTGTTAGCATTTAGCTTATGTATTGAGGTGCTCCTATGTTGGGTTCAAAAATATTTACAACTGTTTTATCTTCTTCTTGGATGGATCCCTTGATCATTATTTTGTGTCCTTCTTTGTCTCTTGTAATAGTCTTATTTTAAAATCTATTTTGCCTGATATGAGAATTGCTACTCCAGCTTTCTTCTGATTTCCATTTGCATGGAATATCTTTTTCCATCCCCTCACTTTCAGTCTGTATGTGTCCCTAGGTCTGAACTGGATCTCTTGTAGACAGCATATATACTGGTCTTGTTTTTGTATCCATTCAGACAGTCTATGTCTTTTCTTTGGAGCATTTAATCCATTTACATTTAAGGTAATTATCGATATGTATGTTTCTATTACCATTTTCTTAAGTGATTTGGGTTTGTTATGGTAGGTGTTTTCCTTCTATTGTGTTTCCTGCCTTGAGAAGTTCCTTTAGCATTTGTTGTAAAGCTGGTTTGGTGGTGCTGAATTCTCTTAGCTTTTGCTTGTCTGTAAGGTTTTTAATTTCTCCATTGAATCTGAATGAGATCCTTGCTGTGTATAGTAATCTTTGTTGTAGGTTTTTCCCTTTCATCACTTTAAATATGTCCTGCAACTCCCTTCTGGTTTGCAGAGTTTCTGTTGAAAGATGAGCTGTTAACCTTATGGGGATTCCCCTGTATGTTATTTGTATTTTTCCCTTGTTGCTGTTAATAATTTTTTTTTGAATTAATTTTTGATAGTTTGATTAATATGTTGGCATGTTTCTCCTTGGATTTACCCTGTATGGGACTCCCTGTGCTTCCTGGACTTGTTTGACTATTTCCTTTAACATATTAGGAAAGTTTTCAACTCTAGTCTCTTCAAATATTTTCTCAGTCCCTTTCTTTTTCTCTTCTTCTTCTGGGACACCTATAATTCAAATGTTGTTGTGTTTAATGTTGTCCCGGAGGTCTCTGAATCTGTCCTCAATTCTTTTTTGTTTACAGTGCTCTGTGGTAGTTATTTCCACTATTTTATCTTCCGGGTCACTTATCTGTTCTTCTGCCTCAGTTATTCTGCTATTGATTCCTTCTAGAGAATTTTTAATTTCATTTATTGTGTTGTTCATCATTGTTTGTTTGCTCTTTAGTTCTTCTAGGTCCTTGTTAAACCTTTCTTGTATTTGCTGCATTTGATTTCCAAGATTTTGGATCATCTTTAGTATCATTACTCTGAATTCTTTCTCATGTCGACTGCCTATTTCCTCTTTATTTGTTTGGTCTGGTGGGGTTTTACCTTGCTCCTTCATCTGCTGCATATTTCTCCGTCTTCTCATTGTTCCTAACTTACTGTGTTTGTGGTCTCCTTTTTGCAGGCTGCAGGTTAATACTTCCCATTGTCTTTCGTGTCTGCCCCCAGTGGCTAAGGTTGGTTCAGTGTGTTGTGTAGGCTTCCTTGTGGAGGGGACTAGTGCCTGTGTTCTGGTAGATGAGCCTGGTTCTTGTCTTTCTGTGGGCAGGACTGTGTCTGGTGGTGTGTTTTGGGGTGTCTGTGAGCTTATTATGATTTTAGGCAACCTCTCTGCTAATGGGTGGGGTTGTGTTCCTGTCCTGCTAGTTGTTTGGCATGGGGTGTCCAGCACTGGAGCTTGCTGGTCGTTGAGTAGAGCTGAGTCTTAGCACTGAGGTGGAGATCTCTGGGAGAGCTCTCACTGCTTGATATTACATGGGGCTGGCAGGTCTCTGGTGGTCCAATGTCCTGAACTTGGCTCTCTCACCTCAGAGGCTCAGGCCTGACACCTGGCCAGAGCACCAAGACCCTGTCAGCCACATCGCTCAGAAGAAAAGGGAGAAAAAAAAGAAAGAAAAAATAAAATGAAATAAAGTAAAAAGTTATTAAAATAAAAATTTTTTAAAAATATTATTAAAATAAAAAAGTAATTAAAAAAAAAGAGAAGAGAACAACCAAACCAATAAACAAATCCACCAATGAAAACAAGTGCTAAAAACTAAACTAAGATAAACATAAAAATCAGAAACTAGTCAGTCGTATACAGCAAACCCCAAGTCTATTGTTCCTCCCACAGTCCACTGCCTCATTTTGGGATGATTCATTGTCTATTCAGGTATTCCACAGATCCAGGGTACATCAAGTTGATTGTTGAGATTTAATCCACTGTTCCTGAGGCTGCATGGAGAAATTTTCCTTTCGCTTCTCTGTTCACACAGCTCCTGGGGTTCAGTTTTGGATTTGGCCCTGCCTCTGCGTGTAGGTCGCCTGAGGGCATCTGTTCTTTGCCCAGACAGGAGGCGGTTAAAGGAGCGGCTGGCTCCTTTAGGGAGCTCTAGCTCACTCAGACTGGGGGGAGGGAGGGGTATGGTATTTATAATTGGAACGCGGGGCAAGCCATAGGCGGCAGAGGCCGGCATGTTGTTGCAACAGCCTGAGGCACACTCTATGTTCTCCCGGGGAAGTTGTCCTTGGATCACAGGACCCTGGCAGTGGCAGGCTGCACAGGCTCCCAGGAGGGGAGGTTTGGATAGTGACCCATGCTTGCACACAGGGTTCTTGGTCACTGCAGCAGCATTAGCATTCATGTCCGTCTCTGATGTCCATGCTGATAACCGCAGCTTGCACCCATCTTTGGAGATTTTTTAGGTGGTGCTCTGCCTTCTGTGGGCAGACAGGGAAAGAATCTCCTCTCCTCACGCACCCTGAAACAATGGTCTCTTGCCTCTTAGGTAGGTCCAGACCTACCGGACTTTTTCCGGGACTCCCTCCTGGCTAGCTGTGGTGCACTAGCCCCCTCAGGCTGTCTTCACGCAGTCAACCCCAGTCCTTTCCCTGGAGTCTGATCTCTGAATCCCGAGCCTCAGCTCCCAGTCCCCACCTGCCCCAGCAGGTGAGCAGACAAGCTTCTCAGGCTGGTGAGTGCTGGTTGGCACCAATCCTCTGTGTAGGAATCTCTCCGCTTTGCCCTCAACACCCCTGTTGCTGTGCTCTCTCCTCCATGACTCTGAAGCTTCCCCCCCCACCCCCCATCTCCAACAGTGAAGGGGCTTCTTAGTATGTGGAAATTTTTCCTCCTTCAGAGTTCCCTCCCAGAGATACAGGTCTCATCTTTATTCTTTTGTCTCTGTTTTTTCTTTTTTCTTTTGCCTACCCAGGTATGTGGGGAGTTTCTTGCCTTTTGGGAAGTCTGAGATCTTCTGCCAGCATTCAGTAGGTGCTCTGTAGGAGTTGTTCTACATGTCGACGTATTTTTGATGTAGGTGATGAAGGTGATCTCCACATCTTACCTCTCTGCCATCTTGAGGGTCCTCTGGCTCTTTTTTATGTTACTTTTTCTCTCCAACTAGGCCCTAGGCACCTTCGGTGCTGGGATTGGGTTATTTTTTATAATCTTCAACCTGCAATATATCAGTGCCAGGCTCTCAGCTGGTCCTCACCAATTGGAAGATTCCATACTGTCAGTTTCATTGAAAGGGTTCAGATTTGGGAAGGAAGAAGGTAAACAGCAACTCTATAACCAACTCACAGGATGAAGTCCATCCCTCCTACCAGCCATGCCATCTGATATAACAGTCTTCATTCTATTTTTACCAATATTACATCTTTTACCAATAGTCAACAAATAACTTTAAGTCTCTGTATTAGTCTCCAGAAAAACAGAACCAATAAGATATATATAAAGATATATAGATATAGATAGATTTATTATGAGGAACTGGCTCACAAGGCTATGGATGTGGAGAAGTCCCTCAGTTTGCTGTCTGCAAGCTGGAGACCAAGTAAAGCAGGTGGTATAGTTCCAGTCCATGTCCTAGGACCTGAGAGCAGTGAGCACCAATGGTGCAAGTCCCAGTCTCAGGACATGGTTTGGATTATGCCTACCTACACTTGGGAAGACCATATGCTTTAATCATTTTACCTATTCAAAAGCTGACCTCTTCCATAAACGTCCTTACAGATGTAAAAACATCAACTTCACTGGGTCACAGGGTGCCCAGATATCTGATTAAACATTATTTCTTGGCATCCTGTGACCCAGTGAATTTGACACATAAAATTAACCATCACATTTCCGTATTACTTGTGAACAGTTGTGCTAGAAGCAGGAAAGTTAGGAGGCAACATCTGACACCCCTAGTACCTAAGGCAGCGCAAGTCCTAACTATTTTCCACCTTTGCAAAAGAATGTCATTACACAACCACAGGGCTAAAAGCCATCTTAAGCAACACTCGTATCTTCTTAATTGTCAGCTCAGTGATCTGAATGGGAGGAAGTTAATTGGATTTGACTTCACCTGGTGTCTTTACTGGTGGTCTAGGGCCTGGGGTCAACTTTCTGAGATTGGGTTGGGGACACAGGCATAGTTAACACTTTGAACTCTGCAGGCGTGCTGCCCTCCATGTGTCTTCAGAACACAAGATGGAGCCAAGGCCTAAGACTGAGGTCCACAGAGGCTGCAGCTACTCCTGGCATGCCAAGAGTGCCTTAAGTATATTCCAGATTAGAATATTCAACTTTACAAAATAATAAATTTGTGAAAGGCGGAAAGAGCTATAGATGGTAAAACAATCCATTTCATTCATCTGCAGAATGTAAGACTATTTCATGTAGTAAATTTCCCTGAAAAAATTAAGTATTTGTGTTAGCTTATCAGTTGATAGAAATGCTTTGAGGTGGGGAGGAAGAGTATACACCATGGAATTTAAAAGTCAATATTAAGGAGCTAAACAACTGAAGACAAATTCAAAATTAAGATGGAGCCCAATATAATTCAGCTGCAAAAGTCAGGAGAGCTATGGGTTTGAGACCCACTTCTGCTTTCTAATTGCAGTTGTCCCGTTTTATCCATAGTTTCACTTTCAGAGGTTTCACTTACACACAGTCAACTGCAATCTGAAAATGAAATGTTAAATTCCAGATATAAAAAATTTCATAAAAAAGAGTTTAATTGTGCACTGTTCTGGGCAGAAAGATGAAATTCCATGCCATCTCACTATGGCCCTCCCAGCCTTCCCAGGATCCCCAACCATCATCACCTGAAGCAGATGATCCTCCTTCTGAAGAATCATCAAAAGGTCAATAATAGCCTAAGTCTGTGTTACAATGTCCATGTTATTTATCTTACTTCATCTCATTATGTAGGCATTTTGTCATCATCACAAGAAGAAGGGTGAGTACATTACAGACATACCTCATTTTATTACACTTTTCTTTATTGTGTTTTGAAGATACTGTGTTTTTTACAAATTGCCAGTTTGTGGCAACTCTGCATCAAGCAAGTCTTTGGCCAACATTTCCCAACAGTATTTGCTCACATGTGTCTCTGTGTTGCATTTTGGAAGTTCTCATAATATTTCAAACATTTTCATTATTATTATATTTTATAGGGATCTGTGATCAGTGGTCTTTGATGTTGCTACTATGACTCACTGAAGACTCAGATGATGGTTAGCAGTTTTATCAATAAAATATTTTTAAATTAAGGTACGTACATTGTTTTTTTAGACAAAAAGCTATTGCATATTTAATGGAATATAAAAAGTTAGCATAAACATAACCTGTATATGCACTGGGAGACCAAAAACATTCATGTGACTCACTTTATTGAGATATTTGCTTTATTGCATTGGTATGGAACTGAACCCTAATATCTTCAAGGTGTGCCTGTAAAAATAGATATTTTGAGTGAAAGATCACAATCACATAACTTTTTACAGTATATCGTTATAATTGTTCTATTATTGGTTATTGTTGTTAATGTCTTCCTGTGCCTAATGTATAATTTAAACTTCATCATAGGTATGTACATATAGGAAAAAAATAGTATATATAGGGTTTGGTACTATTCATGGTTTCAAGAATCCATTGAGGGTCTTGGAATGCATTCCCCATGGATAAGAAGGACAATTGCACAGGCTATTTAATTGCTCCCAGCATCATTTTCCTCATATGTTGTTGCACTCTGTTATTTTTAAGATCTTTCTTTTAGAATTCTGATAGTGTGTACTGGCCTTAACACAAAGCAATTCTTTTTGTTTTTTTGTGGACTTGTCTATAAAGAAAAAATGGTAAAACTTTTTCAGCTAAATGTCATATGAGATCATGGCTCTGTAAATTCTTGGAAATGCTCTAAGAGTTCCACAAGGGTAAGGTTATACCATCATTGCCATTTTTAAAATGTCTAGCTTTTCAAAGGACTGGAATTTAAGACTCCATATGTCATTTGGTTTTGTCTTTCATGAAAGGGTCCTGGACTTGCTTGGATTCCTCTAGAGCTGGCTCAGAAGAATATCAGTTCAATGGCCCAGGATATTTCTATACCAGCAAAACAGAGATAACATTCATAATTACTTAAGACTTGTCAAAGAGAGTTCTCAAATATTGTCTTATTCTGTCTTCAGGTCACTGAAGATTTTTATCCACTGCTTAGTAATATGAAGGCTGAAGCACTAAGAAGTTAAACTCACCTAGCTCTTTAGATGACCTGGAATTGAATCTAAAAGTCCTAGGACAAGGCCCGCATTGGTCAGGAAATGACAGGGTCCCTGATATCCACTGTTGAGTGCCTTACTTCCCATCACCTATGAAGCTTTTTCTTACTCCCTAGATGGCACAATCAATCCCCTTGGGAACTCTTTAATTATTCTTACACATTTTTAACAGCATTAAGTTGTGTATTATCTTCTTCACTGGACTATGAGGATTTTAAGTCCAGAAACCACAGTTCTAGCCACAGCCCTTGACATAGTGATTAACATAAGCTGGGGCTCAGCAAATGGTCATGGAATAAATGACCAACAAAAGGGCTATCAAAAGTCTAGAAGAGGGAGATACAAAGAAACGTGGATGGGGGGGAAGAAAAGGTGGGGAGAGAAAGAAAGAAGGAAAGAGACAGGCGGGCTGGTGCTGTTTCTGACTATGTTTCAAAGCCAAAGCACGCACTATAAATATTTAGCCACTGAGTTTACCCACCTACATTCTGTTCACCACCATTAATGAGAACACTTGAGAGTTGGTGTATTTGCAAACATTTCCACCCAAACACAATAAAAACTGGCGAAAATGAAGAGGGTGTTTCAGCATTTCTGTTAGTCATTTACCATGGCTGTCCAGAGAGCACTATATTTTTCAGAGACAAGACAAACTAAGCATATATATATATATATATATATATATATGCTTTTGTAAGAGAAAACTGAAATACTCATGCTCATCATGAAAAATTATAAAAACCTCATTCACCCACCCTCTTCCTCTTCGCCTGTGACTCATATGTATACAGTTCCTGGCATATAACAGGCATTTAATAAATATGTGACAGAATTGAAGAGATAAGAACATTAGTTTATTTGCACAGATACTGTCTTGCTCTGGAAAAATACTATTACTCTTTACACACATATACTGAAGTGATGTCTATTTCCCCAAAATGATCATCTCTACTAAGGACAGTCAACAGTTTATCTGAAAAAGATGCAGAATAAAGCAAACAAAAATTTAGTCATTGCACATTCTCACACAACTGTTGAGGAGACTAAATACTTAATTAACCAGATTGCAATTATTTATACTTTGTCACTTTGCATTCATTCAACAATTTTTAAAAATTATATATTGAGAATGTACTATGAGCCAAAGTCCATGTAGGGTGCTTGGGATACAGTAATAAGACAGATGTGGTCTCTGCTTCTATTTTAGTGGAGAAGATATAAAATAACAATTACTTATAATGTGATTTTTACTCTACAAGGAAAAATTACAACAGCATTTAATTCACCCTACATGTCTCTTTGATACTACAAGCATATTATACAGTCCTATAATTCTTTGCCCTTATATATAAATTAATCATAAATATATCCTAATAATTATAAATACATCTTGGGGCTTCCCTGGTGGCTCAGTGGTTGAGAATCTGCCTGCCAATGCAGGGGGCATGGGTTCGAACCCTGGTCTGGGAAGATCCCACATGCCGCGGAGCAACTAGGCCCGTGAGCCACAATTACTGAGCCTGCGCGTCTGGAGCCTGTGCTCCGCAACAAGAGAGGTCGCGATAGTGAGAGGCCCACGCACCGCGATGAAGAGTGGCCCCCGCTTGCCGCAACTGGAGAAAGGCCTCGCACAGAAACGAAGACCCAACGCAGCCATAAATTAATTAATTAATTAAATTAAAAAAAAAATACATCTTGTTTTCTGAGGAAGCAAAAAATTAGTTTGTTTAGTCCTTCACAATCTGGAAGGTTTTACCTAATTGTCAAATGCTATAAAAGTTCAATTATACTCCATTTAATTGCTTTGTAGAGGACCTCTCCCTTTTTGCAAATTGGTGGGAAATTAAACTGTATTGACCTAATCTACTTTAATACCTAAAAAGCACCTATCAACATATAATATTCCAACACACAGAATCATCAAAAAGCATTACTTTGACAGTGATCAGTTATCACATAGCATTTATTGTTCAGGTCATAGACACAGTCCAAGAGATACTTTAACCAATTAAGATGAAAACTTGCACAGTTAAATATATATATATATATATATATATACACACACACACACACACACACACACACACACACATGTATGCACATATGCAACTTACTCAGAAGTGAGAGTTTCCCAGAATACTAAAAAAGTAATTAACTTGTTTCCCAGATTAGAAATATTAGCTAAGAATGAAGTGCAGGAGGGAGCAACCAGACATAGACACAAACAGGAAGTAAGATAATAATAGCCCAAACAATAATCACATTAACAGACAATGAGTTGTTACTATGTGCCAAGCACCTTACAAAGTCCTTGACTTTGTTCCCCTCAACAAGCCTGTGAGGCAGCTACTATCATAAGGTACCTACTACCCTACTAGTGCCAAGAATTTTACATAATTGTTCTCAAATCCTTACAACAATTTGGCCCAGTTGTGCCCAATTTGCAACTGAGGAAAATGTGGTTCAGAGAAACTGAGTAACATTTTGTGATAAGATTCCTTAACTAGCAAGTAACTGGACCAGAATTTCGACCTGATCCAAAGTAAAGTGACCATATATCCCAGTTTGAATGGGGCAGTTGCATTTATTCCTGTTGTCCTGCTTAACTATAAATAGTGTCCCATTTCACTCTCAAGAGTGTCCTGGTTTGGATAGAGTTATATTGTCCTCTATCCAAAGAGCACAACCTCTCTGCTCGACCATACCTTCTCCACACCACAGTGATTTTCAGTGCAGATCCTTTACATGGAAGCAAGAGAAGCATACTACAAAAAAGAACTTCAAATGCTCTAAATGCATGGCAATTCTAAATCATTCAGAGAAAGGGAAAAATGGATTATTCAGTTAAATTACTTTCAAGAGCAGGAATCTATTAAAGGAATGAATACTTATAAAATGATGCTGTCCCAAGCAAAGGTTAAGTTAAATTAAAAGTAAACAGAAGAACGGAATGGGTTCTAAAGGATTTTTTATTATCACAACTTGTTGAAGTTTTAACTTTAGAGCTTAAAGAAGATACATCACAGTTGTCTAGAAAATTTATTGGTTTTGACCCTTTCTTAGCCTTGCTAGAAAGAGGAATTGTGTCATTTTTTCCCCCAGAAAAGTGCTATCCCCTCAGACTGGAAAGAAGAAAAAAGTTTCCAAGCTCATTCTCGAGTGTGACTACTTCAGTTCAAACACTCACTATGCACCATATGATTTTTGGCAAGTTACTCACCCTCCCTGCCATTTTCCTTGAATGCAAAATTAGAACAATAACAGTATATTGTTCACTGAAATGCAGGGAGGACAGTATAAAATAATGCAGGTAAGCACTCAGAAGGGTGAATAGTGCTTGGACCACAAGAAGTCCTTGTTTACTTCTGATAAATATGACCATTTACATTAACCCTAGTTCAAATCCTGTCATCCTTTGAAAAGTGAAATCCCAAGTTGAAGAGACAAGATCAAAATCTAGCCAAAATAATAACTATCACTAATATTAATAAAATACACCCCAAAATACACCTAAAATTTAAAGCTAAAAGGGTCCCTAAAATCACCAGTCCAACTACTTCATCTTATTTCATCTTATAGAAAAAGAAAATTGAACCAAAGAGGTGATGCAACTTCCACAAGACATAAAAACAACTAGTGGCAAAGCTAGATACGGACTTTGTGCCTAAAAAGTCCTGAGTGTGGGAAGAGCCTTGGCCTTTGTGATGGAAAAAATTCATTTTCCACAGTGTAGCTGTATAAACTTACAGAAGTTTATTTAACATTTCTGAAGCTTGTTATTCTCAGTTGATGAAAATAAGGATTAAAGTTCTTCCTTGTCAGGGTATTCTGAGGATTAAAATAAGTAACATGCAAAGAGCCCCAAGTCATACTTATACTCTCAATAGGGTGGACACATGAGGTGGTAAGCTGCCCAGCTGCTGGAAGGGAATTTGTCAGTGTCTACCAAACTGCACAGATCTTTCAACTTAGAAAGTCCACTTCTAGAAGTGTATCCTATGAGCAAATGTTTGTTCAAGGATGTTCACTGCAGTTTCAACTGTAATAACAAAAAATCTCCTTCAAGAGAGAAATGTTGCTAAAAAAGAGAGATTTTATACAGAGTGGCAATGATAAGCTTTTTGAAACATGTTAAATAAAAAAGAATGCCATTGATGCCGCGGAGCGATTAGGCCCGTGAGCCACAATTGCTGAGCCTGCGCGTCTGGAACCTGTGCTCCGCAACAAGAGAGGCCGCGATAGTGAGAGTCCCGCGCACCGTGATGAAGAGTGGCCCCCACTTGCCGCAACTAGAGAAAGCCCTCGCACAGAAACGAAGACCCAACACAGCCATAAAATAAAAATTAATTAATTAATTAATTTAAAAAAAAAAGAATGCCATTGAACAATATGTGGGAGGAAGTTTTAAACCCATTCATATCAAAACAATATGAAAAATGTAAATATGTATATATAAATCTAATTGTTATGAAGTCTCTTTGAGGCCAGTGGTGTTTGGAGGAAGAGGGAAATAAAGATAATTATCCCCTTTTATTCTATATACCCCCCGATTTTTTAAAATTTTTATCACAAGAATACATTCATATATTATTTTTATAATAGAAAAAACTTAGACTGCCTAGCATAGTAGATACTAGTAGACACTAAATGTTTCCTTCTGTCCATACACCTCGATTCTTAGTGTTACAACTTTTATTATTATCATTGCTATTACTAGTCATTATAACTGCAGACACAATTTTAGAAACAAATATTGTTTCAGGGACTACTCTGCTCCATTAGAAAGCTTTTCAACAGAGCTTCAGATATGACTGTTTGTTTATGACCTGCACTAAAGGTCTACGTCCCACAACCTGAGCTAGGGGATGAACGAAGGTTAATAAAAACACATAAAGGAAAGGCAGGGGCAGTCTCCCTCATCTCTGTTTGTGGTGTCATTTGTCTCCCTGTTAAATTGCAAACAAGATAATAAAAGGAAATTGGGTGTGAAAAATGAAAGAGCCCTCTATTCATAAAATCAGTTCAAATGAAAAAAAGCCTTTTAATGGAAAAGGGACCACTACCATGCAAACAAGTGAGTGGGAGGGGGACACATAAAACCCTTAAGACAATTCATTAACCACAAAACATTGAAGGCAACTCAAATCCTTTCCCCCAAATCATGTTTATGTTCTAACCATCAGAGTGAGGGAAGCCTTCAAGCAAATTCTCAGACTGATGTTTCTGCTGCAAAGACAATAGGCAAAAGCAATATGTTTGACTATAGAATCTGACCTACTGATATGAGAGCCCTTAGAAGAAAGGTGGCCCTTAATGGGCATGATGAATGGGACAACGTGCTGTAGATGGAAGGCCAACAGGCTCACAAACAGGAGATCTGACTTCTCCTTCCACTTCAACTAACTCACCTTCCTGAATGAATAAATCGATGATCTTACAAAAGCTAACAACCTCATCTCTGGACTGCCTCACCTAAAATGAGGATAATAATATATGCGCTACCTATCTCTCATAGCTGTTATGATGCCTAAATGATTAAATATATATATATATATGATGATTACAAATTGCTCCCTTTAAATCATGCCAGCCACCCAGATACCACACAGTCAGTGCCTCATTAAAAGAACAGTCCTGTTTCCAGCAATAATTGTAGAAGCCTCACTTTACTACTGCCTCTATTTTCTCTCTTTCTTTCCATTCCTAAATTTGCATAATTTCAAATCAAATTGTATGTTGAACAGCTCTTCATGTAATGGGAACAAATACAACTTTATATTTTTTATCCCTCTGCCTTAAAATGCTAGCTCCTAGATGAAAATTTTGGTAGCCTCCTTTCTGTTCAAATTGACCCACTGCAAATCTGCTCTTAGCCTCAGTGTGACTCACAATTACAGGGAGTATCTTTCAAAGCCCTCCCAGTTGTCTGCTTGGAACTTGAGACATCTCACTTTAAGTACTGATAGAATCAGTCTAATTTCCTCACCCTTCTTTCTTTTCTCTTCAACCACAATCCACTCTTTACAAAGTAAATGAGAATTCACATTCAAAAATTGGACCCTGCAACTTGCAAAGGTTTTAATTGGCAAAGAAACCTTCATTCATGCTCATTAGATTAGACTAATTGAGGCATGAGAGAGGGTTAGTCAGTTGGGAAGGATTTTTATCACAAATCATCAAAGCCAAAATGTACACACAGCAAGGCTCTAAAAGATCTGTTTCAACTCAGCCACCAGCTAGCTTCTAAGAACAAGAAGAAGAGGTCCCCACTCAGGGACATCACTTTCTCTTTAGGTACAGGTTTCACTGAAAGAATTGGACCAAAATCTCAGGTTTTCACACTGAGTTTCTTCCTCAGGGGCATGTTAAGGCCTACTGTACCCTGGGGCTTTCATCCATGAGCCAGGTCAAATTTCAGAAATCTTCCTCATTCAGGATTTCATTCTTCTGCAGGTTTGCTGTTGACCATTATGAATTGATGCCAAAAAAAAATCTAAGTTGAAAGGATTTGTATGATATGAAATGTTAACTCAACCTCCATCTTTTCTAGAATAGCAAACTAAAGGATATTTTATAAATAGAGCATTTGAATCATCAGTGAGCTGTCAAATAGACAGTGCTTCTGGAAAATAAAAATAAAATATAATAAGCATTGCCCTTAGACATAACAGCTTTATACATTCAGATAATACTTGGTTGATTATGAGTAAATCCTTGATTTACCATGGGTGTCAATTTCCTATGTGTAAAATAATTAGGTTTTTTATCATTTCTAAGATTACTCCCAGATCTAAAGTTTCATAACTTTGTAAGATGTTGATTTACATTTTAAAATTTATTTTGCACTATTTTTTTGTAGTTTAGGGGTTTCTTCATCTGCAGGAAAATACAGGATTGGTTGCCCCCATTGCAGCCTTGGTTGGCTAACTGTTTATGAGAACTGGGGGTCAGGTGCCGTAAATTTGAGATTACATTCAAGAAATCTAAAGTCTATTAAAATAACATATTCATATCTTTTACCTTTTAAGGACAATCTGTCCCATTTTCTTGTTGCTATTGAATGTACTAAAGAATTTTACTGGTAATGATTATTACTAGATTATTACTCCATGAAGTCAAGGATTTTAAAAAATATTTTGATTCCTATCTCCCATTTTTGCAAACAGCTTTATTGAGACATAATTGATATACTCTAAAACTCACCAACTTAATGTGTACAATTCAGTTTTTCTTAGTCTAATTCATAGAGTTGCAGACCTATCACGAGTTCTTCATTTGGGGTGATGAGAAAGTTATGGATTTAAATAGTTGCCAGTGGTTGTACAGCATTGTTAATTTACTTACTCTACATGCATAACTTTTTGGACAGAAAGCAATTATAAACACTTTTTAAGTATTGTGATTACAATTTTTGTGTAAAGGATCTCAAAAGACTTTGAGTATGAGGAGAAGATTAAAATTTGGGGATACTGCCTTGGGTGCCTTTTCCTATGGCATTCCAGAGCATGTTTTTATGTTTATGGATCATCTGTGAAATGTAACATTTTGCATTTATCGTGCATTTCCTATACAAACTATACTATTTGTTTTCAAAAAATTCTGTTTATAGTTGTATTTCAGAAATACATCCAAACGTACATCCATATCTACATTTAATTTTAGTTATATAAACAGCAGAGTTACAACAGCCCCATTTTGCAACTTTTAATGAATTAATAGATGATTGACCATCAACAGCTGCTAAAAGAGAAACAACCAGATAGTAAATGCCTAATAATGGAAAAACACACTAACATTTATCAAATAGCATTTCCCAAAAAAACACTACCTGGTTCTGATTAAACCACAAAACCTAAGCCCAGTTTATAGGAAATACAGAGACCAGAGGAAAAATGTTAAATAACACTAAGGGAGGTACAATCATGAAAATCCAAACTGTGGAAAATCTGCAGGACAGATGACCTGCTTCCTTCAACAAAGCAAACTGTTTTTCAGACCCATCCAAGACATACAAGTTGCTTAAAAATGATATTTATGAGAAAATTTGAACAATGACTAGGTATTTGATGATAGTAAGAAATTAATTTTACTTGTGACAATGAAATTGTGGTTATTTTAAAATTATTATCTTTTGGAAATACACACTGAAAATGTTTATGGATGAAATAATTTGATTTCTGGGGTTTGCTTCAAACAAATACTCAATGAGGTTAAGTGGATGGAGGTATTAATGAAACAATACTGTCATGAGCTTATAATTTCTGAAGCCAAATGGTGAGCACATGGGGACTTATTTTACTATTATTTCTACTTTTACATGACTGAACTTTCTATAATAATTAAAAATAATAATTTTAAACAACTTTAGTGGTGAGGAGGGGGCACTTGGAGGATTTTTATTTGTTTTTATTCTTTTGAGTTTGCAGAACATATACAATATAATTCATTCTTGTATTCTCTAGCGAGTTTCCTCCATTGACCATTATCATGTATATAAACTGAAGGAGTAATTTTTCTATGACCTGCCTTCCTAGAATTACAGAATGTCCAGAATATTCTTCATCATCTATATCCTGATGCCATGTGGCTCACTCATAAATGGGAAGAAGCTATGAAATGGCAGAAAATACTCAATTTTACAACTACTTTTAAAAATCTTTAATGTTTAATATTTTAAAAGTACTTTAGTACATCTGACAAAGTTGGAAATGTAAACTGCATCAGGTTTTGAGCAGAATTATGGTGTAGTACAAATGTGCAGCAAAACTGGACAGTGGAATAGCTCCCTGAATCTCATCAAAATGTGCTGTATTATCAATCATGGATATAAAACACAGCATGTTTAAGGATTTGGCAAGGTAGAATACACAGACTTTTTTTTTTTCTAAGACAAGCAGATATTTCCTGACTCATGTAACAAATACAAATATACAAATATATACTGGCAAAAAATCAGCATCCACATTATATTATAAAACATACAGTACAGTGCAAAAAAAACCCCACTTAACCTGT
This sequence comes from Balaenoptera borealis, assembly GCF_965194805.1. Taxonomy (NCBI): domain Eukaryota; kingdom Metazoa; phylum Chordata; class Mammalia; order Artiodactyla; family Balaenopteridae; genus Balaenoptera; species Balaenoptera borealis. The sequence goes on from NC_138875.1 coordinate 34,015,190, forward strand.
TGTAAGTAACCATATATGTGATCATGTTGGCATTATTATTCTGAGACAGGTGCATGTACATTGTGAGATAAAATGGATAATTATGTTGGTGTAATTAAGACCTGGGACTTTTGGCATGGAAGAAAAAACATACAGATGTAGGATCAAAGAGATTACATTTTTTAAAACCCCATAATCCTAAATTTGAATTGGAAGTATCAGTGTGAACTTGTAATATATTTTACCATATGCATGTAAAAAATAGCAACTAAACTAATAGCAATGAGTTCTCCCAGTGACAATATCATGGTCTATAAGTATAGTTTCCTACTAAAAAGAACCAGGGAAAAGGGCTTACAGCTGTGGAGGAGTAAGTGAAAAGGTCCATAAATCCTCTCCTTACCTCCACAAAAAAAGGATAAAACTGGACACAATTGTCAAAAACAATTAGGGGCTTTGAAAAAATTGACCGACTGCAAGCAAATTGATAAGCATTTACTTATGAAAAACTGCTAGTCCTTCAGTTAAAAACAACAGTGTGTATAGTCTTCTTGCCTGGAGCTAAAACTCAACCCCCTCCCTAACTCCACCTTGGTCAGTGATAATGACAGTGTTGCCAGTGGGGGGCTAGCCAGCATACCAATAACTTTGCTACCAGAGAAAGTGGACCCAGTTTCAGGCATAGGAGAAAAATCTGCAGCAGGCAGCATTGTCAGTAGGAAATAAATGGGAAATAAATGAGAAACTGACAGCTCTACTGGCCTAAGGTTGGGTACTAGTTGTAGCAAGAGGTGAATCAGTCACAAACTTAGTGGAAAGATTTTTAAAGTAAGAGAGCCATAGAAGAGATGAGATAAAATTTTCATGTACCCCTGGCTGACTGGCAACTTATACACATATGTGGAACATAGCCAAGAAAATTGAGTTGAAAGTAAAAGCCAAAGAAGATGTGAGAACTGGCTGAACATCAAATGTGCTCCCCAACCCACACAAAGATCAGTTAGCAGAAGGACGATTAATGGGCTTAAGGTGTTTGAGCACAACCTATTCCCAAATTATTTGCTGACCTTTAGCTATGCAGATGCTGGGGTGACTCCTAGGAAGCCAGGTTAAACAATAAAAGTTAAAATAAAAAATCTGAGTAGAGACACAAGCAAGTACACACTGCAGGGGAGATAAATTCCACCGTTTAAGTCCAAGTAAATAACAGAACACAAAACAAAAAACACAGAAAAAGTAAAATTTGAATGTAAAATTACTTTATTACCTAAATGTCCAGTTTTCAACAAAATATTACAGGATACGCAGAAAAATAAAACCAGGAAAATATGACCCATACTTGAGCAAAAGAGCACTAAGTGAAACTGACTCAGAGTAGATCTAAGTATAGGATTTAACAGCCAAAAACTTTCATGCATCTGTTATAAATATGTCCAAAGAATTAAAGGAAATTATGAACCATGATGAAATAGAAAATCTGAGCAGACCAATTACTAGTAAGGAGATTCAATCAGTAACAGAAAACCTCCCACAAAACAAAAGTCAAGGACCAGAGAGCTTCACTGGTGAATTTTACAAAACATTTAAAGAGGAGTTAATACCTATACTTCTCAAGTGATTCCAAAAAATTGAAAAGGAAAGAATGCTTCCAAAGTCATTCAACGAGGCCAGCATTACCCTGATCCCAAAACCAGATAAAAACACTATAAAAAAAGAAAATGTCTTACATAGGTGAATAGATAATAAAACTGTGGTGCATCCATACAACAGAATATTATTCTGTGATAAAAAGAAATGAACTATCAAGCCATGAAAAGGCATGGTTGAATTGTAAGTGCATATTGCTAAGTGAAAGAATTTGAAAAGAATCTGCAAAGACTACATACTTTATTTTCCAACGATTTGACATTCTAGAAGAGATACAGCTATGGAAACAGTGAAAAGATCAGTGGCTGCAGGGTTCAGGGAGCTGAGTGGGAGGGATGAGTAGGTGAAGCACAGGTAATTGTTAGGATGGTAAAATTATTCTGTATGATACTGTAATTGTGGATACATGACACTATGCTTTTACCAAAATCTATTGAACTTTACAGCACAAAGAATATACCTTAATGTATGTAAATTTTAAAAAATCATTTAGGATGTTAGGGGAATCCCAGTATGGAATATAGAATGTGATGAAACAATCTAACTGTATTACAAATGTACGATACAACCTCACTGAATGGGGTCTGGGAAAAGCATGCAGACCTAGGCAATTTTAGGAATGAGTGGAGTCTGTAAAACTAAAGGCAAAAGAGAGTGTACATAAGCACTATACTCCAGTTGATAAAGGTGAATTCCATAGGGGTAGACATTAACTCTGATATTGGTATAAATATGTACTGGATTTGAACAATTAAGCAAATGAAAGGTGGATGGTAGGAGCCAGGTTTCTCACTATTGCAGTCACAGTTTACAAATAAGCATGTAGAAGAGGCTTGAATGATCCATAATGGTAATAGATTGAAGTTGGAGACATCAGCATGAACTCATGTTTAGCCTAACATATAGATACAGATGGTTACATATGAAAATATTTCTAGATAGGTACATATACATGGGTTAGAATACACACACATGTATTTCCTTGCTCTGTTAGCTGAGAGGGCGTAGAAGCAATGACACTCAAGTAACAAAGAGTATATCTAGCACTCAGATCTTGGTTTCTAATACCATTTTCCAGAAAAGGAACCAGGCCTCCTTGAAGAACTGGCAGATTCTAGCATGGAGGCAGGAAATATACAAATGAGCCTTGAGCATATTGCAGTACCATAAAGTAAGAAAATAGTTGTTAAAAAAAAAAAAAAACTTTAGTGATGGGTTACATCAAAGAGGTCATAGAAATCAACTGAAAGAGTTACCAAAGGCCAAAACTGTAACAAGATGGGATAGAAAATAAGCAAAGTAGTATCAGATTATAATTCAAAGTATAAAATAAATATCCATGAGTCTATTCAGATATAAATGACAGAATATCTAAATGCTTGGGAGATAATAGAGAAATCTTCCATGCAGGAGAATTCCAAATAATTTATATAGATATTCCTTCTTCAAGGATGTAGACAATAACTCTTTACTCCTTAAGTATGCACTGTACATAATGACTTCCTTCCAAAGAATACAGTATGGAAAGAGAAAAAAAGTAACTACAGTGAAGAAGCCTGACAAACACTACTTTACCCAGGTGATCAAGGTCAACACCAACAGTGATAAGTTACATTGATAGTACATACCATTGATATGTGATGAACATGGCACTTTACTTTTGTAGTCTTCCTCCCTCAAAAATATAACTAAGGTCTTATGAGAAAAACATCATAAAAATCCTAATAGAGGGACATTCTCAAAAAAAAAAAAAAATCCTGGTAAGTACTCCTCAAAACTTTCAAGGTCCTCAAAAGTAAAGAAACTCTGAGAAACTGTCACAGCTTTGAGGGACCTAAGGAGAAATGATAACTAAATTCAATGTGATATCCTGGATGGAATCATGGAACAGAAAGGGAATATTAGGTAGAAAGTAAGGAAGTCTGAAAATCATATGAACTTTAATCAATAATGATGTCTTGTTCTAGGTTTATTAATTTTAACAATTGTACCTTAATAATGTAAGATGTTAATAGGGGAAACAGGGTATTAAAATACACGAATTCTCTGTACTAATAGTTCTCTGTAAATTTAAAACTGTTCTGAAAAGTAAAATTTATTCAAATGACAATAAATAATGGTTGAAACTCCCTAATTTGATGAAAAACATTAATCTACAGATCCAAGAAGTTCAATGAAATCCAGATATGATAAACACAAAGATCAATACCTAGACACATCACAGTCAAAGTGCAGGAAGACAAAGACAAAGAGAAAAATCTTGAAAGCTGCATAAGAAAAAAAAGACTCATCACATGCAGGGAACCAACTGTACTATTTAAAGTTGATTTCTGAATCAGGGAAAATAGAGACCAGAAAACAGTGGAAGGACATATTCAAAGTGCTATGAAATAAGAATTCTATATCTAGCCAATCTGTTCTTTAAAAAAATGCAAAGATAAAATATCCCCAGACAAACAAAGATTGAGAGAAGTTGTGGTTAGCAGACCTGCCTTATAAGAAATACTAGAGGAAGTCCTTCAGGCTGAAATAAAATAAGATCTGATGATAATTTAAATCCATAGGAAGGGAGGAAGAGTCAAGATGGTGAAATAGGAGGATGCAGAATTCATCGCTCCTCACAAGTACATCAAGAATACATCTACAAAAATGAACAGTTCTCTCAGAGCACCTGCTGAACATTAGCAGAAAACTTAGGACACCAAAAAGGACAAGAAAAATCCCCTCACAACTGGGTAGGATTAAAGAAAGAAAAAAAAAAAGAAAAAGAGGTATCAAAAAAGGAACCAGCAACCCTTGTGGGAAGCTAAAGGTGAGGGGAGGTCTCCAAACTCAGAAACATTCCCTCACAGTGGGGAAATCAGCTGGGATAGAAAGGGACCTTCGGGGGATCAGAGGAGAATGCAGCAGACGGCCTGTGGAAGGCAGGAAAAAGTAAAAACTGCACACACGTCTGCACTGCAACTCTACACATCCCAGCCTGAGTCATGAGTCTCCTGTTGTGGAGGGGAGCCAGGTGCTGGAAAGTGGGCTTTGGATTGCGGACCCAAGGAGGGGACAGCTGTTGGCTGTGAAAAGACAGCCTGAAGGAACAGGCATAAGGAGCTCCACAACCGAGAACATTTGTGGAAAAAGCCTGGGACATCATAGAAGCAAGGCGTCATTGTTGAGTGGTGCACAAGAGGAGGGACCACCAATACAACTCCATTCTCCACCTGCCAGCTTCTTCAGCTTCTGTGGGCACTGGGAAGGACTCCCAACACAGCAAGCATGCCCCAAACTGTTTCAACTGCCTGCCAGTCTCCACCACCACAGGCAATTTTTGCAACCCGAATTGTGGCTGCCATACACCTCCCCAGCCTGAGGTAGTAAGTGTGCCCCAATCACTGCTGCTTTCGCTCCCTCTCACCTGGGTGGGGAACACATGACTGAGGAGCACAAGCAGAGGTGGGACCAAAACCAAAGCTGAGCACCAGGGGCAGTGTGACTAAGGAAGAGGAACAGAAATCTTTCTGCGGATTAAATCCCTGTGATTGGTTTGGTAAATCCTGCACCTATAGAATACCTGAATAGACAATGTGTGTTTGCACAACTGTTATGGGGCTAGCCTTAGCAGCAGTGGTCACTGGGGACAAGTACAAGCAGGAGCTGGGCCAGGTCAGAGTCTGAACTGGCCCAACAGTACCCACAGCAGGTCCAGAGACCTACCTAGAGGTATTGGAGGGCCCCCTGGGGAGGTAGGGGTTGGCTCTGGCTCATGGTGGGCACAAGGACACTGACAGAGGAGGCTGCAGGAAAATATTTGTATTACTATTATTCTTTTTTTTGTTTCCTTTTGTTCATTTGATGGTGTTGTTGTTTTATTATTTTTCCTTTTTCTTTTTCATTTTTTTAATGTATATGTTTTTCTATTTTCACTTTACTTTTTGTTGTTTAGTGGATTTTTTCTTCTTTTTGTTCTTTGTTTTTTATTTTAATTTATTTTTCTTTGATTGTTTCTATGTGTTTATTTTATGTTTTCTTTGCTTTTTTTGTTTGTTTGCTTTCTGTTTTAGTTTTCTTTTTCTTTTTTTTTTTTTTTATTAGTTTAGTCCTTATTGATTGTTCTCAGTTTTAACTCTTTTCTTTGTTTGTTCTTGGTTTTTCTCCTGCTTTATTGTCTGCTTCTTTGTTTCTGTTAGTTTGGTTTTGTTGTTAACATTTGTCTTGGATTTGGTGTGTCAGTTTGTTCTCTTTCTTCTTTTGTGTGTGTGTGTGTTGTGTTGTTGTTTGTTTTTGTTTATGCTATTTGTATTGGGTTTTGTTCATCTGTTTGTTTTCTTTTCTTTTCTTTTTCTTTCTCTTTTATATTTTTCTCTGGCCCTGCAATTCCTCTTGCAGGCTCTTGGTTCCCTGACAAAGGATTGAGCCTGGGCACTGGGGTGGGAGTGCTGAGTCCAGGACTGCACTGCCAAAGAATTCCCAAGCCCAGGGAAAAGTAACTGGAGTGTGCTCTCCCAGAGGTATCCATCTCCACATCAAGACGTGGCTCCACCCAACTGCCCATGGACTCCAGTGCTGGACACCTCATGCCAAACAACCAGCAAGAAAGGAATACAGCCCCACCCATCAGCAGACAGGCTGCCTAAAGTTGTACTAAGTTCACAGATACCCCAAAACACATCACCTGACACGGCCCTGTCCATCAGAGGGAAAAGATCCAGTTCCACCCACCAGAGCACAGGCATCAGTCCATCGCACCAAGAAGCTTACACAAGCCCCTGGACCAAACTCACCCACCAGGAGGCAAACAACAAAAGCAAGAGGAGTTACAATCATGAAGCCTGTGGAAAGGAGACCACAAACACACTAAGTTAGACAAAATGAGAAGACAAAGAAGTATGTTGCAGATGAAGGAACAATGTAAAAACCCACAAGAACAAATAAATGAAAAGGAAATAGGCAATCTACCTGAAAAAGAGTTCAGAGTAATGATAGTAAAGATGATTCAGGATCTGAGAAATAGAATGGAGACACAGATTGAGAAAATAGAAGTAATGTTGAACAAGAACCTAGAAGAACTGAAGAACAAACAATCAGTGATGAACAACACAAAAATGCAAAAAAATGCAGCAAAAGCAGTTCCAAGAGGGAAGGTTATAACAGTACAATCCTACCTCAAGAAATAAGAAAAATCTCAAATAAACAAACTAACCTTACACCTAAAGCAACTAGAGAAAGAACAACAAAAAAGTACCCAAAGTTACTAGAAGGAAAGATTTCATAGAGATTGGTTCAAGATGGCAGAGTAGAAGGACATGCTATCACTCCCTCTTTCGAGAACACCGGAATCACAACTAACTGCTGAAAAATCATCAACAGGGAGACACTGAAACTCACCAAAAAAGGTACCCCACATGCAAAGATAAAGGAGAAGCCACAATGAGACGGTAGGAGGGGCACTATCACAATAAAGTCAAATCCCATAACTGCTGGGTGGGTGACTTAAAAATTGGAGAACACTTATACGACAGAAGTCCACCCACTGGAGTGAAGGTTCTGAGCCACACGTCAGGCCTCCCAACCTGGGAATCTGGCAACGGAAGTAGGAATTCCTAGAGAATCAGACTTTGAAGGCAAGAGGGATTTGAGGGCAGGACTTCGGAAGGACTGGGGGAAACAGAGACTCCACTCTTGGAGGGCACATACAAAGTAGTGTGCGCATCAGGACCCAGGGGAAGGAGCAGTGACCCCATAGGAGACTGAACCAGTCCTACCTCCTAGTGTTGGAGTGTCCCCTGCAGAGGCGGGGGGAAGCTGTGGCTCACCAAGGGACAAGGACACTGGCAGCAGAAGTTGTGGGAAGTACTCCTTGGAATGAGCCCTCCCAGAGTCCACCATTAGCGCCACAAAAAGGCTGGTTAAGCTCCAGTGTTGGGTCGCCTCAGGCCAAACAACCAACAGGGAGGGAACCTAGCCCCACCCATCAGCAGACAAGCAGATTAAAGTTTTACTGAAATCTGCCCACCAGAGCAACAGCCAGCTCTACCCACCACCAGTCCCTCCCATAAGGAAACTTGCACAAGCCTCTTAGGTAGCCTCATCCACCAGAGGGCAGACAGCAGAAGAAAGAAGAACTACAATCCTGCAGCCTGTGGAACAAAAACCACATTCACAGAAAGATAGAAAAGATGAAAAGGCAGAGGGCTATGTACCAGATGAAGGAACAAAATAAAACCCCAGAAAAACAACTAAATGAAATGGAGATAAGCAAACTACCAGAAAAAGAATTCAGAATAATGATAGTGAAGATGATCCAGGACCTCTGAAAAAGAATGGAGGCAAAGATCGAGAAAATGCAAGAAAAGTGTAACAAAGATTTAGAAGAATTAAAGAACAAACAAACAGAGATGAACAATACAAAAACTGAAATGAAAAATATACTAGAAGGAATCAATAGCAGAATAACTGAGGCAGGAGAATGGATAAGTGACCTGGAAGACATAATGGTGGAATTCACTGCTGCGGAACAGAATAAAGAAAAAAGAATAAAAAGAAATGAAGACAGCCTAAGAGACCACTGGGAAATTAAATGTAACAACATTCGCATTATAGGCGTCCCAGAAAGAGAAGAGAGAGAGAAAGGACCAGAGAAAATATTTAAAGCGATTTTAGTGGAAAAATTCCCTAACATGGGAAAGGAAATAGCCACCCAATTCCAGGAAGCACAGAGAGTCCCATACAGGATAAACCCAAGGAGAAACATTCTGAGACACATAGTAATCAAATTGGCAAAAATTAAAGACAAAGAAAAATTATTGAAAGCAGCAAGGGGAAAATGACAAATAACATACAAGGGAACTCCCAGAAGGTTAACAGCTAATTTCTCAGCAAAAATTCTACAAGTCAGAAGGGAGTGGCATGGTATACTTAAAGTGATGAAAGGGAAGAACCTACAGTCAAGATTACTCTACCTGGCAAGGATCTCATTCAGATTCGATGGAGAAATCAAAAGCTTTACAGACAAGCACAAGTTAAGTGAATGCAACACCACCAAACCAGCTCTACAACAAATGCTAAAGGAACTTCTCTCAGTGGGAAACACAAGAGAAGCAAAGGACCTACAAAAACAAACACAAAACTATTAAGAAAATTGTAATAGTAACATATATATCAATAATTACTTTAACGAGAATGGATTAAATACTCCAACCAAAAAACACAGGCTCACTGAATGCATACAAAAATAAGTCCCATATATATGCTGTCTACAAGAGACCCACTTCAGACCTAGGGACACATACAGACTGAAAGTGAGGGGATGGAGAAAGATATTCCATGCAAATGGAAATCAAAAGAAAGCTGGAGTAGCAATACTCATATCAGATAAAGTACACTTTAAAATAAAGAATGTTACAAGAGACAAGGAAGGACACTACATAATGATCAAGGGATCAATCCAAGAAGAATATATAACAATTATAAATATATATGAACCCAACATAGGAGCACCTCAATACATAAGGCAACTGCTAACAGCTCTAAAATAGGAAATTGACAGTAACACAATAATAGTAGGGGACGTTAACACCTCATTTACACCAATGGACTGACCATCCAAACAGAAATTTAATAAAGAAACACAAGCTTTAAATGACACAATAGACCAGATAGATTTAATTGATATTCATAGGACATTCCATCCAAAAACAGCAGATAACACTTTCATCTCAAGTGCACATGGAATATTCTCCAGGATAGACACATCTTGGGTCACACATCAAGCCTCAGTAAATTTCAGAAAATTGAAATCATATCAAGCATCTTTTCTGACCACAACGCCATGAGATTAGAAATCAATTTTGGGAAAAAAACCTGTAAAAACCACAAACACATGGAGGCTAAACAATACGTTACTAAATTACCAAGAGATCACTGAAGAAATCAAAGACTACCTAGAGACAAATGACAATGAAAACACGACGATCCAAAACCTATGGGATGCAGCAAAAGCATTTCTAAGAGGGAATTTTATAGCTATACAAGCCTACCTCAAGAAACAAAAAAAATCTCAAATAAACAATCTAACGTCACACCTAAGGAACTAGAGAAAGAAGAACAAACAAAACCCAAAGTTAGCAGAAGGAAAGAAATCCTAAAGATCAGAGCAGAAATAAATGAAATAGAAACAAAGAGAACAATAGCAAAGATCAATAAAACTAAAAGCTGGTTCTTTGTGAAGATAAACAAAATTGATAAACCATTAGCCAGACTCATCAAGAAAAGGAGGGAGAGGACTCAAATCAATAAAATTAGAAATGAAAAAGGAGAAGTTACAACAGACACCGCAGAAATACAAAGTATCCTAAGAGACTACTACAAGCAACTCTATGCAAATAATATGGACAACCTGGTAGAAATGGGCAAATTCTTAGAAAAGTATAAACTTCCAAGACTGAACCAGGAAGAAATATAAAACATGAAAAGACTAATCACAAGTAATGAAATTGAAACTGTGATAAAAAATCTTCCAACAAACAAAAGTCCAGGACCAGATGGCTTCACAAGTGAATTCTATCAAACATTTAGAGAAGACCTAACACCCATCTTTCTCAAAATCTTCCAAAAAATTGTAGAGGAAGGAAAACTCCCAAACTCATTCTATGAGGCCACCATCACCCTGATACCAAAAGCAGACAAAGATACTACAAGGAAAGAAAACTACAGAACAATATCACTGATGAATATAAATGTAAAAATCCTCAACAAAGTACTAGCAAACAGAGTCCAACAACACATTAAAAGGATGATACACCATGATCAATTGGGATTTATCCCAGGGATGCAAGGATTCTTCAATATACGCAAATCAATCAATGTGATACACCATATGAACAAATTGAAGAAAAAGAACCATATGATCATCTCAATAGATGCAGAAAAAGCTTTTGACAAAATAAAACACCCATTTATGATAAAAACTCTCCAGAATGTGGGCATAAAGGGAACCTACTTCAACATAATAAAGGTCGTATATTACAAACCAACAGCCAACATCATTCTCAATGGTGAAAAACTGAAAGCATTTCCTCTAAGATAAGGAACAAGACAAGGATGTCCACTCTCACTAATATTATTCAACGTAATTTTGGAAATCCTAGCCACAGCAATCAGGGAAGAAAAAGAAATAAAAGAAAACGAAATTGGAAAAGAAGAAGTAAAACTGTCACTGTTTGCAGATGACATGATACTATACATAGAGAATCTTAAAAATGCCACCAGGAAACTACTACAGCTAATCAATGAATTTGGTAAAGTAGCAGGATACAAAATTAATGCACAGAAATCTCTTGCATTCCTATACACTAAAGATGAAAAATCTGAAAGAGAAAATATGGAAACACTCCCATTTACCACTGCAACAAAAAGAATAAAATACCTAGGAATAAACCTACCTAAGGAGACAGAAGACCTGTATGCAGAAAACTGTAAGACACTGATGAAAGAAATTAAAGATGATACCAACAGATGCAGAGATACACTATGTTCACCTCACACCAGTTAGAATGTCCATCATCAAAAAATCTAGAAACAATAAATGCTGGAGAGGGTGTGGAGAAAAGGGAACAGTCTTGCACTGTTGGTGGGAATGTAAGTTGATACAGCCACTATGGAGAACAGTATGGAGGTTCCTTAAAGAACTAAAAATAGAATTACCATATGACCCAGCAATCCCACTACTCTGCATATACCCAGAGAAAACCATAATTCAAAAAGACACATGCACCAGAATATTCGTTGCAGCACTCTTTACAATAACCAGGTCATGGAAACAACCTAAATGCCCACTGACAGATTAATGGATAAAGAAGACGTGGTACATATAAACAATGGAATATTACTCAGCCATAAAAAGGAATGAAATTCGTTCATTTGTAGAGACGTGGATGCATCTAGAGACTATCATACAGAGTGAAGTAAGTCAGAAAGAGAAAAACAAAAATCGTATATTAATGCACATGTGTGGAAGCAAGAAAATGGTACAGATGAACTGGTTTGCAGAGCAGAAATTGAGACACAGATTTAGAGAACAAACATATGGACACAAGGGGGGGAAAGCGGCAGGGGATGGGTGTTGTGGTGTGATTAATTGGGAGATTTGGAATGACATGTATACCCTGATGTGTATAAAATTGGGGACTAATAGAAAATAAATAAATATATAAATAAACATTTAAAAAAATCATGAAGATCATAGTAGAAATAAATGAAATAGGACAAAGGAAACAATAGCAAAGATCAATAAAACTGAAAGCTGGTTCTTTGTGAAGATAAACAAAATTTATAAACCTTTAGCCAGTCTCATCAAGAAAAAGAGGGAGAGGACTCAAATCAATAAAATTAGAAATGAAAAAGAAAAGTTACAATGGACACGGCAGAAATACAAAGGATCATGAGACTAGTACTAGCAACTGTATGCCAATCACATGGACAACCTAGAAGAAATGGACATATTCTTAGAAAAGTACAACCTTCCAAGAATGAACCAGAGAGAAATAGAAAATGTGAACAGACCAATCACAAAAAATGAATTTGAAAATGTGATTAAAAATCTTCCAACAACTAAATTCCAGGAACAGATGGCTTCACAAGTGAATTCTATCAAACATTTAGAAAAGAGCTAACACCTATTATTCCCAAACTCTTCCCAAAAATTGCAGAGGGAGGAAGACACCCAAACTCATTCTATGAGGCCACCATCACCCTGATACCAAAACCAGACAAAGATATCATCAAAAAAGAAGAAAACAATTACAAGCCAATATTACAGATGAACATAGATGCAAAAATCCTCAAAAAATACTAGCAAACAGAATCAAGGACACATTAAGAGAATCGTACACCATGATTCAGTGGGGTTTATCCCAGGGATGCAAGGATTCTTCAGTGTATGCAAATCAATCGATGTGATACACCATATTAACTAACTGAAGACTAAAAACCATATTATCATCTCAATAGATGCAGAAAAAGCTTTTGACAAAATGTAACACTGATTTATGATAAAAACTCTCCAGAAAGTGGGCACAGAGGAAGCCTACCTCAACATAATAAAGGCCATATATGACAAACCCACAACAAGCATTATTCTCAATGGTGACAAGTTGAAAGCATTTCCTCTAAGCTCAGGAACAAGACAAAGGTGTCCACTCTCACCACTATTATTCTACATAGTTTTGGAGAAGAAAAAGAAATCAAACCTCAGAATGGGAGAAAATATTTGCAAATGAATCAATGGAGAAAGGATTAATCTCCAAAATATATAAACAGCTCAAGCTCAACCCTGGCAATCAGAGAAGAAAAAGAAATAATAGGTATCCAAATTAGAAAAGAAGAGGTAAAAGTGTCACTGTTTGCAGATCGCATGATATTATACATAGAAAATCCTAAAGATGCCATCAGAAAACTACTAGAGATAAACAATGAATTTGGTAAAGTTGCAGGATACAAAATTAATGCACAGAAATCTCTTGCATTCCTATACACTAACAACAGAAGATCAGAAAGAGAAATTAAAGAACCAATCTCATTCAACATTGCAACAAAAAGAATAAAATACCTAGGAATAAAACTACCTAAGGAAGCAAAAGACCTGTACACAGAAAACTATAAAACACTGATGAAAGAAATCAAAGCTGACACAAACAGATGGAGAGATATACCATGTTCTTGGATTGGAAGAACCAATACTGTAAAAATGACTATACTACCCAAAGCAACCTACAGATTCATTGCAATCCCTATCAAATTACCAATGACATTTTTGACAGAACTAGAACAAAAAATTTTCCAATTTGTAGGGAAACACAAAATACCCTGAGTAGCCAAAGCAACCTTGAGAAAGAAAAACAAAGCCAGAGGAATTAGGTTCCCTGATTTCAGACTATACTACAAAGCTACAGTAATCAAGACAGTATGGTACTGGCACAAAAACAGAAATATATATCAATGGAATAGATAGAAAGCCCAGAGATAAACCCACACACCCATGGTCACCTAATCTATGACAAAAGAGGCAAGCATATACAGTGGAGAAATGACAGTAGAACACTCCCTAACACCATACACAAAAATAAACTCAAAATGGATTATACACCTAAATGTAAGGCCAGACACTATAAAACCCTTAGAGGAAAACTTAGGAAGAACACTCTTTGGCATAAAGTACAGCAAGATCTTTTTGACCCACCTCCTAGAGTAATAAAAATAAAAGCAAAAATAAACAAATGAGACCTAATGAAACTTAAAAGCTTTTGTACAGCAAAGGAAACCATAAACAAGATGAAAAGACAACCCTTAGAATGGTAGAAAATATTTGCAAATGAAGCAATTTACAAGGGATTCATCTCCAAAATATAAAGTCAGCTCATGCAGCTCAATATCAAAAAACAAACAACCCTATCAAATAATGATGCTCAATATCACTTATTTTAGAGAAATGCACTCAAAATTGCAGTGAAGGATCACCTCACACTGGTCAGAATGGTCATCATCAAAAAATCTACAAACAGTAAATGCTGGAGAGGGTGTGGGGAAAAGGGAACCCTCTTGCACTGTTGGTGGGAATGTAAATTGGTACAGCCACTATGGTGATCAGTACGGACGTTCCTTATAAAAGCTAAAAATAGAACTACCATATGACCCAGCTATCCTACTACTGAGCATATACCCTGAGAAAACCATAATTCAAAAAGACACATGCACCCCAATATTCATTGCAGCACTATTTACAATAGCCAGGATATGGAAACAATGTAAATGTCCATCAACAGGAATGGATAAAGAAGATGTGGTACATTTATACAATGGAATATTACTCAGCCATAAAAAGGAATGAAATTGGGTCATTTGTAGAGATGTGGATGGACCTAGAGACTGTCATATAGAGTGAAGTAAGTCAGAAAGAGAAAAACAAATATCATATATTAACACATATATGTGGAATCTAGAAAAATTTTATAGATGATCTTATTTGCAAAGCAGAAATAGAGATGGAGATGTGGAGAAAAAACATATGGATATCACGGGGGAAGGGAGGGTGGGATGAATTGGGAGATTGGGATTGACATATATACACTATTGATACTATGTATAAAATAGATAACTAATGAGAACCTACTGTATAGGACAGGGAACTCTACTCAGTGCTCTGTGGTGATCTAAATGGGAAGGAAATCCAAAAAAGAGGGGATATATGTATATATGTATATGTACAGCTGATTCACTTTGCTGTACAGTAGAAGCTAACAGAACATTGTAAAGCAACTATACTCCAATAAAAATTAATTTAAAAATAAAAAATAAATTATAACAGCAGAACAAGCACAATGATAAATTGAAGTGGACTTTTGACTTTGGTTAATGATGGAGAGATATTAAGGAGTGCTGCAGACTGGGGCAAACTTGGCCTTCATGCCATCTCAGTGGGGCAGCTGCTGTGTAGGAAGGTGAGATTTCTGTTAGAGCTTCTGATTATTTTTTGAGAAATATTAAAAATATTGTTTTTTTTTATAAAAAAAAAATCCACAGGAAGAAATAAAGAGACCCCCAAATGGTAAAGGCATAGGTAAATTAAAGACTGTGTAAATATATTTTCTAATTCTCATAATTTAAAGAAAACATAAGATTGTATAAAGAAATAATGATAACACTATTTGGGGGGGTTATAACATATAAAGATATGATATATGTGATCATAATAGTACAAACAGGGAGAGTGGAAAAATTGAGCTATTTTAAAGCAAAGTTGCAATATTTTGAATTAATTAACACTGAATTAAGTCAGTATTTACCTAAAGTAGATTTCGATAAATTAAGATATATATTTTAATTCCTAGCAACTACTAACAAAATAACTCCAAAAACCTAGTTTTAAAAAAATCAACAGATAATAGAAGATATAGTTACAGAATTGTGCTACCATGATCAAAGAAGAAATCACAACAAATCAAAAATATCTGAACAATTGTTAATGGAGATTATAGGAGCCTGAAATAGTAGAGGCCAAGTGGTAGCAATTAACCATAGTAGCAAGGTAGTCAAAATTACCATAATAGGCAGCAAATTTGGAAGGCAGCCAGAGTAGTGTTGACTTAGGAACAGGATGGACAGTCATCAAGACTACTGCTTGACAACTCATAATGAAAATATATCAAAAATGGATAAGCAGAATGCAGAGATCACTTACCTAATGGAAAGTCATGTTCCTTGGCCAGTTTCCAAACATGAGTCAATTCTCAGACTCAGAACACATCAACTGAGGGAGAGGTCAGGTCCTGATGAAAAAGGATCCAGTAATTCCACAGAAAGTGTGCACACTAGTGGTCTCCACAGTCCTTCTGAAACGTGACTATGGTTCTGTATTCAGATAACCATACATTAGAGAAAGAATAACCAGATGTATAGTGGGTATGACTTGATCCTGAGAACCAGGGATCCAGAGTCCTCATGGTCTCCTGTTAGAGTAACAGTATGAGGCTCAGGGAATAAATGGAGTTGTGACCCATGTACACCTCACAGTGTGTCCAATAGGTCTGTGGGCCCACCTGGTAATTTTTCTCAGTTCCAAAATGTCTAATTAGAAGAGATGTGAATAACAATTTAAAAACTTCATATTAGCTCCTGGACCTGTTAAGTAAGAGCTGGTGTAGTAGGAAAGGGCAAATGGAAATACCTGAAACTTCCCTTCTGTCAAGATAGTAAATTAAAAACCAGTATTATATTCTGGGGAGAGGTATGAACAGTGTCACTTTCAAAAATTGAAATCAGTTATGGCAGTGTCATCATGCCCTATTTAATTCACCAGTATAGCTCTTGCAAAACACCCAATGAATCTTAGCAACAGATAGTGGACCACTGAAAACCTAAACCCACGTACAGCTGCTATATCAAATATGGTATTAGTAGAGCAGATTAACACATACCTGGTAATATGATAGTTATATATCTGGCAAATGCAGCTTTTTCAATATCTGTAAAGAAGGAGGATTAGAAGCAGTTTGTTTTCACTTAGGACAAACAACAGTATACATTCATGTTTTTTCCTGAGAGTGCTGGAGGAGATCATTGAGAGGACATGAATGCTGGTTGACTGGTGACCTGGATCCAGGCAGCTGGAGGCTTCTTACCCTTTCCCCTGCCTATTATTCCCATACTACCAGCCATTTCAGGGGCATAGGCTTAAAAGAGTAAGGTGTTATTGAGCCCATCTGGACAGTATATGTGACTGAACCCAGTTAAGCCCTCTATATAAACTTTTAAGATTCTGGCTGCCACCCAAGACAAGCCTCATATGTAAGTTCTCTTGCTTATTAAATCTGCCACCTACCAATCTTGAGTGTTCTGCCTCTTTCCTGCATTCACCATGTATGGGGACCAGTTTTTTATTATACCCAGAGAACTCCCAAGGTTGCAAACCAACAGAAAGCCATCTGAATTCTCTTGCTTTCTGTCAAAATATAGCTCAAAAGAACTTGAACTATCTGGACCTTCTGTAGAATCTCACACTGCCCACTATATAGATGGGATCATGCTTATCAAACCTGATTATCAATAATTGGCAATTACTCTGAATGCCTTGATAATACGCATGCACTCTAGAGAGTGAAAGAAACCTCACAAAGATTCAGGGACTTGCCATATTGGTGAAGTTTTTAGGGGTCCAGCGATCCAGAGAATCTTGGAACATCCCCTACAAAGTAAAGGCCAAGTTATTGCACCTTGCAACTCCTACCATTAAGAAAGATACACAGTGCTTGGTCCGTCTCTTTGAGTTTTAGAGACTGCATATCCTACAGTTGGGAATACTTTTTAATCCCATTCATCAGGTGGCATAGAAGACTGCAGAATTTTATGGAGGCCCAAAGTAAGAGAAGAGGTATCTGGATTAGAGGGAAAAAGACATGTGAGACTCTAGCTCTAGTCCTAATAGGAAATTCAAAGCAAAAACCTCATGATTTCTGGAGCAACACCATACCAACCTTAGCAGAGAACTAGACACCATTTAAAAAGTAGGTCTGGCATGCTACTTGGCACTGGTAGGAAATGAACATCTAACTATGGAGTATCAAGTGACCCTGAGACCAGAACTCCCTACAATACACTCCATACTATTAGATGACTGTCATAATTTCACATAGGCCCAGCAACAACTCATCATAAAGTAGAAATGGTATATCAGAAATTAGGCTTGGGCAAGTCCAGAGGGCTCATACTCACAGTCGCATGAGACATTCCCTATGAATAGCTGATGGAGAAGGAAGAAATATAATCTTGGTTCATGGATGAATCAGCTTGGTATGTGGTTGCAAGCCAAAAACAGACTGCTGTCTCACTACAGCCTCACTCAGGCATGTCTTTGAAAGAGAATGTCAAAGGGCAATCCTCTCAATGGCAGAGATTCAGGTGAAGCAGCTCGCCATTCAATTTCTGTAGAAAGTGAAGTGGCCCAAATTAAGGATATTCATGTCCTTATATGAAGTGGTAAATAATTTGCCTGTCTAGTCGGAGGCATTGAAGTTGTAATATTAGAAAACTGAGTGCAAGGAGGTATGAGAAAGAGGCAAATGTTGGATTTTGGAGAGTGGGCACAAAATGTGAGAATTTTTGTATTGCACATTAATGCCCAAGAGAAATTATCAGCTGCAGAATAGGTCCAAACAACCAAGCAGAGAGATATGTCACCAGCAGGTGTCAGTCAGCTTCTCCCTTCAGACAAAGGGCTTGTGCAATGGGATCAAGACTGGATTAGCCAAACTGACAGACACAGCAGGTAGGCATGGCCAACAGCATGATCTCACTAAAACTGATAGTCACTGCTAAACGTCCAACCTCTCAATAGAAGTCAATGCTGAGCCCCCAGTATGATACCAACTCTCAAGTAGACCAACCGGTATCTCAGTGGCAAGTTGATTATATTAGATACCTTCTACCTTGAAAGGGTAATGTTTTGTCTTGACTGGCATTGCTCTTATTGTAGATAGGGGCTTACCTTTTCTACCCACAATACCTTAGTCAGCATCACGATCCATACTTCTTTCCTAGGGCTGCCATAACAAATTGACACAAACTGAGTGACTTAAAATAATAAAAATAAAAATCTATTCTTTCACAATTCTGGAGAACAGAAGTATGAAATCAAGGTGTTGGCAAGGTTGGTTTTTTCTGAAGGCTCTGAGGGAGAATCTGTTCCATGCCTCTCTCCTAGATTTAGGTGGTTCCTAGCAGTCCTTTTCATCCCTTGATTTGTAGACACATCACTTCAATCTCTGCCTGTATCTTCACACTGCCTTCTACTCTCTGTAGTCTTCTCTTCTCTTAAAAAGGTACTTGTCATTGGATTTAGGGTCTATCCTAATCCTGGATGAAGGTTTCTGCCTAGTCATTTTGGGTTCCTTATGCCAAATGGCCAGTGGGCTCAAAAAGTAGTTACCTTGCTGACAGAGGTAATCAACCCTGATCATTATGAAAAGGTACAACTGATGTTAATTAAGAGGCAAGAAAGAATATGTTTGACACTCAGATGATCCATTGGACATCTTGGTTTCATGTCCAGTTGTAACTATAAGTAAGAAAATATAGAAATAATAGTTTAATAAGAACATGGTAACCAACGACTAAGGTGCCTCAGTATCAAGGGCCTGGGTAACTCTACTAAGCAAGCCATGAAGACCAGAAGAAGGGGTAGCCAAAAGGGAGGTGGGATCATGAATGGGCGATGAAGAAGAGAGATAAGTTACAATTTAGCATTTACAAACTCAGGACCAACTTAATCTCATTAAACCCCTTTCCCTCCTTTTTAAAAACAGGTTTTCCCATAAACTGTGACAACCCACAATGCTGGTGAAGCTGTGTTTGAATAAAGAGATCTTAATGTGACAAGCAAGGAAATCTAAATAGTGCAAGGAGTGAACTTTAGTGGAAGCTGTTGGTGCCTCCAGCCAGATCCCTTTCACTAAGCTGGTGCACACAGCCCACACATTGTTAGTGTCTGCTGATAACAGCTCATAGCTGCTCCTTTCTCCAAAGAATTTTCCTTGGCTAAATCGAAACAGGAGCTGTCTCATTCAAGAGGTTAAGACTTGCCACCCAAGACACTCAGGAACAAATAATTAACTGACATGGTAGGTACAGAAACTTGTCCCCCCCCCGCCCCCACCTTAAGAGGAGACCATCTCCATGGTATGATTTGTGCTACAGAGCTTCCCTTGGGACCAAGATAAAGCTAATCTTTAGCCAAGACCATTTTTCTTGCTTAGCTTTCTTCTGTTGCCTTATCTTGCCTTCTTTAATAGTCTCCTGAGAACACTCACTCAATACATTTTTGCCCCAGGAATCACTGACTCTGGCTCTGCTTCTAGAGAACAAATCTAAGACATAAGCCAAGCATAATGTGGTTTCCAAAACACTGAGAAATGAAGGAGGAATTTTAACGGTCCCACAGTGTTGGGGAGGAAAAGAAATGGTATTCAATGCCCACCAAGTAAGAGAAGGACCCTGATAAAGATTTCAGGTTCTCACTTAGGATACTTGAAGAGCTATACACTCAACTTGTAATTAGCTCAATCCCTCACTGAAATAGTGATCTGCCACTATCTTCTCTGTAGGGAGACCAGAATCTCTTCAATTTTTCAAAAATAATGTTTGGTATTCAATTAAAAATGACCAGGCATAAAAAGAAATAAGACCAAGAGATGAAAAAGAAAATAGAAAGAGACCTGAAAGTGATCCAGATATTCAAGTTAACAGACAGAGTTAAGATAACTGTAATTATTATGGTCAAGGAAATAAATAACAAGATATAGAATTTCAGCAAATAACTAATTTTTTTTCAATATTTTATTTTATTTTATTTTTTTAACATCTTTATTGGAGTATAATTGCTTTACAATGGTGTGCTAGTTTCTGCCCTATAACAAAGTGAATCAGCCATACATATACATACGTTCCCATATCTCTTCCCTCTTGCATCTCCCTCCCTCCCACCCTCCCTATCCCACCCCTCCAGGTGGTCAAAAAGCACAGAGCTGATCTCCCTGTGCTATGCGGTTGCTTCCCACTAGCTATCCACCTTACGTTTGGTAGTGTATATATGTCCATGCCACTCTCTCACTTTGTCACATCTTACCCTTCCCCCTCCCCATATCCTAAAGTCCATTCTCTACAAGGTCTGTGTCTTTATTCCCGTCTTGCCACTAGGTTCTTCCTGACCTCTTTTCTTTCCGTTAGATTCCATATATATGTGTAGCATAATGTATTTGTTTTTCTCTTTCTGACTTACTTTGCTCTGTATGACAGACTCTAACTCCATCCACCTCACTACAAACAACTCCATTTCGATTCTTTTTATGGCTGAGTAATATTCCATTGTATATATGTGCCACATCTTCTTTATCCATTCATCCAATGATGGACACTTAGGTTGCTTCCATGTCCTGGCTATTGTAAATAGAGCTGTAAAGAATATTTTGGTACATGACTCTTTTTGAATTATGGTTTTCTCAGGGTATATGCCCAGTAGCGGGATTGCTGGGTCATATGGTAGTTCTATTTTTAGTTTTCTAAGGAACCTCCATACTGTTCTCCATAGTGCTGTATCAATTTACATTCCGACCAACAGTGCACACCTTCTCCAGCATTTATTGTTTCTAGATTTTTTGATGATGACCATTCTGACCGGTGTGAGATGATATCTCATTGTAGTTTTGATTTGCATTTCTCTAATGATTAATGATGTTGAGCATTCTTTCATGTGTTTGTTGGCAATCTGTATATCTTCTTTGGAGAAATGTCTATTTAGGTCTTCTGCCCATTTTTGGATTGGGTTGTTTGTTTTTTTGTTATTGAACTGAATGAGCTGCTTGTAAATCTTGGAGATTAATCCTTTGTCAGTTGCTTCATTTGCAAATATTTTCTCTCATTCTGAGGGTTGTCTTTTGGTCTTGTTTATGGTTTCCTTTGCTGTGCAAAAGCTTTGAAGTTTCATTAGGTCCCATTTGTGTTTTTATTTCCATTTCTCTAGGAGCTGGGTCAAAAGGATCTTGCTTTGATTTATGTCATAGAGTGTTCTGCCTATGTTTTCCTCTAAGAGTTTGATAGTGTCTGGCCTTACATTTAGGTCCTTAATCCATTTTGAGTTTATTTTTGTGTATGGTGTTAGGGAGTGTTCTAATTTCATTCTTTTACATGTACCTGTCCAGTTTTCCCAGCACGACTTATTGAAGAGGCTGTCTTTTCTCTACTGTATATGCTTGCCTCCTTTATCAAAGATAAGGTGACTATATGTGCATGGGTTTATCTCTGGTCTTTCTATCCTGTTCCATTGATCTATGTTTCTGTTTTTGTGCCAGTGCCAAACTGTCTTGATTACTGTAGCTTTGTAGTATAGTCTGAAATCAGGGAGCCTGATTCCTCCATCTCCATTTTTCGTTCTCAAGATTGCTTTGGCTATTCGGGGTCTTTTGTGTTTCCAGACAAATTGTGAAATTTTTTGTTCTAGTTCTGTGAAAAATGCCAGTGGTAGTTTGATAGGGATTACATTAAATCTGTAGATTGCTTTGGGTAGTAGAATCATTTTCACAATGCTGATTCTTCCAATCCAAGAACATGGTATATCTCTCCATCTATTTGTATCATCTTTAATTTCTTTCATCAGTGTCTTATAATTTTCTACATACAGGTCTTTTATCTCCTTACATAGGTTTATTCCTAGATATTTTATTCTTTATGTTGCAATGGTAAATGGGAGTGTTTTCTTAATTTCACTTTCAGATTTTTCATCATCAGTGTATAAGAATGCAAGAGATTTCTGTGCATTAAATTTGTATCCTGCTACTTTACCAAATTCATTGATTAGCTCTAGTAGTTTTCTGGTAGCATCTTTAGTATTCTCTATGTATAGTATCCTGTCATCTGCAAACAGTGACAGCTTTACTTCTTCTTTTCAAATTTGGATTCCTTTTATTTCTTTTTCTTCTCTGATTGTTCTGGCTAAAAATTCCAGAACTATGTTGAATAATAGTGGTGAGAGTGGGCAACCTTGTCTTGTTCCTGATCTTAGTGGAAATGGTTTCAGTTTTTCACCATTGAGGACAATGTTGGCTGTGGGTTTCTCATATATGGCCTTTATTATGTTGAGGAAAGTTCCCTCTATGCCTACTTTCTGCAGGGCTTTTATCATAAATGGGTGTTGAATTTTGTTGAAAGCTTTCTCTGCTTCTATTGAGATGATCATATGGTTTTTCTCCTTCAATTTGTTAATATGGTGTATCACGTTGATTGATTTGCATATATTGAAGAATCCTTGCATTCCTGGAATAAACCCCACTTGATCATGGTGTATGATCCTTTTAATGTGCTGTTGGATTCTGTTTGCTAGTATTTTGTTGAGGATTTTTGCATCTATGTTCATCAGTGATATTGGCCTGTAGTTTTCTTTCTTTGTGACATCTTTGTCTGGTTTTGATATCAGGGTGATGGTGGCCTCATAGAATGAGTTTGGGAGTGTTCCTCCCTCTGCAATATTTTGGAAGAGTTTGAGAAGGATAGGTGTTAGCTCTTCTCTAAATGTTTGATAGAATTCGCCTGTGAAGCCATCTGGTCCTGGACTTTTGTTTGTTGGAAGATTTTTAATCACAGTTTCAATTTCAGTGCTTGTGATTGGTCTGTTCATGTTTTCTATTTCTTCCTGGTTCAATCTCAGCAGGTTGTGCATTTCTAAGAATTTGTCCATTTCTTCCAGGTTGTCCATTTTATAACTAATTTTTTTAAATATAAAATGAAAATTCTAAAACTGACAAACACCTGAAATTAAGAGGTGAGTGTAATAAAGTGGACAAAGTAACAAAATTGATGAAAGGGATAAATAATGGGAACATAGGTCAGCCACAAGCATACATATTGAAACAAGGAGAGGAGAAAGGATAAGCAAAAGACACATCTGGAGTACAACTTTGTATAGGATTAACGTACATATAATTCAAAGTTCTTAACTAAAGACTGTTTTGTCCTCCTCTCTCATAGGACATTTGGCACTATCAAGAGACTTTTTTTTTTTTTTTTTTAGTATCACAATTTCTAGAGGTTGCTACTGGCATCTAGTGGATAGAGGCCAGAGATACTATTAAACATCTTACAATGAACATGACAGACTCCAACAAAAAAGAATTATCTGGTGTAAAAATGTCAGTAGAGCTGCTGCTGAGAAACTATGATATAAAGTGTCCAAAAAAGAGAGGAAATAGAATCTGGCAGATGCCATATTTAAAGAGATAATGTGAGATTAACCAAGATGGCAGAGTAGAAGGATGTGCTCTCACTCCCTCTTGCGAGAACACCAGAATCACAACTAGCTGCTGAGCAATCATCGACAGGAAGACACTGGAACTCATCAAAAAAGATACCCCACATCCAAAGACAAAGGAGAAGCCACAATGAGACGGTAGGAGGGGTGCAATAAGAGTAAAATCAAATCCCATAAATGCTGGGTTGGTGACTCACAGACTGGTGAACACTTATACCACAGAAGTCTACCCACTGGAGTGAAGGTTCTGAGCCCCATGACAGGCTTCCCAATCTGGGGGTCTGGCAACAGGAGGAGGAATTCATAGAGAATCAGACTTTGAAGCCTAGTGGGAATTGATTGCAGGACTTCAACAGGACTGGGGGAAACAGAGACCCCACTCTTGGAGGGCACACACAAAATAGTGTGTGCATCAGGACCCAGGGTAAGGAGCAGTGACCCCGGGGGAGACTGAACCAGACCTACCTGCTAGTGTTGGAAGGTCTCCTGCAGAGGTGGGGGGTGAATCTGTTTCACTGTGGGGACAAGGACACTGGCAGCAGAAGTTCTGGGAAGTACACCTTGGCGTGAGCCCTCCTAGAGTCTGTCATTAGCCCCACCAAAGAGCCCAAGTAGGCTCCAGTGTTGGGTTGCCTCAGGCAAAACAACCAACAGGGAGGGAACCAAGCCCCACCCATCAAGAGTCAAGCAGATTAAAGTTTTACTGAGCTCTGACACCACAGCAACAGTCAGCTCTACCCACCACCAGTCCCTCCCATCAAGTCTCTTAGATAGCCTCAAACACCAGAGGGCAGACAGCAGAAACAAGAAAATCTACAATCCTGCAGCCTGTGGAACAAAAACCACATTCACAGAAAGATAGACAAGATGAAAAGGCAGAGGGCTATATACCAGGTGGAGGAACAAGATAAAACCCCAGAAAAACAATGAAATGAAGTGGAGATAGGCAACCTTCCAGAAAAAGAATTCAGAATAATGGTAGTGAAGATGATCAAGGACCTCGGAATACGAATGGAGGCAAAGATGGAGAAGATGCAAGAAATGTTTAACAAAGGCCTAGAACAATTAAAGAACAAACAAATAGAGATGAACAATACAATAGCTGAAATGAAAACTACACTAGAAGGAATCAATAGCAGAATAGCTGAGGCAGAAGAACGGATAAGTGACCTGGAAGACAGAATGGTGGAATTCACTGCTGCGGAACAGAATAAAGAAAAAAGAATGAAAAGAAATGAAGACAGCCTAAGAGACCTCTGGGACAACATTAAATGAAACTTTCACGTTATAGGGGTCCCAGAAGGAGAAGAGAGAGAGAAAGGACCAGAGAAAATATTTGAAGCGATTTTAGTGGAAAAATTCCCTAACATGGGAAAGGAAATAGCCACCCAATTCCAGGAAGCACAGAGAGTCCCATACAGGATAAACCCAAGGAGAAACACGCCAAGACACATAGTAATCAAATTGGCAAAAATTAAAGACAAAGAAAAATTATTGAAAGCAGCAAGGGAAAAATGACAAATAACATACAAGGGAACTCCCAGAAGGTTAACAGCTGATTTCTCAGCAAGAACCCTACATGTCAGAAGGAAGTGGCATGGTATACTTAAAGTGATGAAAGTGAAGAAGCTACAGTCAAGATTACACTAACTGGCAAGGATATCATTCAGATTCGATGGAGAAATCAAAAGCTTTACAGACAAACAAAAGCTAAGAGAATTCAGCACCACCAAACCAGCTCTACAACAAATGCTAAAGGAACTTCTCTAAGTGGGAAGCACAAGAGAAGAAAAGGACCTACAAAAACAAACTCAAAACAATTAAGAAAATGGTCATAGGAACATACATATCGATAATTACCTTAAACGTGAATGGATTAAATGCTCCAACCAAAAGACACAGGCTTGCTGAATGGATACAAAAACAAGACCCATCTATATGCTGTCTACAAGAGACCCACTTCAGACCTAGGGACAAATACAGACTGAAAGTGAGGGGATGGAAAAAGATATTCCATGCAAATGGAAATCAAAAGAAAGCTGGAGTAGCTATCCTCATATCAGATAAAATAGATTTTAAAATAAAGAATGTTACAAGAGACAAGGAAGGACACTACATAATGATCAAGGAATCAATCCAAGAAGAATATATAACAATTGTAAATATATAGGCACCCAACATAGGAGCACCTCAATACATAAGGCAACTGCTAACAGCTATAAAAGAGGAAATCGACAGTAACACAATAATAGTGGGGGACGTTAACACCTCACTTACACCAATAGACAGATCATCCAAAACGAAAATAAATAAGGAAACAGAAGCTTTAAATGACACAATAGACCACATAGATTTATTTGATATTTAGAGGACATTCCATCCCAAAACAGCAGATTACACTTTCTTCTCAAGTGCGCACGGAACATTCTGCAGGATAGATCACACCTTGGGTCACAAACCAAGCCTCAGTAAATTTAAGAAAATTGCAATCATATCAAGCATCTTTTCTGACCACAACACTATGAGATTAGAAATGAACTACAGGGAAAAAAACATGAAACGCACAAACACATGGAGGCTAAAGAATACGTTACTAAATAACAAAGAGGTCACTGAAGAAATCAAAGAGGAAATCAAAAAATACATAGAATCAAATGACAATGAAAACACGACGATCCAAAACCTATGGGATGCAGCAAAAGCAGTTCTAAGAGGGAAGTTTATAGCTATACAGGCCTACCTCAAGAAACAAGAAAAATCTCAAGTAAAAAATCTAACCTTACACCGAAAGGAACTAGAGAAAGAAGAACAAACAAAACCCAAAGTTAGCAGAAGGAAAGAAATCATAAAGATCACAGTGGAAATAAATGAAATAGAAACAAAGAAAACAATAACAAAGATCAATAAAACTAAAAGCTGGTTCTTTGAGAAGAGAAACAAAATTGATAAGCCACTAGCCAGACTCATCAAGAATAAGAGGGAGAGGACTCAAATCAATAAAATTAGAAATGAAAAAGGAGAAGTTACAACAGACACCGCAGAAATACAAAGCATCCTAAGAGACTACAACAAGCAACTCTATGCCAATAAAATGGACAACCTGGAAGAAATGGACAAATTCTTAGAAAGGTACAACCTTCCAAGGATGAATCAGGAAGAAACAGAAAATATGAACAGACCAATCACAAGTAATGAAATTGAAACTGTGAATAAAAATGTTCCAACAAACAAAAGTCCAGGCGCAGATGGCTTCACAGGTGAATTCTATCAAACATTTAGATAAGAGTTAACACCCTTCCTTCTCAAACTCTTCCAAAAAATTGCAGAGGAAGGAACACTCCCAAACTCATTCTATGAGGCCATCATCACCCTAATACCAAAAGCAGACAAAGATACTACAAAAAAAGAAAATTACAGGCCAATATCACTGATGAATATAGATACAAAAATCCTCACCAAAACACCAGCAAACAGAATCTAAGAACACATTAAAGGACCATGCACCACGATCAAGTGGGATTTATTCCAGGGATGCAAGGATTCTTCAATATATGCAAATCAATCAATGTGATACACCATATTAACAAATTGAAGAATAAAAACCATATGATTATCTCAATAGAAGCAGAGAAAACTTTCAACAAAATTCAACACCCATTTACGATAAAAACTGTCCAGAAAGGGGGCATAGAGAGAACCTACCTCAAGATAGTAAAGGCCATATACGACAAACCCACAGCAAAAATCATTCTCAATGGTGAAAAACTGAAAGCATTTCCTCTAAGATCAGGAACGAGACAAAGATGTCCACTCTTACCACTATTATTCAACATAGTTTTGGAAGTCCTAGCCACAGCAATCAGAGAAGAAAAAGAAATAAAAGGAATACAATTTGGAAAAGAAGTAAAACTGTCACTGTTTGCAGATGACATGATACTATACATAGAGACTCCTAAAAATGCCACCCGAAAACTACTAGAGCTAATCAATCAATTTGGTAAAGTTGCAGAATACAAAATTAATGCACAGAAATCTCTTGCATTCCTATACACTAATGATGAAAAATCTGAAAGAGAAATTATGGAAACACTCCCATTTACCATTGCAACAAAAAGAATAAAATACTTAGGAATAAACCTACCTAAGGAGACAAAAGACCTGTATGCAGAAAACTATGACACTGATGAAAGAAATTAAAGATGACACAAACAGATGGAGAGATATACCAGGTTCGTGGTTTGGAAGAATCAATATTGTGAAAATGACTATACTTCTCAAAGCAATCTACAGATTCAATGCAATCCCTATCAAATTACCAATGGCATTTTTTACGGAACTAGAACAAATCATCTTAAAACTTGTATGGAGACACAAAAGACCCCGAATAGCAAAAGCAGTCTTGAGGGAAAAAATCGGAGCTGGAGGAATCAGACTCCCTGACTTCAGACTATTCTACAAAGCTACAGTAATCAAGACAATATGGTACTGGCACAAAAACAGAAACAGATCAATGGAACAGGATAGAAAGCCCAGAGATAAACCCACCCACCTATGATTAACTAATCTATGACAAAGTAGGCAAAGATATACAATGGAGAAAAGACAGTCTCTTCAATAAGTGGTGCTGGGAAAACTGGACAGCTACATGTAAAAGAATGAAATTAGAATACTCCCTAATACCATACACAAAAATAAACTCAAAATGGATTCGAGACCTAAATGTAAGACTGGACACTATAAATCTCTTAGAAGAAAACGTAGGAAAAACACTCTTTGACATAAATCACAGCAAGATCTTTTTTGATCCACCTCCTAGAGTAATGGAAATAAAAACAAAAATAAACAAATGGGTTCTAATGAAACTTCAAAGCTTTTGTACAGCAAAGGAAACCATAAACAAAACGAAAAGACAACCCTCAGAGTGGGAGAGAATATTTGCAAACGAATCAACAGGCAAAGGGTTAATCTCCAAAATATATAATCAGCTCATGCAACTCAATATTCAAGAAACAAACAACCCAATCCAAAAAATGGGCAGAGGACTTAAACAGACATTTCTCCAAAGAAGACATACAGATGGCCAAGAAGCACATGAAAAGACGCTCAACATCACTAATTATTAGAGAAATGCAAATCAAAACTACAATGAGGTATCACCTCACACCAGTTAGAATGGGCATCATCAGAAAATCTACAAACAACAAATGCTGGAGAGGGTGTGGAGAAAAGGGAGCCCCCTTGCACTGTTGGTGGGAATATAAATTGATACAGCCACTATGGAGAACAATATGGAGGTTCCTTAAAAAACTAAATATAGAATTACCATATGATCAAGCAATCCCACTACTGGGCATATACCCAGAGGAAACCATAATTCAAAAAGACACATGCACCCGAATGTTCATTGCAGCACTATTTACAATAGCCAGGTGATGGAAGCAACCTAAATGCCCATTGACAGACGAATGGACACAGAAGTTGTGGTATATATATACAATGGAATATTACTCAGCCATAAAAAGGAAGGAAATTGAGTTATTTGTTGAGACGTGGATGGATCTAGAGACTGTCATACAGAGTGAAGTAAGTCAGAAAGAGAAAAACAAATATCGTATATTAACGCATGTATGTGGAACCTAGAAAAATGGTACAGATGAACGGTTTGCAGGGCAGAAGTTGAGACACAGATGTAGAGAACAAACTTATGGACACCATGGGGGGAAAACCGTGGTGGGGTGGGGATGGTGGTGTGCTGAATTGGGCGATTGGGATTGACATGTACACACTGATGTGTATAAAATTGATGACTGATTAAAAAATAAATAAATAAATAAAGAGATAATTGTTGAGATTTTCCCAAAACTAACAAAACACATCAAGTCAGGTATTTAAAAGTAGCCGTGCCACATAGCTTTTGGGATCTTAGTTCCCTAACCAGGGATTGAAAGTGGGCCCTCAGCCATGTAAGCGCTGACTCCTAACCACCGCTTGTCCCCAGGGAACTCCCAAAGAAGTCTGATTCTCATGTCAGCTAATTGCAATACATGGACTTATGTGATCCTGCCATAGAAACAAAATAGAAAAAGAAATACTATAAGAAAATCAGGGAAGTTTGAACACTGACTAAACCTTAAATAGTATAAGAAATCATCCTTAATTTTTTAAGGTGATATAATAGTATTATGGCTATGCTTAATAAAAGAATCATTCCTTATATTTTAGAGATGCATACAGTTATATTTATGGATGAAATTATTTCAAGTCTGGGATTTACTTCAATATAATCAGAGCAAGGAGAGATGAGAGTTGGTAGGGGTGTAAATGAAAAAGAATGGCTCATGATTTAATAATTGTTGAAGCTAAGTGATGGGTACTTGGCATTCATTATACCATTCTCTCCGTTGGTTACATGTTTTATATTTTTCCAAAATAAAAAGTAAATAAACAAACTGATAGTGCATAGAGGCAAGAAATTTAATTGATATTAGACTTTTACAATTGCTTTAAACCATGTCAATTTTCTAGCCCCAAAACATTGCTTATCTTTTTTTAAACATCTTTATTGGAGTATAATTGCTTTACAATCTTGTGTTAGTTTCTGCTGTATAAGAAAGTGAATCAGCTATATGTATACATGTATCCCCATATCCCCTCCCTCTTGCATCTCCCTCCCACCCTCCCTATCCCACCCCTCTAGGTGGTCACAAAGCACCAAGCTGATCTCCCTGTGCTATGAAGCTGGTTCCCACGAGCTATCTATTTTACATTTGGTAGTGTATATATGTCCATGCCACTCCTCACTTCGTCCCAGCTTACCCTTCCCCCTCCCTGTGTCCTCAAAGCTATTCTCTACGTCTGCATCTTTATTCCTGTTCTGCCCCTAGGTTCATCAGAACCTTTTTTTTTTTTTTTTTTAGATCCCATATATGTGTGTTAGCATATGGTATTTGTTTTTCTCTTTCTGACTTACTTCACTCTGTATGACATACTCTAGATCCATCCACCTCATTACAAATAACTCAATTTCTTGTCTTTTTATGCCTGAGTAATATTCCATTGTATATATGTGCCACATCTTCTTTATCCATTCATCTGTCGATCGACACTTAGGTTGCTTCCATGTCCTGGCTATTGTAAATATTGCTGCAATGAACATTGTGATACATGACTCTTTCTGAATTATGGTTTTCTCAGGGTATATGCCCAGTAGTGGTATTGCTGAGTCATATGATAGTTCTATTTATAGTTTTTTAAGGAACCTCCATACTGTTCTGCATAGTGGCTGTATCAATTTACATTCCCACCAACAGTGCAAGAGGGTTCCCTTTTCTGCACACCCTCTCCAACATTTATTATCTGTAACACTACTTATCTTTGACTGTACAACCTGTAAGTATCAGCTTTGTCAGGCACCTCTTAAGGACTTCCCTTCCAGAAATTTTGGTGATAGAATTGTTTCCTTTAAGTGCTAATATTCTGTATAAAGTGAATGCAAATGTCACAATCATTTACTTGTCTGACCTGTTGTCATAAAATGCCATGTTTTACAATCTACCTCAAAAGCAATATTTTTAATCACTTTGCCTCACTCTTGTAGATTTTTCAGATTTCCTTGTCTTAACTGCTGCTTCCATTTGTTGCTTGCCTTATTAGTGTTCTTATTTTCCTTTTTGATCCTCATTTCCTGTTTCCTGACCTCTAACACATTGTCATATGGCCAATCTGTTCCAAACCCCAGTTTTAACTCCTGACTCTAAGTCCTCTACTCAGTACTCATATATGACCTTGCTTTAAAGTTCAGCAATTGGATGTACTCCCTGTCCATATTGGCCACCTGCTCTCAGGTTCCCACTAGCAAACTATTCTCACTGCAAATTTCAGTCACATAGACTAGACACATGGTTGTGTAATCACCAAAGACATGAAAATATTGGTACGTTTGAATGGGACAGTGTCAAACAACCATAGTTCAGTGGCTTCTACCTCCCTAAATGCTCTAGGATGAGTCCTTCCCAAAGCAGGTGCTAAGCACATTTGTTGGTGCTAAGTATGTGCTACTTCTGGCTAAGATTTTGTTGGCAACAATTATAAAAACTTGTAATGGTATGTCTACTTGTTTACAAAATTGTTAAAAATACAAATGTTTCTTCATTTTTCCTCATATCCTTTAAATACCTTTCTCATGCAGATTGGCCATCCTCACACTTCCAGGGACCAAATATCCCCTTATTGGCACACAACTGCCCAAGCTCCTCATGACTAGAGTGATCCCCTTCATATTCTCCAGAAAATTATAGCCATAGTTTTTCATTCTGAGAGAATCTATCCTCAGTCATTTGTACTTTTATTGTCCGTCTACCCATATCCAATTCTTTTATTGTAAGCCCCTTATATTAGCTAGCACAATGCTATGCACACACCAGTAATTTAATAAATACTTATCAAATAGTCAAATAGATAAATGAAATAGATTAATGAATACACTAACAGATGAAAATATTTATGTCCCTTCAAAATCCGAATGAATCACTTTCAATATAAATCAACAATGATGTCAAATCATTGCCCCACACAGAGTCAAGAACATGAATTCATTAAATTGATGTTCTACCTGGATGGAGGCCACTTTCAAATGAATGTGTCCAAACTCCCATTATGAGTGCTTGGATATGGTGCCATGCTGTGTTTTCTGTAGAAAGCAATTGTTATGAGTGCCAAAAAAGAGCTGCTGTGAAACCTGATGGGACATTAGCTTTATCCAGTCTCCAGACTGTAAAGTGATTGCTTTGGGTTTCTACTATTTCCCATTCTCATTGCATTCTTTGTCACCAGAATGGATTTATGTGGTGCCATATTCTGCACATATTACAATGTTTGTCAAGATAATGAATAGTCTGAAATTTTGAATTTCCAATAGTCAGTAAATTATGAAAATGTGTCTTAAAATGCTTCCTCATTCCATTCACTTACCCAACAGGCTCAGCTCTCCCTCCTCTCAAAAGCCTAACTGTTGCCAGAAAGAGGTCTGAGAGGTCAGGAAAGCAAAGATTAGAATATTGAAAAGGTCAGGGGGGCATGGCTACTTCTTTAATTCACACCACATATTAAATATTAAAATTCGAGGTTCTCACTCTTATGACAAATGAGAATAGAATAATAGCATAAAATTAATCAGCAACTCTTTTAAAGTGACAAAAGGTTATTATTTCTTTGGTATTCATTACTATAACATTAATCATGAAAAATTATTTGAATGTGAAAGTAACTGTTATGTGCAGTTCCGTAGGAATGTGGTGGTAATTTAGCATTCATTAATGTCCATTTACAATGAAATGTTACTATATTAATCCAATTTTCTGTGACAAAACCTGTAATAGGCAAAAGACATAAAGTCTGTTCCCTCTGTAGACTTCCCATTTCAATTGTGAAGCCAACATATGTCCTTAGTTAAGACTAAAATTGTAAGTCGTCTCCTGGTTATTATGGCTAGCCCCTTGAGTTCAAGCTTCAAAGACTGTGAAAAGTTAGTATGACTCTGGGTGCCAAGGATAGTAACACATTTTTTAAAAATGGATGTCACTGAACAGTGAATAAACACTTTATGACATAAAGTCACATAAACAATTTAAATAAAGTGAATTTTTGCATTAGCCACATATTACTCGAGCCAACTCAATGACACTAAATATAGAATTCAATCTTCTTAGAGGTATAAAGCTATTCCATGCCTCAATTCCTAACCTGAATCCAGGTTTGTTATCCTGTTGCAAGTAGCTAAAGGAGAAAGATAATATCCATTCTTCTTAGAAAGAGTAAATGGAAAATATTAAAGCTCCAAGATACAGATTCAATGTAATCTCTATCAAAATTCCAATGGTGTTTTTCACTACACTACTTAATACCCAAGAGATCAATGAAGAAATCAAAGAGGAAATCAAAAAATACCTAGAAACAAATGACAATGAAAACATGATGACCCAAAACCTATGGCATGCAGCAAAAGCAGTTCTAAGAGGGAAGTTTATAGCAATACAATCCGACCTTAAGAAACAAGAAACATCTCAAATAAACATGCTAACTTTACACCTAAAGCAATTAGGGAGAGAAAAACAAAAAAAACCCCAAAGTTAGCAGAAGGAAAGAAATCATAAAGATCAGATCAGAAATAAATGAAAAAGAAATGAAGGAAACAATAGCAAAGATCAATAAAACTAAAAACTGGTTCTTTGAGAAGATAAACAAAATTGATAAACCATTAAGCAGACTCATCAAGAAAAAAAGGAAGAAAACTCAAATCAATAGAATAAGAAAAGAAAAAGGAGAAGTAACAACTGACACTGCAGAAATACAAAGGATCATGAGAGATTACTACAACCAACTATATGCCAATAAAATGGACAACCTGGAAGAAATGGACAAATTCTTAGAAAAGCACAACCTTCTGAGACTGAACCAGGAAGAAATAGAAATATAAACACCAGTCTCAAGCACTGCAATTGAAACTGTGATTAAAAATCTTCAAACAAACAAAAGCCCAGGACCAGATGGCTCCACAGGTGAATTCTATCAAACATTTAGAGAAGAGCTAACACCTATCCTTCTCAAACTCGTCCAAAATATAGCAGAAGGAGGAACACTCCCAAACTCATTCTATGAGGCCACCATCACCCTGATAGCAAAACCAGACAAAGATGTCACAAAAAAAGAAAACTACAGGCCAATATCACTGATGAACATAGATGCAAAAATCCTCAACAAAATACTAACAAACAGAATCCAACAGCACAGTAAAAGGATCATACATCACGAACAAATATGGTTTCTCCCAGGAATGCAAGGATTCTTCAATATATGCAAATCAATCAATGTGATATACCATATTAACAAACTGAAGAATTAAACCATATTATCATCTCAATAGATGCAGAAAAAGCTTTTGACAAAATTCAACACCCATTTATGATAAAAACCCTCCAGAAAGTAGGTATAGAGGGAACTTACCTCAACATAATAAAGGCCATATAAGACAAACCCACAGCCAACATCGTTCTCAATGGTGAAAAACTGAAACCATTTCCACTAAGATCAGGAACAAGAAAAGATGGCCCATTCTCACCACTATTACTCAACATTGTTTTGGTAGTTTTAGCCACAGCTATCAGAGATGAAAAAGAAATAAAAGGAATCCAAATCGGAAAAGAAGGAGTAAAGTTATCACTGTTTGCAGATGACATGATACTGTACATAGAGAATCCTAAAGATGCCACCAGAAAACTACTAGAGCTATTCAATGAATTTGGTAAAGTAGCAGGATACAAAATTAATGCACAGAATTAGAAATGAAAAAGGAGAAGTAACAATTGACACTGCAGAAATACAAAGGATCATGAGAGATTACTACAACCAACTATATGCCAATAAAATGGACAACCTGAAAGAAATGGAAAAATTTATACCTTTATACCTCTTGCATTCCTATACACTAATGATGAAAAATCTGAAAGTGAAATTAAGGAAACACTCCCATTTACCATTGCAAAAAAAGAATAAAATACCTAGGAATAAACCTAAGGAGACAAAAGACCTGTAGGCAGAAATCTATAAGACACTGATGAAAGAAATTAAAGATGATACAAACAGATGGAGAAATATACCATGTTCTTTGACTGGAAGAATCAACAATGTGAAAATGACTATACAACTCAAA
Source organism: Balaenoptera borealis (assembly GCF_965194805.1). Classification (NCBI taxonomy): domain Eukaryota; kingdom Metazoa; phylum Chordata; class Mammalia; order Artiodactyla; family Balaenopteridae; genus Balaenoptera; species Balaenoptera borealis. The sequence goes on from NC_138875.1 coordinate 34,050,862, forward strand.
GCAATCTACAGATTCAATGCAATCCCTGACAAACTACCAATGACATTTTTCACAGAACTAGAACAAAAAATTTCACAATTTGTATGGAAACACAAAAGACCCTGAATAGCCAAAGCAATCATGAGAAAGAAAATAAAGCTGGAGAAATCAGGCTCCCTGATTTCAGACTATACTACAAAGCTACAGTAATCAAGACAGTATGGTACTGGCAAAAAAAAACAGAAATATAGATGAATGGAACAGGATAGAAAGCCCAGAGATAAACCCACGCACATATGGTCACCTTATCTTTGATTAAGGAGGCAAGCATATACAATGGAGAAGAAAAGACAGCCTCTTCAATAAGTGGTGCTGGGAAAACTGGACAGGTACATGTAAAAGAATGAAATTAGAACACTCCCTAACACCATACACAAAAATAAACTCAAAATGGATTAAAGACCTAAATGTAAGCCCAGACACTATCAAACTCTTAGAGGAAAACATAGGCAGAACACTCTATGACATAAATCACACCAAGATCCTTTTTGACCCAGCTCCTAGAGAAATGGAAATAAAAACAAAAATAAACAAATGGGATCTAATGAAACTTCAAAGCTTTTGCACAGCAAAGGAAACAATAAACAAGATGAAAAGACAACCCTCAGAATGGGAGAAAATATTTGCCAATGAAGCAACTGACAAAGGATTAATCTCCAAAATTTACAAGCAGCTCATGTAGGTCAATATCAAAAAGAAAACAAACAACCCAATCCAAAAATGGGAAGAAGACCTAAATCGACATTTCTCCAAAGAAGATATACAGATTGCCAACAAACACATGAAAGAATGCTCAACATTATTAATCATTAGAGAAATGCAAATCAAAACTACAATGTGATATTACCTCACACCAGTTAGAATGGCCATCATTAAAAAATCTACAAACAATAAATGCTGGAGAGGGTATGAGAAAAGCAAACCCTCTTGCACTGTTGGTGGGAATGTAAATTGATATAGCCACTATGTAGAACAGTATGGAGGTTGCTCAAAAGAGGAAAAATAGAATTACCATATGACCCAGCAATCCCACTACTGGGCATATACCCTGAAAAAACCATAATTCAAAAAGAATCATGTACCACAATGTTCATTGCAGCTCTATTTACAATAACCAAGACATGGAAGCAACCTAAGTGTCCATCGACAGATGAATGGATAAAGAAGATGTGGCACATGTATACAATGGAATATTACTCAGCCATAAAAAGAAACGACATTGAGTTATTTGTAGTGAGGTGGATGGACCTAGAGTCTGTCATACAGAGTGAAGTAAGTCAGAAAGAGAAAAATAAATACCATATGCTAACACATATATATGGAATCTAAAAAAAAAAAATTGTCATGAAGAACCTAGGGGCAGGATGGGAATAAAGATGCAGACCTACTATAGAATGGACTTGAGGACAGGGGAGAGGGGGAAGGGTAACCTGGGACAAAGTGGCATGTACATATATACACTACCAAATGCAAAACCGATAGCTAGTGGGAAGCAGTCACATAGCACATGGAGATCAGCTCGGTGCTTTGTGACCACCTAGAGGGGTGGGATAAGGAGAGTGGGAGGGAGGGAGACACAAGAGGTAAGAGATATGGGTATATATGTATATGTATAACTGATTCACTTTGTTATAAAGCAGAAACTAACACACCATTGTAAAGCAATTATACTCTAATAAAGATGTTGAAAAAAAAGTCATTGCACATTGTCTAAACTATATATTTTTTGAATAATTGAATAAAATATTAAATGCAATAAAATTATAATTTAAAAAATAATGGCAATGCACTGTATTAAACTACAAAGAAAAATATTTACAACGTATTGTTAACTAAAAAATTCAGATTCAGTAATGTATAATTCCTACGATTATAGTTACATACCAACGAAAACTGAAAGAAAATAATATGAAATGTAATCAGCTATTCTGTTAGAATTATCATTTATGTCTTTTAAAAATCCATTGAATGCCATTTATGCTTGTGCAATAAAAATATATTTGACTGAGCAATTATCTTGGCCATTATTGCAAATTCTGTAAACAACAAAATACATCTTATTTCACCACACTAAAAAGATAATGAAATCAAAAGGTATTTTGTTTAAATACTCGGAAATTATAGGATGATGCTCAAGTCACTTAAAGGCCCAGAAAGGTTATTTCCTCATTTTCAAAATGGATATGAGAGCTCTTGCCACTCCTATCTCACAGATTTTACACTGCTCAAATAAGGTGATACACATGAAAGTGCTTATTAATCATATTTTCTTTGTCCATTAGGCTGCTATAACAAAATATCATAAACTGGTTCACTTATAAACAGAAAAACATTATTTCTCATGGTTTTGAAGGTTGAGAAGTCCAAGGTAGGGTGCCAGCAGATCCATTGCCTGTGAGGCCTCACTTCCTAGGTGGCCATCTTTCCCTGTCACCTCACAAGGTAGAAAGGAAGAAAGAGAGTGTTCTCATAAACTGAAGATTGAAACAAACAAACGATGAATGATTCAAACAAGGATTTATTCAGCACTTGTTACACATGCAAACTGTGCTTGGCTTGGTGGAGAAGAGAGAAGAAGGGAACGAGAAGAGAAATGATCCTTACATGGAAATCACTGTGTTGGGTGCTTTGCCTACATTGTATAATCTTCCCATCAACCCTCTGTGGTAGTTATTATTATGCCTAATTTCCAAAAGAGAAAACTAAGGTTCTTAAACTCAAATGAACTCATACAAGGTTACTCATCTGGGAAGTGGCAGAGCAATAGCACAAATTCATAGTTACATAACTCAGCAGCCCATGTTCTTTATATTACAACATCTGCCTTCCAAAGAGAAACTAGATTACTTTTAAGCTACAAAACAGCAAAAATATCAGTTTGGGAACAATTTTTTAAAATAGTTTTATTGAGATAACATTGACATACAATAAAGTACATACTTAAAGAGTAGAATTTGACCCATTTTAACAGGTCTATGCCTGTGAAACCATTATCATAATCAATAAATGAACACCCCAAAGTCATCATCCCCAAATTTTCTCAGGATTATTTGAAATTCTTTTCTCCTTTCCCTCTCTTCACCCCCAAGTAATCACTGATCTACTTTTCCTCATTAGAGATTAATTTACATTTTCTAGAACTGCATATAAATAGAATCACACAGTATGTAGCTTTGTTTGTCTGGCTTCTTTCATACAGCATAATTATTTTGAGATTTATCCGTGTTATTACATGTATCAACAGTTTATTCCATTTTATTACTAAGTAATGTTTTATAGTATGGATATACTATAAATTGTTTGTTCATTCATCTGTTGTTTCTAGTTTTTGGCTACTACAAATAAAGCTGCTATGAAAATTTGTGTAAATCTTAAATGAATGTATGCTTTCTTTTTTTTTTTCCTTGTGTAAATACCTAAGAGTGGAATAGTTGGATCATATGGGAGGTACGTTTTTCACTTTTTAAAACACTGTTAAACTGTTTTACAATGTAATTATACCATGTCACATTCCCAGCAGCAGTATGTGAGAGTTCGAGTTGTTCCACATCCTTGCTAACACTTAATATTGTCAGTTTTTTCATTTTAGCCATTTTAATGGGAGTGTAGTGGTATCTTACTAAGGTCTTCATTTGAATCTCCCTGATGAATAATGATGTTGAACATCTTTTAATGTGCTTATTTGCCATTTGTACATCTTCTATAGTAAAGTGTCTTTAGAATCTCTTGCTCTGGGGCTTCCCTGGTGGCACAGTGGTTAAGAATCTGCCTGCCAATGCAGGGGACATGGGTTCAAGCCCTGGTCTGGGAAGATCCCACTTGCCGTGGAGCAACTAAGCTTGTGCACCACAACTACTGAGCCTGAGCTCTAGAGCCTGTGAGCCACAGCTACTGAGGCCACATGCCACAACTGCTGAAACCTGCATGCCTGGATCCCATGCTCTGCAACAAGAGAAGCCACCACAATGAGAAGCCCGTGCACCGCAATGAAGAGTAGCCCCCGCTCACTGCAACTAGAGAAAACCTGTGTGCAGCAACAAAGACCCAACACAGCAAAAAATAAATACATAAATTTTTAAAAGAAGAAAAAAATCTCTTGTTCTTTTTAAAAAAAATTGAGTGTTTTCCTCTTATTGAGATGTAAGAGTATATATTCTAGATACAAAATCCTTTATTAAATATATGGTTTTTGCTATGTTTTTAACCAGAATGTGTCTTTGCCTTTTTATTTTCATAAGTGTCTTCTGAAGAGCTAAAGTTTTTAATTTTGATGAAGTCAATTTTTTTTTTACTTTAACACTCTTTATTTCATGCCTTGTGTGTGGTATTTAAGAATTCTTTGCCAAACTGAATGTCACTAAGATTTTTTCCTGTTTTAATTTTGATGTTTCATAGTTTTAGCTATTACATTTAGGAACAAAATCCATTTCAAGTTAATTTTTCTATATGGTATTAGGTAAAAATTGAGGGTATTTTTTGTATTGTTTTTTGCTTGTTTGTTTGTGTACATATAGCTGTAAAATTATTCCAGCACTATTTGTTGAAAAGATTATCCTTTCCTCACTGAGTTTCTTTGGCACCTCTGTCAAAAATAAATTAACCATATATGTGTGCATCTGCCTTAAAGAGAAACACTAAGTTTCTTCTTTTTTTAACCCATCAACACACAGCTTTATTTAAAAAATTACTCAAGGTGATTCAATAGAAAATAAAAACAAGTCCAAGTAAATAGAAAGACATGAAATAAAGTATACAGTGGCAGTAAAGAAAGAGCTAGAAAGAAATTCAGAGAAGCTGCTTGGAATTCGATTCTCTCTCATATGACAAAGATTTAATAAAGTCTTTCCTACTTTTTGATTGATAAAATTTCTCACAGTACAATCCTAAAAAATGTAAAAAATTACATACCTACAGGAAATATTTTTGTCTGGAAATATTTTTGTTTTGGTATCCATCCAGCAGAGTCTGGATATTGTTAGAATTATGGTTATTTCTTGTAACCTAATCTGTGTGTGGTTTGTTTTGCACTGTTGGTGGGAATGTAAATTGATACAGCCACTATGGAGAACAATATGGAGGTTCCTTAAAAAACTAAAAATAGAATTACCATATGACCCAGCAATCCCACTACTGGGCATATACCCAGAGAAAACCATAATTCAAAAAGACACATGCACCCGAATGTTCATTGCAGCAATATTTACAATAGCCAGGTCATGGAAGCAACCTAAATGCCCATCAACAGACGAATGGATAAAGAAGATGTGGTACATATATACAATGGAATATTACTCAGCCATAAAAAGGAAGGAAATTGAGTCATTTGTTGAGACGTGGATGGCTCTAGAGACTGTCATACAGAGTGAAGTAAGTCAGAAAGAGAAAAACAAATATCGTATATTAACGCATGTATGTGGAACCTAGAAAAATGGTACAGATGAGCCAGTTTGCAGGGCAGAGGTTGAGACACAGATGTAGAGAACGGACATATGGACACCAAGGGGGGAAAACTGCGGTGGGGTGAGTATGGTGTTGTGCTGAATTGGGCGATTGGGATTGACATGTATACACTGATGTGTATAAAATTGAAGCCTAATAAGAACCTGCAGTATAAAAAAGCAAACAAACAAAACAACTAATACTAAACTTTCATTGGGTTATTTGTATGGAAATATGTTAATATAAATATTTCAGACATTACATGAAATTTCTAAAAATCTTATATATTCTGGTATAATGTTATAAGTCATAATCCTAGTTATTACCTTAAAATGTATATCTCAGAAATAACTAATTTTCTTGTCAACTGCATTATTATGAACTTTCATCAAATTTTTAACTGTGGTCATTTTTAAGTCTTTTGTCATTTACAGACAGTTCTGTGTGTACTCTGATGCTTTTGCAAATATGTTCCTATAAAAGGGTTTCATCTTTAAGAAATTCATGGAAAAGATTCTGACAAGTACAGGTTTCTGGTAACTGACTGTACTGCTGAACTGAATGAATAAGCATTTTCAGAACTCCAATGAAAAACTGATGAACTCATAAAAGTGCTAACAAAAGATCAAGATGAAAAAAAAATTTAATTACATGGGACTGAGTGAACTGATGAGGATGAGTATAATTTTTGTGACTTTCTGTCTGAATTAAAAAAAAAAAATCCAACAAAGACTCAGAGGCAAAGAATATACAAATCAATTTTCACTGCAAAGTAAAGGAGCTGTTACAGTGGAGGATTACTGGACTGAATGTCAATATTATGACATAGTATGAGTGTGTTTCATGTTTGGTAATTGCAATCATTGTTGCTTTTGTTGTGGTCATCCAAAAAAAAAAAAAAAATTTTTGTTTTGGTATCCATCCAGCAGAATCTGGATATTGTTAGAATTAAGGTTATTTCTTGTAACCTAATCTGTGTGTGGTTTGTTTTGAACCAGCATGCTATCATCCTTATCAGGTTTATGTATAATTCAATCAATACCATGGGTCACAGTATTTGATGATTACGATAAAAAAAAAGAGATCTATTTTGCTGTTCTTTCTGAAGATACTTTCATTATCACGTCAGTCAGTTACAAGAGTTTATGGGACCATTTACACCCAATGGACGCTTTAAACATATGATTTTATGACAACTAAACACCAAAATAAATGAAAACATGTTAGAAAGGTATTAGGATACTTTCCTTGGTATTTGATTGATATGAATTGGGGCCATAAAAAGGGTTTTCCTTTGTACAGTCCTGCCTGTTACAAGGCACTGGAGAAATGGAGCTGAGATGGAGTGTTCCAAATAGCTAATGGCCTAGCTTGCTCACTCAGTAACAGCAAGGTCCCCAAAGCTAAAAATAAAAAATGAAAACCAAGCAAATGAATTTTTAAATAATGTTCATATACTTCAGGTCAATTAGACAAATATTTATTGGACACTCTCCATAAGACTATGAATATATCTGGTCAATGGGTACCCCACTTCTCTCAAATAGTAACCCCATGGCCTATAGTTCCCCAACAGTATCATTCTTTTTTTTTTTTAACATCTTTATTGCAGTATAATTGCTTTACAATGGTGTGTTAGTTTCTGCTTTATAACAAAGTGAATCAGTTATACATATACATATGTTCCCATATCTCTTCCCTCTTGTGTCTCACTCCCTCACACCCTACCTATCCCACCACTCTAGGTGGTCACAAAGCACCGAGCTGATCTCCCTGTTCTATGCGGCTGCTTCCCACTAGCTATCTATTTTACATTTGGTAGTGTATATATGTCCATGCCACTCCTCACTTTGTCACAGCTTACCCTTCCCCCTCCCCATATCCTCAAGTCCATTCTCCAGTAGGTCTGTGTCTTTATTCCTGTCTTGCCCCTAGGTTCTTCATGACCTTTTTTTTTTTTTCTTAGATTCCATATATATGTGTTAGCATACAGTATTTGTTTTTCTCGTTCTGACTTACTTCACTCTGTATGACAGACTCTAGGTCCATCCAACTCATTACAAATAACTCCATTTCGTTTCTTGTTATGGCTGAGTAATATTCCATTGTATATATGTGTCACATCTTCTTTATCCATTCATCTGTTGATGGACACTTAGGTCGCTTCCATGTCCTGGCTATTGTAAATAGAGCTGCAATGAACATTGTGGTACATGACTCTTTTTGAATTATGTTTTTTTCAGGGTATATGCCCAAGTGGTGGGATTGCAGGGTCGTATGGTAGTTCTATTTTTAGTTCTTTAAGGAACCTCCATACTGTTCTCCATAATGGCTGTATCAATTTACATTCCCACCAACAGTGCAAGAGTGTTCCCTTTTCTCCACACCCTCTCCAGCATTTATTGTTTCTAGATTTTTTGATGATGGCCATTCTGACTGGTGTGAGATGATACCTCATTGTAGTTTTGATTTGCATTTCTCTAATGATTAAGGATGTTGAGCATTCTTTCATGTGTCTGTTGGCCATCTGTATATCTTCTTTGGAGAAGTGTCTATTTAGGTCTTCTGCCCATTTTTGGATTGGGTTGTTTGTTTTTTTGTTACTGAGCTGCATGAGCCGCTTGTAAATCTTGGAGATTAATCCTTTGTCAGTTGCTTCATTTGCAAATATTTTCTCCCATTCTGAGGGTTGGCTTTTGGTCTTGTTTATGGTTTCCTTTGCTGTGCAAAAGCTTTGAAGTTTCATTAGGTCCCATTTGTTTATTTTTGTTTTTATTTCCATTTCTCTAGGAGCTGGGTCAAAAAGGATCTTGCTTTGATTTATGTCATAGAGTGTTCTGCCTATGTTTTCCTCTAAGAGTTTGATAGTGCCTGGGCTTACATTTAGGTCTTTAATCCATTTTGAGTTTATTTTTGTGTATGGTGTTAGGGAGTGTTCTAATTTCATTCTTTTACATGTACCTGTCCAGTTTTCCCAGCACCACTTATTGAAGAGGCTGTCTTTTCTTCTCCATTGTATATGCTTGCCTCCTTAATCAAAGATAAGGTGACCATATGTGCGTGGGTTTATCTCTGGGCTTTCTATCCTGTTCCATTGATCTATATTTCTGTTTTTGTGCCAGTACCATACTGTCTTGATTACTGTAGCTTTGTAGTATATTCTGAAATCAGGGAGCCTGATTCCTCCAGCTCCATTTTTCATTCTCAAGATTGCTTTGGCTATTCAGGGTCTTTTGTGTTTCCATACAAATTGTGAAATTTTTTGTTCTAGTTCTGTGAAAAATGCCAGTGGTAGTTTGATAGGGATTACATTGAATCTGTAGATTGCTTTGGGTAGTATTGTCATTTTCCCAATGTTGATTCTTCCAATCCAAGAACATCGTATATCTCTCCATCTATTTGTATCATCTTATTGTCTTATAATCATCGTATTGTCTTATAATTTTCTGCCTACAGGTCTTTCATCTCCTTAGGTAGGTTTATTCCTAGATATTTTATTCTTTTTGTTGCAATGGTAAATGGGAGTGTTTTCTTAATTTCTCTTTCAGATTTTTCATCATTAATTTATAGGAATGCCAGAGATTTCTGTGCATTAATTTTGTATCCTGCTACTTTACGAAATTCATTGATTACCTCTAGTAGTTTTCTGGTAACATCTTTATGATTCTCTATGTATGGTATAATGTCATCTGCAAAGAGTGACAGCTTTACTTCTTCTTTGCCACTTTGGATTCCTTTTATTTCTTTTTCTTCTCTGATTGCTGTGGCTAAAACTTCTAAAACTATGTTGAATAATTGTGGGGACAGTGGGCAACCTTGTCTTGTTCCTGATCTTAGTGGAAACGGTTTCTGTTTTTCACCATTGAGGACAATGTTGGCTGTGGGTTTGTCATATATGGTCTTTATTATGTTGAGGAAAGTTCCCTCTATGCCTACTTTCTGCAGGGCTTTTATCATAAATGGGTGTTGAATTTTGTCGAAAGCTTTCTCTGCATCAATTGACATGATCATATGCTTTTTCTCCTTCACTTTGTTAATATGGTGTATCACTTTGATTAATTTGTGTATATTGAAGAATCCTTGCATTCCAGGAATAAACCTCACTTGATCATGGTGTATGATCCTTTTAATGTGCTGGATTCTGTTTGCTAGTATATTGTTGAGGATTTTTGCATCTACGTTCATCAGTGATATTGGCCTGTAGTTTTCTTTCTTTGTGACATCTTTGTTGGGTTTTGGTATCAAGGTTATGGTGGCCTTGTAGAATGAATTGGGAGTGTTCCTCCTTCTGCTATATTTTGGAAGAGTTTGAGAATGATAGGTGTTAGCTCTTCTCTAAATGTTTCATACAATTTGCCTGTGAAGCCATCTGGTCCTGGGCTTTCGTTTGTTGGAAGATTTTTAATCATAGTTTCAATTTCAGTGCTTGTGATTGGTCTGTTCATATTTTCTATTTCTTCCTGGTTCAGCCCCAGCAGGTTGTGCATTTCTAAGAATTTGTCCATTTCTTCCAGGCTGTCCATTTTATTGGCATAGAGTTGTTTGTAGTAATCTCTCATGATCCTTTGTATTTCTGCAGTGTCAGTTGTTACTTCTCCATTTTCATTTCTAATTCTATTGATTTTAGTCTTCTCCCTTTTTTTCTTGATGAGTCTGCATAGTGGTTTATCAATTTTGTTTATCTTCTCAAAGATCCAGCTTTTAGTTTTATTGATCTTTGCTGTCATTTCCTTCATTTCTTTTTCATTTATTTCTGATCTGATCTTTATGATTTCTTTCCTTCTGCTATCTTTGGGGTTTATTTGTTCTTCTTTCTCTAATTGCTTTAGGTGCAAGGTTAGGTTGTTTATTTTAGGTTTCCTGTTTCTTAAGGTAGAATTGTATTGCTATAAACTTCCCTCTTAGAACTGCTTTTGCTGCATCCCATAGGTTTTGCATCATCGTGTCTCCATTGTCATTTGTTTCTAGGTATTTTTTGATTTCCCCTTTGATTTCTTCAGTGATCACTTGGTTATTAAGTAGTGTATTGTGTAGCCTCCATGTGTTTGTATTTTTTACAGATCTTTTCCTGTAATTGATATGTAGTCTCATAGCGTTGTGGTCAGAAAACACACTTGATATGATTTAAATTTTCTTAAATTTACCAAGGCTTGATTTGTGACCCAAGATATGATCTTTCCTGGAGAATGTTCCATGAGCACTTGAGAAGAATGTGTATTCTGTTGTTTTTGGATGGAATGTCCTATAAATATCAATTAAGTCCATCTTATTTAATGTATCATTTAAAGCTTGTGTTTCCTTATTTATTTTCATTTTGGATGATCTGTCCATTGGTGAAAGTGGGGTGTTAAAATCCCCTGCTATGATGGTGTTAGTGTTGATTTCCCCTTTATGGCTGTTAGTATTTGCCTTATGTATTGAGGTGCTCCTATGTTGGGTGCATAAATGTTTACAAGTGTTATATCTTCTTCTTAGATTGATCCCTTGATCATTATGTAGTGTCTTTCTTTGTCTCTTGTAATAGTCTTTATTTTAAAGTCTATTTTGTCTGATATGAGAATTGCAGCTCCAGCTTTCTTTTGATTTCCATTTGCATGGAATATCTTTTTCCATCCCCTCACTTTCAGTCTGTATGTGTCCCTAGGTCTGAAGTGGGTCTCTTGTAGACAGCATATATACGGGTCTTGTTTTTGTATACATTCAGCCAGTCTGTGTCTTTTGGTGGGAGCATTTAATCCATTTACATTTCAGGTAATTATCAATATGTATGTTCCTATTCCCATTTTATTAATTGTTTTTGGTTTGTTATTGTAGGTCTTTTCCTTCTGTTGTGTTTCCTGCCTAGAGAAGTTCCTTTAGCATTTATTGTAAATCTGGATTGGTGGTGTTGAACTCTCTCAGCTTTTGCTTGTCTGTAAATATTTTAATTTCTCCATCAAATCTGAATGAGATCCTTGCTGGGTAGAGTAATCTTGGTTGTAGGTTTTTCTCCTTCATCACTTTAAGTATATCCTGCCACTCCCTTCTGGCTTGCAGAGTTTCTGCTGAAAGATCAGCTGTTAACCTGATGGGGATTCCCTTGTGTGTTATTTGTTGTTTTTCTCTTGCTGCTTTTAATATGTTTTCTTTGTATTTAATTTTTGATAGTTTGATTAATATGTGTCTTGGCATGTTTCTCCTTGGATTTATCCTGTATGGGACTCTCTGTGCTTCCTGTAGTTGATTAACTATTTCCATTCCCATATTAGGGAAGTGTTCAACTATAATCTCTTCAAATATTTTCTCAATCCCTTTCTTTTTCTCTTCTTCTTCTGGGACCCCTATAATTCGAATGTTGTTGCATTTAATGTTGTCCCAGAGGTCTCTGAGACTGTCCTCAGTTCTTTTCATTCTTTTTTCTTTATTCTGCTTTGCAGTAGTTATTTCTACTATTTTATCTTCCAGGTCACTTATCCTTTCTTCTGCCTCAGTTATTCTGCTATTGATCCCTTCTAGAGAATTTTTAATTTCATTTATTGTGTTGTTCATCATTGTTTGTTTGCTTTTTAGTTCTTCTATGTCCTTGTTAAACGTTTCTTTTATTTTCTCTCTTCTATTTCCAAGATATTGGATCATCTTTACTATGATTATTCTGAATTTTGTTTCAGGTAGACTGCCTATTTCCTCTTCATTTGTTAGGTCTGGTGGGTTTTTACCTTGCTCCTTCATCTGCTGTGTGTTTTTCTGTCTTCTCATTTTGCTTAACTTACTGTGTTTGGAGTCTCCTTTTCACAGGCTGCAGGTTAGTAGTTCCCATTGTTTTTGGTGTCTATCCCCAGTGGCTAAGGTTGGTTCAGTGGGTTGTGTAGGCTTCCTGGTGGCGGGGACTAGTGCCTGTGTTCTGGTGGATAAGGCTGGATCTTGTCTTTCTGGTGGGCAGCTCCATGTCTGGTGGTGTGTTTTGGGGTGTCTGTGGCCTTATTATGATTTTAGGCAGCCTCTCTGCTAATGGATTGGCCTGGGTTCCTGTCTTGCTAGTTGTTTGGCATAGGGTGTCCAGCACTGTAGCTTGCTGGTCGTTGAGTTAAGCTGGGTCTTGGCATTGAGATGGAGATCTCTGAGAGTTTTTTTGCCATTTGATATTATGTGTGGAGCTGGGAGGTCTCTTGTGGACCAGTGTCCTGAAGTTGGCTCTCCCACCTCAGAGGCACAGCACTGAGTCCTGGCTGGAGCACCAAGAGCCTTTCATCCACATGGCTCAGAATAAAAGGGAGAAAAACTAGAAAGAAAGAGGATAAAATAAAATAAAATAAAATAAAATAAAAGTTATTAAAATAAAAAATAATTATTAAGAAAAAAATTTTTTAAAGTAAAAATAAACAAAAACGGATGGACAGAAGCCTAGGACAAATGGTGAAAGCAAAGCTATACAGACAAAATCACTCAAAGAAGCATACACATACACACTCACAAAAAGAGAAAAAGGGGGAAAAATAATATATCTTTGCTCCCAAAGTCCACCTCCTCAATTTGACATGATTCGTTGTCTATTCGGGTATTCCACAGATGCAGGGTACGTCAAGTTGATTGTGGGGCTTTAATCCGCTGCTCCTGAGGCTGCTTGGAGAAATTTCCCTTTCTCTTCTTTGTTCGCACAGCTCCCGGGGTTCAGCTTTGGATTTGGACCCGCCTCTGCGTGTATGTCGCCTGAGGGCGTGTGTTGTTCACTTAGACAGGACAGGGTTAAAGGAGCAGCTGCTTTGGGGGCTGTGCCTCACTCAGGCTGGGGGGAGGGAGGGGTATGGATGCGGGGTGAGCCAGTGGGGGTAGAGGCCAGTGTGACATTGCACCAGCCTGATGCGTGCCCTGCGTTCTCTCAGGGAAGTTGTCCCTGGATCATGGGACCCTGGCAGTGGCGGGCTGCACAGGCTCCCAGGAGGGGAGGTGTGGAGAGTGACCTGTGCTTGCACACAGGCTTCTTGGTGGTGGCAGCAGCAGCCTTAGCGTCCCATGCCCGTCTCTGGGGTTCGCGCTGATAGCTGTGGCCCGTGCCTGTCTCTGGAGCTCCTTTAAGTGGAGCTCTGAATCCCCTCTCCTCACGCACCAGGGAACAAAGAGGGAAGAAAAAGTCTCTTGCCTCTTCAGCAATTCCAGACATTTTTCCGGACTCCCTCCCGGTTAGCTGTGGCGCACTAGCCCCCTTCAGGCTGTGTTCACGCCGCCAACCCCAGTCCTTTCCCTGGGATCCGACCTCCGAAGTGGAGCCTCAGCTCCCAGCCCCCACCCATCCCAGCGGGTGAGCAGACAAGCCTCTCGGGCTGGTGAGTGCTGGTCGGCACCAATACTTTGTGTGGGAATCTCTCCACTTTGCCCTCCGTACCCCTGTGGCTGTGCTCTCCTCCACGTCTCTGAAGCTCCCCCCTCTGCCACCCGCAGTCTCTGCCTGTGAAGGGGCTTCCTAGTGTGTGGAAACCTTTCCTCCTTCACAGCTCCCTCCCACTGGTGCAGGTCCCGTCCCTATTCTTTGTCTCTGTTTTTTCTTCTTTCTTTTGCCCTACCCAGGTACGTGGGGAGTTTCTTGCCTTTTGGGAGGTCTGAGGTCTTCTGCCAGCGTTCAGTAGGTGTTCTATAGGAGCAGAACCACATGTAGATATATTTCTGATGTATCTGTGGGGAGGAAGGTGATCTCTGTGTCTTACTCTTCCGCCATCTTGAAGCTCTCTCTCCAGTATCATTCTTTTGAGTCATGAGATGATTTTGGCTTACAGTCATTTAAAATGCAAGCCACTCCAGCAGAAGAAATTTGAATATGAACTTCATATTAGATAGTACTATTATATCAATGTTAAATTTCTTGATTTTGAGAATTGAACTATGGTTATGTTAAAAAAAATTCCACATTCTTAGGGAATATGTGCTGAAGGAATGATGAGTCATGACCTCTGCAAATTTCTTTCAAATGGTTCAACAGGATGATAATAATTATAAGAATAATGCTCTTAGCACAGGGAGATCAGCTTGGTGCTTTGTGACCACCTAGAGGGGTGGGATGGGGAGGGTGGGAGGGAGGGAGATGCAAGAGGGAAGAGATATGGGAACATATTGTATATGTATAACTGATTAACTTTGTTATAAAGCAGAAGCTAACACACCATTGTAAGGCAATTATACTTCAATAAAGATGTTTAAAAAAATAAAAAATAAAAAATAAAAAAATAAAAATAAAAAAAAGAATAATGCTCTATATATTTTATATGATGGAAAGAGCAAATGTGGCAAAATGTTAACATTGGGTTGAATTTAGGTGAAGGATATATGGGCATAAAATATAGGGTTCTTAAAACTTTTCTGTAGATATGAAAGTATTTTTAATAAAAATTTAATTGAGCGGAATTAAGTCTCTGTCTGATTCAAGAAGAACCCATATAAAATGGTACCCAGGTGGTACCTAAAGGAGCAATTGGTCTCTCAATGCTCCTTAGCGATTTCTTTCTTTATACCTCATTATTGCTGTATTGCATTTCTTCCAGTGGTTGTAAATTTCTAGCACACTCCTCAGAATCCCTAATTCTATCTATCCTAGTCACTCTGAACACATGACTCAGTGGCATTTCTTCACCTCTAGGTTAACCTGTCAGCAATATCTATTCTAACTACTGTCCCAGAAGAAATGTCTCCACCCTCCACCCCCTCCAAATGCAACCACATATTTTCCCTCCTGCAAGATCATCAGTGATGCTCACCCTTCCTGCCCCTCAGCCTCCTGCTGGTTACCCTCTCTTCCTGACCCTTGCCTGCTTCCCAGCATATATGTGTATATATGACCTCCTTTCACAATTTTTAAAGTATAAAGGTGACAATGAGCTGCTCCCCACCAAGAACTTGGAGGGAAAAAAAAAAGAAATGAGCTAAACTATGATCGTATATGGATCACATATTAACAGATTGAAGTGGAAATCTACAAAGTTACCTTAAATTGACAGAATGGTTCTAAAGCCATCCATAAAGACGTGGCTAAAATGAGATTAGTAATATTCACAAATATATTGAAACAATATGGTAATTACTTGAAAGATTAGTTTAGAAATATAGCAGAGGAAAAACAAAAACAAAACTATAGTGATAGAAAGCAGATCAGTGGTTGCCATGGGCTGGGAGTGGAGGGGGTGAAGGGAATTGACTGCAAAGGTCACAGAGAACATTTAGGGTGATGGAAATGTTCTAGATCTTGATCATTTTGGTGGTACATGACTACACACATTTGTCAAAACTCATTAAATTGTACTTTTAAAATTGGTTAATTTTACTGTAGATAAAATATAACTCAACAAAGATAATTTTAAAATTGAAGTTATTACATATAACAGTGTTTACTAGTGTTTATTAGTAGCAACAAGATTGGGAGGGCATATATCACAATTGATTACTACACACCTGTGAGCACGACACCCTGTCTGTGATGCCGAATAACAAGAATATGTGCTCCCTCCTGCTACACCCTCAGGGTCAACATGCCCTTCCCAGTCTGTGCTAGTTGCTTTGAAACTGCTTTCCTCTGGGAGCTTCTAGTTCTACACAGAAGGCTTGCTGCATGGTATCATAATAAAATTATCCTTCACTTTATTTGAATATATTGAGAATGCCCCTCTTATTCAGAGTGTACTCATGGCATTATAGCTTTTTCAAAGAGATAAAAGGACACAAACAAACCTTTTATTTGTTATCAGCTATTAACTCTCCCACACTGGGCTTTAAATTACCAGTAACAGTGGGAAAAGTCTGTCCTTCACTTTTCTTCTTCTATTTCTCAGGTGGGAGAGGGGGAGAAGACAAAGAAAAAAATGATCTAATTGCATCCAGAATGGATTTTTCTCTTTTGTTAGGCTCAAGTAACACACCCAGGAAATTCTAAATCCTAGAAGCTCGCTGTCAGCATCTGGTTCCCCAGAGACCAAGAGAATGCTTTTATT
The DNA here is from genome assembly GCF_965194805.1 of Balaenoptera borealis. NCBI lineage: Eukaryota > Metazoa > Chordata > Mammalia > Artiodactyla > Balaenopteridae > Balaenoptera > Balaenoptera borealis. Next base: position 34,067,289 of record NC_138875.1, read on the forward strand.
TAGCCGAAGGTTGCTATAGGCAGCCATCCACCCTCCTGGGAAAATACATCATTTTTTGAAAAAGTGTGAAAATGACTGCTAAAGGAAGGCGAAGCCCTAGTTACATGCCTCATTTCAGAGCCTTCAGCCCCAGCTGCAGCAGCCAAATAAGACAGTGATGACCCTGGGGATTCAGGAATTCAGTTTCTGTCTGACATCCTCACAACCCCTGGGCCAAATTGAGGAAGAACTGCTACTATCACCAGCTCAGAAAAGTCATCAATGGCAGAGACCCAATCTTGGCTCCAAAAGAGGTTTTGCCAGCCCATCACTCAGCTTCCACAGGCTGGACACTTCAGAGAACTGTGAGTGAACGCTGTCATAAAAGATGGCTCTAGACAAACAGCTGCAGGAAAAGCAAATCTCTTCTTCTTGCCTCAGCATCCAGCTAAACTGCCCAGCCCTGCCTGTCTGTGCTTCAGCTTAGTTCAATTCCTGACCCTGCATCCCTGACCCCCATCTGCCCCTTACCGTTTCTGCCAACTCCCTCCCCACCTCACCCCACATCCTGGCAACACCAAGACTGAACAGGTGCAGGCCCAACATGATTCAATCCCACTTTTTTATTCATAAATATGTTCATAGACCCTTACTCTTGCCTAAGTTTGCAAATAGTACTTTATTATATCACTTCTGCCATAAACGCAGTAAATTCTAAAGGGAAAAATTTCAGTGTCCCCTTCAGACCTTCCACAAGAATACTGGGTACAGGATAATGAGAGAAAGGAAACACTCAACCATTCTGAGCTGCAAATGCTGGGTGGGCAGCAGATCTACACACAAGCTAAACCACATCACAAGGTCTTTTGCACCTGCTTCTCAGCACGTACGATTCAACTTTGTGCCTTAAGCCATGTGCAAGTGGCCAGGGAGCTCCAGAATCCTTCACAAACACAGAAGGCTGCAACTATTACATCTCAGAGCCTGAGGCTCCTACACCACTACCACCTGTTCTAGGCAGGCCCGTCCCAGCTCTACTGCATCAAGGGTGCATCAAGATCCCCCAGCGATCAGCTGCTTCCTGAGCCCACCTGGACATGGGGAGGCACAGCAGACCCCTTCATGTTAAAGGGGGCCCAGACCTCACATACGTACTGAGCAATTTGGCTGAAATGGAAACATTCCAGTGAAGAAGCCCTATAGAAGCCCGAGGTACAATGTTTTTCCTCTGCTGCAGGCTGGAAGTTTGTCAGTTGTTTAAAATCCGCTTTGCATTGTGATGGAGTACTCTTGGGTTTTTTGGGGGGGCGTGGGGTGGGGGGAGTACTCTTGGTTTTCATTGACACTTTTCACTGCAAAATTGTGTCTTCCCTTTAGCGCTTCATTGTAAACCAATCCCATCAAGTTATGCGTGGGGGTTACTATGGATTTTCTTCCCAGTCTCAACCCCAATGGCCAGATACATACTAAAATATCACTTTTATCTTTCTTTTATATTATTATGGAGAAACATCTGTGGATTCCTTTGATCTAAAATATCACCTCCAAATTCATTGGCCAATCTTTCTCTGACCACCATTTCTTAGCACTTGCCTTCAGCTCCAGCTGGACAGTCTTACTCTCCTTTTCACTTTTTAAATTAAAGTGTAGTTGACTTACAATATTGTATTCATTTGAGGTGTACAATATAGTGAATCAATATTTTTAAAGGTTACATACCATACAAAGTTATTGCAATATTATTGACTATATTCCCTGTGCTGTACATTATATACCTGTGACTTATTTATTTTATAAATGGTAGTCTGGACCTCTTAATTCCCTTCACCCATCCCTCTGCCCCACTCCCCTCTGGCAACCATTAATTTGTTCTCTGTATCTGTGAGTGTCTTTCCATTTTGTTATATTTGCTTGCTTTCTTTTTTAGATTCCACATATAAGTGAGATCATGTGAGATTTGTCTTTGTCTAATTTATTTCACTTAGCATAATACCCTCTAGGTTTATCCATGTTCTTGCAAATGGCAAGATTTTGTTCTTTTCTATGGCTGAGTAATATTCCATTATATAAATACATATGTATATAAACATCTTCTTCATCCATTCATCCAACAATGGACAGTTAGGTTGCTTCCATAGCTTGGCTATTGTAAATAAAGCTGCAATGAATATTGGAACATTGTGGTGTATATATCTTTTTTAATTAGTGTTTTCCTTTCCTTAGGATAAATACCCAGGAGTGAATTGCTGGATCATATGCTAGGTCTATTTTTAATTTTTTGAGGAACCTCCATACTGTTTTCCATACTGGCTGCACCAATTTTATATTACCACCAACTGTGCACAAGCGTTCCCTTTTCTCCACATCCTTGCCAACACTTTTCATTTTTTTTTTTTTAAGCTATTTTTTTTAAATTTATTTATTTTATGGCTGTGTTGGGTCTTCGTTTCTGTGTGAGGGCTTTCTCTAGTTGTGGCAAGCGGGGGCCACTCTTCATCGCGGTGTGCGGGCCTCTCACTATCACGGCCTCTCTTCTTGCGGAGCACAGGCTCCAGACGCGCAGGCTCAGTAATTGTGGCTCACGGGCCCAGTTGCTCCGCGGCATGTGGGATCTTCCCAGACCAGGGCTCGAACCCGTGTCCCCTGCATTGGCAGGCAGACTCTCAACCACTACACCACCAGGGAAGCCCTTGTTATCTTTTTGATGATAGCCTCTCTGACAGGTGTGAGGTAGTATCTTACTGTGGTTTTGATTTGTATTTCCCTGATGACTATTGATGTTGAGCATTTTTTCATGTGTCTGATGGCCATCTGTGTGACTTCTTTGGAAAACTGCCTATTCAGATTTTCTGTCCATTTTTAACTGGGTTGTTTCTTTTTTTGATATTGAGTAGTATGAGTTATTTGTATAATTTTGATATTAACCCCTTATTTGATATATCATTTACAAGTATATTCTCCCATTCTCCCTTTTCATTTCGTTGATGGTCTCCTTCATTGTGCAAAAACATTTTAGTATGATGATGTAACATTTGTTTATTTTTGCTTTTGTTGCCCTTGCCTGAGGAGACATACCCAAAAAAAAATATTATGAAGACTTATGTCAAAAAGCATACAAACCATGTTTTCTTCTAGGAGTTTTACAGTTTTAGGTCTTACATTTATGTCCTTATTCCATTTTGAGTTTACTTTTGTATAAGGTGCAAGAAAATGGTCTAGTTTCATTCTTCTACATATCTAGTTTTCCAAAATCACTTATTGAAGAGACTTTTCCCCATTGTATATTCTTGCCTTCTTTGTCATAGATTAATTGACCATAAGTGTTAGGGTTTATTTATGGACAATCTATTCTCTTCCCCTGATTTGTGTCTCTTTTAGTGCCAGTACCATACGGTTTTTTGTTTTCTGTTTTAAACATCTTTGTTAGAGTATAATTGCTTCACAATGGTGTGTTAGTTTCTGCTTTATAACAAAGTGAATCAGCTGTACATATACACATATCCTATATCTCCTCCCTCTTGTGTCTCCCTCCCACCCTCCCTATCCCAACCCTCTAGGTGGTCACAAAGCACCGAGCTGATCTCCCTGTGCTATGCAGTTGCTTCCCACCAGCTATCCATTTTACATTTGGTAGTATATATAAGTCCATGCCACTCTCTCACTTCATCCCAGCTTACCTTTCCCCCTTCCTGTGTCCTCAAGTCCATTCTCTACGTCTGCATCTTTATTCCTGTCTTGCCCCTAGGTTCTTCAGACCTTTTTTTTTTTTTTTAGATTCCATATATATATGTTAGATATTTGATTTTCTCTTTCTGACTTACTTCACTCTGTATGACAGACTCTAGGTCCATCCACCTCACTACAAATAAGTCAATTTTGTTTCCTTTTATGGCTGAGTAATATTCCATTGTATATATGTGCTACATCTTCTTTATCCATTCGTCTGTCAATTGACACTTAGGTTGCTTCCATGTCCTGGCTATTGTAAATAGAGCTGCAATGAACATTGTGGTACATGACTATTTTTGAATTATGGTTTTCTCAGGGTATATGACCAGTAGTGGGATTGCTGGGTCATATGGTAGTTCTATTTTTAGTTTTTTAAGGAACCTCCATACTGTTCTCCATAGTGGCTGTATCAATTTACATTCCCACCAACAGTGCAAGAGGGTTCCCTTTTCTCCACACCCTCTCCAGAATTTATTGTTTGTAGATTTTTTGATGATGGCCATTCTGACTGGTGTGAGGTGATACCTCATTATAGTTTTGATTTACATTTCCCTAATGATTAGTGATGTTGAGCATCTTTTCATGTGTTTGTTGGTAATCTGTATATCTTCTTTGTAGAAATGTTGATTTAGGTCTTCTGCCAATTTTTAGATTGGGTTGATTGTTTTTTGATATCAAGCTGCATGAGCTGCTTGTATATTTTGGCGATTAATCCTTTGTCAGTTGCTTTGTTTGCAAATATTTTCTCCCATTCTGAGGGTTGTCTTTTGGTCTTGTTTATGGTTTCCTTTGCTGTGCAAAAGCTTTTAAGTTTCATTAGGTCCCATTTGTTTATTTTTGTTTCTATTTCCATTTCTCTAGGAGGTGGATCAAAAAGGATCTTGCTGTGATTTATGTCATAGAGTGTTCTGCCTATGTTTTCCTCTAAGAGTTTGATCGTGTCTAGCCTTACATTTAGGTCTTTAATCCAATTTGAGTTTACTTTTGTGTATTGTGTTAGGGAGTGTTCTAAGACACTGATGAAAGAAATTAAAGATGATACAAACAGATGGAGATATATACCATGTTCTTGGATTGGAAGAATCAACATTGTGAAAATGACTGTACTACCCAAAACAATCTACAGATTCAATACAATCCCTATCAAACTACCAATGGCATTTTTCACAGAACTAGAACAAAAAATTTCACAATTTGTATGGAAACACAAAAGACCCCGAATAGCCAAAGCAATCTAGAGAAAGAAAAACAGAGCTGGAGGAATCAGGCTCCCTGACTTCAGACTATATTACAAAGCTACATTAATAAAGACAGTATGGTACTGGCACAAAAACAGAAATATAGATCAATGGAACAGAATAGAAAGCCCAGAGATAAACCCATGCACATATGGTCACCTTATTTTTGATAAAGGAGGCAAGACTATACAGTGGAGAAAAGACAGCCTCTTCAATAAGTGGTGCTGGGAAAACTGGACAGCTACATGTAAAAGAGTGAATTAGAACCATACTGTTTTGATTACTGTAGGTGTGTAACACATTTTGAAGTCATAGAGTATGATACCTCCAGCTTTGTTCTTCTTTCTCAAGATTACTTTGGCTCTTTGAGGTCTTATGTGGTTTCATACAAATTTTAGGAGTATTTCTCCTAATTTGGTGAAAACTGCCATAGGTGTTTTAATAAAGATTGCACTGAATCTGTAGATTCCTTTGGATAGTATGGACATTTAAGCAGTATTAATTTTTCCCATCTATAAGCATGGTATATCTTTCCATTTATTTGTTTCATCTTCAATTTCATTCATCAATGTCTTTTAGTTTTCAGAGTACTGGTCTTTCACCTCCTTAGCTAAATTTATTCCTAAGTAGACTGACCCTTGAACAATGCTTTGGCTAAGGGCACCAACCCCACAACTCAATCAAAAATCTGTGTATAACTTTACAGGTGGCCCACTGTATCTGTGGTTTTGCATTCACAGATTCAACCAACCATGGATTGTGTAGTACTGTAGTACGTATATATTGAAAAAAATCATGTATAAGTGGACCCATGCAGTTCAAACCTGTGTTGTTCAAGGGTCAAGCGTATTTTATTCTTTGTGATGTGAATGTTAAAGGGATTGTTTTCTTGATTTCTCTTTCTGATACTTCACTATTATTGTACAAAAATTCAGCTTTAACATTTTTGTACATTAGTTAGAATAATCTATGTGAATTATTAGGCTATCTGATACTAGAGATCTAATTTTTGTGCCTCCTAATACCTTTCTTATTACCCTGACTTTTACATTAAATCAGACAGTTACATTGAAAAAAAAATGCAGCAGATTTTTGTATATTAATCTTGTATCCTGCAACTTTACTGAATTCATTTATTAGTTCTAATAGTTTGTGGGTGGTGTCTTTAGAGTTTTCTACATATATTATCATGTCATCTGAAAATAGTGACAGTTTTACTTCTTCCCTTCCAATTTGTATGCCTTTATTTGTTTTTCTTGTCTGATTGCTGTGGCTAGGACTTCCAATACTATGTTGAATAAGAGTAGTGAGAGTGAACATCCTTGTCTTGCTCCTGATCTTAGAAGAAAAGCTTTCAGCTTTTCTCTGTTGAGTATGATATTACTGGTGGGTTTCTCATAAATTGCCTCTATTGTGTGGAGGTATGTTCCCTGTGTACCCACTTTGTTGAGAGTTTTTATAATGAATGGATGTTGAATTTTGTTAAATATTTTTATGCATCTGCTGAGATGATCATGTGGTTTTAATTTTTTGTTTTTTTAATGTGGTATATCACATTGATTGATTTGAAGATATCAAATCATATTTGCATCCCTGTAATAAATCCCACTTGATCATGATGTATGATCTTTTTAATGTATTGTTGAATTTGGTTTGCTAATATTTTATTGAGGATTCTTGCATCTATATTCATCAGAGATATTGGCTTTTTTGTTTGTTTGTTTGTTTGTTTTTTGCAGTGTCTTTGTCTGGTTTTGGTATCAGGGTAATTCTGGACTCATAGAATAAGTTTGGAAGTGTTTCCTCCTCTTCAATTTTTTGGAATAGTTTGGGAAGCTACCTGATCGTGGACTTTTGTTTGTTAGGAGTTTTTTTTGTTTGTTTGTTTTTTTACTGATTACTGTAATCAGTCTGGTCAGATTTTCTACTTTTTCCTGATTCAATCTTGGAACATTATATGTTTCTAAAAGCTTATCCATTTCTTCTAGGTTGTCCAATTTGTTGGCATGTAATTGTTCATAGTATTCTCTTATGATTGTATTTCTGTGATTTTGATTGTAAGTTCTTTTTCATTTCTAATTTTATTTATTTGGGTCCTCTCTCTTTTTTCTTGATGAGTCTGGCTAAAGTTTTATCAATTTTGTTTATCTTTTCAAATAGTAGCTCTTAGTTTCATTATTGTCTCTTTCTCTCTCTTTTTTTTTCTTTTTTTAATCTCTGTCTCATTTATTTCCACTCTGATCTTTATTATTTTCTTCCTTCTACTAACTTTGAACTTTGATTGTTCTGTTTTTTCTAATTCCTTTAAGTGTAAAGTTAGCTTGTTTATTTGAGATTTTTCTTGTCTTTTGAGGCAGGCCTGTATCATTACAAACTTCCCTCTTAGAACCTCTTTTGCTGTATCCATACATTTTAGAAAAATGTGTTTCTATTTTCATTCATCTCAAGGTATTGTTTTATTTCCTCTGATTTCTTCACTGATCCATTGGTTTTTTACTAGTATGTTATTTAGTCTCCAGGTGTTTGTGTTTTTTTCCAGTTTTCTTTCTGTAATTGATTTCTAGTTTAACACAATCATAAAAGATACTTGGTATAATTTCAGTCTTTTAAAATATATTGAGACTTGTTTTGTGGCCTCCTGGAGAATATTCCATGTGCACTTGAAAAGAATGTGTATTCTGCTGTTTGAGGATGGACTGTTCTGTAGATATCTATTAAATTCATCTGTTTATTATGTCATTTAAGACCAATGTTTCCTTATTGATTTTCTATCTGGATGATCTATCCATTGATGTAAGTGGGGTTTTAAAGTCCCCTACTACTTTGTAGTATTATCAATTTATCACTTTATGTCTGTTAATATTTGCTTTATATATTAGGTACTTCTATTTTTGATTGGCCTTTTTATCATTATGTAATGCCATAATTTGTCTTTTGTTATAGTCTTTATTTCAAAGTCTGTTTTGTCTGATGTGAGTATTGCCACCCTAGCTTTCTTTACATTTCCATTTGCATAGAACATCTTTTTATAATCCTTTACTTTCCTTTTTTTTATGGTTTACTTATTTATTGTATTGTATTTATTTATTTATTTTAATTCCTTTATTTTTTTTCAGTTATACATATACATGTATCCATTGTTTTTCAAATTCTTTCCCCAGGGAACTCTGCTCAATATAATCCTTTACTTTCAGTCTGTGTGTGTCTTTAGCTCTGAAGTGAGTCTCTTGCAGGCAGCATGTAGATGGGTCTTGTTTTCTAATCCACTCAGTCACCCAGTGTCTTTTGACTGGGGCATTAGTCTATCTAAATTTAAAGTGATTATTGTTAGGTATATACTTATTGCCATTTTGTTATTTGTTTTTGGTTGTTTTTGTAGTTCTATGTTATTTTCTTCTTCTTTTAGGCTCTTCCCTTGTGGTATTTAAATTTTCTTTAGTGTTATGTTAGAGTTCTTTTTTCTTTGTTTTTTTGTGTATCAATTATATATTTTTTCATTTGTAGTTACCATAAGGTTCATATATATCAATATCTATATCTATATATTATATACATATTATATATATGCACACACATTTGATTTAAACTGATAGTTATATGAGTTCAAACACATTTAAAAATCTTACATTTTTTACTTCCCTCCCAATGTTTTGTTTTTGACATCATATTTTACATTTTTTATGTATTTATTGTAGTTACAGTTGATTGTATGACATTTGTTTTTTAACTTTCATACTAAGTTTTTAAATAGTTGACCCACTGCCTTAATATATATATTGCCTTTACCAGTGATATTTTTTTCCTTCATATATTTTCTTATTTCTTGTTAGAGCCTTTTATTTTTCACTTAAAGAATACCCTTTAACATTTCTTATAAGGTAGTTTAGTGATGATGAACTCTTTCAGTTTTTGCTTATCTGGGAAAATTTATCTCTCCAATTCTGAATGAAAAACTTGCTGGGTAGATTATCCTTGGTTGTAGTGTTTTTCTTTTGGCACTTTAAATGTATTATGCTACTCCCTTCTGGCGTGCAAAATTACTGCTAAAAAATCAGCTGATAGTATTATGGGGGTTCCCTTGTATGTGACTCTTTGTTTTTCCTTTGTTGCCTTTAAAATTCTCTTTACCTTTAAATTTCACCATTTTAATTATGATATGTCTTGGTGTACATTTCTTTGGGTTTATCTTTTGGGGAGCTCTCCATGCTTCCTGGAGTTACATATCTGTTTCCTTCCATAGGCTAGGAAAGTTTTCAACCTTTATTTCATTGAATTTGTTTTCTTCCCCCTTTATATCCCTCTTCTCCTTCTGGGACTCCCATAATGTAAATGTTATTATGCTTGATGTTGTCCCAGAGTTCCCTTAAACTATCTTCATTTTTTAAAATTCATTTTTCTTTTTGCGGTTCTGACTGGGTAATTTCCACTATTCTATCTTCCAGGTCACTTATGCATTCTTCTGTATCACTTAATCTGCTATTGATTTCCTCTAGTATGTTTTTCATTTCAGTTATTATATGCTTCAGCTCTGATTTTTTAAAAATGTTTTCTAATTCTTTCTTGAAGTCTTCACTGTCCCTCTCTTCCTCTCCTGAGTTCAGTGACCATGTCTATGACTGTTACTTTGAACTCTTTATCAGGTAAATTACTTATTTCTGTCTCATTACAGTTTTTTTTCTGGGGTTGTATCTTGTCCTTTCATTTGGGAAATATTCCTGTCTTCTCATTTTGTTTGACTTTCTGTGTTTGTCTCTATGAATTAGGTGAAACAGTTGCATCTCCCATTCCTTTGTGTAGGAGCATCCCTATGCAGACTGCATATGCCCAGTATTTTTGACAGGAGGGCTGGAGCTAAAGCAAGTGGGCGCTGGGGCTTTTTCTGGGGTACATGGCTGTCTCCTTGGCCAGGTGGGCTGGAGCTGGAGCCCGATGTGGGCCAGGGCTTCTCCCAGGGCATATAAAAAACCACTGCCTTGGTGGGGAGAGGGTTCGAAGTGGAGCCTGGCTCAGACCAGGGCTTCTCCCAAGGTATGCTGAAGACTACCACCCTGGCCGGATGGGGCTGGAGCTGGAGTCTGTTGTGGGCCAGGGCTTCTCCAGAAGTGTGCTGGAGCCAGAGCCAGATGCAGACTGTGAGTCATGTTGGGGTGGCCTTGGCAGGCCAGCTAGAGTGCCAGGTGCTTTTCAACATGCTGCCCCTGTGCTGGGACTCAGAGTGAGTGAGTTTGTGAGTCTCAGTTTCCTACAGTCTTTCCCAGTCATAAGCCCCACTGGTTTTCAAAACCCATTAAGGGGTCTCATTTCCCCAGAGCCAGTGTGCAGGGCTGGAAAGCCCAATGTGGGGCTCAACATCCCTGCTCCTTATGAAGGACCTCCGAGTTTGTGATATCCCCTTTCTCTTTGGGATCACCCATTGAGGGTGTGGGTTCTGACTGGATTATTTCTCTCCCCTTCATACCTGTCTAAATATGGTTTTTCTTTAGATCCTTAATTGTAGAAAAGCTGTGCTGCTAGTCTTCAGGTTGTTCTCAGAGAGAGTTGTTCTATATGTAATTGTAGTTTTGGTGTGTCCATGGGAGGAGAGTCTTCTTACTTGATCCCATTTCCAGACCTACTCACTTTCACCAACCACTTTCATCATTACTTGTATCTTTCCTCCCACTCCAGTTTCCACTCTTCCTACCTCCGGTTAAAACAAAACAAAACAAAACAAATGAACAAGCAAACAAAACTACATGCCCATTTTTTATTACCCAGTACAAGACTTAGGTTGTCTGTGAAGCTTCCGTGAAATTTCTTCAGCTGGTGCTCTCTTTCCCTCCTTTTCTAGTGTCCTGATACATCTGATCCACATCACATAGGTTAGCACTTCACTGTTTGAAAATTATTTCATGGGTGTGTGAACTTTGAAACATATCCTACATCACTCTAGCACCTGGCAGACTGCTAGACATGTATAAGAGGCTTCCCTACTTATTTCTAGGCTGAAATAATTTTCTAGGCTGAAAGCTGTTTCCAGCTACTTCCTTATACCTGTGGGGGGGGGGGGCGGAACAAAAACAAAACCAAAAAAACCTACACCTAATCCACTCAGAGTGATGCTCAAAATTCAATAATCATCTTGTGAAATATTCCCATTCCCCATGCAATTTGACACTTTTCCCAGGAGAGTATCTCTCATCTTCTATGTTGCTAACTCTACTGCTTTGACAAATAGAGTTCACCCAGAACTCCCTTCAAATCATATTTAAACCTTCACACTTTCAGCAAAAACTCTGGGCTGTATCTCATTGAGCCAGTCAGCTTCACTAATTTGTAACCAATTTTTGATTTACTAAATGCCAGTGTTCAGCTAGAAGAGAGATGGAAAAGCCCCAGGTGACTGCTGACCTTCTGATTAGAGGAATAAGATAACCATACCCAATTTCATATTCATATATCTATAGAGATTAGGTATGAAAAATTTTCCCCAGGGTTAGAAAGAAGAAGGAAAGCATAAGGACCAAAAATGGCATTTGGTTAAAGGACTTATGAATTAATAGGAGAGACTTATTATAACCTTCAAAATGGATAAGAAATATGCTGGTGCTGGGCTTTTCTGAAAACTTGAATACCATTCTGAGCAGGCTAGTTCTAGCAGGGGACTTTTATCTTCTAAAAAGTGGAATATACTATAAACAATAAGGGATTTTGCTCGCAATGAGAGGTACAGGTGACTACTACTCCTAAAGTGTTGTGGAGAGCAGGGCCAGCTCTGGCACAATTGTGCAGTATAAGGGGTTTGGTTTGGTTCTTCTCTGTCTTCCTCCATGTGTGCAGACCTGTCCTAAATCCTCTCCCTAGTCTTTTCATGGACATCTCCCATATTAACCACCTCAACCCTTGTAACTTTTTCCTCCCTTTTATGCTTCCTATCACAAACTCGCTCCAGCCCTGTGTGAGATTCACTGTTATCAATGGAGAGATGATTTGCTGTGTGTTCTTCCCAGAGCATATGCATTTGAACAGGGGGAAGACTGACATACCCAAGGGACTGAGTTTCTAAAAGACATTTTGGCCTTGAGGGTTCTCTAAACACAAATTACATTGTAGACCACTTGGCTTTTAAGACAGCCCTTGGAAACTGATTAGAGTGGGGTCGTGGTGCACAAGCCAGGCTCTTTGAAATGACTCTGAGGAGAAGCATCAAAAACATGCAGAAGAGGGCTTCCCTGGTGGCGCAGTCGTTGAGAATCTGCCTGCCAGTGCAGGGGACACAGGTTCGAGCCCTGGTCTGGGAAGATCCCACATGCCGCGGAGCAACTAGGCCCGTGAGCCACAATTACTGAGCCTGCGCGTCTGGAGCTTGTGCTCCACAACAAGAGAGGCCACGACAGTGAGAGGCCCGCACACCGCGATGAAGAGTGGCCCCCACTTGCCACAACTAGAGAAAGCCCACGCACAGAAACGAAGACCCAACACAGCCAAAAATAAATAAATAAATAAATAATTTAAAAGAAAAAAAAAACATGCAGAAGAGCTGCATCTAGGACAAGTCAGGGCAGGTGGCTGGTCACAGGGACTGGCTGGACTGGGGGAAAGTAAGCAAGGGGAATTCTGGTGAAGAACCATTTGGTAACGAGTCATGTAGATGCCATGTCTGACTCATAGCTTGTGGGGAGGGAGGGCTTCTGTCTGTTCCAGAGGGGCCCCTGGGAAAATCACAATAATAAGCAGCCTCAGTGGGGAACCAAGACTTTCTGTACAGTTAGGATAGCCAGAATAATGACAGAAAGATCTCAGAACTTTCCCCTTCTTTAAGTAAAAAATGAGTACTTTCTATTTATATATGTCCCAAGGAAATGCATAATTTCATCTTCAATCATATTCAGTCTTCCCTTTTGCTATTAATCTATTTTTATATTCACTGTGGACTAGTAATATTTCTACTTCAGAGGTTCTCTAAAAAGATTGCACTGTCATTAGAGGTTGCATGTATGGGGGAATAATGTGGAAGGAGTACAGATGTGGTACAATGCCAGGGGTATTTGTGGACTGGAAAACACAACAGCCAGCAGAGACTGCATGAGATGTGTTAGAAAGAGTCAAGGGATGACACTGGAAGGTCATGTATGAGTCCACATGCCAAGAGGATTCACTGTTGGATAAGGAGATTGTTGCAAAGCCAGCTATGCACCTTCCCCTGTGAACCTCATTCAGCCCACAAAGCAACCCCATGAGGCTGGTGTTTCACTACTCCTCATTTACAGATGTGAAAACTGAGGCTCAGAGATACTAAGTACCTTGCTCAAAATGAAGAGAGCAAGCCAGTGACAGAGCTAGGATTTGAACACTCTCCTCCTCCACACCTCACTCTGTTCAGCAGGTTTTTGAACACTGGAGACATTGAAAGAAGGATTTGGAAACATACATAGGGATGTTAGTTGAATTATGGGAGACCATAAGCCTTAGGTGGCATGGGAAGACTCATCTACTTATCCACTGCTTTAGAGAAAGTTTTAATTTGACATTACCAATAAAAAAGTATTAAATCCTAAAAGACTCTAAGAGGAGTGATTTCATACTCTTGAAAGGTAATGTTTTCTTATTTTCTGTTGTTCTTATTGTTAGGGTTGTCTGATCATTAGTCTTACGTAAGTCCCTCTAGGAAGGAAAAAATTCCTCCTGTTTAACTGAATGATAAAACAAATGCCTCCACTGCCATTTTTATTTATGGTGTAATCAGCTCAGCTCCCCAGAACATGCTATAGACTCACTGCCTTTTCAAAATATGGACCATCTAAGCTTGTATATGTTCGATAACACTCTAAATGTGTTTATTCAAGCACTCTTCTCCTAATTATTATTTTTGGGTGTATTTCAAGGGACATTTAATCCATCTCTGAGTCATTTACTTGAGCTCATTCAAATCATTCAGAAATAGACTGCAAGAAATATTTGCTTTTTAGGTAGTATCAGAATCACCACATACCTTAAAATTTGGTGCATTGGCCAAGATAAAATGAAATTGCAGTTTTTAAGTGAATTTTTGAACTATGAGGTTGAAAGAACAGATTGTTAGCAGACAACAATTACTTCTTAACTTTATTTTATATGCTAAAATTTGAAGTCACTCCACAACATTTAGGAGCATACAAGAGACCAAGGAATGAGTTAATTTTGCTGGCTGCTTAAGTACTCATGGCACCATCTCTTCTGCCCTGTATTTGTGTCCCTGGGTCAGTATTCATGTTTTTGCCCTGAGGGCAAACTGCTCTTTTCTACATACAGCACATTTCCACATGAACCTCTTAGGGAAAGTCAGTATTTGATAAAGAAAATCCAAGTCAGAAATAAATCATAATATTAAGTTACAGAGGGGGAACATTGAATACTGAACAACTGGTATACCAAGATAACACAATTTAGGGCAGCTGTAAGTAAAATCCAGGTCAGCATCAGGAAGCCATGTAGGGTGTTCCTTGCTGAAAAGAGAGTTACTATGTAAATCAGAAATCAAGTGAAGAGTACATGCAAGCTATTTATCCCACCTGAAGATCAGTTAGTCTTCTTAGAGCCAAACAAATTATATTTTTCTCTGTGATGTTGGCAGTGATAAATAAAAATTAGTGATCTCTCAACAGGGATGTGTCCTCCAACCCTGTTATTGAAATTGTTGAAAAAAATATAAAAAGCCCTCAGTAGAATAATGCAACAGCCAGGGGTAGATCTCAAGATATTTTAGATATGGGGCATAATATAAACTGAATATCTGGTTTTTTTCTTTGGATTTATGGACAGCCACAAACGTTCTAAGGGGCAAGGGTGATCTTTTCATCCCAGGTTAAATTTTTCTGCTGGCCATACAGCAAATTATCCAATCTCTCCAGTTTGATGTATCAAGTCCTGAATGGCCTGGCCCATCTTTAGTTCTCAAACTCTCTTCCAGCCACTCACTTACAAGCAGACCAAATTTTCCAGAGTAGACTATGATCTTTTGGATTCTGTGGCACATCCAACTGGGAAATCTTTTTTTCTCCTCTATGTCCCATAACATTTTACTAATCTAATCAGACTGGCTGACTAGAGGCCACAGTTTAGTTATCTTTATACTTCTAAGCCCAAGCAAAGGGCCCAGAACCCACTAGAAACTGCTAGATAAATATTTTTAGTATGATGAATAAAAAGCTTCATGACATGACCTAGTAATCAAAATTTTCCACAACATTTTCAGCCAAGAGGGATCGAATACAATTTTCAAGGCTTTGAAAAAGAACCTACCTCACCACTCATTTTATTAATACTCTTGTTACTTGGTTAGGGGTGAGGCCAAAACTTTGCACATATTCTAAGAAATATCATTGCAAGTCTGGAAATGGAAAAAAATTAACACAAGCCCACAGCTGGAAGCTGGATGATGACTTCTCAGCTGATGCCTGCATTTGATGTGAAGGGGGAGCTTGCAGAAACTCCAGTGCTCAGATTCCACAGTTATATAGGCACACTTATTTAAGAAATATGTTAAAGATCAAGCTGAAGTTACTTGCTGTAAATGGATGCTGTATTGAAATGACTCTTGGGGAATTTTAACTTTTTATCTTGGCAACTATCCACAAGTTGGCAAATATTCACTGATACTTACTATGTGTCTGTGTATGGGGCCAAACACCAACAGTTTTCCTACACTGGTAGTCCCCAAAATTCCAGAACTACAATTTTTTTCAGTAGAAATAAGAAACAACTCTTTTTCAGAAAGCACAAATTAAAAACCAAATTAGGAGCTTTTACATTTTGAGGATATTATGGAGACTATCCTGTGCAATTTTGAAGTAATTTGAAGATATTGTGCTATCAGACAGGCCAATGTCTCCATCATTGTCCTCTATTGAAAGAGGAAAAATCAATTCTTCTTCCCAGCATCTTGCCTTCCTAAATCCTGCTGAATGTATGCGGTAGCAATCTTCTTTGGAGAGATTTTATCATGGTGGGAAGGGGGCATTGCCAATACAGTGGCATGAATAACTATTAAAAAAATATAAGCTGAGAACTCAGAGGGAAATCTATTCTGACAAGAATCTCCTGAGAGGAATTATCATTTGCTTAAAGAGTTAAAACCTTCCCTCCCCACTGCATCCCCTATATGTTGCCTGGTCATGAGGAAACCTTCATGAAGAAGGCCAGATGAAGTGATTAAGCCTTTCTCCAAATTAATCATGGATTCTTTAGGCTTTGCCTTTCTGATAAGCAAGGGGAGTTGCAACCCAGTTCTATCTTGCAACAGGAAATAAAATTGCTTTTCTCAGAAGTGTGCATCCCCAGGGCCTTTGTGATGAATCAGTTTTCATAGATTCCTTCTTTGACCTTATTAAGGACAGACACAGCAGATAATTTTAATAATGCAGCCTTCAATAGATCCAGGGTATTTCTTCCAAAGGCTGCATAGCTGAAAACACTAATTAATGTTGTTTCTTTGGGAAGGGAGCTGGGGAAGTAGTCAGAAGGTAGAATAGTTTTACCAGAGCTTGGATGATAAAATGCTGGCCTTAATTTTCCTTTTTCTTATCTGTCTCCTCACACTATGAATCAAATGCAGCACATCTAGCCTGGCCTGTGGAACCATAACCAGCCAACAATCAATGGATTCCTAATGAGAACATCCAGCCAAGCAGCCACAATAATCACCTTTTGGACAATCAATATAGAAGAAAATGTGAAAAGAGTTTGATATCAGGTATTTCTCTAATCCTCACTAACCACCCCTAATTAGAGGGGTATGGTATGAATCCCAGGGATCTTTGGTAAGTAGACATTACTGGAATCCTTTCAAATAATTACAGGATTAAGATGCATGAACCACATGGCCTGGGATATATGAAATAGCAGGGGCTGAGAACCACATGTAGATTTGAAGGGAGGAGCCTCTATCTTTCCTTGATGCTAGATATGACAAATCAAGTGCCCAGTTTAATTAACCTTACCAGAAACAAAGATTTGAAAGAAAAAAAAGTGTATTTGTTCAAAATATCAACCCATAACTACAACTAAAGCAACAACCAAAAAAATTATGCTACCTCCTTCCCAACAGCCAGAGAAAGAGCCAGTGATTGACTGAGGTCAGTTTCAGCCAGACACCCAAGTTTCACATGCTGGCTGCAAATCGCTCTCAGAGCCTGCTGTGCCGTTCCTGGATTATTCTGCTGCGGCACACTCCTTTTGAAGCAAGAACTCTGACTTCCGCTCAGCACTGAGTGCAACAGAAATCAAAGTGTGGAAAGTGCTTTTTCTGAACTCTACATATGCAGCAGAATGAAATAGAGGTTCTGCCACCAGCTGTGTGACATTTGCCAAGTCATCTAACCTCCCTGAGCCTCAGTTTCCTCATCACCAAAATGAGGGTGTGATAAACACACAACCTCCTCTCATATCTAAATTCAGAGTCTACAGGGATCTAAACAGCCTGCTTATAGTTTCATTTTTACTCGAGAGTTAATTCTTTTCACTATGAGCTGCAGCTGAACACTTGGCAGATCTGACCCTGCTGTCCCTCGAAAGGAAGCATGAAGCCAAATGGGAAATAGCTAGGGATGGTGAAAAAAAACAAAAACAAAAACGGATAAACAGTAGAAAATCAGAATATTTTGGCTGTTTTCAAATCCCACATCTATATGATGGATGTCACATAAACAATACATTCAGATAATTCACTGAAGGGTTTCTTTTTTGTCCTAATGTTTTGGTATTGTACAGACCAAATCAACCCAAATTACACTGCTAGCTCCCATTTCACTCTCTATTGCTCTTATCAAGGAGTGAAAATAAACACTCTGGTTGCTGCAAAAAGTCACAAACTAGTGAGAACCAAGACATTAACTAAGGAACTTGGAACATATCACTTCTTCCAGGTGTTTCATTTCTGTTTGGTATCCAACAAACTGGAGCCAGATCCTGTACCTTGGAAGAATCAAAAAATGGTTAAATGATGTAAGTATTTTGATTCAAAGGCCTTTTTAGATCACTGCACATGGGGCCAGTTCAAGGAGGTACAAGTTGAAGGGTAGCAGAATATGCCAGCCCAAAATATGTCATTTAGGAATATTAATTATTTTGAGCTATAAGCACTTGAAAAACAACTGCAGGGTGATGGTTTCTCTGAACTCCCCTTATCTGCCTAAAGACAGATCTTCCAAAAGGAACTCAATTGTCATAAATCCCCTTCCCAGGAGTTTCATCCACCAGAGAAGATTGACTTTTATCATGGGAGAGGAGACTAGAAGTCGACACCACACCCAGACACACTTTGTCACAAAATGTCATACCCCTCAATCTATTCTAAGAGCCCATTCATCTTTCCAAAATCATTTACTCTCCCCTAAGAAGCCTACACGTCCTCCCTCCTTTCTCTCTAAGATGGTATTTAATCCTGAACTCTAAAGCTACTTCTTCGAGCTATTCATTTTTTCTTGGGTACTTCCCATGATTCACAAACTAATAAACTTCTGTTTTTCTCTTGTTAATATGTTTTAGTACAGGAGTCTCGGTCAAGAACTCAGAGGGTGGGGGGAAATTATTTTTCCTCCCCTACAAAGCTTTGTGGGATGCAGCCTGGGTTCAGATTTTATGAAATCAGAAAAGTACTGGGTCAGCTAAGAGTGACCAGTGGGTAGCTAAATTCTAAAAGATCCCATTTTTTACATCCTCCTGCCTAGGGTTACCATATAAATTTTCTGCTAGTCAGGACACTTTTGAGACTGAAAAGGGACTTTATTAATAATTATACCAGGTCAACAGGAGCAAATGAGGACTGAGTCAGGCAAACAGAGCTATGGTCACCCTACTCATGTCCCATAATCTGAAGGTTCTGAGTAACTAAAAATCACCGACCTCTCCAAAACATTTGAAGATTCCCCAACCAAGAATTCAAGGACTACAGCTGTGTTGTATTTTTTGTATTCGATCCTTCCCTCCTTCCTTCTTCCCCCTGTCTTTTCCTCCCTCCCTTCTTTCCTTCCCTCATTCCTTCCTTCCTTCCTTCCACCAGTATGTATTTAGCACTACTAGATACTAGTTCCTGTGCAGAAACTGACTGTAAATCAGAAATGGTCTCTGCATTCATGGGGCAGATGGTCTGAGGGAATACCAACATTAATAAAATAATCACACAGAAAAACAACTGAATTATGAAAAGGCTACAAACAAGGTTCTGGTGCACAGTGCTTAGGATATGTATATACATCACACAGTACTCAATTAAGAGCCAATAAGTATGCTGGGATGCTGCTGCAAATAATGAGTCATGATGGTCATCCCAATGAAGGCACCATCTCTCTGCTGTTTAAGCCATATGGACAACTGAATGCTCCCTAAGAAACCTTCACTTTCCAAATTTGTTTTCATTAATCCCAAGGGTATCAAGGTTCTGCGATTTGGTCTTCAGTTTAAAATAATGCCATAATTTCAGTCACTTTTATCCCCCACATATTTGGGTAACTTGGAGACAACCAAGGCTTTCCACCTCAGAGGCAAGGAAAACAATTGTTTTGTTCATAATATGGTTGAGGAAATAAAAAAATTTGGCTTAATGTCTTTCCTCCTTGAAAAGCAGGCACTCTATAAGTATATGTATGTGGATGTAAAATTGCATCATCACAGAGCTGAAGGCAGAAATTCTCAGACACCACTGGAGAGGAAAAAAATCCTTCACCAAACTCAACTAATAGAGGTTCAGTATTTACAGGCTTTATTTTGAACAAGTGTATAAGCATAGACTATGCCTTAGTAATAGTGCCTTTAAATCAAGAGCAAGATGCACTAGCATTTACCCAGAATACTATGGTGCATCCAGAAAAAAATAAAGCCTGGACTCGAACTGGCCCCTTAACCACACCAGTTAGGATCATTACCAGTTCCTCTGACAGATGAACTGGGGACCAATTTCAGGACATTTTGCTTTTAACCAGGTGATATACATTGCAAATAGTCATTTTTTCCCCTAGCAAAAAAATTTTTTATTGTCTTTTTAAGTCTTAGTTTAACAAAATAAGAGATCCCTTTGATTTATTTGAACTAATCAACTCCATGTTAACATTAGAGGCAAGATCCAGGTATGTGGATACCCAGGTAAGAAGAGCCTTGACAAATTGTTTTAATTGGCCTAATTTCTACCTGGATGGCCAACCACTTTCAATAGCCCATAGCACATTGGTATTGTAGTCAATAATTTTTATAAAACCATTCTAAGGTAGAAAATATTAAAATTTCTATTTATATTTCTATAATTTCTTTCTACATTTTATAATGTTCATATTAGAATAGCAAAGCATGTTGTGTTATGAATAAGTAAGGATAATTGGAATGCATGTCAAAAAGTGTTTAGTGCTGGGATGTGAGATTTAAAAAGCTGGCAGCCATTGCTCTATACTAGCAGATCCTTAAAACTGGATTATGTCTTACTTTGCCCAGCTAAGTTGTTAGAAAACAGCAGACTGTCCATTGAAATGAGAGGAGGGAAAAGAAGGATGAAGGGAAGGGCTCTTGGCTAGTATCTCCATATCGAGAAGACATGTTTAGGTTACAACCATATGTCTACATGTGCATTTTTGTAAAGTGCCTGTGTTTATTATGAACAAAGTTCATTCTTTATTTTGCAACATCTAAGCTTTTTAAACATCCTGAGATGACAATGTATGATAAAAAGTAGAGCTAGTGAATTAACCAATTTGTAAATATCTTTGTAAAAATAATTGATAGAAAAGCAGCATCTAGGACATGGAATTGTTAAACCATCTCTGAGTCAGGACTTGTTCATTATGTTGGCAGCAGAGGGGCAGAAGGAAGTATAAAGGGAGGGATGTATGCAGCTGTGTTCATATTTACATTTTGATGATAACCATTGATGTGTGTGCATCTATTTTGGCTCTACTACAGGAGTACATTGTTGAGTAATTCAATGGAAACATACTTCCTTGCTAATATTTTAATGCTACAGATGGGATAATGAATTCTCTTAGAAACACTAAAAAAAAAAAAAGGAAAAGAAAGTAGTAGACAGTTAATAAATGTATGTTGAATAAAAGAATGAATGAAGTAATAAGTGCACATAGCTATGACCTTTGTTTTCCCATACTCTGTATCAGCCCATTTTTATCGATTAAACATAAAACCTGATCATAAGTAACAAGTTCAGTGAGGTCAGTTTTCAGGCTCCTTCCATACAGGAGACGCAGCCTGACCTCACCACCCTCTCATCTGTCACCAGATCCCTTTGGAGGAGGCCCTGATACCTGCTAAAAAATGTTGGCTCTTCTCATTTTCAGGCTCACTACAGCACAGACAGCCTTGAACCTTATTGTACTGGGAAAGGAGGAATCAGTTGGAGAAACTTTTAGCCTCTGAGAAGGAAGGCAGATGTCTTGTGGAGACTGAGAAAACTTTATCCAGTCCAAAGCACACCTCTCTTCCCCCCTGGCATAACCCTGTCCTTTCCCACTCTGCCTCATTCTGGCTTTGTTGTGATGCCCACAAGCAATGGGGTGTGGCTTTTGCTTTCTTAACTCCCCTCTGCTTTTATTCTCCCTTCCCCACCTGTGAGAGACCCTCAAGAAGGAATGCTCTGCGGAGGAATAAAAGAATGAGGACAATATTCATGAACCAACTGATATGGAAAGATTGCCAATAAATACTGCATAATAACAAAAAGCAAGACACAGAATGTTGTATATGGACTATGGGGAAAATATATATAAAAAAGAAACACTGAAATGATAAACCAGAAGCTTTTAAATGATTACATGAAATTGGTGAGGGGGAAATGAAAGCAAGACTTTTTTGTATATACACTATATATTGTTTTGACTTTTTAATTATATAGACATATTAACTTTTAAAGAAAACTAAATTAGAAAAACACCTCAAATTGAAACAAATGAAGCTATCTATATATCAAATTGGTAACAGTGAAAAGATTTCATTGAAAGGACTTGAAAACACAGTATTTTTTTTTTTTTTTTTTTTTTTTGGCCATGCAGCTTGAAGGGTCTTAGTTCCCCAACCAGGGATTGAACCCAGGCCATGGCAGTGAAAGTGCTGAGTTTTAACCACTGGACCACCAGGGAATTCCTGAAAACACAGTATTTTGACTGTGAATACTTATGATATTATAATATTATAATACATTATGAGATATTCTTAGGAAAAAAGAACCATACCGAAAAAAAAAAAACAAGAAAAAAAAAACCCACTTTGTTGGTTTTTAAAACTGGCATCGTTATTTTCAAACTTTTAAAAATATATTGCATATCAAAACAAATTATTATGTTAATTATGTTTTATTAATCAAAATTTCAGTGTAAAACAAAGAACACAAATATAAAATAAGAAAAAGTGAAAACACTCTGACGTAAATATTTTAATTTAAATTATAAATGATAACTCATGACTTTTTAAATATATATTTAAACACTTTGAAAACTTCTAGAAGTGATGTAATCTCAACAGCAATTAACAGCCCTTGTGCCCAGGCTGTGGCTTCTATTACCGTTCTCCATGGAAAGAAACCAAGGCTCCTTGGAGAAATGGTTGATTCCAGTCTAAGAGGGAAAGGGAACAGGTAAATCTGGGACCTCTTTTGCCAGAAAGCAAATGTGCCTGCAAAGATTCATGGGGTTATGTCAAACATCTGGGAGCCAATATGGAGAAGGTACCACTGGTCAAAGTTGAGACAATTTAGACCTCAAAAGAGAATAATGAGTTTAGTGGATTGAAACAGATTGAATCAATGAAGAATCAATGAGTGCATAACGATACTATAAAAAAGAAAGTCATAGAAAACTCATTTGTCACTATTTGAGGTAGGTAATAACACAACTCCTCTCTGAAGATTGGGAAATAAAGGAAAAGAATTGATCATTTATCTTGCCTTTCTGGCAGGAATTGGGTTTCAGGGTAATAAAATAGCCCACTTGGTGAGCTAAAGCTCTTCTTTACATAGGAATGTCAGCTAACAAATGAAGGAGTGGTGGAATTGTAAAAACATTTTAGAAACTCTAATTAAATTAACTGCTTCAGGCAAGGTTTATCAATTGGTGTCAAAACCAGTAGGTGAATGTTTTGTACAGTAATACATTCATATAGTGCAAAGTAATACTACACAGATTACTTTCTAGTCCCAAGAGAAAAACATAATTTACAATGGAGGGACTGAATTGCCCTTATTAAATTTAATCTAGAGGCCAATATTAGTATCACTAATGATGGGTCAACCAAATATTATGTGTCTTCTGGAAAACTACAATATTATATACCTAAAATCAACTGAAAGCCAGAGATGTTTAACTTGAATCCATTAAGCCTTTTGACATAACCTCCAGTATAACAGAAATATGTGGGCTATATTACATCACAGCCAGACAAAGGCAGAAGGTAGTACATCCTACAGGGCAACTGACTTGTTCTTTTTAACAAGTCAGTGTCATACAAAAAAAGCAACAGGGGTGTTATGCTGGATTAAAAGATACCAGAGGCAAAGGTGTGCTGGTAAATGTTTCACACCCAGTCCAGAGTGATAGGGATTTGCAGTGTTTGCTGATTTCCATGTTGTAAACAGCCCCACCAAGGTAATTTCAGGGTACTTGTGTGACATCAAAGAGCTCACAAAATCTTTGGCACACAGTCGGAGCCAGCTATGGCATGCCACTGCTTAGAGGACATTGCCTGGTTCCATGTGGTCCTAGATTAATCCTGGAGAAACCAACTGTAAAAGTTACTTGAACGTCATTTGGGAGAATGTTTGATGAGTTTACCATCTAATAAAATAAAAAGGTGGACATCATTTCTGAAAAAAGAAGCAGGTTGCAGAACAACATATGCAGTATGATCTCACTTTGGTGTGAAACGTCGTAGATAGGCATAGATGGATATGCAACAAGGTGTGAACAACGGTCACTGCTGAGTGATGAAAATGTGCTGGTTTGGGGTTTATTTCTCTAAAATTTAGCAATACAACTCTACTTGTGCTCTAACATTGGGCTGTAATGTCACAGAAATATTTTAAAAACAGAGATGATAAATGAGGCAAAAAGAACAGCTTGGAGCAGGGATGTATCATGATGGATAGTGTTGGAGGGACTGACGTGTCGGTTCTCATCCTTCAAGGAGCCCGTTTTGGGCATAGGTCCTGACTGAGGCCTCTGAAGTGGAAACTGGCTGCATCTGTAGATGTTCACAAATAAAATAAGAATTCCCATCTCGTAAATTTGCCCTTCTTTCTAGTTCTCTGACACCACTGCAGCCCAGTCCATTGTGAGTTCTCCCTTAGCTCCAGTCTGACAGAGCACTTTGTAATTTATTTGTTCACTTGGTCACTCACTTCTTCACTCTGCCACTCTTCTTGATCCCCAGCTCCTCGGCAGGCTTGACAGAGACACTGGGCTTGGAAAGATGGAGGCGTGTGCCCTGCCCTCAGCAACTCATTTGGGATCCAGCTTATTCCTCTTCCTCTTCTCTATTATGGGACTAGGTATTCATAAAATAATTATTGACTACAAGATGAACTGACTGTGTAATTATAACTTCCTAAGGTTTATTACATACCGACCAGTGTAGGACATTGGCTTTTTGACCATGTACTCCCCTGAGTACAAAAAAAAGGTGATATATATATCTATATCTATGTAGATATATGTAGATATAGATATCTATCTATCTATATATATATATATTTGAGCATCATCTCTCAACACACACATATTTCTTTATCTATGAATTGTATATATGTTACATACCACCATGCAATATAATACATCTGCATTTTTTCCTATTTTTACTTGATAAATTATTTTATTTCCATGCCTCTGGAAAATACTAGTCTAAACTATCATTCTTTTTGCACCTTTTCTCCCTTCTGCCCTCCTTCCCAAATCCACATAGACAAGTATAAAATTCTCATAAAAATGAAGAAGATATAGGAATCATCACCACCCTGAGTTAAAGGCAATTTTCCCAGCCTCCTCCCCCTCTGACCCTACATGTGGAGGAAATGTCATCGGATGGGCCTGCTCACATGTCTCCCACTCACACACACTCATACCTCTTCAATCTGGAATGTGAGCCAAGTAAATATAGCTTTGTTACCCACTGCATAAATAATACCAGCCAGAACACAGCTTCTAAATGGCTCCAGATGGGCACCCTTCATGCTGCCAGAGAGGAAATAACTTTGAGCTACTGTCATTTCAGCAGAGAGCTTACTCCGTGATTTCATCTGGATGAAATAAGGAAGAGCTATCAGCACTTGTCATTATCCATGCAGGTAAGATAGGAATAGAAACATTCTCTCTGTCAAGTTGAATGGCTTCATGCTTTAGCACTCTTAGACTCCGGTTTAGCATCAAGATGTCTCAGGTTTTAAATGAAATGTCAAATATAATTTGCCTCTGGATTCTCAAGATATATGATTGCCCTTGGAGGAAACTTGATAACTCAGCATTCTTGTGTCAAATGTGTATCTACCTGAAAGGGCACTCTATAATGCTGGTGCCCCCACTCTTCCTCCACCGCATAAAAACCCTCAGCCAGCCTGATGAGCCAGGCTCCATTCCTTGTTTTAATGTGCATGAGACTCCACAAAGAAAATTTTTATGTCCATGAAGCAAAGGCCACTGTTCAGAGTCCTCTTTGAGAATCTAATCTGCACAGAATATGAAAACCCAGTATTAAAATGCAGAGACTTTCAAAATCTTGGACACAGGTGGACACAGAAATGACAACAAACCACACATATTCCCTTCCTTTCAAAGTCTTCTGAGTCCCTCATTTCACTGCCTCTCACTTGACATTACTTTCCTTCATTTATGGGAGAATCAGACTCAGTCCCAAAATCCAACTAAAAAAAAAAGTAAAGAAAATAAATATATAGCAGCCTTCTTCTCTGACGCAAAAGAAACTCACAGCTTAAACTTGGAAGTGCAGAGGGGCTGTTATTCGCTAAGCAGCTGTTGGACTGTGGAGACAGGGTAGTGAATGCAATCAAAAGACTCACAATCTGGTCCAAAGTGATTTTTGAAAACTAACACAGTAGATAACGAAATCTGTCAGCCTGAGTCTTGAGTAGACATAAACATTTTGGCGGAATTTGATCTGTTGCCAAAGGCCTTTCTCTCACTGACACACTGCAGTGTCAGAAATTCCAAACTACAGCCAGTGTGCTGAATGTAAATATGCTGTGAAGTGTGTCTGTGGGAGGAGCAGTGAACCATCCTGTTAGGAACATACCACTGCTCCTTATTGAGCATCTACGTGAGCCTGACAGTTCCGATCCATTACTTCAAATCCTCAGACCAGCAAAGGAAGGTGCTATGTTTTGAATTGTGTCCCCCAAAACATGTGTTGAAGTCCTATCCCCAGTACCTCAGAATGTGACCTTATTCGGAAGTAGTGTCTTTACAGAGTAATCATGTTAACGTGAGGTCTTTAGGGGCAAGCCCTAATCCAACATGACTGGTGTCCTTATAAAAAGGGGAAATTTGGACACAGAGACAGACACACACAGTGGGAAAATGATGTGAAGATGCAGGGAAAATACCATGTGAAGATGGAGGATTGCAGTGATGCACCTGCAAGCCAAGGAATGCCTGAGGACACTGCAAGCTCTGAGAGAGTCAGGGAGCAGAGCTTTGTCTAGTGTCTTTAGAGGCAGCACTGGCTACAAACATGTGGATTTCAAACTTCCAGGCTCCAGAACTGTGAGATAATACCTTTCTATTGTTCTAAGCTGCCCAGTTTGTAGTATTTTGTTATGAAGCACTAGCAAATAGAGAGACAGATATCACCATTCATATGTTGCAGATGTAGAAACTGAAGCAGAATTCAAATTCAGCTCTGACTTCAGAGCACATACTCATGCAACTATAGCAGTATTTTCAAACTGACTTCCACAGAACTGGGATTCACAGACAGATGCCCAGAATTCAAAGCATTCAATCCAAAAAATTCTTAATTGTCTATTTACATTTCAGTTGTTTTTAAAATGATGAATATACATAGGCTTATCTTAATGACCATCAAATAACCAAATATTACCCCATGATTTCTGTGTTCAAGTTTGTGTTGTGTTGGTGATGGAGTTGGTACCAATTGGTACTTCTTTAATTTTGAATTGTCCCAGAATAATGGAAAAAGAGTACAGCATATTTATTATGTAAATAATAACTTTGGCACTATGTGAATTCCAAATAGCATCACAGCTGCTTGTATGAAAAAAGGTCACAATAGCTGAAACAGAAGAACTGTGGGCAAATTGAGTCATCATCACACAACACATAATAGTACACTCATGCTGACTTCAAAAGGGGTGTACCATAGCAGTCAGAGCCATAGTGACGCCCAGAAAAACCTTTATTCAAATATCATCACATATGAGTAATATTGTTAATGTAAGTTTTATTAGGTTGTGTACTTGTTTCTATTTAATTAATAACTTTATTATGTTTATTATTGTGCTAAAAACTAGAGACATTAAAAAAATATCTACTTTTATCTACAAGCGGTAGGAGAATTTATCGAGATGTTAAGTTGTTTGCCATCTACATTGCTCACCACTTTTGTTCCAGAGGTTAATCAGGTGCGCTGTGTTCTCTCACATCAGGAACATTTGTGGGAATATAAGTGGAGCTACTAGAAGACCACATCATACAGGGATTTTTGTAAAGACCTCACTTATTTAGGAGATATGCTGCGTACACCAGCAGGGTAAGGAAGGAGGCAAAGGTTCTCACCAGGGATAGAGGAAGATGTAGAGAAAATGATGGCAGATTTACCCAAGTTTGGGAGGAGATAAGTCTCTGAGGGTGCCTCAAGTAGTGGGATACATGTCCTACTCCTTCTCAGGACAAGGCTTGGTGTACCTTGGAGAAATGGATACTAGGAATCTGGGGTCCAATTTCTGGGCCCCAAATATGGCCCAGAGGGAGCAGAGCAGTAGACTTTAAGTTGCCTTGAGAACTTGGATGAGGCCATCTCATTGATTTCTAATAAGGCCAATGGCTTACATGCTTTGTCACTGCCTAAGACGCTCCCAAGACCTTTTCACAGCCTTTAGTAGATGTGTCAGCTGAGCTACAAGGAGCCCTAATAAGACTGAGTTTCAATTTCCTGCTGGCCTGGCAGGATGAGGGTCTTATTCAATCTGAACTAAAGTACATAAAGTAAAGGAACATATCTGTCACACTCAAATAGTCTACATACTTATTTAATTAATGTTATAATTTAAAATTATCTAGGTCAATACTTTGGGTCTGAATTTTCTTCTCCTTCTAAAAGAAACCTGAATATTACTAGGTTTCAGAATGCATGGCATTACTCAGAGTTGTCTGCTATGGTAGTAACTAATGGCTTAGCATGAGTTAATCTACCTGCTAGCTAGCTAGCTAGCTGTCACCTTGGAAACCAAAGAGCAGAGCCCCAAGGGATGGGACAAGTGGATTCATAGACTTAAATAACAATTCTAGATAACAAGAGAAGAAATGTCAGAGATAGTTCATGATTATTGCCAAATGAGTTACAAACAATATCTGTTTAAAAATAAGAGCTCCCTGCATTTCCTCAGGTTAGAGCGTTATAGAGCATTTTCAGATACCTGCTTCACTCTTACTATAGGATGTGAACCTGCTCCACCACCACCACCAAATAGTCTGCCAACTATTTACCACTGTCTGTTACCCCTCTAGAGGGGAACATAGAAGGTGAAGAGATTCAAGAACACAAGACAACGGGATAACTAAGCAAGATGTAAGAGAGTAAAATTTTGAAGGTAAATGGGATGACCTGAGGGGCCTGGACAAGGTTTTACCTCCACTCACAGCCCTGAGTTCCACACAGCCAATTTCCAGACTCTAACTGAAGATCTTTCTCTAACCAGCCCTCCTCTCCAAGTCTATCCTGCCTAGAGCAGGCCTTCGTTATTGCTCATCTGGCCTGGCACAAGTCTCTTAACTGTTCTTCCTGCTCTCCATCCTAGGCACCTTCTGACTAGCAAGGATATCACATCACCCCCCTTCCTATGGCTCTTCAGTGGCCCCATGTCCCTACGCTCTGGCTCCAGGTAGCTTTGCAGCCCTGACGCCCTTTCCCTCCCCCACAGAACTGACTTGCCAACTTGCTGTGCTTTGAGTTCACCAAACTCTCTCTCATCAGGCTTTTTCTCACCCCCCTGCCTAGAGTTTCCTCCTTACTGTCCTTCCAGAGCTCACTCCTCCTGGATGCCTGGCCGCCTGAGGCCCTCCTGCCATTCCTCCCCTTGAACTGGTTTATTGTCTGGCTCCATTAACAGTTATCAATGTGGTTCAGAATATTTTGTATTTAATGGGGTGTGTCCTCTTGTCCCAGAATCTAGGCTAAAACTGAGGACAACAGAGAAGTACTCACACATTCTAAAGAGAAGCTGAAGACCACTAAGCCATCCTGGCTGTAAAAGAACTCTAGAAATATGAAAGAGTTTCAGTAAATGAATAGAAAGTAGTTGGCTTTTCTCAACCAAGGGGCTGAAGGAAGTGCTCGAAGAGCATTATTTATAGATCTTGGGTGTAGTTGCAAGAAGGGGAGACTGGAACCCTATTCCCCAAGAGGATGCTTACCTTGCCACAGAATCACAGGCATCACAGCAGCCAGGGATCCAAGTGAAACACAGAGTAAGCTTTCTTGGGAGAGATTGAGTTGGGGACATCTGTGGACACAGAGACTGAAACCTGCTTCCCACCCTGGAGGACTCTGGCATCGGGATACCTAGAGCAGCCCAGGATGACAGTGAGAGGGCAGCAGGCACATCAGAAAAGTGTTGGGCATGACAAGTGTATGAGAGTTTCCTGAGCACCAAGTGCAAGGCTGAGAGGATGGCCAAGTGGGCGGCAACTGGATGAGATCCTGCCCAAGAGGGCTGCATGCCTATAGATTGACCTCAGAGGGATTGGTGTTAGAAAGGAGTTGCCAAGGGTCATCCAGAGAGTGTGGCCCCTGTATTAGGAAGCCACATGGCAGAAATCCTCATGTTGGAGGTGGGGTGGTGGCACTGGGCAGCAGGTCCTGTGAACAACCTACACCGTGCCTCCCGCAGCATCGGGACATCTGCTACAGCCGAGGGCATGGATGCCGGCCTTACAAACCATCAACCACGTGGTTGTTGCCTCCCTTATCCTTGCAATGTCTAAACCTGATCTTACCTCTCCTGGCCTCCACCCCCAACCCTGGAGGAAGATGAAGTAGAACAGGGAAAGGTGATGGAGAAAGAATAGATCAGACTTCCAACCCCCACACACACCCGTGGTCACCAAGACACAAGTTAACATGCTCTGAGTGAATAAGAAAAGCTTTAAATTAAAAGAGACCTTGGAGTTTTAAAAGGGACAGAATTAGGCTTTTGAATGCTTGAAAGGGACTTTACACTGTCAAAAAGAAGTAAAAGGAATTGGACAGCTATGGAATCTGCCCAAGATGTCATCAAGAGGCAAAGAAGGGAAATGAGACAAAGCATGCTGAAGGAAATGATAATAACAAAGCCGTTTCCTGTTTATACTCTACAAAGTTCAGCCCAAGTAATAAATGTATATTATTTTGTATGTATATATGTAAAAAAGGTGTGTATGTGTGTATATGTATGTGTGTGTATGTATAAAGGAGATGTATGTATATATGTATGTATACATACATACCTTTTTAGTCTGTAGCTTTTTGAGGCAAGAGGCTTATTTGTTTATTTTTATACCTTCAGCCACTGGCACACTGTTTATGGTGAGATGAAATGAAGGGCCATCTGGGTAGATACAAACATATTCTGCCTGGCACATCCACAAGTGTCAGACTGTCAGACACAGCAACCCTGGGACCACACTTTGTTCTCTCTTCCCACAACAGTCGCTTCTAATCAACACTGTGAATCCAGGTGGGACCCTAAGAGGGCCTGGAGTCATTTCATCCTCCCAACTCCACTTGTCTTCCAAAGGCCCACAAGAGATGGGATGATAAATCCTATGGCCAGGAACACACACTAATATGTCATACACCTCCTTTATCTGAGGGTTCCACCTGTTAGCTGTGTCCAAGTGACAAATGTTTTCAATATGAAAATGGAAACTCCCAAGTCATCTTTTACAAAAATGACTTCTCTGAACAACCAGGCTTGTGTGACGTCCCAGCAGTAAATGAAATTTCTACAGTAGAACTTGAAGGTAAGGTGGGCAGAGAGAAGGAGGCAGCTTTGGAGTATTTTCCTGAGTAGACTAATTAAAGGTATTGTTCAGGCTATCCACTGCTGTGCAACACACTACCCCAAAATGTAGTAGCTTGAAATGACTATTTTATTTGGCTCATGCTTTGTGGGTCAAGAATTTAGGAGAGGCTGGACTGGGGAGTTGAGCTCTGAACGATGTAGCATAAAATGGGGCAGCTGAGGAAGAAGGGTTCACATCCAATATGGTATCTTGGCTTACAGCTCTGAGGCCTGGGCAGGGTGCTTGGCAGTTGGTTCTGGAGGATTGTTGGGAGCCCAGCTGTGGCTGTTGGCCAGAGAGCTGACACTTTGTCTCTCCATGTGGTTCGGGCTTCTCGCAGCAGGTGGCCAGGTTCCAGAGAAATCATTCCCAACAACGAGTGTACCAAAAGGTCCAGGCAGATGCTGTAAGGCTTCTTATGACTAATCTCGGAAGTCCCAGAACATCATTTCTGCCACATTCTTTGGGTCAAACAAAGCAAATGACTAGGGGAGCAGAATTAGACTCCATCTCTCAATGACAAGAATAACAAAGCCAATTTAATCTACTACAGAAATGTTGAGATATATTCCACATGAAGGAGGGACACCCCCCCTTCAGCTACTCCTTCCTTCACCTCCTCTTTATGTAATTATGGTACAGAATGAACATGATAATGAGATAAAAGCCAGGTTTTCCTTATGTCCAGAGTCAACTAACCGCTAACACCTTGAACAATTCAATTAACCTCTCCTTGCATGTCAGGAAAGATGGGGTTTCCCTAGGTTTCAGTGAAGTCAGGGGTCACATGCTTGTGGAGCAGGGAAGCCAAACCCAGCCCACAGGTTTGTTCAATGTGAACACTGTTAATATACATGATATACATATACATACATTTATACACAGGCATATGGGTATATATGTACACATACACACACACATATGAAAGCACATATTTACTTAATTGCCACATTTAAAAACTAAATGATGCTTTATAAAATTCAAAAAAATCTAGCAACATTGGATATGCATTCCAGCATGACAAAAACTACCTGGCCTTGAGGGTCGGCTGCAGTCTTTGGGGGGGGGGCTATCACTCTCTGGTGTTTCTACGTTACTCATGTCTGTATTAGGCCAGGGCCAGATAGACATCAGAGTTTGCTTCTTGGCCACAAGGTGTAATAGTTAAGAGCACACAGATACTGGCTTTTATGGCATGTATTCAAATCTCAGCTCTGCCATTTATAAGCTATGTGACCTTAGGGAAGTTATTTAACTTCTTCCTGCCTTAGTTTCATTGTCTGTGTAATAAAGATAAAAATAGTGACCTGCCTTGCCTCACAAGGGTTTCTGAGGATTAAGTGAATTTACATATATTATATTAATACACAATTAATATAATATGATAATTAATATATTAATAATATATGTAGAACAGTGCTTAGGATGTATTATCATTTTCACAGTATTGTAATCATAGTAAGAATCAAATGAAAAGATTGATGTAAAATTACTTTTAAATTGTGTAGGTATCATACACAAGTACTAGATTATTATATTTTTATTACATGTAGTACAGAAGGTTTCTGATAGGTCATTTTTCTAGCATTCTCTAGAATACTTCCAGGGTAAGAAACTTACCTCCATTTGTGATAATCTTATGACAATTCATTTCATAGTTAATAGTTTTATTTTTAGAAATTTCTTTCTTAAATTAAGCCTACACAAAAATTGCTGTAACATATCTCCACATAACTGAATTTTGTCACTTCTGTGAACTTCCATAGGACTTATTTTCTGTACATGTCTTTTGGCATTGACTTCTTATTTTCTTACTAAACTAATTTATTTTCTTCAGCCATACATCATGTGTCAGACACAATGCAGGGAACCAAAAATGTAACGTTGACTAGCACCCACCAAGCTCCCACACAAGAGAAGCTTATAGATCAGTGTACCTGCCAACATGTACTGTAGGATGTCACATGCATTAACTGTTCTATTCTTTCCTGCAAAAAAGTAATGTCACCTTTTACTTCTCCCATTTATTAAGTGATTCCATAAACCTTACGTCAATTGACTTTCAGAAGGTTTCTATGAAATAAACTTTATAATTCTAATTTTAGAGATGAGGAAACTGAGGTCTGTGCAGTGTTCTCTCCATGCCACCTATCTGACCCATCACCTCCAGGCCTAGCTAGAGGGTTGGGTCCCAGAGTACACTTGAAAAAGAAGTTCAAAAGATGAATAAACCAGACCTGGGCCAGCGAGGAACCGAATTTCTGGCCAACACTGTTCCCAAAGCTAAGCAGTTAGTTCAGTTCAAAGACAGTGGAGCCTGTTAGAAAACAATGCATCTAGATTGGAAGAGTGTGAGAATGGAGGGCTCCAGGAGGAGCATGTCCAGGAAAACAGGGAAATCATGAGCTGTCTGATATATCTGACTCTAATAAAGCTTGTACTAAGAAGCCATTGGATTATATGAAGAATTAGTAATAGACATATAGAAAATCTATAGAAAATAGACCAAACTTTAAAATGAGGCAGTTATTAAATCTGGAAAAAGAAGAAAGAAACATAACTTATTTACAATATATAGATCAGAAGTAAATGACACTTAGTTGTATTGAATAAACTAAACATATTTATGTAACTATATTGGGAGAATGGGAGGAACAAAAGAAGAGAGTGGTTGAAGAATGCTAAACCTTTGCTATAGTTACAAAATAATAATGACTGAAACAGATAAATCAAGAAATAACAGCATTAGCATATTATTTAGGATTATGCATTCAAGGCCCAGAAGAACAACTAAAAGAGTTGAAAAAGGCTGCCTTTGGGGAGCATGATTATAGGGCAAAGAGATA
This sequence comes from Balaenoptera borealis, assembly GCF_965194805.1. NCBI lineage: Eukaryota > Metazoa > Chordata > Mammalia > Artiodactyla > Balaenopteridae > Balaenoptera > Balaenoptera borealis. Next base: position 34,101,315 of record NC_138875.1, read on the forward strand.
AGGATGAGGACATTATAAGCCCTTTAGAAATGCATTGACTTTTTAACTTCATGCATGTTTCACTTTTATTCACAATAGCCAAATGGTAGAAACAACCCCAAGTGCCCATCGATGGGTGAATGGATAAACAAAATGTGGTATATACACATACAATTGAATATTATCCAACCTTTAAAAGAAATTTTTATTATTATTATTATTTTTGGCCACGCAGCATGCAGGAACTTACCCCCACCAGGGATCGAACCTGTGGCTCCTGCAGTAGAAGTGTGGAGTCCTAATCACTAGACCACCAGGGAATTCACTTTAAAAGAAAAGAAATTCTGATACATGTTACAACATGAAGAAATCGTGAGGACGTTATGCTAAGTGAATCAAGCCAGTCACAAAAAGACAAACAAACATTACATGATTCTACTTACAAGAGCTATATAGAGTAACTCATAGTAAATTCATAGGAACAGAAAGTAGAAGGGTGGTTGCCAGGAGCTGGAGGCGGAAGGAGGAATGGGGAATTGTTGTTTAATCTGTATAGAGTCTCAGTTTTGCAAGATGAAAAAAGTTCTGGAGATGGGTTGCACAACAATGTGAATATACTTAATGCTATTGAATGGTACACTTTAAAATAGTTAATACGGTAATGTTATCTGTATTTTACCACAATGAAAATGTTTTTTAAAATTAAAAAACAACAACAACAAAGACAGTATAGCCTGGTGGTGGAGTCATAACCAGGTGATACACAAATACCAACCAATATGGCATGGGAAGTGAAATAATCAAAATGGACACAGAGAGTTAAAAAGTGAAAAATTTAGCAACTAGCTGCATGCTACTCTACAATATTCAAATCCAAGGTTTGATCTTTTTATCTATTTCATTGTCTCATGCTATGAGTACATGGTATAATTCTGGACGAAAAGGAAACTATCAACAAAATGAAAAGGCAACCAACAGAATGGGATAAAATATTTGCAAATCATATATCTGATAAGGAGTTAATATCCAAAATATATAAAGAATTCATACAACTCAATAGTAAAAAAAAATCTAATTAAAAAATAAGCAGAGGATCTGAACAGATATTTCTTCCAAAGAAGACATACAGCTGACCAACTGGTACAGAGAAGATGTTCAACATCATAAATCATCAGGGAAATGCAAACCAAAACCACAGTAAAACATCACTTCATACCTATTAGAATGGCTATTACCAAAAAGGAAAGAAATAACAAGTGTTGACAATGATGTGGAAAAAGAGGAACTCTTGTGCCCTGTTGATGAGAATGCAGCCATTATGGAAAACATTATGGAGGTTCCTCAAAAAATTAAAAATAGAACTACTATATGATCCAACAATTCCACTTCTGAGTATTTATTTAAAGAAAGCAAATACGCTAACTCAAAAAGATATATACACCCTCATGTTCATTGCAGTGTTATTTACAATAGCCAAGATATAGAAACAACTTAAGTGTCTATTGGCAGATTAATGTATAAAGAAAATGTGGTGTATATATACAATGGAATATTATTAAGCCATAAAAATGAGGAAATCCTGCCATTTGTGACAACATGAATGGACCTTGAGGGCATATGCTAAGTGAAATAAGTCAGACAGAGAAAGACATTTGTCCATATGATCTCACTTATATGTGGAATCTAAAACAAACAAAGAAACCAAGCTCATAGATACAGGGAACAGATTGGTAGTTGCCAGCAACAGGGGGTAGAGGGTGGGCCAAATGGGTGAAGGGAGTCAAAAGGTACAAACTTCCAATTATAAAATAAATAAGTCATGGGGATATCATGTACAGCAGCCGTCCCCAATCCCAGGGCCGTTGACGCCTACCAGTCTGCAGCCTGTTAGGAATTGGGCTGCACAGCAGGAGGTCAGTGACCATCAAGTGAGCGAAGCTTCATCTGCCGCTCCACATCACTCGCATTACTGCCTGAACCATCCCCCGCCCCCCACCATCCGTGGAAAAATTGTCTTCCACAAAACCGGTCCCTGGTGCCAAAAATGTTGGGGACTGCTGATGTACAGCATGGTGACTGTAGTTAGTTAATAATACTGTATTACATCTTTGAAAGTTGTTAAGAAGAGTAGATTTTAAAAGTTCTCATCACAAGAAAAAAAAATTCTGTGGCTGTATGTGGCTGTGGATGTAGGCTAGATTTGTTGTGGTGATCATTTTGCAACGTATACAAATGTTGAATCATTATGTTGTACACCTGAAACTAATATAATGTTGTATGTCAATTATACCTCAATTAAAAAAAAAAAAAAAGACACCCTCCAAAAAAAAAAAAAAAAAAAAATGACCACTGAGATTTTTTTCCAGCCTACTCCACGTTGGGAATCCCCTTAGTTTCCAAATGACTCAACAAAGTTGGGATCAACCCCTTAGGATTTTCCCCAATAAGCTCTCCAGGTTGTCATCAACTGAATTCACTCTCTAATGAAAGAAAACTTAAAAAGTATACAAACAACAAGATGGTGAGCACTAAGTCTTGAGTCCTCTAAAGTATAAATCAGAAAAATAATACTGCCTAGAACAGTTAGCTTCAGCAGGATACAGCACTGAAGGGCACTGCATAGGCTGAAGAAGTTTTTAAAGAGAGGTCTTCAAAACTGGGAGGTGAGAGCAACAGAGACATACCTTTGAAATTCACTCTTCTATCTAAAGAAAGCCTCAGTGCAGATTTGGCTTTCTCTTTCTGCAGCCTCCTTTCAGAATTATAAAGTGGAAAGACCACTGCACTGGGAAGTCCAGAGTCTTGGATTTAGTGGTTCTTGTGTTAACTAGCTGAGTGGGCCCAATGCAGCCCTTTCATCTTTGTGAACCTCAGCAGTTGCAACTGTAAAATAAAGAGAATGGTTAAGATGGTCTCTCAGGACCCTTTTAGCTCTAAGGTTTTTTTGAATCAATAAGTCTATTCCCCTGTAGTGTCTAAGAGTTTTATCATTAGCTAAACTTGGTGACAACTTCTTAGACACTGCTCGGTAAAGGGAAGAACAGGAGTGGGAAGTGAGGCCAGTTGGTTCAGAAAGTATTCTCCCTGTATTTTAGGGCATGGGAGGGGCTGTCACTGATATCATGAACACTGGTTGGTGACTATACACACACTTTTGGGATCAAGGTGCCTTGCAGACTGAAATCCAGTTAAAGGAAAAGGGGAAAAGACAATCTACCCTCAGTCAATGGGGCACTGGGAAGAAGGAGGGATTGGAGAAGCTAACAGACTGCAAGAGCTCATGAAGATGTAGAGTATTCAAAAGAGCCAAGTCATTCATTCATTTCTTCATTCGTTCTTCCAAGAGATATTTATTTAGTCCTTCTATGCAAAAATAATTTAAAACAATGCTGAAAATATGTCTATATTTCAATTTGCTTTACAATTTAAAATACAGTTTTATTTTATGTTTCATCTGATATCAACTCTATGGGATACAAACCCTTGCTTATGACAGGAGCAAAGCTCAGAGAGGTTGAGTTTAACAAATGTCACAGAGCTAATTCACTGAAAAGTCAGGATTAACATTCAAGTTTTCTCATTTCTGCTCTTATATTCCTCCTGTTAAATCACAGACACACCGTCTACTCCTACAAGTTCCTACTTTTGCCTTGTCAAGTGGATAGCCTTGGGCCCCACGATGCCAATACCCCTCTTGGCGATAAGGGCAGGCCGCCCACCCCATAATATGCCTCAAAGGCGTATTGATTATTTTGAATTAAAGTTACTTAAGAAACAGCCAACACAAGAGGGACACTCTGACCCTCCTCTCTGTCTCCCTGAAAGCAGGAAATAAATCTCCCCTGTGAAAGGTGAATTCCCTGCATCTGGAGGTAAACAGACACCCTCATCACTAGAATAGGGAATTCAGGCCGAGAAGTCTATATGAACAAAACATGTTACTTTTTAAATTTACTACCTCAAGCCCAAACTTGGTTTAGATGCTTCACTAATCAAACACATCAAACCTAAGTTTCTTTGTCCTGTGAATTCCTCACAAATTTATTATTTCTTTGTCCAAAAAGTATTAAAGCTGCCAGCTTTGGCCACTTCTTGGGTCCCATTTCTATGAGACCTCTGTGTGCACAAAATAAAATTTTTTTTCTTTTTCTCCTGTTAATCTGTCTTATGTCAATTTTATTATTCGTCTAGCCACAAGACCTCAAGAGGAGTAGAGGAAGAAATACCTGCCTCCCCAACACCGCTTTTCCTTCATTTGGCTCCTTGAGAACAAAGAACTAAAAATAAAAGTCCTATAAGAGTTTAAATTTTGTCCAATAGGAAGTAGGAATGTGCATTTTCTTCCCAAGAGGTAACGCATTGGTATCCCTGAACTATAGATAAAGATGTTGAAGGTGGGTTACTGGCTCTGACACTGGCTTTATATTAACTTCTCTGGACCTCAGGCCTACACCCGTCAAACAGGTGACAACATCTGCCCTCTAGTATCAAATCAGGTAGAATATGTAGAAACCCCTTGAAAACAAGAAGGGAAGCTCTAACTGTGGTGTGGTTAATATGGTTACTAAATGTATGATTCGGGGAATAGATAATAGCCAATGCTGGCTTGAATTCAGGCTTGGAGATCCAGCAAATCCGGAGGAGAAGGATTGGATACAATTTCTAAACAAAGGATCAAAGTTCATAAGCAGCTCAATGCTTAGAAAATAAGGAACAGTTGGTCTCACAGCTTGACCCGGCAGAAGAGTTGGCACAGATCCTCAGATCATCATGCTCTGACTGGTGAATCAAGTAGGGCTCACCAGGGGCTGGACATTAGCCTCCTTCTGGCTAGAGAGAAGCAGGGGAAGTTGTGACCACCTGTCCTCCTCCGGATGTCACTACTTCTTGCAAATTTTCCTGCAAAGGCAAACAGAGTCCAAGCCAGGTCCTTGTCAAAACTGCAAAGCAAAAAACCTCTGCTTCCCTCATTTCTTCTTCAATCTCCCCATTCCTTCACCTCATGGTGTCCCTCCAGTGGCCCCCATAGTTCACACCCATGACCTTGTGGCCCTCAAAGGCAGTCTGTGGAGACAGCACATTGTGGTACAAACATCTCTGCTCTTAACCTCCAAATTTACTGAAAGTGAACTGCCCCTTTCTTGTCTTGCTCTCAGCAAGTGGTCAGTTGGAAATCAGAGCCAATCAGTGGCTCACATGGAAGAGCTTATAAAAAATGACCAAAGTTAAAAGTAACTCCTCTCAAGAATAGCATGTTAATAATAGGCTCTTAAATAATTTTCCCAAAAGAAAGAAATAATGAATGCCAAATGGATTATCACCAAGAAAATCAATGGCATTACAAAGTGGATATCTTGAGGCTAAGTAGTGGAAGAATTCTGTTCACTCACCACCAAAAACCCTGAATTTCTTGTTCCTGATAAAGTTCCCCTTAAAAAGTAGAATCATTGCACAACAACCAAAAAACAAATATGAAGCACATGTAACAAAACATTAGCTTTTGTCAATTCCAAATGATGAGTAGATGGAGGTTTTACTTCTCTGTTATTGTTTTTTTAATTAAAAAAATAAACAAAATAGGCTCTGGAAACATCAGGTGGGTAGTGTAATGTTAGTAACACAAGTGGCTGTATGGTTGATGTCTGTTGAGGGCTCAGAGTAACACATGTAACAAGTCTGAATGAGCATCTAGAGTAATCCCTTTTAACAAATTCAAAAACCAAGATGTGATGTCTTTATCCTGATCCTTAGAGACTTCACTGTCCCTTAGGAATATCGTCTCCTCTAGAATACACCTGAGGGCTTGAAACTGGCCTAATTGCTCTGACCTTGGCACTTACTCTATATCTTCTCTACATCATGATCCATGCTTGACAGACACCCAAAGATGCAGCCTGTAGTGGGCATGTGTTTTCTTTTGTACACCTGACATCTCTTCCTTAGGTGAATCATCTCATCCCCATTCTACATGATTCGAATCTGAATCAGTTTACATCCTCCCAGAAGTAGACAGCAAGTCGGGATTAGAAAGCAAGAGGTTTATTGGAGGAAACACTTGTGAAAGACGAAGAAGGAGACAGTAGAAATAGGCAGGGAGAAACTTCGTGTAGACCATGATGCAGGTTTGACATCTATAAAAGGAGAAAGGGAAGGAAGAATTGGGTAGAAGGACATCAGACTACAGTGCAGTTCTGAGAGAGTCTCAGCCAGGCCAGTGTGGAGTGGGGAGAGGGGGTCTCTGAACTCAGTAAAGCCCATTAGAGGAATCCCTCAGGAGACAGAAATGGTCTGGTTTGAGTATTCCCACTGTGCTTGGTCATTGGCTGGGAGCAACCCAGTGAAAATGTGACCTGGTGTGATTCAGAGATGTAACTAGAGGCAGTCAATCAGCCTCTGCTCCCAACAGCAAGTTCTAGAGAAGAGAGATATAGTAGGACTGTCAATCATATAACCCAACACACCAAGAAAGGGATAGAATGATCCAAGCAAGACCAGTTAGAGCTCATCTCTGGAGTTGATATACAGACATTAGAAGGAAGTAGCTCTCTTTTCCACTGGGGAATCTGAAGCAGGTGAATCCAGACCTGCCAACTTCCCTTGGCACATATGGGAAGCCAAACTTCATCAAGGAGAATATAAGATCAAACCACAGGAGGAAACAAAATTCAAACTGTGGAGCCCTGAAGCCTGGAGCCATTAAATATCTTCCTCTTATTTTTCCTTATTCTAGTTTGGGTTGTACTTCTGGTACAATTAAAATAGTGCTTTGCCTAATACCTGCATGTTTTCCCTGCAATTATCATAATATATCAGAGTCTGAAAGGCCCTTACAGGGAATCCCCTGGTGGTCCAGTGGTTAGGACTCTGTGCTTCCACTGCAGGGAGCCGGGCTTCTATCCCTGGTCGGGGATCCCACAAGCCATACAGTGTGGCCAAAAAAAAGAAAAGGACCCTTATCCTCATTAAACACTTTATCATTTAAAATATTAGTAGAAGAAAGCAGAGTGCAACTAGTATCATTGCAACTAAGTAAAATTAATAGAAAAAAGTATGAGTTAATGATGACCATGTCCAGGTTATGGGGCTTGAGATCTAAGACAACATGGCAGGGACCAAGATGAAGGAGACTATGACCAAAAGTCTAGGCTAAATGAGTGATGAGATGATGGACAATGGTCTGAGGACAGATGCTAAGCTCAGGGCCAATTATTACAAGACAAAGGGGAACAGGTGTAATGGGCAGAACCAGGAAGGACTGGGGGAATCCAGGAAAAAGGTCAAATTCCTAGAAAAGGGATTCATGTTATAAGGGAAAATAGTTTAAAGTTTAAGTTGCCAATACAATGACAATTCTATGAAGAATTTTTTTTTTTTTTTTTTTGAAGGATGGAGTAGAAAGCATTGTAAAACATGACTCAGTACCAAGAACTCCTGATTCTTTCACTAACCGGTTTTGTGACTTTAGGCAAGACATTTCAACTTTCTGGGCCACAGTAATATGATAACAGGGGTGGTCTAGACCAGTCGACATATATTTACCTTGTTTGGGTCAGGCACTGTGCTAGACATAGGACATTCAGTGATGGGGAAAAACAAAACAAAACAAAACAGATTCTTTCCTGTTCTCCTGGAACTTAGGTCTAGGGTAGTGATTTTTAAACATTTTGACATGACCCACTGTAAGACAAGTATAAATATATTTTAAATCAAACTCTCTCTGTGTGTGTGTGTGTGTGTGTGTGTGTTTATGTGAGTAAAAATTTTTTTCATGAAACAGTATCTAACCTTGTTATATGAAGTGCCCTATTCTATTTTGGTTCAGTTCCATTTTAATTTTTTTAATGCTGTTAAATTGATGTCATGCCTAGCTAAGGGGCTATGACCAATCATTTAAAAAACATAATTCTAGAGGATATACTCTAAGATTTCTTTGCAGCCTTTTAATTCAATGATTCCATCACTCCAGGATTTCATTCAGTTCTCAAGCTTTTCCAAGAAAGTGATCATTACTTAATCTATGTTTAATGTTGGGTCCTTTGTAATCATGTGAAGAGTCAAAGTGGCCTTCTAAATCTAGAAAAATCCACATACAGAGTAATTTTGGCCATAGCATGCATTACTTCTAATACATCCTGTCTACTAACTTCCATGAAATTCCTGATGCTGGATAGCTTTGAAATGTCCTTGCCCTTTTCCGCAAACTTTATGCTCTTTTTGTCATTAGACAAATTCCACTTTCCCTAATACCTCAACTTCACAGAACAAACCACTGCCCATAACAGAAGGTATATTCAAGAACAACATACCCGCCAGGTATTTCCAAGAGGATGCCATTCCTCCCTTGTCATTTTGCCCCTGGTAGGCTGGCTTTATCTAAGAACACAGTGTTTGCACCAAAGGCATTCTTCCGGCAAAGGAAAGTTACTTTTGAAATAGAGCTGTTCACTGGAATGAAAAAAAAATGCACTTTCTGATAAAGAAATCATATTTTTTCTGGTTTTATGAAGAGCAAATTGGGCCAAAGATGATGCTTCATTTCTGTGTTTGGTTGGTTACTTGTCAGTTTTCCAAGAGGAAAAGGAAATTTCTAAAGGTAGAGAATGCAAGGAATTTTTAAAATGTGTGTTATTAAGAATGTGACCTGCTCAGGTCTAAGAGGCTGTAACTCTCACCTTTCCTTAATTAGACAGTGTGTGGTCTGATGAAAATACCATGGAATCAGAGTCAGAAGATAAGAATTTCAGTCTGGCTTCTCTTATATGCAGGTTGATACAAATGATAACCAAAAACCTACACTCCCCACAGAGGAATTTACATAATAACAACGTGAAATAATAAAAGATCATAGTTAGGTAGAGCAAAGGGTTTATGTAAGAACTGCATAGTAAATATGAAATTTCTACCACATAGGAACTCCACAAATGTCAGGCCCCTCTTGCCATACATGTCACACAGGTGACCTGTCAACTAACAGAGAAGTAGGAGGTCACACAACCTGGGGGTGTGCAAAAGCATCATGTTGAAGGCTTGAGGTGATCCCAAGTGGGAGGGTAGGATTTCCAGAGTCCATGAGAAGAGGACTCTGGTGACTATCTCATTATAGAAATGGTAAAAAAGAAAACAAACAACAACTGCAAAAAACTCAGTTTACGTAAAATATAATAGTTTGAATCCCACGTTGGCTTTCAAACTCTGATCTTGGCTGGGTTCCATTTTGTATGAATCTCAATCTCTTTATGTATTAAAAGGTTAACATTGCTTACCATACCTATATAATCTCCTTGTTTTATAAAAAGAGATGACTAAGGTAAAATAATTTTATGAAATTTAAACTAACTTAGAAACAAAAACTAATAATATTCATTCCACAAATGTGTATCGAGAGCCTGGGCTAGGGTCTAGGAACATGATCCTGAGTAGCCTGGCTGCTTCCCTCCAACTGCTTGCAGTGAAGTTAAATGGTGGGAGAGACCTAGGTGAGGGTTCACAAAAGAGGTGATGTATAAGCAGCAAGTATAAGATAAAAAGTAGCTCAGCAGTCACAGAATGTAGCAGGGTTGAGAGAGGCACAGCTAGGGGACAGACCTGAGAGAAAATAAGATCCCAAAGGAGAAATAATATGAGCAGAGACGTGTAGTTGTTTCAGTTTGATCAAATGTATATGCCTTGAACTGGGGACCCAAGATGAATGTGACATAAGTTTTGTCCCTCTAGATAAAGTCAATGTAATATGGTACATTCCATGAGAGAGGCATGCCCAGAGTGCTGGTGGGGAGCCAATCAATGCATAAAGAAGTTAGCCAGGTGTCATGGGAGGTGTTGATCACCTCAGACCAGGAAACCAGCTTGTATGTGTTCAGGACGGCACGTGAAAGCATGTAGCAGGCAGGGGGAAAAAAATGGCCAGTTTGGGGGAGAGCAAAGAGCCCCAGGCTATCTATTTTATGCTAGTGGTGATGGTTTGCACATGGCTTTCAATAGACAGCTAATGAGTTTATTCTTTATTCTATGCACAGTGGGGCACAGAATACTCTTCTGAGCACAGAAGTAATAGTCTGCTATTATAACTCTGGCAGCAGTGAGCTGAACATACCAAGGTGAAGAAGAACCAGAGGCAGAGAAGACTGATTAATAAACCAGGCCTGAAATGGTGATGGGCCAGACTAAAAGAGTGGCAGGGGAAAGGATCAGACATATTTTTCTCATCTATCAGATGTAGATGGAGTTACTTTCATAGTACCAGTTGGAGGTATTAACTAAGATGGATTTATTTCATTTTAAAACTGATACCAGGCAATTTTCTGCTGTTGATTTTGGCATACATTAAAAAGATCGACAACAGAGCCTTTAAGCCCAGCCCTGAATTGGATCGATGAGGAGACTGAGGCAAGAAAATAGCGAGGACTGTCCTGAATCAGCCAGTCTTGGTAGCAGATAAGGGAGAACAGCCCCATTCCTGTGACTCTAGTGCACTTCTTGTCACATTTCACCCTAGAAACCACCATCCATTATCATCCAGAGAGACCAAGATACAGAGTGAGGGTGTGCTCCTGACAGGGATGGTGGCAGCTCTCAGTTCTTGGCTCTCCTGGTTGCTCAAAGTGAGAGGTACAAATCCTTCACCACTCAGGCTCAGCTCTCCCACATCACACATTCACTGACAAATGCTCACTGAACCCTGCTGAGCAAGAGTTCTGCTGCTAGATGCTGGGAATGCAGAGACAAATAAATCCCAGGACTGTGACAGGTCTAAAATGAGTTTTTATCAAGGTGGGAAGCACTTTGCTAAGGTGGTCAGCATGGACCCACTGGCTAGTGGAGTCTGGAATTACTTTGGCTCTTTTTAAGTCTGGAGTGCTATCCATGGCACCAGTGCCAACTCCATGCGTTCCCTGAAGTTGAAGCATTGACTTGAACTTCAGTCTCCCTTGGCTGAGATCCCTCAAAGCCTGCCTTGTCAACTTCTCTCCCTGGCAGCCAGGCCATGTCCCTGAAATCTTTAGCCACTGACTGGGATGCTGCTTGCAACCAGACAGACAGCTCACCATGGGTCTGACTTCCAGCCTTCCTTAGGCTCAGCGACCCTCATTGTTATGTTTCACCTATATCAGAATCTTGGATTCTGCTTGAATTAAATCTCAATTTGCCATACATTCGTATCCAAGCATTTCACTCCAGGAGGATTCCTTAGGGGTTAACTTGGTCCCTTAGTCCTAACGCAGTCTGATCCAAGATACTCCTCTTCACGTGCTCCATGCAGCAATCCAGAAATGCCTTCCAGCAAAACCACCTGAGAAAGGACAAAAGCAACAGGTATGGAAGACAGCATTTCCCAGGAAACCCAGAATAAAATGGGGCTCCCCCGGGTACTGGCAATAAAGTACCAGGAAGTAGAAGAACAGAAAGGGCAGGTGCTGTGCAAAGTGCTGAGCCCTGAGACAAGCAAAACCCAGATAAGTTGTTGTTTGGACACTGCTTCATTTTACCTGGAGTTTATTTAATCTGGGCTCAGCTGTCTCAGTTAAATTGTTTGGGTTATTTATATGAAAGTATTGAGCTGTTGTGGGTATTCTCCACCTACGGCTACCAGGTTTATTCGTGTTCCAACCTATCACTATGGTTCTCAGAGAAAGATGAAAAGTAAAACAGAAATAAACCACCCAGAACCATAAATGTGGGACTCCTCCCTCCTCTAATGAGCCGCCACAGCCAAACAAATGATGCTTTCTGAAACTGCACACATATTACCGTAGCCATGGAAACACACTTAGCAACAAAGAAACCTTGACCTTTCCCCATCTGTTTAGAATCTTCACAATGATACATTAATTTCAACATATGAAAACAAAAAAAGAAGGGCATAATTGTTACATTTTCTCTAAGTTCCAGGCAGCAACCAGCCCAGTGTGGATAAAATTCCTAGATGAGGAAGGAATGATACAGTTAGTTTAAGCCCAGCACCCCGAGGTGGAACCCCAGTGACATTTTACTGGCAGTAAGCAAGATGACTCAAATATGCTCTGCAGCTTACCAAGAGACTCCAGGACTCCAGGAAGGGCTCGAAAACTGGACCAGAGATGGACAGCTACAAGAACAAACAGTAGCCAGTGTAAATATTCCCAAGAAACAATAATGGAGATCTCCAAAAACTAATATTCTGTGAGAGTTAAAGCTTTCTTTCCAGGCAGCTATTGTTAGCAGCTAAAAGCTGAAGACAGTTGAAACAGATTCAGTCCAATTCTATTCAATCCAACAAACATTTAAGGAGGCTGTCTCTGTTTTCATTGATAGATAAGAATTGGGTATAGAAGAGTATTCAACACAGATTCTGTCTCTAAACTAGTACATTTTTTTGTAAATAAAGAGATATTAACTAACTTAAATCAATCACAAAAACTCTGTGAAAGGTGAGATAGATGTTGCAGAAGTAATAAGGGAAGTTCTCTGCATAAGGTGTCACTAGAGCTGAATTTGAAGATATCAGAACATTTTTTCAATAAATTCACTGTCATAGGAGTTCAGAGAGATGTCAAAGATGTATTTAACACTTTAATGAAGAATCAGCAGGATGGCAAAGCTGATTTGAAAGAGGAGTTAAGAAAATGAGGTGGGGAGGGATAAATCAGAAGCCTGGGATGAACACACACACTACTATATTTAAAATATATAACCAACAAGGACCTGCTGTATAGCACAGGGAACTCTACTGAATATTCTGTGATAACCTATATGAGAAAAGAATCTAAAAAAGAATGAATATATGTACATGTATAACTGAATCACTGTACTGTACACCTGAAATTAACACAACATTGTAAATCAACTATACTCAAACAAAATAAAATAAAAAATAAAATTCTATTCAAGTAAAAAAAATAAAAATAAATAAAAAATTTAAAATAAACTAGTTCCCTAAAGGCTAAATGAAATTGAATATATAATATAGTCACCTCCTCGGATGCTTAACCATTTCATACGTGTTTAAGATGAAAACAGAAATAAAACTGTTCTTAGTTTTCACCAAAAAAAAAAAAAAAAACAAAACAAAAACTGATATATGTATGGGAAAAAAAAGAATAAGAGTGCAAACTTAGATTGAAATCTGGTTAATATCCTACAGGACAATAAAACCATAGCCCTTGGAGATATCTTTTCTATCCAATATAAATCACTTTTAACATATAAATCTTCCATCATTTAGCATCCAACTTCAGAGATCTGAGCCCTAAAAAAATAATAAATAGTAAGCCAAAGAAAGTTATCTTTCTCCAGAGTATGAGATGACTCTTGGGTGGATTTGTTATAAAATGCTCCAGTTTGACATTGAAAGGGCATGCAGGATTCTTTCTGCCTTATTTCAAGTTTTGGATAATTCTCCTTAACAAAGGCAGAATATAAGTAGAGAGCAACAGTGGAAACAAACATCATTAAAACTGAAGGAAGAGTTGGGATGACACTGTCATCCACTCAAGTGTACTATTAGGAGAAAAACAACACTCTCAGCTATGGACTGAATAAGAGAAGATAGGGTTCATTTGCAATCTAAGGAATATAGGATTAAAGATGATACCAACAGACGGAGAGATATACCATGTTCTTGGATTGGAAGAATCAATATTGTGAAAATGACTATACTACCCAAAGCAATCTACAGATTCAATGCAATCCCTATCAAATTACCAATGGCATTTTTTATGGAACTAGGACAAATCATCTTAAAATTTGTATGGAGACACAAAAGACCCCGAATAGCCAAAGCAGTCTTGAGGGAAAAAAACGGAGCTGTAGGAATCAGACTCCCTGACTTCAGACTATACTACAAAGCTACAGTAATCAAGACAATATGGTACTGGCACAAAAACAGAAACATAGATCAATGGAACAAGATAGAAAGCCCAGAGATAAACCCACCCACCTATGGTCAACTAATCTATAACAAAGGAGACAAAGATATACAATGGAGAAAAGACAGTCTCTTCAATAAGTGGTGCTGGGAAAACTGGACAGCTACATGTAAAAGAATGAAATTAGAATACTCCCTAACACCATACACAAAAATAAACTGAAAATGGATTCGAGACCTAAATGTAAGACCGGACACTATAAAACTCTTAGAGGAAAACATAGGAAGAACACTCTTTGACATAAATCACAGCAAGATCTTTTTTGATCCACCTCCTAGAGTAATGGAAATAAAAACACAAATAAACAAATGGACCTAATGAAACGTAAAAGCTTTTGCATAACAAAGGAAACCATAAACAAGACGAAAAGACAACCCTCAGAATGAGAGAGAATATTTGCAAACAAATCAACGGACAAAGGATTAATCTCCAAAATATATAAACAGCTCATGCAGCTCAATATTAAAGAAACAAACAACCCAATCCAAAAATGGGCAGAAGACCTAAATAGACATTTCTCCAAAGAAGACATACAGATGGCCAAGAAGCCCATGAAAAGCTGCTCAACGTCACTAATTATTAGAGAAATGCAAATCAAAACTACAGTGAGGTATCACCTCACACTAGTTAGAATGGGCATCATCAGAAAATCTACAAACAACAAATGCTGGAGAGGGTGTGGAGAAAAGGGAACCCTCTTGCACTGTTGGTGGGAATGTAAACTGATACAGCCACTACGGAGAACAATATGGAGGTTCCTTAAAAAACTAAAAATAAAATTACCATATGATCCAGCAATCCCACTACTGGGCATATACCCAGAGAAAACTGTAATTCAAAAAGACACATGCACCCCAGTGTTCATTGCAGCACTATTTACAGTAGCCAGGTCATGGAAGCAACCTAAATGCCCATCGACAGACGAATGGATAAAGAAGTGGTGGTACATATATACAATGGAATATTACTCAGCCATAAAAAGGAACGAAAGTGGGTCATTTGTTGAGACGTGGATGGATCTAGAGACTGTCATACAGAGTGAAGGAAATCAGAAAGAGAAAAACAAATATTGTATATTAACACATGTATGTGGAACCTAGAAAAATGGTACAGATGAACCAGTTTGCAGGGCAGAAGTTGAGACACAGATGTAGAGAACAAACATATGGACACCAAGGGGGGAAAACCACGGTGGGGTGGGGATGGTGGTGTGCTGAATTGGGAGATTGGGATTGACATGTATACAACGATGTGTATAAAATTGATGACTAATTAAAAAAAAAAAGAAATATAGGATTGAGCAGATAATTTTTACAGGATTAGAAATATGTTGAGAATCAATTTTTTTCTATTTGCTCAAAAGCCTTGTGGGTAGGTTACAAACAGATTAATAATGTGGTAGGAAATCACTTTTGAGAATTAATGATTCCATGGAAAAAAATAAATCAAGGGCTACATACGAAAAGGAATTTGATTTATTTGGTGCTGTTTCCCTTAGAGAAATATAAAATGCTCAATATTTGCTATTTTTAATAAAGAGCTAGCTAATATGTTTAATACAACCAATATGTGCTGAAAACATATTTGACCCTTCAATTTCATGTTTACGCAGGTTGCAATGGAAGAAAGGGACAGAAAGGTAGGAAAAGACAGAGAAATGTAAAAGAGAGTAGAAAGAAGAAACATGAGTAAACTACCAGACAGGAACAGAAGAAACAAAACCAAAGGTTAGGAGGAACATTGGAAGGGAACAGTTGAGACAGTGGGAATCAGGAAAAGTCCCAAACAAGGAGGAGCAACATACAGAAGAGATTTAAAAGGAGATGAGGTTAAAGGAGCAAAGTGGGAAGGTATAGGCAAAGACATGGCAGTTGAGAATTAAAAGCAAGTTGAAATCTCCATTCCCTGATGATTCATTTGCTCTGTGGATTTCTTTGTCTCGTTGTTAGAAGCGGTGGTCAGTTACTGACCATCATTCAAAGTTCTTCAGCTACTCTATTAACCCAGAGGGGAGAAATTATCTAATCCATAAGGGAATGCCATGCTGCCTGAATGAACTCTAGCTGGAGTCCCAGACTGATTCCCTAAGGTAAGAGGTTTCTGCTCCCAGGGAAACGTAGCAGCTGAGAAGGGGTGGCCACGTGGCAGACCCGGCCAGGCCTTCACCCAATGATGTGACCTGAGCAAGTCCCAAGGCCCCTGGCCACCTTCTCCTGTGGCAATAGTAATGTGCCCGTATATTGCAAGGAGAGAATAAGATCGAGTAAAATGACAGAAGAGAACGTGTTGCCAGGTGTTGGGCAGCCTCTGGTCCCCAGGCAGTGACGGAGCGGGTTAGGGCCATGTCCTCAAAGCAGCAGGACACTCCAATGACTCTCATTCCAAAGCCCCTTCTGCTCTCCTGCCCCTCTGACTAAACCTTCTCCCACTTTCCCCCGGGCTCCAAACAACCGAAGAGGTTAATACATGCAAGTTAGGGAGCGACACCTTGCAAGTTTTCTGCTTTTAATTTCTGTTTAATGACTTATTGGCCAGAACACTATCACATCGTCTTACTTAACAGCCTTTCCCTGACAGTAAACTGTGCTTGGTGCCCACCTCGGCCCACAAACCCTACAATTAAGCGATCGTTTGTCCTTGCAAGCTTGACAGAAACAGGACTCCGAGGCAGGCTGGGAGGACCCCGGATTTATTAAAGTAATAAATAACCTGGAAGCCCCCACCAAGGCTCTGCCTCACCCTTCTTATTTACTTTCCTTTTGTGGCTTCTGGGATGGGGAGATGGGGGACTTAATTGCTTGGAAAGAAAGTTGCCTAAGAACAACATGCACTCTCAACCCAGAAACAATAAAATAAAACTGGGAGGCTGTAGGGCTACAGCTTAATAACAGCTCTGCTGCTGGCTGGGCTGGGCTTCTTGGCAAGCGCTCTCTCATTCTGTGTTTCTAGAAGAGCAACACTCACTCCTGCGCATAAATGCACTCAGAGGCCAGAGTCCTCCAGCTGGCCAGAGGGAGGCCCTCTAAGATGAGGTTCTTCGTCACCTTATTGCTTTTCCCACCTCCTTTTATTTTAATTATAAGAATCTTTTAAAATCATTTGGCAAATACTATCTTAAGTGTAGAAATCCCTGTATATTATTTTGGACTTAACATTTTTAAGTGTCATTTTTTTTCCCATGTATTCCTTCTCACTTGATCATGAATTTTTAGATTATTGCATGAATTTAGATTATTATTTTATTATTATTACCATGAATTTTTAGATTATTACCATTATTATTTTTAGATTATTACCATGAATTTTTAGATTATTATTTTAGATTATTATTATTATTATTATTATTATTATAGAATATTAGATTATTATTTTTAGATTATTTTAGATTATTTTTAGATTATTATTATTACCATGAATTTTTAGATTATTACCATTCAGATTATTATTATTAGATTATTTTTAGATTATTAATTTTTAGATTATTAATTATTATTAATAATTTTTAGATTATTTAGATTAGTATATTATTACATAATATACTTACATGGCTCAGTTACTACTTATCTAGCCAGAACTCGTCTTTCTATAATATTGTTGTATACAAAACATTATATTATATAAAAACATTAAGAAGCAAAACAGCTTTCTAGACAGTCAAAATAGATGTCATATATACATACATATACATATATACACACACACTTTATTTTACACACAATTCTCACAAATATATTTATGTGCTAAGTCTCCAATCTAGAAAATAATAATCCTCCCTACAGTTTAATTTTTTGAGATAAGGCACTCCTCATCCTACTTCCTTTGTCCAAATTGAGCTTGTGAAAGTCACATAACACAAAATTAGCCGTTTTAAAATGAACGATTCAGTAGCATTTAGCATACTAACAATGTTGTGCAACCACCACTGCTATCTAGTTCCCAAACATTTTCATCATCCCAAAATAAAACCCCATACCATTACGCAATTACTCCTCATTACTCCCTACTCCAGCCACTGGCAACCACCAGTCTGTGTTCTGTCTCTATGGATTTACCGATTTTATATATGTCAGGTAAATGGAGTCATAACATGTGACCTTTTGTGTCTGGCTCCTTTTACTTAGATCAGTGTTTATGAGGTTCATCTACATTGTAGTGTGTATCAGTACTTCATTCCTTTTTATGGCTGAATAATATTTCATTGTGTGGATATACCAATTTCTTTTAATCCATTGATGGACATGGGTTGTTTTCAATTTTTTGACTACTGTGAATAGTGCTACTATGAACATTTGTGTACAAGTATTTATTTGAACACCCGTTTTCAATTCTTTGGGGTAAGTACCTAGAAGTGGAACTGATGGATCATATGATAATTTTATGTTTAACATTTTTTTTCTACAGAGCTTGTTATTTTTTTAATTTTAATTTTATATTGGGATATAGTTGATTTACAATGTTGTGTTAGTTTCAGGTGTACAGCGAAGTGATTCAGTTATACATTTACAAGTAATTATTCTTTTTCAAATTCTTTTTCCATTTAGGTTATTACAGAATATTGAGCAGCGTTCTCTGTGCTATGCAGTAGGTCCTTTTTGGTTATATATTTTAAATATAGTAGTGTGTACATGTCAATCCAAAACTCCCAATAAATCCCTCCCTCCCCCCACCATTTCCCCTGGTAATCATAAGTTTGTTCTCTAAGCCTGTGAGTCTTTCTGTTTTGTAGATAAGTTCATTTGTATCACTTTTTTAGATTCTGCATATAAGCTATATCATATATTTGTCTTTCTCTGTCTGATTTACTTCACTTAGGATGATAATCTCCAGATCCATCCATGTTGCTGCAAATGGCATTATTTCATTCTTTCTAACGGCTGAGTAATATGTTATTGTATATATGTACCACATCTTCTTTATCCATTGATCTGTCGATGGACATTTAGGTTGCTTCCATATCCTGGTTATTGTAAACAGTGCTGCAATGAACATTGCGGTGCATCTGTCCTTTCGAACCATGTTTTTCTCTGGATATATGCCCAGGAGTGGGATGGCTGGATCATATAATAACTCTATTTTTATTTTTTTAAGGAACCTCCATACTATTCCCATAGTGGCTATACCAATTTACATTCCCAACAACAGTGTAGGAGGGTTCCCTTTTCTCCACAACCTCTCCAGCATTTGTTGTTTGTAGACATGTTGATGATGGTCATTCTGATTGTCGTTAGGTGATATCTCATTGTAGCTTTGATTTACATTTCTCTAATACTTAGTGATGTTGAGCATCTTTTCATGTACCTCTTGGCCATCTCTATGTTTTCTTTGGAGAAATTTCTTTTCAAGTCTTCTGCCCATTTTTTGATTGGGTTGTTTGTTCTATTGATATTGAGCTGCATGAGCTGTTTGTAAATTTTAGAGATAAATCCCTTGTTGGTTGCATCGTTTGCAAATATTTCCTCCCATTCTGTGGGTTGTCTTTTCATTTTGTCTATGGTTTCCTTTGCTGTGCAACAGCTTTTGAGTTTAATTAGGTCCCATTTGTTTATTTTTGTTTTTATTTCCATTGCTCTAGGAGATGGATCAAAAAAGATTTTGATGTGATTTATGTCACAAAGAATGTTCTTCCTATGTTTTCTTCTAAGAGTTTTATAGTATCCAGACTTACATTTAGGTCTTTAATCCATTTTGAGTTTATTTTTGTGTATGGTGTTAAAGAATGTTCTAATTTCATTTTTTTACATGTAGCTATCCAGTTTTCCCAGCACCATTTATTGAAAAGACTGTCTTTTTTCCATTGTATAGTCTTGCCTCATTTGTCATAGATTAATTGACCATAGGTGTGTGGGTTTATTTCTGGGTTTTCTATCCTGTTCTATTGATCTATACTTCTATTTTTGTGCTAGTAACATACTGTTTTCATGACTGTAGCTTTGTAGTATAATGTGAAGTCAGGGAGCCTGATTCCCAAGATTGCTTTGGCTTTTTCAGGGTCTTTTGTGTCTCCATATACATTTTAAAATTTTTTGTTCTAGTTCTGTTAAAAATGCCATTGGTAATTTAATAGAGATTGCATTGAATCTGTAGATTGCCTTGGGTAGTATAGTCATTTTGATAATACTGATTCATCCAATCTAAGAACATGGTATATCTTTCCATGTGTCACCTTCAATTTCTTTAATCAGCATCTTATATTTTTCAGTGTACAGGTTTTTGGCTCCTTAGATAAGTTTATTTCTCTAGGTATTTTATTCTTTTTGATGTGATGGTAAATGGGATTGTTTCTTTAATTTCTTAGTTGTTAGTGTATAGAAATGCAAGAGATTTCTGTGTGTTCATTTTGTATCCTGAAACTTTATCGAATTCATTGATGAGCTCTAGTAGTTTTCTGGTAGCATCTTTGGAATTTCCTATGTGTAGTATCATTTCATCTGCAAACAGTGACAATTTTATTTCCTTTCCAATTTGGATTCCTTTTACTTCTTTTTCTTCTCTGACTGCCTTGGCTAAGACTTGCAAAATTATATCAAATAGAAGTGGCGAGAATGGATATCCTTGTCTTCTTCCTGATCTTAGAGGAAACGCTTTCAGCTTTTCACCATTGAGTATGATGTTAGCTCTGGGTTTGTCATGTATGGCCTTCATTATGTTGAGGTATGTTTCCTCTATGCCCATTCTCTGTAGAATTTTTATCATAAATGCGAGTTGAATTTTGTCAAAAGCTTTTTCTGCATCTATTGAGATGATCATATGGTTTTTATTCTTCAGTTTGTTGATGTGGTGTATCACACTGATTGATTTGCAGATATTGAAAAATCCTTGCATCCCTGGGATAAATCCCACTTGATCATGGTGTATGATCCTTTTAGTGTATTGTTGGATTTGGATTCCTAGTATTTTGTTGAGGATATTTGCACCTATGTTCATCAGTGTTATTGGTCTGTAATTTTCTTTTTCATGGTATCTTTGTCTGGTTTTGGTATCAGGGCAATGGTGGCCTCATAGAATGAGCTTGGAAGTGTTCTTACCTCTGCAATTTTTTGGAATAGCTTCAGAAGGATAGGTGTTAACTTTGATAGAATTCACCTGTGAAGCCATCTGGTTCTGCAGTTTTGTTTGTTGGGAGTTTTTTAATCACAATTTCAATTTTAGTACTTGTGATTGGTCTGCGCAAATTTTCTATTTCTTCTGGTTCAGTCTTCAGAGATTTTTCCTTTCTAGGAATTTGCCCATTTCTTCTAGGTTGTCCATTTTATTGGCATATAGTTTTGTAGTCTCTTATGATCTTTTGTATTTCTTTCAGTGTCTGTTGTAACTTCTCCTTTCTTCTTTCTAATTTTACTGATTTGAGCCCTCTCCCTTTTTTTTCTTGATGAGTCTGGCTAAAGATTTATCAACTTTGTTTATCTTTTCAAAGAACCAGCTTTTTGTTTCATTGATCTTTTCTATTGTTTTCTTTGTCTCTATATCATTTATTTCTGCTCTGATCTTTATGATTTCTTTCCTTCTACTAACTTTGGGTTTTGTTTGTTCTTTTTTCTCTGGTGGATTTAGGAGCAAGGTTAGATTGTTTGTGATTTTTCTTGTTTCCTGAGGTAAGACTGTATTGCTATAAACTTCCCTCTTAGAACTGCTTTTGCTGCATCCCATAGGTTTTGGATCATTGTGCTTTCATTTTCATTTGTCTCTAGGTATTTTTTTATTTCCTCTTTGATTTCTTCAGTGATCCATTGGTTGTTTTGTGGCATATTGTTTAGCCTCCACGTGTTTGTGTTTTTTACAGTTTTTTCTTGTCATTGATTTCTAATCTCATAACACTGTGGTCAGAAAAGGTGCTTGATATGATTTCAATTTTCTTGAATTTACTGAGTCTCACTTTGTGGACCAGCATGTGATCAATCCTGGGGAATGTTGCATGTGCACTTGAGAAGAATCTGTATTCTGCTGCTTTGGGATGGAATGCTCTATAAATATCAGTTAAGTCCATCTAGTCTAATGTATCATTTAAGGCCTGTGTTTTCCTTACTGATTTTCTGTCTGGATGATCTCTACATTGATGAAATTGGGGTATTAAAATCCCCCACTATTATTGTGTTACTGTTCCATTTCTCCTTTTATGGCTGATAGCATTTGCCTTATATATTGAGGTGCTCCTATGTTGGGTGCATATATATTTACAATTGTTATATATTCTTCTTGGATTGATCCCTTGATCATTATGTAGTGTTCTTCTTTGTCTCTTGTAACTGTCTTTATTTTAAAGTCTATGTTGTCTGATATGAGTATTGCTTTCTTTTGATTTCCATTTGTATGGAATACCTTTCTCAATTGCTTTACTTTCAGTCTGTATGTGTCCCTAGATCTGAAGTGGCTCTCTTGTAGACAACATATATGTGGGTCTTGTTTTTGTATCCATTCAGCCAGTCTATGTCTTTTGGTTGGAGCATTTAATCCATTTACCTTTAAGGTAATTATTGATATGTATGTTCTTACTGCCATTTTGTTAATTGCTGTGGATTTGTTTGAAGGTCTTTTTTCTTCTCTTCCTCTTTTGTTCTCTTCTCTTGTGATTTGATGACTAACTTTAGTGTTGTGTTTGGATTCCTTTTTCTTTTTTGTGTGTGTATCTATTGTAGATTTTTGGTTTGTGGTTACCATGTGGATTTGATATAGCATTCTATATATAAACAAGATTGTTTTAAAATGCTGATCTTTTAATTTCAAATGCATTTCCAATATTCTGCACTTGTGGTCTCCTCTTCTCACAATTGCTGGTTTTGATATATCTGTGTGAAGATGATTTCCTACCTTTACTGTGTGTTTGCCTTTACTGAAGAGCTTTCCCATTAGGACTTTCCTCATTTCTGATTTTGGGCTTTTCTTTTTCACCTAGAGATGTTCCGTTAGCATACAAAGCTGGTCTGGTGATACTGAATTCTCTTAGCTTTTGCTTGTCTGTAAAGCTTTGGTTTCTCTGTTGAATCCGAATGAGAGCCTTGCTGAGTAGAGTGTTCTTGGTTGCAGGTTCTTCCCTTTCATCACTTTAAATACATTGTGCCACTCCCTTCTGGCCTGCAGAGTTTCTGCTGAGAAATCAGCTGATAACCTTATGGGGATTCCCTTGTATGTTGTTTGTTGCTTTTCCCTTGTTGCTTTTAATTTCTTTCTGGCTTTAATTTTTGTCAGTTTGAGTACTGTGTGTCTCAGCATATTCCTCCTTGGGTTTATCCTGTCTGGGACTCTCTGCACTTCCTGGACTTGGTAACTGTTTCCTTTCTCATGTTAGCGAAGTTTTCAGCTATTACCTCTTCCAATATTTTCTCAGGTCTTTTCTCTCTCTCTTCTCCTCCTGGAACTCCTATAATGCAAATGTTTTTGTGTTTGACATTGTCCCAGAGGTCTCTTAGACTGTTCTTAATTCTTTTCATTCTTTTTTCTTCATTCTGTTCCATGGCAGTAATTTCCACCACTCTGTCTTCTAGTTCATTTATCTATTCTTCTGCCTCAGTTATTCTGATATTGATTTCTTCTAGTGTATTTTTCATTTCAGTTATTGTACTGTTCATCTCTGTTTGTTTGTTCTTTAATTCTTTCAGGTCTTTGTTAAATATTTCTTGTATCTTCTTGATCTGTGCCTCCATTCTTTTTCCTAGATCTTGGATCACCTTTACTATCATTACTCTGAATTTTTTTTTTTTTTAGGTAAATTGCCTATCTCCACTTCAGTTAGTTGTTCTTCTGGGGTTTTATCTTCTTCCTTCATCTGGTACATATTCTTCTGCCATCTCAGTTTGTTTAACTTTCTGTGATTGTGGTTTCCATTCTGCAGACTGCAGTGTTGTAGTTTTTTTTTTTTTCTGCTGTCTGCCCCCTGATGGATGAGGCTGTCTAAGAGGCTTGTGCAGGCTTTCTGGTTGGAGGGACTAGTTCCCACCCACTGGTGGGTGGAGCTGGGTCGTGTTCCTTTGAAGGGTAGAGCCATGTCAAAGGGCATGTCTAGAAGGCTGTGAGCTCAGTAAGACTTTAAGGAGCCTGACTGCTGATGGGTGAGGCTGTGTTCCCACCCTGTTGTTTGATTGGCCTGAGGCACCCCAGCACTGCAGCTCACAGGCTGTTGGGTGGGGCCAGGTCTTAAGAAAATGGCAGCCTCCAGGAGTACTCATGCCAATGAGTACTCACCAGAACTACCACTGCCAGTGTCTTTGTCCCCTAGGTAAGCCACAGCTGCCCCCACCTCTGCAGGAAACCCTCCAATACTAACAGGTATGTCTGGCCCAGTCTCTTATGTGGTCCCTGCTTTTTTCCCTGGGTCCTGGTGCACAGGGGACTTTGTGTGTGCCCTCCAAGGGTGGAATTTCTGTTTCCCCCAGTCCTTTGGAATTCCTGCAATCAAACCCCTCTGGCCTTCAAAGCCAGATACTCTGGTGGTTCCTCCTCCCATTGCCAGACCCTCAGGCTGGGTAGCCTGATGTGGGGCTCAGAACTTTCACTCCCATGGGAGAACTTCTGTGACATAATTATTTTCCAGTCTGTGGGTCACCCCCCCGGTGAGAATGGGATTTGTTTTTATCATGATTGCACCCCTCCTGTGGTCTCATTGTGGCTTCTTCTTTGTCTTTCAATGTAGGATATCTTTTTTGGTAGGTTCCAGTATTTTTTGGTCAATGGTTGTTCAGCAGTTAGTTGTGATTTTGGTGTTTTCATAAAAAGCGGTGAGCTCACATCCTTCTCCTCCACCATCTTGTCTCTACCTCCTATGTTTAACTTTTTGAGAAAACAACAAGCTGTATTCCACAGCAGCTGAATGATTTTGCATCACAACCAGCCATGTACAAGGGTTCCAATTTCTCCAATTTTATTGCACACACTATTCTCCCTAATATGTTTATGTACTTTCCCAGCCCTAATCTGGAAAGCAGTAATCCTTGCAAGGCTCCCCACTAGGGGCTGGTCACTCCTTCTTCTACTTCTCTTGTCCAAGTTAAGTTTGTTCCTAGAAATGCACTTAGTATCAATGTGCCTACTTATGGCATCTCACAGAATTACCCCAAAGCTGAAAATTTCCATTCAAACTTAGGCAAAGTTGCTGTGAACAAACCTTGATTTTTTTTTTTAATGTCAACTTCTAAAAAAGATATTATCAGTTATGCAAAGTCCCCCAAATTGTCACATACATATTCCAACCTGGATTCCAGATAGTCTCATTCAGGGCTGTCATTATTAAGCCCTTATGGAAAATTGTACTGGAAGCTATTGAGATGAGATGGAAACCATTTATTATAAAGAAAACTAAGCAGATTAAAAATCAAGGTAATTACTTACTGAGTCACTTAAAAGATAAAAAGTAAGAAAGGAAACAATCAGAGTATATTGTAGGCATAAGAATGTAAATACAATTATTAATTTAACCAAAAATTATAATATAAGATTGTATCAGAAGGATAGGGAGAGGAAACCAAGGAGTTGGTGGTGCAAGAGAGGTAAATTGTAAATACCTTAAAAGAAAGACAACAGATAATGTCTACAGTTGATGGATCAAAATATAGCAATGTATATAAATGTTTCAGTTATTTATTGATGTAAAAAATATTACCCCAAAACTTTGCAGTTTAAAACAACAACCGTCATTTTATTATTTCTCACATATATGGAGTTGATTCTGCCAGTTGGTTGTGACCTCAGCTGAGGCTGTTGGCTGGAACACCCACACATAGCCTCTTTATATGCCATGAATTTCTTTATAATGTGGTGGCCTCAGACTTTTTACGTGGTAGCTCAAGGCTTCAAGTGTCCTAAGAGGGTCATGTGTAAGCCAAGATCATTTTTTATGACCTAGTCATGGAAGTCACATAGTGTCACTTCCAACATAGTCACAGGAATAGTCTGATTCAAGGAAAGAAAACATAGACACCACCTCTCAATGGGAGAAGTACCAAGGTTACATTGCAAAAAGAGTGCATGGGTTGGAGATCTTACTGAGGCCATCTTGAAAAACATAATTTGTCACACATATTATTTTGAAAATGTTAAAGCTAGAAGGAAAACTAAGAGTCTTAAGCATTTGCTTCTGATGAGAAAAATTGGGACAAGATTTTGAAACTATCTTATTTCTCAAAATAGTTACATATGTAACTTTGATGAAATTTTAAAAATTGTTTTAAAAAATAAAGAAGCTGATATTCCTCTCTAAATGGGTACATAAAGTCCCAGGGGTTCCAGAGACATATAGTTGGATTATGTCAGAGCCATCTGAGCTCTGTATCTCATTGAGCACTCTGAATAGGCATCACAGCTCAAACCACAGACCTAAAAAGTCAGCATCAGTTGTTTGGATCAGTCTTCATATATGACAGTAAGAACCCTCCATTCCGTGACATGTGTATCAACCACGAACACGGCCTGAGCCCCTATTATGTGAATACCACTGAATCAGGCACAGAGGGAGTCAATGATTAAATCCCATGGCCAATATAAGTCTAGGTATAAGAACTCCAAAAAGCTATCTTAGAGATGTTGTTCTTTGAGATATTACCAAAAAAAATATTGAAACTTTGAGAATGAAATAATACCATTTGCAGCAACATAGATAGACCTAGAGATTATCACACTAAGTGAAGTAAACTAGACAGAGAAAGACAAATACCATATGATATAACTTATATGTGGAATCTAAAATATGACACAAATGAACATATTTACAAAACAGAAACAGACTCACAGACATAGAGAACAGACTTGTGGTTGCCAAGGGGATTAACAGATGCAAATTGGTATATATAGAATGAATAAACAACAAGGTCCTACTGTATAGCACAAGGAACTATATTCAATATCCTGTGATAAAACCATAATGGAAAAGAATATGAAGAAGAATGTATATTATATTTATAACTGAATAACATTGCTGTATAGAAGAAATTAGCACAACATTGTAAATCAACTATACTTCAATCAAATAAATTTTAAAAAAAGAATAGCTGGAAAGAAAAATATATATATTGAAATTTTGAATCCTTGAACCAAAGGAACCATAAATTTATACTAAAAGATCATTTCATTATTCAAATTTTTTCTTTGCTGTTTTCTGTTTTTTTCAAACCATTTTCTCTGAGAGCATTATGCTTGACCAGGCTAAAATGTTGAGTGTGGTGGCTACTGTGGGAATTTGGAGAGTTCTGAAGTCCCTGCTCAAATATCAGGGATCTGGAATCAAAGCCAATTTAATTGGTAGTTTTTCTCATGCCCTGCCAATATTTTTCTTAATCTATTAAACAGAGACACCTAATCATAACCTGCAATTCTTTTCTTCTGGAATGTTTTCTTTCATCTTGCCCCCACCCCCAACACAATTGATATAAATTATAAGGCATCAATGCATTTCAATATCTGCCAAGTCTACAGATGTTACACAAGAGAGGGAGGCCCTAAATGCTTATAGTTGTACCAGAAAGTCTAGAAAAACTTCACTCCCCCACTATATTAATGAGGAACCACCCAGTGCAACTATTTCTGAATTAAGATCACATAGTACAAGTGGTTGCTGATATTGGAAAGGAATAGTGAAATGTTGCAATGGAGAAAAGGTTTTTCTCTTCCTTATATAAGCCTTGTTCATAAGTTATATAACAGAGATAAGATGGCTATGTCTACATCCTGGCTTCTACATCATAATATCACTATATCAATATTTCTCAGAATTATATGAGTCAGATAGTTCTTCGACTACTTATAGTTTACTCCTGGGCTGCTGCAAAAGGAGTCCTGGTTTGAGGATCTGGAAACAAGAGCCCCATTTTCAAAAAAGGACAAGAAATATGAAAACACAACACTCTTTATCTGTAAATGACCCCAGCTCTTCATATAACACTGCATAAGTCATATAAGCCCTTTGAGCCTGACTTTCCTGAACTATGACACATGAAGAATAATATCTTCCTTGGTTATTTGACTGCATTGTATTAATACTTTCATCTGCACCTCAGTTTCCTTTCTCCATATGTAAAATGAGAGATTTTTGACCTCTAAACATCCTTCTAATAATAACATTCTCTGCACCTGTGAAAGTAAAATTTAGCATTATGAGTATTGGATGCATGGTATTATTGTATGAAGGAGAAAGGAAGTTTAGCTTTAAAAATATTCCAGTAGCTATTGAATTTATCTTTGGAAAAGCAGTAAGATTTAGTGGAAATGAGAGAAGACCTGATTTATTTCCATTGACTCTTGGAGAAAGCTAAGAACAGACAGTGGGCAGTTGTTCTAGCTGCATCTTTTAGCATTACTGGCATTAAGTAGTAATTCTAGAATGAAAGTAGGTATAGAAGAAATATATATATATATATGTGTGTGTGTGTGTGTGTGTGTGTTTGTGTGTGTGTGTGTATGTATAGATTGTTTGGTTATAAGTATTTATCGAAGATTATCATGAACACCTGTAACTTCATTTGAAACTAGTGTTTTCTCATTTCCTCACACCTCCACCCCAAACAGCATTTTCTTATTTTTGTGTGTGTGATTTTTTCCCCCTTTTAAGGATGCCCATGGGACTTCTGCTTCTGCTCAAGATGGAGTAACAGGAACCAGATTTTTCCCCCTTCTGAAACAATTTTTAGAAAGGTAGTGTATAAACAATTTTAAAGAGATTGAACATCAAGGAAAGAACAATCTGAGAAGATTAGAGAGAACAGAGCCCAGCAGTTATAGGGGGCTGGAATAGTACCTGTTTCCATATGCCAGATTGGAAAATCCTCATAATTCAGGACACAATTTGTAGAATATTTGGAATGGTCTTGCTTCATTAGTGGGGAATAATTATACCTAGACAAAATGTTATTCTTATCACACCTAACAAATTTTAAAAGTCATACCTGAAAGGATCCAACTATTTCTGAGAAATTCAAATGTGTACTAAAACAGAGTTTAAAAAATTTGTAAGAATACAAAAATATCTAACCCACCCCCCCAAAAAATAAAACTCACAATGTCTGGCATCCAATCATAGAAGCCCGAAAATACAACCCCTAATGAGGAGAAAAATCACCCAGTGGAAACTAACCCATAACTAATACAAATGTTACAATTAGCAAACAAGAACATTAAAATAGTTATTATAATGACTAGAAAACCCTGACGTAGCACAAAAAGCAGCCATAAGAAGACTCTGACCGGTAGAAAGGATGCAAGGACTTGAGGAACAACATGACAGTGAGTTCTCTGGGTTTTCTTTCTGTCTCCCATATATCCCAGAGAAGATGCTAGAGAAGCTGGAACTCCAGAACTCCAAAGAGGTACAAAGTTCCAAGAAAAGCTGTTCTCTCTGGTCAGTGGACTGGGAAAATATAACCCTAACAAAATAGAAAATAAACACCAAAGGAAAAACCACTTGCATTTCCTCCTTTTTGCAGTTTCAGTGGAACCAAGCAGACATTTGATTACCCAACCCCCACCCAGTGGAAAAAGGAGGTGGCATTCCAATTCCCCACTAGGGTGGTGATAGCAGGACTAAGCAGGGGGTTGGGCTTACATGCCTATGCAGCAGCAGCAAGAAGGTACAAGTTGGTGCTTCATTTCCTTGAGGGAAATGTCAGCAGAGACAACCAGAGTTTACTGTGCACCCCACTCGTGTGCAGTGAGGCTATGTGAGGAAGCACTTCTCTTTTGTCAGGGTGCTGTCACCAGGGCCTAGTAGGGAAGTAAACACAGGGTGACTGCCTGCTAAAAAAAGAAGAATAGGATCCAGGGTCTTACAACATGTTACCAAAAATTTCCAGGTTACAATTGAAAACTACTCTTAATACCAAGAACAAGGACAATCACAAATTGAATGAGAAAAGAATCAACAGATAGCAAGACTAAGATGACGCAGATGTTGGAATTATCTGACAAGGATTTTAAAGCAGCCATTATAAAAATCTTCCTTCAGCAACTGTGAACACTCTTGAAACAAATGAAAAATAGAAAATCTCAGCAAAGAAATAGAAGATATAAAAAATAACCAAAGAAAAAATGTAGAAATTAAACATACAATAACCTAAGTAAAACAACTCTCACTGGCCAGGCTTGAAAGTAAACTGGAGACAAGAGAGGAAAAATATCAGTGAACTCAAAGATCAATAGAAATTACCCAAAATGAACAGCAGAGAGAAAAGAGATTAAAACAAACAAACAAGCAAAAAAAACTGAAGTGAGCTTCAGGGACCTCTAGGACAATATCAAAATATCTAATATTTGTATCACTGGAATTACAGGAGAGGAAAAGTGGGGGGCTGAAACAATATTCAAAGATATAATGGCTGTTGGTAAATTTAAGAAAATTGAAATCGTATCAAGTATCTTTTCCGACCACAATGCTATGAGACTAGATATCAATTGCAGGAAAAGATGTGCAAAAAATACAAACACATGGAGGCTACACAATACACTACTTAATAACGAAGTGATCACTGAAGAAATCAAAGGGGAAATCAAAAAATACCTAGAAACAAATGACAATGGAGACACGACGACCCAAAACCTATGGGATGCAGCAAAAGCAGTTCTAAGAGGGAAGTTTATAGCAATACAAGCCTACATCAAGAAACAGGAAACATCTCGAATAAACAACCTAACTTTGCACCTAAAGCAATTAGAGAAAGAAGAGCAAAAAAAACCCCAAAGCTAGCAGAAGGAAAGAAATCATAAAGATCAGATCAGAAAGAAATGAAAAAGGAATGAAGGAAACAATAGCAAAAATCAATGAAACTAAAAGCTGGTTCTTCGAGAAGATAAACAAAATTGATAAACCATTAGCCAGACTCATCATGAGAAAAAGGGAGAAGACTCAAATCAATAGAATTAGAAATGAAAAGGGAGAAGTAACCACTGACACTGCAGAAATACAAATGATCATGAGAGATTACTACAAGCAACTCTATGCCAATAAAATGGACAACTTGGAAGAAATGGACAGGTTCTTAGAAATGCACAACCTACCGAGACTGAACCAGGAAGAAATAGAAAATATGAACAGACCAATCACAAGCACTGAAATTGAAACTGTGATTAAAAATCTTCCAACAAACAAAAGCCCAGGACCAGATGGCTTCACAGGTGAATTCTATCAAACATTTAGAGAAGAGCTAACACCTATCCTTCTCAAACTCCTCCAAACTATTGCAGAGGGAGGAACAATCCCCAACTCATTCTACAAGGCCACCATCACCCTGATACCAAAACCAGACAAAGATGTCACAAAGAAAGAAAACTACAGGCCAATATCACTGATGAACATAGATGCAAAAATCCTCAACAAAATACTAGCAAACAGAATCCAACAGCACATTAAAAGGATCATACACCATGATCAAGTGGGGTTTATCCCACGAATGCAAGGATTCTTCAATATACGCAAATCAATCAACGTGATACATCATATTAACAAATTGAAGGAGAAAAACCATATGATCATCATAGATGCAGAGAAAGCTTTCGACAAAATTCAACACCCATTTATGATAAAAGCCCTGCAGAAAGTAGGCATAGAGGGAACTTTCCTCAACATAATAAAGGCCATATATGACAAACCCACAGCCAACATCATCCTCAATGGTGAAAAACTGAAACCATTTCCACTAAGATCAGGAACAAGACAAGGTTCCCCACTCTCACCACTATTATTCAACATAGTTTTGGAAGTGTTAGCCACAGCAATCAGAGAAGACAAAGAAATAAAAGGAATCCAAATCGGAAAAGAAGAAGTAAAGCTGTCACTGTTTGCAGATGACATGATACTATACATAGAGAATCCTAAAACTGCCACCAGAAAACTACTAGAGCTAATCAATGAATTTGGTAAAGTAGCAGGATACAAAATTAATGCACAGAAATCGCTTGCATTCCTATATACTAATGATGAAAAATCTGAAAGTGAAATTAAGAAAACACTCCTGTTTACCATTGCAACAAAAAGAATAAAATATCTAGGAATAAACCTACCTAAGGAGACAAAAGACCTGTATGCAGAAAATTATAGGACACTGATGAAAGAAATTAAAGATGATACAAATAGATGGAGAGATATACCATGTTCTTGGATTGGAAGAATCAACATTGTGAAAATGACTCTACTACCCAAAGCAATCTACAGATTCAATGCAATCCCTATCAAACTACCACTGGCATTTTTCACAGAACTAGAACAAAAAATTTCACAATTTGTATGGAGACACAAAAGACCCCGAATAGCCAAAGCAATCTTGAGAACGAAAAATGGAGCTGGAGGAATCAGGCTCCCTGACTTCAGACTATATTACAAAGCTACAGTAATCAAGACAGTTTGGTACTGGCACAAAAACAGAAATATAGATCAATGGAACAGGATAGAAAGCCCAGAGATAAACCCACGCACATATGGTCACCTTATCTTTGATAAAGGAGGCAAGCATATACAGTGGAGAAAAGACAGTCTCTTCAATAAGTGGTGCTGGGAAAATTGGACAGGTACATGTAAAAGTATGAAATTAGAACACTCCCTGACACCATACACAAAAATAAACTCAAAATGGATTAAAGACCTAAGTGTAAAGCCAGACACTGTCAAACTCTTAGAGGAAAACATAGGCAGAATATTCTATGACATAAATCACAGCAAGATCCTTTTTGACCCAGCTCCTAGAGAAATGGAAATAAAAACAAAAATAAACAAATGGGACCTAATGAAACTTAAAAGCTTTTGCACAGCAAAGGAAACCATAAACAAGACCAAAAGACAACCCTCAGAATGGGAGAAAATATTTGCAAATGAAGCAACTGACAAAGGATTAATCTCCAAGGTTTACAGGCACCTCATGCAGCTCAATAACACAAAAACAAACAACCCAATCCAAAAATGGGCAGAAGACCTAAATAGACATTTCTCCAAAGAAGATATACACATGGCCAACAGACACATGAAAGAATGCTCAACATCCTTAATCATTAGAGAAATGCAAATCAAAACTACAATGAGGTATCATCTCACACCAGTCAGAATGGCCATCATCAAAAAATCTAGAAACAATAAATGCTGGAGAGGGTGTGGAGAAAAGGGAACACTCTTGCACTGTTGGTGGGAATGTAAATTGATACAGCCACTATGGAGAACAGTATGGAGTTTCCTTAAAAAACTAAAAATAGGGCTTCCCTGGTGGCGCAGTGGTTGAGAATCTGCCTGCTAATGCAGGGGACACGGGTTCAAGCCCTGGTCTGGGAAGATCCCCCATGCCATGGAGCAACTAGGCCCGTGAGCCACAACTACTGAGCCTGCGCATCTGGAGCCTGTGCTCCGCAACAAGAGAGGCCGCGACAGTGAGAGGCCCGCGCACCGCAATGAAGAGTGGCCCCCGCTTGCCACAACTAGAGAAAGCCTTCGCACAAAAACGAAGACCCAACACAGCCAAAAATAAATAAATTAATTAATTAATTAAAAAAAAAAAAAAAAAACTAAAAATAGAACTACCATACGACCCAGCTATCCCACTACTGGGCATATACCCTGAGAAAACCATAATTCAAAAAGAGTCATGTACCAAAATGTTCTTTGCAGCTCTATTTACAATAGCCAGGACATGGAAGGAACCAAAGTGTCCATCATCAGATGAATGGATAAAGAAGATGTGGCACATATATACAATGGAATATTACTCAGCCATAAAAAGAAATGAAATGGAGGTATTTGTAGTGAGGTGGATGGAGTTAGAGTCTGTCATACAGAGTGAAGTAAGTCAGAAAGAGAAAAACAAATACAGTATGCTAACACATATATATGGAATCTAAGGGGAAAAAAAAAAAAAGGTCATGAAGAACCTAGTGGCAAGATGGGAATAAAGACACAGACCTACTAAAGAATGGACTTGAGGATATGGGGAGGGGGAGGGGTGAGATGTGACAGGGTGAGAGAGTGGCATGGACATATATACACTACCAAATGTAAAATAGATAGCTAGTGGGAAGCAGCCACATAGCACAGGGAGATCAGCTCGGTGCTTTGTGACCACCTAGAGGGGTGGGATAGGGAGGGTGGGAAGGAGGGAGATGCAAGAGGGAAGAGATATGGGAACATATGTATATGTATAACTGATTCACTTTGTTATAAAGCAGAAACTAACACACCATTGTAAAGCAATTATACTTCAATAAAGATGTTAAAAAAAAAGATATAATGGCTAAAAATATCTCAAATTTACTGAAAGGCACAGACGTACTAATTTAAGAAGATTAGTGAACTGTACACAGAATAAAGCCAAAGAAATTCACACCAAGACATACCATAATCAAACTTCTTAAAAACTAAGACCAAGGAAAACTCTTGAGAGAAGCTAGTCTTACCTATAGTGCATAAAAACTATTCAACTGACAGCAGATTTCTCACTGAAACCATGGAAACCATAAAGAAGTGACCAAAAAAGGGCACAACTTTTTTGGTGCTAAAATCAAAGACCTGTCAACAATGAACTCTATCTAGTGAAAATATTTTTCAGCAATGAAGGGGAAACAAAGTCATTTTCAGAATAAATAAAACTAAGAGAATTTTTTTGCCAACAAACCTGTTCTTAAATAGTGCCTAAAGGAACTTTTCTAAACAGAAAGGAAGTGATAAGAGAACAGAAAGAGACTTGAACTTAAGAAAGGAAGAAAGAACAATGGAATGGGTAAAGATAGAGGTAAGTATAATACACTATTCTTTCCCTTGTGAGTTTTTAAAAATTATATTTGATGGACGAAGCAAAAATTATAACATCATCTGATGTAGTACTCATTGTGTGCAGAGGAGATAGTAGAGACATTTATGTTCTAAAAGTGGGAAATATAAAGGAACCAAAATGAAAATAAAGTTTTTACATTTCATTCAAAGTGATAAAATGTTGATACAAATAGACTGTGATATATTACATATATATGTTTTAATACCTAGAGGCAACCACTAAAAAACAGTTGTATTTAAAAAACACTAGAAATAAATGAAAATGGAATTAAAAAATAAGTCCAAGTAACTTGCAAGAAGAAAAGGTAGGGTAAAAAGAAGAACAAGAAACAGAGCAAGTAAACATAAAACAATAAAATAGCAAGCTTAAGCACTAACACTTTTAAAAGTTAGCTATATTCCAGATGTTCAAAAAAATAAGTAGAGATATAAAATTGGAGTCCTTAGGGGGAGAGACAGAAAAATATTTGAAGAAATAGTGACTGAAACTTTTCAAAATTTGATGAAAAGTATATACTCACAGATCCAAGAAGCACAACAAATTCCAAACATAAGAACATGAAGAAAATTAAACCAAGGTATATCATAATCAAATTTCTCAAAAGTAGTAATAAAGGGAAACATATTTCCCCAACCTCATTTAGAGTTAAATTATAAATAGATAACAGAATGATGTTTAGAAACTACTCCATTATTTGCAAACTAAATAATACACTTCTAAATAACCCATGAATTAAAGAAGAAATCAAGAGAGAAATTATCAATTTTGAACTGAGTGAAAATGTAAAACAACATATCAGATTGTATGAGACATAACTAGAGCAGTATTTAAAATGAAATTTATAGCACAAGTTGCCTATGTTAGAAAAAACCAAAAGTCTCAAATTAATGACCTTAACTTCCATTGAAAGACTAGAAAAAGAAGAATAAATGAAACACAATGTAAACAGAAGGGAAGTAATAAAGATTGCAGTGGAAAGATATGGATTCTGAGATTTGAGAGGCACAGTGGGTCCCAAGCAAGACAAATAAAAATAAATCCATACTAGGCATTTCCTAGTGAAGCTACAGACTATAACAGAAAAACAGAAATTCCAACTGCTACCAGAAAGAAATGACTGTCTCTCTATAAAGGAATGATAATTAGACTAATAATATTTTTATAAGCAATAATAGATGCCAGAAGACAAACGCTAATATCTTCAAAGTATGTAGAAATTACCATCAGACTAAATTTTGACAGGGAACTAAATGATCATTCAAGAGTAAAGTGCAAAATAAAAACATTTTCAGAAATACAGAAACTGGAAGCGTTGACTATTTACAAATTCTTAATAAAATAACTATATAAGAGATATACTTCTACAAGAAGAAGATTAAACCCAGGAGAAAGAAGCAGAATGCAAGAAGCAAAGGAGATGTTAAACACATTAGGAAACATAAATATGTATTGAGGATTAAAAAGAGAAAAGATGATGATTAAACTTTGGAGAGTGTTTCAGAGCAGGAAATATACTAATTAATTTTAATCTTTTTTAGGGAAATTATACATGTTTAAAATGTAAGATTAACCACCAGTAGAATGCAAATCATGTGGATAACTCGCAAAGTAGTAGTAGAAGTAAAAATGGATATTGAAACTGCCAGTCAGTCTAACAGAGCCAAAAAGGAGAAGGGGAAGAAGAAGCAAAAACGACAGGCCTGCAAAAATCTGAAAGAAGAGACTTCCTTCCATGTTTCCTAAGTTACCCCTCTTGATACTCTTCTTTCTTCAACCTTACAAACTTGGATTCCATGTCATTAATTTTTTGTGAGTTTGTGTGTTGTATTCCAATGTCATTCTTCTATTTACCTTACAGAATTATAAACACTTCAAGACAGGATCAATACCCATTCCAAGGAAAATGAGTTCTCCATTTCTGACATCAGTATATGTAGAGAATCATAAAAGTCTCCAATAAGAATATCCATGTGGAAAAAACTGAGCTTCAGAAAAATCCATGGCTGTTTAGAATCTGTAGTCATCAAACAGATTCATAGTTCTATCATATAATCTCAAGCTGCACGCAAACTTAGGAACAATCTAATTCAATTGCTTTATATTTACATATGAGGAAATTGATGCTTAGGGAGAAAGCTGACTTTCTCTATTTAGAAGCAGAGCCTCCCTTGAAATCCAGAGGCTTCTTATACATGTGGAGACTAAAAGAAGGAAGAGAAAAAAAAAATCAAGTTTTTGTGTTAGTGTAAGACAGTTTTAAAATAGGCCTAAAAAAGCATGTCTTTTAAAAAGAATTAAAAGATAAAACAAACTAGGGGACAATATTTGCAAAAAGACATGTATCCAAAATATATAAAGAAGGGAATTCCCTGGTGGCCTAGTGGTTAGGATCCAGGCTTTTACTGCCATGGCCCAGGTTCAATCCCTGGTCAGGGAAATGAGAACCCGCAAGCCACATGGTGCAGCTGAAAAAACAACAACAACATATATATATATATATTTAATATATATGCTTAATTTAAATTTTTAATATTTAATTTTATAAATATAACTTTAATATATATTTTTAAATTTGCATATATTTTTGATATATGTATATATAAAACAAAGAGCTCTTAAAACTCAACAGTAAGAAAACAATTCAAATAAAAAAATGGGCAAAAGATCAGTACAGACCCCTCACCAAAGAAGATAGCAGGTGGCAAATAAAAATGAAAAGATGCTCAACTGCAAACTAAAACAACAATAAGATACAGTAATAAGATAACACTACACCCCTATTAGAATGGCCTTCTTACAAGGATGTGGAGCATCAGGAACCAGCATCAATGCTGGTGGGAATGCAAAATGGTACAACCGCTTTGGAAGACAGTTCGGCAATTTCTTACAAAGCTAAACGTTCATTATCATGTGATCCAACAATTGCACTCTTAGCTATTTACCAAATGACTTGGAAACTTATGTCCAAACACAAAGTTGCACACAAATGGTTATAGTAACTTTATTCATAGTTGCCAAAAATTGGAAGAAATGATATTATTTCAACAGGTGAATGGATAAACTGATACATCCATGCATTATTATTCAGCAAGTTAAAAAAAAAGAGCTATCAGCCACAAAAAGATATGGAGGAATTTAAAATTCATATTACTAAGGAAAATAAGTCAGTCTAAAAAGGCTAATTGGAACTCTATGGTTCCAATTATATGACATTCTGGAAAAGGCAAAAGGATAGGGAAAAAAAAAAGAGTCATTACCAAGGGTTGGTGGCTGAGGGAGAGAGGAATGAATAGACAGAGCTGTTAAAAAGAAAACCACAGGCCCAAAATGGCATCAGTTGTCTAATGTCCAGGATATCAAATGCAGATTTAATACCTAACTAATTGCAGTTTCAACCTTCCCCAGAAATATTATCTTAATCAGACTGTTTGGAATTTTCTGGTCAGCACCAATAAGGTAATCTATCAAATGGGCCCTCTCCACACCCCCCAGAGGAAGAAGAGGCATGATAAAGCCTGTGTAATTCCCTTCACCCCCAAAAAGATGTCCTGGCCTAAAAATAATCTTTTCTTTTGCTAATAGCTTCCTTGCCCCACCCCTCTTCCTATAAAAACCTTCCACTTTGTACAACCCTTCTGAGCAGTCTTCTAGTTGCTAGATGGGATGCTGCCAGACTCATGAATCATCTAATAAAGCCAATTAGATCTTCAAATTACTCTCTTAAATTGTGTTTTTTCTAGCAGAGCACAGGGAATTATGGTGGTGAAACTATTCTTCATGATGCTATAATGGTGGATACATAGCACTATACATTTGTGAAACCCTATAGAACTATGTAACAAAGAACTAGGGAACCCTAATTAAACTATAGACTTTAGTTAAGAATAATGTGTATCAGTATTGTTCCTCAATTGTAACAAATGTACCACACTAATACAAGATGTTAATTAATAATAGGGGAAAAGGGGGAAGAGGAGATTATGGGAACTCTCTACACTTTCTGTGTAAATTTTCTGTAAACCTAAAACTGCTTTAAAAAGATTTCCATTAAATATAAAAAACAAGATTCTTTTTTAAAAAAAAATCTAGTCTCAACAGTAACCAGGACAGAAATATTTATCATCCAAACTATCAGCAAAGAGATAGCTGTGCAGTAACCCAGACTAAACCCAAGTACAGGCCAATATTTGTTTATGTTTATAAACAATAGCCTTTATAAAAAAAGAACATTTGGAATAGAGCACATTAATTGAACAAAAGAAGCCAGAATTCCACATACTATTATATTTTTTCTAGGATATTCATAAATGAGAGACAATGAAGTTTCAAAACAGTATTTCTTTTTATGACTTATTCTGAGTTACTATTGCCAAAGCCTCATCCAAAGGGTATGATTTTTCTTCCAGCAGTATTATTTTCAACTGTTTATCCTTGTTTCTATGTCCATGTTTTGTCTGGAATGTCAGATTTCTTTCTTTATACCCATCTCGCTTTTAATCATGTAAACAAAAGTGTTTACAAAAGTATCTAATCTTCAGAAATTTGCTTTATAAATGTGGCCTCCAAAACGCTGCTATTCCAGGAATACCGTGTTCATATCTGCACCTTAATACTAACTACACTAAATTATGGCTGAGCAGAAAGAAGTTAAGGAAGACCACAGAACTTTTAATGAGGCTTTCTTCTTTCAGTTATTTAAGGGGTGGGGGAGAAATTCTTGCAGTATTGTATACTGAGAAACAAGCGCCGTGAACAGCAGGCACAACGCCAAGCCTCTAGCTTAGTGGGCAGCGCCATCTAGCGGAAAGACTTTGTTCGGTTTTACCAGCAATGAGCTGGTTTCAGTAGTCATTTAACTCTGCATTCCCTATCTCATGTATAAAATTGGGGTAAGAGTGCCTGCTCTATTTACTCTCTCAGCTACAGGGGTAAAAAATACAAAGTAATGCAAAGCCAGGGGTCTTTATTACTAGTTCATAACTTCACTTGAAAGATGAAAGTTAATTTTTGCTCTAAAACAGCGGACTCCGCAAGATCCCATGAATTTAGGTAAGTTTGGCTGAAGCCTATTAGTTTTCTCCCCTTCTAGGATTGTGGCACATATTAACCTAATCAATGCATCTGAAAATTAATGAAGTGACTGGTTACAGTCCAATAACTTCTATATTGCATGCAGCCACACAAGCCATTTATGAAGGAAAATTATGGCCCAAGTTCTGATGTAATCACAGGTAAGTCTCAGAGGAGGCCATGAAGGGAGACCCCATTTTCAGTGAGAAAACAGCCAAAAGCCGACTTAGACTTCACCTAGCTTGGTGATGAGGTCAGGCCAAAGCCTCTACCTCCCTTGATGTGCCCTGTCTGAGGCCCTCTAATTGCCTTTTCTTGCCTCTTGGCCTCCTTTGTTTCCTCCTCTCTCATTCATATTCAAAACCATGCCTGGAAGCCTTGAACAGATATGCAAAGTGTTTCTTAAATGTAGACAATTGAAATATAAATGTTTCTCCCATACGCTATTCATTATTTTACAGCTTTCTCCAAGTATTCTCTGTACATATAGTGACTTAAATGGTGACTGTAAAATGTGAAGAGAATTTTTCCCCCAGTTTTTCTGTTCCTGCTTCTAATTCTCTATCCCCTTCTCCAAGTATATTTCAATAAGGGAGAACTGCGTAAGACACATTTTGCTTTTCTTTATTATTATTATTATTATTACTATTATCATTTTAGTGAGATTGCAAAGAAGCAGATCTTTCAGTCCAATCCCTGCCACTAATCACCCATGTGATCCTGGTTAAACCGCCTTAACCCCTAGGCCTCGGTTTCTTCATCTGCGGAATGGAGATAACAGAGTAACTTATGAGAAGCATTGGCAATGCCTGGCACATAGGAAGCGCTCAGTAACAAATATTTTAAATACTTGGGGAGGGGGTGACTTTTAAAAATATAAAGTGTGGCCAGTTTACTGGTAAGGAAGAAAGAGCTCAATGCAGAAAACTATCAGTGTTCTCAAAGGAGAGAAACTCTGGAAGATGTTGTGGAGGACCCTGCGACTCCAAGCAATTCCCTGACCCATCACAAAACAAGCAGTGCCTTAGTGCTCTTAGTGGATATTAGTACATGTGTAATCGGCAATGAATGTGTATGTCATTTTCAGGGAGACAACTCTCTATGGGTCTTACTTGTTGCTGCATATCTTGTAAGTAGAGGCACTGACTCTCTTTGTTCTAGACTATCTTTTTTTTTTAATTGAGGTATAGCTAAGTTACACTATTGTGTTAGTTTCAGGTGTACAGCATAGTGATTCCGCTTTTCTGCAGATAATATTCCATTATAGGTTATTATAAGATATTGGGTATAATTCCCTGTGCTATACAATAAACCCTTGTTGTTTATCTATTTTATGTATGGTAGTTTGTATCTGTTAATTCCATACTCCTAATTTGTCCCCCTCCCCCCCAGATTATCTTTTTAAGGATGTTTGTATAACAACTAGCCTTAGAAGATCTCTTCCTCCAGAGCTAAGGGCAGGTTTGTTTGCTGCCCAGTATAATAAAGATAATAACTGCCTCTGAGGTAAAAATTGAAAAGATTTACTTGCAGACCATTATAAAATGCGTGGTTTCCTAAATTTGGGAGTTTTCAGCCATGATGCCTACCGCTATCTGTGCAGCACCTCCTGGGCTGCCAGTGTTGCTTTAGAACTTGAGGCCAAGGGGAACGGACACTAACATGAAGCTTCTGCTGCTCGCTGTGCTGTGAGCAGTGAGGTCCTTTGTCTCTGACTCAGGACACTTGAGTCTTCCACCAGGGCCCATGAAACTTGTTGACCAACCTGTTAGCTTGCAAGTAGGGAAAAAATCTCAGACCCCCCACATTTGTTGACATGGTTGCTTCAAGTTTGTGTTCTAACCCCCAAAATGAGTCCTCCAGATGGGCATATTAGGCGGCCAAGTATGAGAACTCAATGAAATGAGACTCTATCTCCACTTAAAACTCATTTGGGGAACTCAAACTCGATGGAATCAACTATTTGATAATAGAAAAATCATTACTTATCTGAATTAGACCAGTTTTCTCTTTTTAACCTGAAGCCAACCTGTGTGTAAACACTTGTATGTGTAGCTTGAATTGTCCTTTCATTTGAGTTTTCCTCATTCCAAAAAGGGAGAAAGCAAATGTGAGGTATTAATCAGAAATATCACCTTGGTTTCCACTATAAACCAGGAATATTATATGCACATTTCAAATTCTTCAATGTTTCTCCATTTTACAAAATGCAAAATTGGAGCTCAGAGATGTTAAATACTTTGCCAAGATCACACAGCTAGCAAGTTGCAGAGCTGGATTAAGAACTGAATTCTATCCGATTCTAAGTAGATTTTGCTCTACCATATTATTCTTCCAGAAGAGGTAGGACAGAGGGCCATCCTCAAGGAGATGAGTAAGCTTCCCTGACCCAAATTCTCTCTCCCTCTTCTGTCTTACTGCCTGAAATTCCATCATTAGAAAGCAGAGGCAGTGCTATATCATAGGGGTGGAAAGCACTTCAAGGGAGATGAAATGAACCCTCATATCTTGGGGCTGAGGCTTATTGTGGCTTTAAATGCCTTACAGCTCTGAATATCAGTTTTATAATCTGTACAACATACCTAATAAAAACTGTCCTTATCAAATAAGGCTTCTGTAACTGTGAAAGAAAAATCAGAATGAGGTAATATGTGCAAAAGCTCTTTTTCAACAAGGTTTGCTTTTGTTGCAGAAGTTCTTAAGGAACTCCAATTTTTTAATCTTTGATACTTTAGGTTTTCAAGACTGTCCATTTAAAACTCAATAGAAGGGAAGTGCATTTTAAATAACCAGTGAACTGCAGGGCCCAAAATAAACCTCTGAGGGTTAGGATACACTGTAGTCTGCAGGTGGGCAGTAACAAAAGAGAAAGAGGTGGGAGGGCCCATATTTCACTAATTTGCCCACATCCAGCATTGACCCCAAAAGGTCACACAACCCAAGTGCAATAGGAACGTAGGACTAAGAGTGAGTCAAATCCCCTGAGTTTTTCATCTTCATTTCATGTATTAATTTATTTTCCAAATATAAGCTAGAACACTAAATCATCTAAGAGCATCTGTCTGATAAAAGATATGTAAATATCTTTATAAATATACTGTATCATCTATAATGTTGACAAGTCAGATAAATGCACCAACTTTCACTTAAAACTCTAAATTCCAAATACAGGAGGCAAATACAGAGATTTTATACATACACACACACACACACACACATACAATCCATTTCATTTTCAACTCCACAGATTGCTACAAATTGCATATATTATTCATAGATTCTTCAGTCTCGACCCACCTTCATGTACAAACCAGACTCAGATATTAGAGGAACTTCCAATGCCAAGACTTGAATTTTGAAAACAGTAGATTATCAGAATTTCCAGAAAGTACTCTGGAAGTGCAATTAGGGCACATATCATCTCTTGATGTGTTCAGTAACAACAACGACAAATATCCAAACAAAATAAAAACAACAGCAAAATAAATCTGGTCAAACATTTGCCAAGCAAGAGCCTGCTCTGCAGCTGCAGCCCTGGGCCACCTGCTGCTCTCCAACCACAGGCTCCATTAACTATTCCTTTTTGTCTCCTTAATAAATATTTGGGATGTGAAGCCCCCAAAGGCAGTGGGAGGCACCCCTGAGGAAGATGGGATGACTGAACAGAGGGGACCCTGATGAGTAACTGACTAGGCAGCTCTCACTTGGTCCAAGCGAGCCCTGAGCTGGGAGTCCTGGGAGATGATGGATGGTCCACACTGACTTTCTGAAAGGAAGGTGCCTGCTTAGAGAAGTCCCAATTTGCAGTTCTTTTGTTCTTGTGTTTTTGTGAGCACTGACCTCCTGCTCCCTCCTCCTCGTTTCCTTCCTTCCCCCTCCCTCAGGCTTTCCTTTGCCACATAATTCTATAATGCCAAGAGAAAGCCAGAATAAAAAGAAAGAATAATCAGGGTCGAAAGACCAGAGGGGCCATCTCTGATCTGTCCTCTGTGGCTGATGAGGCTGTGGGCTTCAGAGTATTTGACAAGGCATCAATGGAATCAATGTGCAGAACATCCCGTGTTTTACATGCAGCTCTTGGGAGAGAGGAAACTCTTGGGAGCATGTGAAGGCTGATCTGGTCAGCAAGGCTCCTGAAGCTGGCAGACAGGGAGGCCAGTGGAAGCTGGAGAGAGCCCAGGCAGGCAAGTAAGCAGAAAGAACAATCAAGGCAGGTGGATAACGATCACAGTGCTTATTAGTTCAGGTTGGAGGGGTCTTTTATCTGATTGTAAAGAATGTGCTAATCTTATAAAATTTGGAAAACATAAGACTCCTAAAACAGGGGAGGACTTTTGTTGAATTACAGTAAGTCCCCTGCATACGAACCTTCAAGTTGCAAACTTTCAAAGATGTGAACGTTCATTCCAGTCCCTGTATGCCAGCTGTTGTACTGTACTACTGTACTTTTCAAGGTATTGTACTGTCAGATTAAAAATGTTTTCTTTATTTTTTGTGTTTGTTTTTTTCAATGAAGCATTATCTGTGTGAAAAGTATTATAAACCTATTACAATACAGTGCTATATAGCCAATTGTGTTAGTTCAGTACCTAAGCTAACTTTGTTGGACTTACGAACAAATTGGACTTACGAACGTACTCTCGGGATGGAAGTTGTTTGTATGTAGGGCACTTACTGTACTTGGGTTGTGTCTGCATATTCTGTGCCTTTCAGAAGCCTAAAAACTCAGAATATGATAGCTGTTCAAGGTCTAAAATGGACGATAACTCAACTACTGACAGGTAATGAGTTGGCATCTTAATTTCTATTGGGCTCCAGAGTCCCTTTGAAATCTCAGCCAATCATTTAGATACTGTTGAGGCATAAACTGGGATTTTAAAAGTTCACCTACTTCACTGAGTAAAGGGTTAATTACTGTATATATTTAACAAGACTATATTCCATCGACTGTTTCTTCCAGTCTAGCCAAATGCATAATTTTAATATTTCACTTGTCTGGCTATTCAACATTTC
The DNA here is from genome assembly GCF_965194805.1 of Balaenoptera borealis. Taxonomy (NCBI): domain Eukaryota; kingdom Metazoa; phylum Chordata; class Mammalia; order Artiodactyla; family Balaenopteridae; genus Balaenoptera; species Balaenoptera borealis. Next base: position 34,145,998 of record NC_138875.1, read on the forward strand.
CTCTTCATGAAGCCTAGTTTGAAGAGATTTCAGTAATAATGTTTTTAATTAGTTACTTCCTGTACAGCTAATAAACCTAATGTACTTAGGTCCCCCACTCCAAGTCCCAAATCTCTTTCCTATTCAAGACTAATCCTTGCTTATCCCACCTCCAGCTCCATCCCTCTGCCTCAGATCCACAGAACTAGAGGTGTGAGCTAGAGGGTTCATCCTCATGGCACTGTAAATGTGACAATAGCTGATACTTACATGGCGATTACTATGTGCCAGCATCTGCTGTAAGTGCTTTAAACACATTAACTCATTTAACCTTCACACAACCCTATGAGGTAGGAACTATTATTATCCTCATTTTACATGTCTAGAGGGTCTCTGTAGTGGCCTGCTCAGGGGAAGTACAGTCTCAGGAAAAGGGGAGAGAAGAAACTCTTAGTTCAATGACATTTACTCAGGACTGAAAGGAAGAGATTCTGAGCCCAGTTGTATTTCTCACTCAGCTTCTCCTGTGGTCCAGCCCTGTATCTAAGCATTAAGGAGAAGAAACTACAACTAAAAGTTCAATGGGTCCCCTGCAGTAAGGAGAGTAATCAGTGGCCTAGTGTCTGACTCTGGCCTAGCAAGCTCAGGGTATGAGATATGGCCAGTTCACAGCTTTGGAGGGAGAGGGACAGGGAGTCGCTGCTTTGTTGGGGCAAAGACTGCATAAGAGTTTCTCATGGACGAGGCGTGGTCCAAACGGGAGGGAGAGCTGGCTGGGAGCCATGTGAAATCCCACGAAAGAAAATAGTCAGGAAAGATAATGCGTTCCGGCAGACTGAGTGTCTTTGAAGTAAATTGCCAAGAAAGAAGGGCTGAGGGCAAGGCAGCAGCTGGAGGAAGTCACTGTTACTGTGGTCCCTAAGGGGTCCCTCTGAGAAGGCCACTGAGGCACGCACCTGAGAAAGAGACAGCCTTAAACACCTACGGGCCCACCAATCACAAAGCTCTCTCAGGGCAGGACCATTCAAGTAATGACTTCCCGGGCTCTTGACTCTGCTCCCTCCCCATTTACCTACCTTGGAAGGGTTCAAAACATACTTTAGCAAGAGGGGATAAGAGAGGTGTATAGAGAAGATGGATAAGGATCCCTCCAACTGTCCTCTTCCTGGCTATCAGGTTCTTGACTACATCAGACTATCAGAAGGTAAATATCATAGCAAAGATAACACAACTGCAGAGAACATTTGTCTTAGGGAGAGAGGGAGGGAATTACCACGGGGGAATGGAGGGAGGGAGCTAGGGAGGGGGGAAAAAGAAACACCGTGTACACCACCATTGCAGCCAGCACTCTGAGAAGCACGGTGAAAAAAGCAAAACCTCCCCAGAAGTGACCTGAGAGAACCAGTGTTTAAGGGCTATATTTTTAGCAAAGGTACAAGTCCCTAAAGCAATAAGTAGTATGATAAGAGCATCATGAATTTACAAAGGAAAATAAACATACCAAAAACTGCTCCCTCAGACACACCTATTCAGGGTTATCACCTGTTCCACTAGCGCCCTTTATAATTTCTTAAATATCAACTATGCTCAATAAGGTGTAGGTAATTTGCTATTCAGAGTGTAGATTCAGTCATTTCCAACCACTCTTGGCTGAATTAGAGAATCTCTCTAATTACTATTATACAGGGATGTTAGCTGTATTGGTCCACACCTAACCACCAGATTTAAGGTTCTGATGGGCACGAAAGAGCAAAATTCTTAGTGTCATTATGGGGTTTCTCTGCCTGAGGGTGCAATAGACTGCACTGGCTACAGATGCAACCAACTAGATGGGAGATTTGGATCATGTACCACAGGGAGGAAGTAGGTGAAAGCTGTGACTCCAGAACTTTGTCTTTTGAGATGTGATGGGCAGAAGAGAGTGTGAGAAAGGAAAAAGGGGAAATTCCTGATCTGCTTTAGAGAAAAAGAAACAGGAAACCATGCTCTCTGGGTCTTAAAAACCCCTGACAGCCAGCAAACAACAGCAGTTTGATCTGAACAAGTACTCAGAATACGACAGCGGACATTTGAGCAAGAGCATTCTTGTCCACATGTGGAGATCCTTTGTTGTGGAGTATGGAGTAAAATATAGTCTCTGGGCAGCCAGCTGAGAACCTGATAGGCTGAACTGCACTGAGAGGGGCGTGACCACAGGTGTCCCTTGACAAAAACAGTGTCTCACATAACAGGGTCTGAAGAGGGCAAATGAGTGGAGCAGTAGTACTGTCTCCCAACAGTAGGCACAAGTACAAGGGCTTGGACTTAAGTCTGAGTCACAGAAAATGAAGGGTGGGGCAGTAGCCAGAAGAAGGGAACTCTGGGTCCCATCGAGAGTTACATAGATTCCAACCTTGTTAACTCAGCAGGGATTTGTCCTGACTATGGAATTGTGCAGTGCTAAGAAACATTATAGTATCTTCTCAATTAACAGTCTGATATCACAGACTCTTCACTTAACACTTTTGAATCTCAGATTCTGTTTTCTCTTCAGTTAAGCATTCCTGTGCTCTTCCTAACCCACAATTAGAGAAGCAACCCCAAACTAAACACTTTATGAAACTCTACTATTGACAGATAATTTGTAGATTTTAGAACATGGTTTGCATAATCACCAGTTCCAAGGGATATACATTCAAAGGCTGTTCCAACATTTTAAGCTTTTAATTTTCCTGTTGTTTTTTTTTTTTAATCTTACATAGAACTTTATTGCCAAGACTTCAGTTCTTCGCATCACTGTTAGCATGCTCTTATTCAGTCCACAGAAAGTTGTCCTGCCTAATTTGCCTTTCTTCTCTATTTGAACTTTCAAGAAGCAAGCTTAAAATAGGTTTCATGGTTGTTTTTTGGTTTGGGTTTTTTTCTGGTATTCAGCAACATTCAGCAGGTTATTTAGATTCACAAACCTCTGGTGACTCTTGCTGTTGATCCCTTCCATCAGTCACATTCAAAGAGACGCGCTTCCTTTCCAGCAACCCAAGTAGTTGTTTAAGTTCTGGAGACTCAGCGATTGATCTGTTGTCCTAACAAACCCTTGGCGGAACCTCCTCCCCTTTTGTTGAGGCTCCTGATTCTCAGTCTCTCATTCTAAATGATTTGTTTCAAATTGTCACTGGGGTTTGCATTTCTCTCAAAGTCAAGAGCAAGGTGACAAAGGCAGTGGCCTCCATTCAAGGGGTAATGTCCACCTCAGTTTATGACCCTTTCTTGTAGTCTCAACGTGTCCTAACCCCTCTTAGCCCAAGGCAGTGCCTTTTTACTGATATTTCTTCATTTAAAATTTCCTTTCAAAATAAAATTAATTTTACTATTTAAAATGCTGATGACCCAAAACAGGTATAACAGAAAAAGTCCTGCTCATTGCTTCTCCTTCCTCCTAAACACCCAACAAAAGATGCTCCCCACCCCATGCCCCAGTGCCCAGATCTCTGCCTGTGCCACTTCCACGTCCTATCTCTGCCTTTGCCACTTCCACATCCTATCTCTGCCTGTGCCCTTCCATGTTTACCCTTCATTAACCCAGCCCTTCCTACTTGCTATGTTGGTTGTGTTCAGTTTTCTTCCATTTTTATATTTTCTAATGCCTGTGTTTCTCATCATGTTCTTATTAAAAAATTGAGCACACATAATCATTACAAAAATATCAGAAAATGCAGACAGGCAAAACAATATAAAGAATGGCCAAGACCTAATTCTATCAAACATTTAGAGAAGAGCTAACACCTATCCTTCTCAAACTCTTCCAAAATATAGCAGAGGGAGGAACACTCCCAAACTCATTCTACGAGGCCACCATCACCCTGATACCAAAACCAGACAAAGATGTAACAAAGTGAGAACACTACAGGCCAATGCCACTGATGAACATAGATGCAAAAATCCTCAACAAAATACCAGCAAACAGAATCCAACAGCACAGTAAAAGGATCATACATCATGATCAAGTACGGTTTCTCCCAGGAATGCAAGGATTCTTCAATATACACAAATCAATCAATGTGATACACCATACTAACAAATTGAAGAATAAAATCCATATTATCATCTCAATAGATGCAGAAAAAGGTTTTGACAAAATTCAACACCGATTTATGATAAAAAAAAAACGCTCCAGAAACTAGGCATAGAGGGAACTTATCTCAACATAATAAAGGCCATATATGACAAACCCACAGCCAACAACGTCCTCAATGGTGAAAAACTGAAACCATTTCCATTAAGATCAGGAATAAGACAAGATTGCCCACTCTCACCACTATTATTCAACATTGTTTTGGAAGTTTTTTCCACAGTAATCAGAGAAGAAAAAGAAATAAAAGGAATCCAAATTGAAAAAGAAGAAGTAAAGCTGTCACTGTTTGCAGATGATATGATACTATACATAGACAATACATAGATTACTATTACTATACTATACATAGTAATCTAAGTGTCCACTGACAGATGAATGGATAAAGAAGTTGTGGCACATATATGCAACGTCATATTACTCAGCCATAAAAAGAAACAAAATTGAGTTATTTGTAGTGAGGTGGATGGACATAAAGTCTGTCATACAGAGTGAAGTAAGTCAGAAAGAGAAAAATAAATACCATATGCTAACACACATATATGGAATCTAAAAAAAAAAAAAAGGTTCTGAAGAACCTAGGGGCAGGACAGGAATAAAGATGCAGATGTAGAGAATGGACCTGAGGACACAGGGAAGGGGAAGGGGAAGCTGGGATGAAGTGAGAGAATGGCATGTACATATATACACTACCAAATGTAAAACAGATAGCTAGTGGGAAGCAGCCGCATAGCACAGGGAGATCAGCTCGGTGCTTTGTGACCACCTAGAGGGATGGGATAGGGAGGGTGGGGGGGAGGGAGACACAAGAGGTAAGAGATATGGGTATATATATATATGTATAGCTGATTCACTTTGTTATAAAGCAGAAACTAACACACCATTGTAAAGCAATTATACTCCAATAATAATGTTTAAAAAAAATAATAAAAGAATAGCCAAGATGCCCACCTACCCACCCAGAGTCACCAGCTGCTAATACACTGGTGTGCATCTCCTTTTAGATCCTTCAGTATGTACATGTATTAATTTCTTTAAAAATGGGATTATGCAATCCAGTATGTTTTATGACCTATTTTAATTTATTTAAGAATCCATCAGTTGTTACACAACCATATTATACCAACTTTTCTCCATTAAGAATAGCATTTATTAATAAAAAATTTTAAAGCAAGATGATAGAAGAAAACTACATAAATTCTGAGTAGAAAAAAAATGATTAAGGTCACTTTAAAAGTTATCAAACTATCCCATGGTGCACCACAGTTACCAATACTAGAAAATCCTAGTCAAAAGAGTTTTATTTTGTTTTCACCAGTCTTCATTTCAACCAAATTGCTTTCAGCCCAATCACTTGGGTGTGTCCCAATGGGTCTTCACCTTCTCTTGGAGGCCTTCCTCAGATTTCCCAGTTGATACTGCTTCCTGCCTTCCATAGACTATGTGTCTTGAAGTTGGGATGTTGGTCACATCACATTCTGACTTGCTCTGCTGCTTCATTTTTTTTTTTTTTTTTTTTTTCTGTTCTCAGTTTAACTCCCCAAAGTTAGGGTGCTTTGCATATGGAAAGTGCCCAGTAAATGAATGAGTAAATAAAAATAACTAAGGATCGCAACCAATATTACTCACTATTCTTGGGATTTTTTTTTTTTTAAGCTTTTATCCTGACCCAGTTTCAATTCCCTTATATTGGCCATAGGTAATTGTATTTGTCAGGAGTCTTTCAGATAAAGGTGACAGAAAACCAATTCAAATTAGCTTAAGCAAAAAAGGAGTAATTTATTGCTTCATGTAATTGGGAAGACCAGGAAGACACTTCAGGCATAGATAAATCCAGGGGTTCAAATGATTATCTCTCTTTCTCTCCCTTTTTTCTAATATTTTCTATCTCTCTCTCCCTCTTTCCCTCCTTTCCTCCTTCCCTTTCTCTCATTTGCCCTTTATTTCTCCTCCACCAGTGAGATTTCCTTCACGTCAAGAGATTTTGGGCTGGGGTTGGGCGTGGAGGGTTGAGACTACAGATCCACAGATAGCTCCAGGTTTACATCATCCTGGAGGAAAGTTCTTAACTGTCTCTCCGAGTGACTGCACATAAAATCCCATATGTATGTTACAAGTTTGGTACTATGATTAGGGCAGGTGTGAGTCACATAGCCATCTCTGTTGCTGGGGGTGCTGTGCACTGTAATTGAAAGGTCCCCTAAATCTGCACAGAATGGTACAAAAATGCAAAAAAAAAATACGTATTATTATTTGGAAGAGAAAAAACATGACTAAAATTTGAGATGGTGTCAAGCAGCCCCATTTCACACATTCTCCTCTTGCCACTTACATTATTTCTTATTAAATTCAGAGACTACGATCAACTGTTCTCTAGCCAGGCTAGAATCTTAGAGTTTTAACTCAACCCCTTCATTTTATAGATGAGGAAATGGTATCTCATCCATCATCAATGAACCAACTAGCATAGGGAAGGGCTTTCTTCACCATGTGGGGAGGAGCTAGTTTGGGAACTGGGAAACCATCACCTGGTCTCAGCCCCGCACAAATTCCCCTATGACTCAGAGACTCAATTCACCTTACTGGGCTTCAGTTTCTTCCAGAAAATAAAGAGTTTGGACTCCATTATTTCTAATAATTTTATGATTTCAGGCATTGCAATTATGGGTCATAAAGATTAATTTGTTTGTTTTTTTAATTTAGCAGTGTGTTTTTTTAAATTAATTAATTAATTAATTTATGGCTGTGTTGGATCTTCGTTTCTGTGCGAGGGCTTTCTCTAGTTGCGGCAAGTGGGGGCCACTCTTCATTGCGGTGCGCGGGCCTCTCACTATCGCGGCCTCTCTTGTTGCGGAGCACAGGCTCCAGACGCGCAGGCTCAGTAATTGTGGCTCACGGGCCTAGTTGCTCCGCGGCATGTGGGATCTTCCCAGACCAGGGCTCAAACCCGTGTCCCCTGCATCGGCAGGCAGATTCTCAACCACTGCGCCACCAGGGAAGCCCCAATTTGTTTGCTTTTTCAAATCACTTGCCATGAGAAAATAGTACTTTAAAAATATTTTCTCTGACAATGAACATTCTACCCGGCATTCTATGGAAAATGGTGGAAAGTTCAATTCATGTGTAAAGAAGTTGAAAATTCATAGCTATAAGCAATATGAGCAAACTTATTTACCCTAGTATGTACTTTATTCTCAAGATCCAAGTTGCTTGTGATTTGAAAAATTTTAAATCCCACTGATAAGGTGAAGATAAATTCTATATAAAGATCTGTGGACATACTTTAATAGCATGATAAATTTCAATGTCACATTCATTTTTAATCACCATTAAGTATTCTCAACTAAGCAGAAATATGTAGAAGTGGGAAATCTGTGAAATTTTAGGAAATTTTAGGAAAATGGTGAGAATGGGGAGGGCGAGAGAGTTGTTTTCTTTATCAAAATCTCCCTTACAAAGCATAATATAAACATTTTTTTGAAGTCCAAAGGAATACTAGGATACAGGGACAAGGGTAATATATGTGCAAACACATTTACAACTCTTTCCTTTTTATTAGAGCAGGCAGGAGTGGGTTTGCAAAATGAAGTCCCTAAAGAAGTTGAATGAAGAACAAATTGCCTTTCATTGCTAAGCTTGATTCTGTAGTATGTGCCAAGAAATTGGATTGACTGGGACCTTGAAAAGAGCTGATATTTGATTGACTGAAATACTGAAAAGAGCTGGTTTCTCTGGTTGAACATTTGAACTGTGGGCAGGCTGAAGTAACATTTTAAATGGCTGAAAAGAAGAAGAGATTTTTGATCATCAAAGGCAGCTTCAGACTGCCCCATATGCCAAGCTGAAAGAACCTGCGTTTCCACTTTCTCAGCAAATTGTACAACCCTGAGGAGCGTTTGGAAATGTGCTCAATGACCCTGATTTGAAATCAGGGAAAGTAGCTCTAGCAACAAGTTCCTGACACTTGGTTTAGGAAATCTTTCAATTATGCAGACTTCAGTGACACACACTCTAGGACAAGACCATCATGTGTTGTCACTCCAAGACATTCTTAGTTCACTGTCTTACAGTAAAATGTCAAAGTCTAGAAGGCAAAGAAATCAAACAAATCAAAGCAAACAATGAAAAAATAATACATATAATGAATATGGCCGGGTATGGTGATGTCAACACTACAAAAAAATTCTACTTACCTTCAGTTCCTAACAATGAGTCATAAAGCATCTATTGATGCACAAACCACAAATTTAACCAACACAAGAGAATTGTGCAAATGATACATAATACTTGATCACACAATGGATACCACTGTACAGTTTATCACACCAGGAGCTCTGAGGGCCACCACTATGCATATATTTTTCACCTGAACTTTCAGTGCTAGCACATTCCTGACACAGCATATGCAAGGACTAAAAATTTGTCAAATGAATGAATGAATGAATTGGAAAACTATAGAACTAGAGAGGACCACAGAGTAATAAAGTGTCATTTTTCAGACAGGAATTGTTAAAACTATTCCACAAAGAAAATCTTCAAGATTTTCTAAATTTTAAATGAGACTGCATGAACGTCCTTGGTACACACTTAGATATGACCACCAGAAAATATTTCCGATGTGCAAATGGTGACACCAATTTTCTTTAGATAAAGATGCTGTGAGTTGCTCTTTGTTCAGGCCACATTAGGTGTCACCATTAAGTAGATTTTGAGAGAGCAGTCCACCTCCGCCATTAGTAGCTTAAGGGGGCCATAATTCTCATTGTCTTCCATATGCACATAGATAGTCTATCCAATTCCCAGGCCTCTCAATTGAATAATTTTTAGCTTTTTTCCCTCAACTCTTTCTTAGCTACACACTCACACTGCTCCATCCTACATAGGCAGTGTCAACACCTAAAATTCCATTGTCTCTAAAATATTGGCATGAAACATCCCACTCCATGACTATTACCACCTACTTTTTAGCTCACCTGCTCACCTGTTGCCACTACAACCTTTTAAATCTCTTGGAGACTTCCAATGCATTGACTCCACCACTTTCACAATCTACCCACTATCCTAGCTTCACGTTCCTCTTTGAGGAGTGTAGATGATATGCCTCATCAATTCAAGCAGTCCCTTTAAAAATCCTGAATTCTCTTATTCTTCCCTACCTTCTTGGCATTCATGAGACCAAACTCAAGCTCTGGACAACCCCAACAATCTGACTTTTCTGTGCTTGCAGCTGAAGTTTGTTAGAAAAAGAGAGATTGCACAACTGTCTTCACCTTATTCATGATCACAATCTTGAAATGGGTGATCAATACTGACAATTATTTACTGGAGTAATTGTCCTAGCCAGAGCAATAAGGCAAGAAAACAAAATTAAAGGCATCCAAATCAGAAAGGAAGAAGTAAAATTATCTCTATTTGCAGATGACTTGATCTTATATATAGAAAATCCTAAAGACTCCACAAAAACAAAATCAACCCCCCCCAAAAAAAACTCTTAGAACTAATAAACAAATTCAGTAAAGTTGCAGGATACAAAATCAACATACAGATCAGTTGTCTTTCTATACACTAACAACAAAATATCTGAAAAAGAAATAAAGAAAACAATCTCATTTACAATAACATCAAAAATAATAAAATCCCTAGGAATAAATTTAACCAAGTAGGTGAAAGATTTCTACTCTGAAAAGTACAAGACATTGATGAAAGAAATTAAAGACACAAATAAATGGAAAGATATCCCTTGCTCATAGATCAAAGAGTTAATATTGGTAAAATATCCATGCTACCCAAAGCCATCTACAGATTCAATGTAATCCCTATCAAAATTCCAATGGCATCATTACAGAAAACAAAACTGCTATAATTTGTGTGGAACCACAAAAGACCCCAAATAGCTAAAGTAATCTTGAGAAAGAACAAAGCTGGAGGCATCACATGTCTTGATTTCAAAATGTATTACAAAGCTATAATAATCAAAACAGTATGGCACTAGCATAAAAACAGATGCAGAATGATGGAACAGAATTTAAAGCGCAGAAATAAACCCATGCCTATATGGTCAACTAATATTTGACAAGGGAGCCAGGAATGCTCCATGGGTAAAAACTAGTCTCTTCAATAAATGGTGTTGGGAAAACTGGATATTCACATGCAAAAGGATAAAATTGAACCCCTATTTTACACCACTCACAAAAATTAACTTGACATGGATTATTAACATAAACATATGACCTGAAACCATAAAACTCCTAAAGGAAAATATAGGGGAAAAGCTCCTTGAAATTGGTCTTGGCAATTATGTTTTGATATGACCAAAAGTGTAAGCAACAAAAGCAAAAATAAATAAGTGGGACCACATCAAACTAAAAAGCTTCTGCGGGCTTCCCTGGTGGCGCAGTGGTTGAGAATCTGCCTGCCAATGCAGGGCACACGGGTTCGAGCCCTGGTCTGGGAAGATCCCACATGCCGTGGAGCAACTGGGCCCGTGAGCCACAATTGCTGAGCCTGCGCGTCTGGAGCCTGTGCTCCACAACAAGAGAGGCCGCGATAGTGAGAGGCCCACGCACCGCGATGAGGACTGGCCCCCGCTTGCCGCAACTAGAGGAAACCCTAGCACAGAAACAAAGACCCAACACAGACAAATAAATAAATAATAATTAAAGGTGCTAATAATTAAAAAAAAAAAAAAAGCTTCTGCATAGCAAAAGAAATGCTCAAGAAAATGAAATGGCAACCTATGGAATGGGAGGAAATATTTGTAACATCTAATAAGGGATTAATATCCAAAATATATTTTTAAAAAACTCATACAATTCGATAGCAAAAAAAAAAAATCTGATTTAAAAATGAGCAAAGAACCTAAATAGACATTTTTCCACATAAGACATTCAAACGACCAACAGGTACATGAAAAAAAAATGCTCAACATCACTAATCATCAGGGAAATACAAATCAAAACCACAATGAGATATCACATCATATCTGTTAGAATGGCTATTATCAAAGAGACAAGAGATAAGTGTCAGTGAGGATGTGGAAAAAAGGGAACATTTAAACCCTGTTGGTAGGACTGTAAATTGGTACAGCCACTATGGAAAAATTATGGAGTTTCCTTTAAAAATTAAAAATCGAACGATCATACGATCCAGCAATTCCAATTCTGGGTATGTGTCCAAAGCAAATGATATCACTATCTCATAGAGATGTATTCACTCCCATGTCCATTGCAGCATTATTTACAATAGCCAAGAAATGGAAACAAACTGTGTTCATGGATGGATGAAGTATTATTCTGCCATAAAAAGAAGGGAAGACTGCCCTTTGCAACAACATGGATGGACTTTAAGGGCATCATATTAAGTGAAATAAGTCACAGAAAGCCAAATTCTGTATGATCTCACTTATATGTGGAATCTACAAAAAATGAACTCATGGAAATAGAGAGTAAATTGGTGGTTGCCACAGGTAGGGGAATGGGTGAAAGTGATCAAAGGATGCAAACTTCCACTTATAAGAAGAAAAATTCTGGGAATGGTGACTATAGTTAACAATACTGTATTGTGTATTTGAAAGTTACTAAGAGAATAGATGTTAACAGTTCTCAACACACATACACAGACACACACACACACACAACTGTAATTATGTGAGATGATGGATATATTAACTAACCTTATTGTGGCAATCATTTCACTAAATAATCTCTCCCTTCAAACTTCCTATACCTTTCCTCCCCCATTCATATTGACCACTGCTTTGTTTTTGAGACCCTCTTTAATTGGCTTGTGTTGTCACACACTCATGTATTTCTCCTATTTCCCTAGCCATTCCATCTCAGTTTCCTTCTCCTGCTCCTCTGCCCTACCTGACCTCCATATATACTAATTTCTCACACATCAGTCTTATGTACCCACCCTCTATACTCTTTTTTAACATTTTTCTCCATAGGTGATGGCATCGATTTTTTAAATAATAGTTTTATTGAAATGTAATTCACTTACCATAATACAGAGTTGTACAACCATAGCCACTACCTAATTTTGGTATATTTTCATCATCCCCAAAAGAAATTACATATCCACTAAGCACTCACCCCCACACACCTTGCCAACCACTAATCCATTTTGTCTCTATAGATTTGAATATTTCCAATAAATGGAACCTATCATATGTGGTGTTTTGTGGCTGGCTTCTCTTAGCATGTTCTCAAGGTTCATCCACTGTAACATGTATCAGAATTTCATTCCTTTTTATTGATGAATAATTTACATTGTTTTGTATATCACAGTTGTTTATTCAGTCATCAGTTTGCGGGTATTTGAGCTGTTTCTAATTTTTGGCTATCATAAATAATGCTGCTATGAACATTTGTGTACAAGTTTTTGTGTGGACATATGTTTTCATTTCTCTTGGATATATCTAGGAGTAGAATTGCTAGGTCATATGGTAAACTCTTTGTTTAACATTTTGAGAAACTGCCAAACCGTTTTCTAAAGCAGGCTGAAATATTTTACAATCACACCAGCAGAGTATAAGGGTTCCAATCTTCCTACATCCTCATCAACAATTGTTATTGTGTTTTTTATTATAGCTATCCTAGTAGGTATGAAGTGGTAATCTCCTCAATGACTAATAATAACTAAAAATGCCCATTTTTCAATTGAGTTGTCTTTTTATTGTTAAATTTTGAGTGTTCTTTATATATTCTAGATACAAGACCATCATCAAATATATGATTTGCAAATATTTTCTACCATTCAGTGGATTGTCTTTTCACTTTCTTAATGGTGCACTTTCAAGCACAAAAGTTTTTAATATTCATAAAGTCCAGTTTACCTATTTTTTTATTTTGTTGTGTGTGGGTTTGGAGTCATATCTAAAAAGTCACTGCTTAATCCAGTGTCACAAGGTTTAACTCTTACATTGAGGTCGATGATCTATCTTGAATTAATTTTTGTGTATAGTGTGAGTTACAGTTACAACTTCATCCTTTTGCACATGGCTATCCAATTGTCACATCATCATTTGTTGAAAAGACTATCCTCCCCCCTTATCCTGTTGAATTTGCTTGGCACTCTTTTCAAAAATCAATTGAATATAAATTAATTATTTATTCCTGAGTTCTCAATTATATTCCATTGATCTCTATGTCTATCTTTATGCCAATACCACATTAACTTGATTACTGTAGCTTTGTAGTAAGTTTTGAAATCAGGAAGTTTGTGTCCTCTAAATTTGTTCTTTTTCAAGAATGTTCTGGGCATTTTTGGTCACTTGCACTTCATCAATTTTTGTCCTTTAAATACCATCTCATAAACAGACAACTCCCAAATTATATTACCCAAATCATTTTCTGAAGCTGTGACTCATATTGAAGCTATGACTTTAATTGGCAGTCCCAATGAATTGTCTCACAGCTATTTCAAACTGTCCAAATGAAACAGAAAATTCATCCACATAACTCGCCCCATCCCATTTCTTCTGTCACCTACACTTAATTACTATACGTGTCCCCACAATTAACCTCATTGCTCATGCAGGAAACTGAGAGTCAGTCTTCATTCCTCCCTTTTCTTCACTCCACAGTCAATCCTTCAGCAAGTCCCACCCATCTTTCCTCCAAACCATACTTCAAACTTATTCACTTGTCCCCATATCCACTTTTAAAACCTTAATCCAGCCATTAAAATTGTCTCCTAGATTACTAACTGGTGTCCCTGATTTTTCCCAAAAGATCCATTTTTCTTCACAAGAAACAGTGATAATTCAATAGCTTAAAGCAGATTATTTTGGTCCCCCTCTTAAAAGTTTTCACTGATGTCCTTTACACTTAAATGAAATCTCAAATCTTTCCCATGACATATAAGCCCTTGCATGATTTGAATCCACCTACCTTTCCTGCCTTGTCTTTTGCTGTCTCCCCTTGCTCACAGGTTCTAGACATACCAGATTTCTTTTAGGTTCTCACACAAGACAACCTTCTTCCTGGTTTGAGACACACTGTCTCCTCTGACTAAAATGCTCCTCCTGCCACCTCAACTCCCTACTATTCCATGGATAGTTCCTTTGACCCATCTGTTCTTGGCTTAAGTATCATCTCCTAGGAGAACTTTTCTTTGGTGACTGTATATCTAAATTAGGTCTCTCTCATATCTTCTTTCACTGCATACAGTTGTTCTTTTTAACACATTTATTATACTTTGTAAGTATTAATTTAATTGTTTATATGCTTGGTTATTTTCTGTCTCTCTCATTAAGTTGTAAGATCCATGCAGCTAGGAACCATGTCTGTTCTTTTAATCACTGTATCCCCAGTGCTAAGCACACAATAAGTGCTCATTAAATCAGTACTTGAATAAATGTCTCATTTTTACCCATTAAAGATTAATAATAGAGGACAGTTTCATAATGCTTAGTATAGGCCGGGCACTGTTACATGCCCTTTGCATGGAACAATTATTTAAACCTCACAACAACTTTATGAGGTAAATTCTATTATTATCCCATTTTTTTAAAGAGAGGAAATCTGGTTACAGAGAAGATAAGCAATTTCCTAAATGTCACCCAGACAAGATATGAGTAAACCTGGAATTAGAATGCAGGCACTCTGGCTCTGGCACCTATGTTCATAACCACTGTGCTACACTGATGTACACCAGGAAGGCATGGGAGGGGACTTTTGGCTTGATTTAGGGAGTTGACATCTTCTCCAGCCCTATCTCTGCATGCAAACTTTGCGAGAGTAGATGCAACAATTTGCATGAGGATCTCAAACGACTTTGAGTTAAAAAAATGGCAACTTGTTGCCATTTGTTTTTCCTTTCTGAGATTCAGAGATAAAGGAATATTATGGGATGGGAATAGCTGCCGCCTAAAAGGAGGAGAGCCAGGACCTCAAAGTAAAATATCCTTGAGGGAATCAGAAGTCCAGGCTGGTGACCTAGGATCAGTACAAGGTGGATGGTTGAAACAGCGAGCACTTTCGGGTGCAGCTGTTGATCCTAGAAGAAAATGACTAAACCCAAGAGTATGTGAAATTAAAAGAGTTGCAGATGAATCAAAACGACAATGAGATATCGCCTCACACCTGTTAGGATGGCTTTTATCAAAAAGAAATAACAATTGCTGGTAAGGATGTGGAGAAACCTATTGGTGGGAATGCAATTGGTGGAGCCATTATGGGAAATAGTATGACAGTTTCTCAAAAAACTAAAAATTGTACTACCATATGATCCAGCAATCCCACTCTCGGATATATATCTGAATGAGTTAAAATCAGTATCTCGAAGGGTTATCTGCATACCCATGTTCACTGAAGCATTATTCACAAGAGCCAAGATAAACAACCTAAGTATCTGTCATTGGATGAATGGACAAAGAAGATGTGGTATAGATATATACAATGGAATATTTTTCAGCCATGACAAAGAAGGAATGCCTACTATTTGTGACAACATGGATGGACCCTGAAGGTATTATGCTAAGTGAGATAAGTCAGACAGAGAAGGACAAATACTGTATGATATCACTTATATGTAGAATCTAAAAACACTGAACTTGTAAAAACAGAGGGTAGAATAGAAGTTATAAGGGGGTGGGGGAATTGGGGAGAAATTGTTTTAAGGGTACAAACCTATAACCAGTAGATAAATAAGTTCTGGAGAACTAATACACAACATAGTGATTATAGTCAACAATACTGTATTATGAATTTCAAAGTTACTAAGAGACTAAATTTTAACTGTTCTCAGCACATAAAAAAATGATAAATATGTACCATGAAAAAAGTGTTAGCTAATGGTACTACAGTAATCATATTGCAATATATAAATGTACCAAACCAACACATTGTACACCTTACACTTACACAATGTTATGTGTCAATTATATCTCAATTAAAAAAAAAAATATATATATATAGTTGCAGAGGGAAGTCTCTCATACTGGGCCCTGCCGTGCACTGGATGGGCCTTAACCTTCATACTATCATCTGGCCCCCACAGTGCACACACACACACACACACACACACACACACACAGAGTTCCCTGACATTTCAGGATGTGTGTAGAGTTTCTTGGCTGTTTGTGTTCTTAGAACACCATTGTCTTCTTTCTGTGTTCAAAGTAAGTTCTAGTTCAAATGGTAAGTGTGGCTTCTTGAAGCGGTCAGTGCTCCCACTTTAATTCGTAGATATACCACAATCATCTTGTTCTCTCTTTGAGTCTCACTGAACCCTGTGTATGGTGGGCCTACCAGAATTCTGTGCTCCTGGGGCACTGTAGATGCTAACGGATGGCAAGGAATGGTGATACACCACATATCATAGGTATCTCCTCTGCCCCCTGCACATGCTGCACTACCCCATCAGACTTACTAACAAAACACCAAGATAAAATTACTAAGGCTTTTAACACAGCATCAGCAGACCATTAAACTAAGCTCAGGGACTTGTGAATGTGGAGTCGTGTGCAACTGCACAGGTAGTGGTATGCCCATGAAGCTGGCCCTGGGTATCAGCATGTAATTGGCACTTAACTCCACAGGACTGGATGAGATCACCCATGAGACAGAAGATAGAAATAACAAATGGTCCCAGCCACAAGCCCTGTGTTAGTTCAACATTTAGAGATTGATCAGAGGAGAAAGAGTCCACAAAGGAGACTGAGAAAGCAGCCAGGAAGGTAGGAAGACATGAGACTACCTGGCCATGATTCTCTAATTGCATTTTTTGGGACTCTCGTTCAGTGACAGACTAAATGGGATGGCACTGATGTGTGAGGGGCTCACTATTGAGATTCTGGTATAACTACCAGTACTGTGGGTGGGTAGGCAGAAGTGAGTCATTTAATTGAGGTGGGCTGGGATATTAGTGCTCTCACAGGGAAGCACAATAACGTTTGAGAACAAGTTTATATATATTTTTTAAATTGAAGTATAGTTGATTTACAACATGGTGTTAGTTTTAGGTATACAGCAAAGTGATTCAGATATATATATATATAATTTTCTTTCAGATTATTTTGTTATAGTTTCTTACAAGATATTGAGTATTTTTCCCTGTGTTATACAGTAAAGCCTTGTTGTTTATCTATTTTATATATAGTAGTGTGTATCTGTTAATCCCATATTCCTAATTTGTCCCTCACCCCCATTTTCCCTTTGGTAACCATAAGTTTGTTTTCTATGTCTGTGAGTCTGTTTCTGTTTTATAAATAGATCCATTTGTATTATTTTTTAGATTCCACATATAAGTGATATCATATAGTATTTGTCTTTCTATGCCTGACTTACTTCACTTAGTATGATAATTTCTAGGTTTATTCATGTTGCTGCAAATGGCAACACTTCATTCAATTTGATGGCTAAGTAATATTCCATTGTATATATGTACCACAGCTTCTTTATCCATTCATCTGTTGACTGATTGCTTCCATGTCTTGGCTATTATAAATAGTGCTGCTATGAACATTGGAGTGCATGTATCTTTTCAAATTAGAGTTTTCATCTTTTCCAGATATATGCCCAGGAGTGGGATTGCTGGGTCATATGGTAGCTCTATTTTTAGTTTTTTAAGGAACCGCCATACTGTTCTCCATAGTGGCTGCACCAATTTACATTCTCACAGTGTAAGAGGGTTCCCTTTTCTCCACACCTTCTCCAGCATTTATCATTTGTAGACTTTTTGATGATAGCAATTTTGACAGGTGTGAGGTGATATCTCATTGTGGTTTTGATTTGCGTTTGAGAACAAGTTCTAAATAGCCTTTGGATTCAGAGAGATGCTCTTGAGGAAATTTTGTTTAGGTGCATCTATTTGAAGGCTAATTCCGCTTCTGCTGGTTCTGTGGCAGCATGTGTATGTGGCTTTTTTCCCAAAGGAAAGACAAGACAAAACCTCTACCTGGCAGCTGATAGTAGCTGCTTACAGCAGTAACACTGTCAAGTGGACCAGCACCCTGGGCATTCCTAGCATATGTTTTGGAATGCCATACAAATTTCTCACCTGGTCCAAAAAGAAGAGTTACAATTGTCCTAGAATATCAATTTGGCCTTCTTTTCATAAATGGACTTGGTATCCTGCACTGAGCCGGGTGGACTTTTAAGGAACTGGGAGTCTGTGGGCGTGTGTAGCCCCACACCCCGCTCGGCTCCTCCATCGCTTCCTGGGCTCCTCTCCTTCCCCTGCAGCGGCCTGGGCTGGTCGGTCCTTATCATCTGCCATGCCAGAAACCCTGGAAATGTGTATCGTGTCGCTTTCCCACGACTTGGGAGAGCAGTGCTGGAGGAGGTGGTGTCTGCCAGGGCAGCGACTACAGCGCAGGTGAAGCTGGAGATCCTGGTGATGTCCAGGCGGACACGGGCTGGAAGGGGTGGTTTGGGCAGAAGTCGCCGTGAAAGTGCCTCTTGGGACTGCCGTGAGCCACGTCTGCCTGGCTCCTGTGAGGTAGAAAGCCAGTGTTTCCTGGCTTTAGACCGTGAGTTGCTTAGGATCGCTTATCTTAAAATCAGCATCACTGAGCTACAACTTATATGTCATAAAACATAATTCTATGTTTTTTAGTAAATGTAGTTGTAAACTTAGTACATGTGGTAAATGTTCCAGTTTTGGAACATTTCCATCATTGCATAAAGTTCCCTCACTGTCCCTTTCCAATCAATTCCCATTTCCATACCCAGCCCCTGGCAGCCTCTGATGTGCTTTCTGCTGAAGATTTACCTTCACTGGTAAATGAGAGCTTACAGTATGTGGTCTTTTGTGTCTGGCTTCTTTCACTTAGCATATTGTTGCAGTATAAGTAGTTCTTTCTTAGTGCTGAACAGTACCCGATTGTATGAATGTATCACATTTTGTTTAGCCATTCATCAGTTGGACATTTGAGTTGTTCCACTTTGGAGTTACTATGAATCATGCTAGGAACAATTGTATACAAGTCTTTATGTGGATGTTTTAATTTACCTTGGGTAGATACCTAGGAGTGGAATTGCGGTTTTGTATACTAAGTTTATGTTAAACCTTTTTTTTTTTCAATGTCTCAGACCTCTTTTTATTAGATTGACAATAAAATGTTTGATCAAGAAACTAGCCTATTGAAACTAAAGTTGGTGAAGGAAGTTCTAATTAATGTTCTTGTTAATTGGGAATTAACCATTTTTTTACTCATTTTTCAAACACTTACTGAGCTAGCCATTGTACTAACCATTCAATATTAAAGTTAACTACACATCATTGGTTTTCTTTGATGGCTGGTAATCTGTGTGTACGTTAGGATGGATATACTTTTTGCGATTTTTTTTTGTTGACTTTACTGAATTCCTTAAACTAACTTGCTTGGTTTTACTTGCATTTTTCTTCTAAAAAGAGAGAACAGGAAAAAAAAGAAAATGTGTGTAGTATCTAGTTTTACAGCATGGAAGGTAAATTTGACACCGATAGATTGTTGATGATGGCCCAAGGAACTCCAGAGGTTTGAGAGATGTGGGTTGTACAAAGCTGTATGGGAATGAGAGACCATCTCATTGACCTAGGGAGGTCTCGTTTTCTTTGTGCTAACAAAACAGAGATAAAGAACATGATAAGACTGGCCCTGATGGTCTCAAGGAAGATAATGGTGGTGATGATCTAAAGCTGAGAAGAATTGAAGAAATAGCTAAATTCTATGGTTCATTCAGATATGGATTACTCTACTACTGAGCTTATTTATATCTATATCCCCCTCCGTTTAGACTCCAGAGTTTTAGAATGGCAATACTGGGATGCTATAATAACTTCTATTTTAGAAAAGTTAGACACCTTATTTGGGGAGCTATCTGGTAAAATCGAACCAGAAAAGAACTAGGACTCTTTAGAGAAATGGCTTACTCCAGGGCTGGGGCACATAAAGCCTAAGATGAGCCTGGATCATCTTGTGCCAAAAAGGAAGAAAGTGCTCAAGAACATCCGAGTCATGTCAGGGACATATGCACCAGATTGAAGTCAGGTCAGTCCTGGGGCAATTTTACCAACAAAATAAGTGATGATAGGAATGCATTGTACAATAAAATAAAAGAGTCCATCCTAATATAAATACATGAATAAATAATGGAGAAAGGAGAGCTCTACCTAACAGTAGATCACTAACAAGTGTAGAAAGAACAATTGAATTAAAAAAAAAAAAATCACCATTTGGCTTTCACCATAGTAACACTTGATTCAGGCAAGAATCATCAATCTATGCTAAAACTGGTAGGTACAAGTGTGGTAAAGAACAAGATATTTGCAGTTTCAAAGTATCTCCCCATAAAACACCTATAAATTGCTCACTAATTTGTAAGTATCAAATATAAATTAACTTCAGAATGAAGAAAGCTGGAAAACACATCTTAACCAAGTAATAAAAGTAACTACCACCAGGAACGGGACAAATTCACATCATGTGCTTTCTGATAAGAGGCCCTGAGAAGTACATGGCATTTTTGGCCCACCAAAAATGAACAAATCTTGAGGAAAATTAGACAAACTTAAACTGTGGGATTTTCTACAAAGTAACTGCCTTATACTTTTTTTGCGTGTGTGTGGCTGTGCTGGGTCTTTGTTGGGGTGCGCGGGGTGTTCGTTGCAGCTGTCTCTCTAGTTGTGGCGTGCAGGCTTAGTTGCCCCACAGCATGTGGGATCTTAGTTCTCCAAGCAGGGATCAAACCCGCGTCCCCTGCATTGGAAGGCAGATTCTTAACGACTGGACCACTGGACCACCAGGGAAGTCCCCTGCCATACTTTGAGGCTACTAATTCTATGTTTTGTTTTGTTTTGAACTAGTTCACACTTTATTTAGATTTCTTTAGTTTTTAGCTAATGTCCTTTTCCTGTGCCAGGATCCCATCCAGGTGGCATGCATTCTTTATGGTGAAGTGTTAACATATCAAATTATTCATTTGGGAAAACCAGTGTATTTTCTGTATTAATTATAGAAAATTCATGCTGTTTTTGAAATTCACCTGCCTCCCCCCAACCCCCCAATCCTCCTAAGTCTCAATCTGTTTTTTTTTTTTTAATTGCAATGTTAGATCTATGTGCAAAAATATAAAGTACATCGTGATTGTAGGTTAACAGTTGCATGTTTAAGATTTATTTTGCCTGTATGTTTTTACTGAATGACTTATTTCCTATTTCAAGGCAAGTATGAACATGTGGCATGATGACATGACTCAGTTTCTTAGAAATTTGTTTAATTTGTTGACTACTGCCCGTACCTTTGATAATCCTGTTCATGACAAAAAAAATAAGGAACAGGCTTTGTTTGGGGGGATTCAAGTCTAATGAACCACATACCTACACATGTGCATACTAGAGATCAGTACCATTACCTCTCAGTGAGAAATGAAGGCCAGGAGATTTTGATGGTCAAGACTGTGATCACTGGAATCTGAGTAACTCAACTTAAAACCCTTAACTCTGCTCTCACTTTGCAGCCTTACGTTGGGCAGATGATTCACTTGCCTTAAAGTTCTGGAAAACGGGGAGACAATTCTCCATCAGGACTGCTATACAGAATAGTGATATAATGCATATGAAGCAATTAGCATAATCCTGATATGTAATAGTAAGCCCTTATAAATAATGTTGACTATTATTATTATTATAATATATACCCAACTGAAAACTCTATAAAACAAATGAGCTGGGGAACATACAACCCTAGTATATGGAGAATAACAAAAATCAGGTTGTATCAACCCCTTATTTAGGGATGTGAACCACACTTTACTTTTTTCTGATAGCTCCACTCACAGTGGCTGCTATCCACATTTTCTTTCCCTAACTCAGAAATCTCACTCTGAATACTATAGTACACTCATAATTTTTAATTAAAGCACTGTGTCCTCACAAACACTTTCTTCAAACTCAAAGCAAGCGTTGTGCTTGAAACACTGTAAAACTTGCCAAAGAATCTGAATGGCAATGATAGTAAAGGAAAATACAGACTACATTATAAAAACAATGGCATTTGGGGAAAATAGTAGGAGCACAGAGGTTGCTGTGAGCAATAGAAATTGAAACTGATGAATCATTTTTCTTTCTGATGTAGGCTCACCACCCAGAGCCAAAATACTTTCTGCAAAACCAAAGCCGCTATCCATCTTCAGTCAATACCTGTCTTCCTTCCTAGAAAGCTCTATCTCCCTCATAATCCGTACCAAGTTTGCATGGACTACAAGGTTACTCATGATCAACCCTCCTTACTAGTTGTCAGTGTTTGCCATTATACAATTTCATACTAGTCCAAAAAATATAGAGCATATAATATAAATATACATTACTATCTATGCAAAATGTTATGGATTTTATAAAGATAATTAAGATGATACAGTTTGCCCTATAGTTAATTCAAACAGGGGTCAGCAGATTATGGCCTGAGGGTCAAATCTGGCCATCTCATTTGTTTACATGTTGTCTATGACTGATTTACTCATAAAGCAGAGTTCAGTTGTTGTGATCAAGATCATATGCTTTCCAAAGCTGAAGATACTTACTATCTTGGCCCTTTACAGAAAATGTTTGCCAACCTCTGTAACTATAACAAAACTACCCACTAAGTGTCAATTAAAAAGCTACAAATAAAGAATTAAAAGAGTTCAGAAAGTTGGAGTGGTCACTTTCAGCAGCGCCATTTTGAGAACTTTTTGGTACCAATAGAAATAGGACTAAAAGAATAAGAATGCAGATTGGTTACAAACTACTAGGCAACAAAAAATGATGGAAATATGTGAAGCAAAGAAAAAGCAAGAGAGAGGATGAAGCCTGCCAATTAGGTTAGTCATTATTCTCTTATGATAATTTGCAAAGGCCTTTTCATCTTTACCATTTTTCTAATTTGCATGTATGTTTTATACAAGCCACATTCCATATGCTTCTAGGATATCTCTTAAATATATGCTTGCTTTCAAGCTGGGAACCCCACCCCAACAAGGCAAACTCACAGATATGAATTTGGTGACAAACATTATAATTAATGACATTCTCTGAAACTCTGCCTAAATTTAACCTTCTTAATCTTTTCTGTCATTTGATATTAAATATTTATTCAGCACCAAAAGAATGAGATATTATTTATCTTCCAAAACAAAATCACATGACTTTGCAACACATTAATTTGCGAAGATTATTACTGTGTTGCTCTTCTAGTTTGTGTTTGTTCTTTTTCCCTAAAGTTCCATGAGGCAAAAAAGCTAGATGGATTAGTAGGACTTCTAGTCTTACAAGACCAAAAATTACTTTGCTTTAATCAGAAAGGATATATTACATTAACAGGTCTAGGGGAGCTATTTTTAAAAGCTCTTGAAAACTAAGTTTTCATTACAAAAATATTTATTGTAGAAAGACAATGTATGCTTACACGTAAAAATATTTTAGGCTCAATATGAAAAGCTGCTGCCATATTATCTTTTGGTCAATTATTCAGATAGCTACATTTTTATAACCTGCTTTATGTACTTAAAGCCTAAGAGAAATATGAACCACAAAAAATTAAAAAAACAAAAAACAGTATTTGTAAGAAAAAATTACTATCTTATTTGAAATACATACAATTCTCAACGTATAAATGAATAGGCCATAACGTGTAAAACTTTAAGTGTTATAGATTAGGCCAAAAAATTAAAAAATAAAAAATGTAGAGGGAGAGGAGAAGGAAGAAGAGAGAAAGGGAACAAGGGAGGGAGAGACAAACAAACAACCAAAACTAAGACAATCCAGATTCATATAACTGCTCATCTGATGTGAAGAGATGAAGAAAAAAATGGACTTTCAAACTTGAAGACTAAAATGTTTTACTATTTCAACATGAAATTCCTTCAGAGCTCTCATAATATGTACGTGGCTCTGGAACAAAATTCTTACTTCTTAGCTTATTAACAATGTGTACATTTGAAAATAAATATATACAGTATTTCAGAACAAACCCTTTGGGACCATATTTAAGCAACAACAACCAAGGAAACAGAATTCAGGCATTTAGGATGCCTGTAACATTTAGGATATATGGTATCTTGAAGACTAAATATTTTCTTCCTTTCTCGTTAGCCTGAAGTCTTCATTATACACATGTTGTTTCTAAAGTAGTTTTCTTACAGAGACAAGCATCTTGATGGGCCAAACCAATTTCATTTTCTCCAGTACTACAAAAATTAAAAAAAAAGAAACAGAAAATAATTAGCTTCACTGTTCACAAAGAAAGAGAAACAAGTTTATAGTTCTAAAAACTGCTTAGAAAGAGACATATAATTCTTTAATAGAAAAAAAAAAAAAACCAAAACACCCGCAGGTAACTCCAGTCCTTAATTTTTTTAAAAAAAGTCTTCTATTTAAAAAAAAAGGTGAAATTATTACTTTACTACATGCCATGAAGAGGATTTCAATTAACTACAATGTACAGGATTCCTAAGACTTAGCTTAAGAATCAGTTTATATGAGCAAATATTTGGGGGAGGGAATGTTTGCTAACTGTAAGCTCAAGATGATCTCATTATTACATGGCAGACAAATCTAGCACTAGGAAGGCAAAAATTCCACTGAATTCTGCAGTGATAGATGATTACTATTTTGAGTAGTGGGCTTAGTTCTTGGTGTGACATTTTTAGAGACTGTGAAAACGTATAATTTATTCCACAGAGTGCAGCCAATGCACAATACAGAGTACAGAAATGGTCTGGAAAAAAAAATCAAAGGAAGCAGTCCTGAAAGAATAAGAAAGGCCCAGTCAAGAGTTGTTTTGGGGCCAATACATTAATAGTGCTCAATATTAAAATATCAAGTTAAAATAAAAGATATCAACATTTTTAGCACCTATTTTGTGCTAGGCACCCTCACAGTTATCTCAAAGTAATGTGCAACAGTTAGAGGTTGTTGTCTTTAACATGTACAATCACCCACTCTCTCAGTAAGAACAACTCTGGGCATTTTGTTTGGGTGAGTCATCCACACCTCATGTGCCCTCTGATTCAGTCAAATATATGCTGGCTTATCTTGGAGGAATTAAGAATGCTTTTTATGTGTCACAAAACTTTGTTTCTATGAACTTCACCTCATTATTACTCTGAAAGAAAACGGGAAGGAAAAAGAACCGTGCTGACAAATGGGTTTGTGTATGTATGTGCACATGAGTGTATATGCGTACAAATATGAAACATGCTGACTTTAATCTATAAAATTTAAAGTGGCAATTCTAGAAAGAATATGGTAAGACTTATTTTTAATGCTAATAAAAGGAATGTAATTTATAATTTAAGAAGCTATTTAAGTATTTTCTTAAAGGTAGTATCAGAGAAAATAAACGTCTCAAATGGTCCTTGGCACTTACATAAAATCACATACATTTATTTGGTGCCTACTATGTACCAGGAACAGTTCAGCTTCTGTGGGAGACCCCAAGTTACTTTAAGACAAAATGCTTATATAAAGAAACAGTTATTTACCCTTACCCCCAACCCCTCCCTTGCACACACCTGAAAGTTAGACAAATGGGTGGGGAACTCATTCCAGGCAAAGAAAAAGGTGTACTACTTGGGGAAGTAGATATTGGGTATAGGAAGTGTCACAGGGTAGCTCATCAGGGCTACAAAGAAGGTTCTTTTAGAAGGCTGGTAGAAGATGAAAGTTGAAAATGCAGATTAAAGGCAAACTGTGAAAGTTCCTCACTGACATGCTAGGAAGTCTAAATACCCTGGAAACAATGAAAAACCACACCTATGTATCCACACCTGTGTATATGTATGTTTGTAAGCGAGAAAAATGCTGCTACTAAACAGATGGTCTCTAACAGATTTCATAAATATTTCAAAGTGTCTGTACCTATGGGGGAAAATATTAGTAACACTATGTAGTAGAGCCAGTTCCAAAATATTCCACTCCCTTCACATTTGAAGAATTTACATAAAAGTTCGATATAACAGAGGGGAGGGAAAACAATAGTTAGTATTACAAATAAACTTACTAAAGCTGATAATGAACCAAACAGGCAAATCTTAACATGGAGTGCATTCAAGTGTCTGAAAACTTTCCTTAGAAAAGATAAGGAAATTAAATTTGTACTGATGAAAAATAAACTGTAGGGAATTTTAGCTGAAAGTTATGGAGCATTCTGCTGAGTGCTGCTATTATGATAACTAATCTTAAAACCTTAAAACATTTGTAATGTAGCAAGTGCCTATATTACAGTATATAACATCATAGGTTTTAACGTAGTTGTGCAGCAGTACTGACTGCAGTGCAACAAGAGAGCACATGTGAGTTGATAAAATTCAAGACTGGGTTTTGGCCAACGTACAAGATAAGTGATATCCCATATTTATCATATTTATCAGGGATTAACTGTTCCCAATAACTCCTTTTTATGTCATACACTATTGGCTGTCTGCAGGGCTGGTTTTTGTTTTTTTGTTTTTTTTTCTTTTGATGCTCAGATGAAAGATTAAAGAGAGAAAATTAAAAGATCATTTTTTAAATTTACAAGTCTATTTTTAAAACTCACCACTCACCACATAATCTATTCATATCTAATAAATTAAGACATAGATGTAAACTGAGAAAAACATTATTTAGAAACTACTGTCTATTTCTACAATCCAGGGTTTGAGTTTGAATCTGGACTTTTTCACCTATTAACCTTGAGACCTTGGGCAAGTTATTTAACCTATCTAAGCCTCAGCTTTCTCATCTGTAAACAAGCCTAGTGATACACTTACTCCACAGGTGTGAGGATTAAAGGAAGTATTGAAGAGAAAAAAGTTTACATAATTCCTGGCACATTTAAATGTTCAGTAGGCTGTTATTATTGCTACTATTATGGTTTCTTTGTTGTTGTTCTTCTTATTCCTTATAGGATAACTCAAATATATTGGGGCTAGATGTGGGACACAAAATGATACAAAATAGTTTGTATGATATACTGGTGTTATTTATTTAAGCCACGTGTATGGGAATCATCTGACTGTTT
The DNA here is from genome assembly GCF_965194805.1 of Balaenoptera borealis. Taxonomy (NCBI): domain Eukaryota; kingdom Metazoa; phylum Chordata; class Mammalia; order Artiodactyla; family Balaenopteridae; genus Balaenoptera; species Balaenoptera borealis. Next base: position 34,173,054 of record NC_138875.1, read on the forward strand.
AGAAAAATATTTACTAAATTAAAAAACACTTTGTTTTAGAACGGAAGAATTTCTATTTGGTCACAGAATTCAATACTTTATGTTTTGATCAATGAAATATTTTACATTGCTGTTCTTTATTCCTAATGGTAAAATAAGGTCCAAATAATGTAAAATCAGAAATGATGCTCTAGTCTCTTCTCCTTAGGGCATCTTTTGCATCCATGCCTTCTTAAAGTAGATGAGAGTAGAACAGTTACAGTGGAAACATCCTACACTGGGTTTAAGAACTAAGATCAGTACATAAAGGTAAAACGGAATATAAATAAACAAAATTACTCAAGAAAAGCCCTTCAGAAGGCAACATACCAGAGTCATTTCTCAAAGAGTCCAAAATAGGAAGCTTTCCCCTCAGCACTGATGCAAAAAACCTATTTCTTTGTTTGAACAACAGATGGGGCAGATGGCTTGTACTGAGAGGCCATGTTGTACAAAAATAATGAGAACCCTCAATATTGGAATGACATTCAGCATTGTAAGAAGTTATGTTATGGGAGGAACGTGGGATCTGAAAACACTTCGGAGGGAGTCCCTGACACATTTACTAGACACATGGGAAATGTCAGGCGTAAGGAACACACTGTTTTCCTCCTTTCACTGTTATTTTTTTTAACCCCCTCAAGTGTAAGAGTGTGTGTCTATAGCTGGCTTCTCTTAAGTTAAAGGTGCACAGATGGAACTGCACATTCATGTGACCCTCCACCCGGACCTGTGCTCTTCCTCCTTGAACATCCAGGGCTAAGGAAGGGTCCTTGCCAGATGGATGGCAGTGATCTTTGTTCTTAGTATCCTGAGCTGGGACTTAGGTAAAATTTCTGAATGCAATCTGTTCTTACTTTTTAACATTTAGTGTGCAAAAAAATATATTTCTAACCCTAATCTATAAAGATTCATTTAATTAGATTTAATATGTATTAAGATTAATGAAAATCACATCCCCTTTCTCCAGACTTCTACCATCAATCAGTGAAGACAGACAGGAAAAAGCAGAAACTGGAAAGAAATGGGCTGCAATGCGAGAGATTTCCATTGAAAGGCATAGTTTTAGAGCAGGAAGTGATCCAAACTAAGTGACCTCCACCTTTCTGCTGGGAAGAAGAGTTCTGATGATGCAATTTCAAAGACAATGACCCAAATAAAAGTGTTTTTCATTGGAAAATTTCTCCCAGTAATAGGTGGGTGTTGCTAGGCAACAAATATTGCAACGTTTAATCACTACCCTTCCTAGCAAATGGCGTGATGGAATAAAATAAGCCTTTTCAGCATTTCAACATAATAGTTGTATCTGGCAATTTTTTAGTCATTTTTAAGAATACTTCTTTTATGTAGAAAGAACTTTTGTTAACATGTATCTGTCTACCTCCATTTTTAAAAAACTGGGTTCTATAATCCATAGTGATTAACAGGAATGCACTAAAATTAGCATAAATCAATTAGCAAAATGCATCCTTATAATAAATGCTATGAGTGACAAAAAACAGATGTTGATCATCAAGATTTGAGTGTGCATGTGATTTATTAGTATCAATATTTACAAAATGTATATTTAGGAATGTGAATTTCAAAGGGAAAATAAACTTCCTCAGAGATTAGTTAAGAAACAAGTATGCATCTATAATTTTATAATTTGAAAAGACTTATGTGAAATTAAGACCTCATTTAGTATCTCTGGTACCCTTCAATGCCTAAGCGAGTTCCAATTAAATTTAATATTCTTATGTTACTCTTAGTTGATATTGTTTTAGTTGCACAATAGTATGAGCACAGATGACATATTTAAAGAAACCTAAAAGCATGAGTATTTCAGGTTAACTTCTTGGGATAAAGAATATGGGAGTCTTGTTAATCGCTATGTTGTACACCTGAAACTTATATAACATTGTAAATCAACTATACCTCAGTAGAAAATAAAAAAGAATATGGGATTCTGATAAAAAAGACCCGAGTTCGGTAAGCTACAAAGTAATCTAGATTATCATTGGTTGGATATGGGGGGGTCAAAAGATCTGGGTTCAAGCCTTGATTCTGTCCCTTGTTAGAAACATGAAGTTGGCTAAGTCATTATATCTCTCTGGGCCTTTTTCCCTTACAGCTCTAAAATATTCTGCTGTGCTATATGCTGATCCAGATCTGCCATTAGCTAGCTCAGTGGCTCTGACAAGTCACTTACTTACCATCTGAGTCACAGTTTACTCTCTCGAGAAGTGATTATGATTAATGACATGTGAAGCAAACCTTGAGTTGGCACTTATAATAAAATATGACTCAGATTGGTGTTCAGAGAGAAGAAACATGTTTTGTTCAGAGAAAGAAAGAGTATCAGGTAACATTTACAGGAAGAAAAATCCCTTATGCTCATTAGATATTTCTTAAGTGTTTAAAGGCACTGTGTTTCTGGGTCACTGATACACATCCCATCCTTTAAGAAGTTTGCATTTTAGGAGTTATAAGGTAAGTATCCAAATATCTATAATAGAAAACAAAATATAAGTGCAACACATAATAAAAGTACAAATTAATATTCAGAGGAAGATGAATCAGAGTGGCATTAAGAATAGATCTTGGAAGGACAGATTGGATTTTAGCAAGCAGGAGTAATCACCTGTAAAGGTGATTCATTATTAAGAAGACGGATATTCTGGGCTGAAGAAATAGAACAGCAAAGTAGCCAGAGAAATGGAAGAGAATAAAAATATTGAGAGAAAGAGAGTATTAGGGGAATAGCTTAGAAAGAAGTTTAGAACACAACAGTCTGGAAGGCCTTGAGTTCCTAGAGATGGGATGTCACTTTTAGGCACTAGGGAAACACTTTTCACATTTAAATTTAAAAAAAAAAACCAAAAAAAAAAACCCAGTGTAAAACAGTATTTTGTGAAGATATACCTAATTGAAATATTTAGCAGAATAAAGAATGCTGAGAGAAAAAAAATACTAAAACAGAGAGAACAGTTATGAAGGATTTTAGTTACCCAAGTGAAAAAAAAAGTGAAAAACAACTGGGTTAAAATGTCCATAATGGGAAAATGACAGAAAACGATGATTAAAAAAATGCTTAAAGAAACTCACAAGGCTTGGTGACATTCTGTATACTGAGTGAGGGAGAAGTTAAAACAGACAAGCTTTGGGCTCGGGTTATTTGTAAAATTATTATTAACTGAATGTGTAAAGTCAGGAAGGAGTTTACAAGGAGAGGCGTGAGAGGATGTGGCAGAGGAAAGCGGCCTAATTTTTCTGTTTGCTGATCACTTCCAGCATCAACCTCATTATGAAGTTCAAAACTAAAACAGTTTTTAAATCTGAGGTTTATCATCAAAAAGTCTTCCCTCAAACATTTATAGGAAAGAGTCTGCTAACCAAAAGTCTACAGATAGACCTGTATGTGCTACGCATTGCTTTTCTCAGTTTCTAAGCTCCTTTCCTAGCACTTCACCGTTTACCAAAACCCAACAAGTGTCCAAGTCTCACTTGTCAAGGCCTCTGCTAGACCCAAGATTATTCTCAAGAAGGGTTTATAGTCACCACTGACTACAAAGGACAGATAAACCTATGCTGACACTCCACAATTTAGTTACTAAGAACATTTCAGTGGGATGTTTTAGTGCATGTTACTAGTGCATCAAACACGTTCACATCGGAAGGTTGGTGAGATGTCAAGAAGGCTTGACAAAAAAAACAGAAAAGATGTCATTGGCAGGGAAAGGTATGGTTCTGTGAGGATTCTAGGGTAGTACACGGAGAAGCTGAGATGAACACGCTGCCCTCAGAGAACTTACCTGGGCGAACTTGTGAATCTGCTCTACCACCGCGGCAAACAGAGCATGGACACTTTCATCAATCAGACTCTGCATGTAGTGCACTGCCTCTTCATCAGACAGGTCTAGACGAAATTTATCCTGAACCTACAAGGTCACAGTCTATTAGCTTTTGAATAAAGAAAAACACACGTTTCGAAAAGACAAGAACAAACAGATATAGATATTATTACAATGAACTATTTCTATGCCAAAGAAATGATTCATAAGGATAAGGAGTAAGCAGGGTAAGGAGTTCTGAATACTATTCTCTTGAATGTGGAACTTTACTTTTTGCTATATGCTCTTTATATCACCCTATCTTTGTTGGTTGTGAATATTTCTGCAGAAAAAAATTAACAAAGTGAATAGAAAATATAATTCTGTTAGACCCTGCAAATTTAAAAACAGACAAAAATTGTTCTTTTAACTCAAAGGTGTGCTTTAGTATTTGCATTTCAAAGCTAGAATTATAAGATTTAAATTGTGACATAATAATTATTAACAATCTCTTTCACTTTATGAAATGGATATAGCAAGGTAAGCAAGCTTATATTACTATTCTCCCTCACCTTCTCTGCCTATACAAGAACAGGAACTATGTCAACTGCTGGCAAAATAAACTAAACTAGATCTTCTAAAATGTCCCCTTTCCTATAGGAGTTCCCTGTACTTCTGCAAAGAACTACTTCAACTGGCATATTGAGTTGATTCTCAATAGCAATAAGTACTAGAAAACTTAGTAGAGATATATATCAGAATAGTTCCCTAAAACACAAAAGCCAGTGTTACTGAATGACTACTTTGTGCTAAACACTGTGCAAAGTACTTTACATGCAGTATCTCACTCAACTCTCAGATGGCTCTGAGGTAGATAATATTTCCATCTATAAGATGCAGAAACCGAGACACAGAATTTATGAAGCCAATCCAGGGACCTTTAACTGATGATAAGTGGCTTGCACTTCCGGACAACTGCACGCTACTGCACTAACCATTGTACTAACTCCTTTCTCCTCTTATAAATGACCCATGTATATTTCCGAAAAGGCAGGCTAGGAGAAAATGGGATTTCCAAGTGGATAAAAAGTGGTCCACATTTAATATTTCCTTTTAAGTATAGAGTTTAACTACTATAAAACCAGGAAGAAGAAAGGGCAGACAGTATGACAACCCATGGCCCTGCTCAGTGCTCTTTTCCCTTCACTGCACTGGAAGTATACCAGTTGATCTGACAGCCCTGCAGCCTCAGGATAGAGGAGGTAAAAGAGAGGTTAATATAATAAGTGAAGGACAATTTGGCGGAGGAAGATCTAAAAGTATACCTTCAATCAACTCTCTCTCCCATTTCTGGATCCCAGTTAAAGAGTTTAATCCATTATATTCCTTGATTTCTACTTAGAGAGGTCATGTCTGACAATTTTGGTACTATTTTTTAAGAACGTCAAAAAACTGTAGGGCAGGAGAATCAAAATAAAACTTTAACCCAATTTATCAAAACTTGCATACTTACATAAGTACTTAAATTACAAACAGAAGATATGTATTTAGCATATAAAGAAAATGTTATTTGCCAAGTATGAAGACATTCTCTTTTATAACAAAGAAGGTTAACAGCATATAAATGGTTGATTTGTTTTCATATATACTGACTTATGTTAGGCTACTTGTTATTGTCCCCTAAGTCACCTCTGTGATTTTCACCTTTCCAGAATTTCTCCCGACTTCTTGGCTATCCCTACCAGCTTCAAACCCTCTCCTTCCACACCTCATTAGTAAGACTGCACTCAAAACAATCTGGAGAGTGCCTTTAAGCAAAAGGATACAAACTTGTAAATCTCAGCCTCTGCACTGTCTTTCAAAGGTAGATAAGATACCCTTTGTTTAAAATATTGTGAGAATTTCCAAAATGTGATGCAGAGACACAAAGTGAGCAAATGTTGAGGGAAAAATGGCACCAACAGACTTGCTCAACACTGGGTTGCTATAACCTTCAAAATTTGTAAGAAACGCAATTATCTGTGAAGCACCGTAAAGCGAGTAGACAGTTTAAAAAAAAATAAAAAGAAATTGATATATATGTACTAAAATATGTTAAGAAAAAAGGAAAATATTGTTGAACTTTGTTATGATTAAATAATTTGAATAATCTGTACTTCTCTGAAGACTTCAGCCTCAAATGTGCTACTCTGTTTCTTTAGCTGGCTTTCATTCATGAGGTCAATGCAAAAAAATTTCTAGGTAGTAAGACTTCAAGGTAATGCCAGCAAATGTTATTTCACAAAGTATAAAAACCTATTTCTACTTCTTAAAAAAGCCAACCAATACGAAACATAAATTTTAGTCTATTGCAGCATCACTTTCCAATATTATTATGACTTTAAAGTCAAGTTTATGTTGCAACTGGTTACTTCACATTCCTGATAAAACAGTAGAAAGCAAATAAATCTTTATGGCATACCTTTTTGGGGAAAAATACGGTAAAATACTTTTTGTTCAAGGTTCACTTAATTGAAACTAGAATAAACAGCTAGGGAATAAATAGTGTAAAGAAAAATGACTAAGGCACATGCTTTTCTTCCCCATAAAATGAATTGCTTCATGTGTTAAAAGATGATGCCATAAAGACAGCTGGTAACAAATTAAACACTAAAATCATGATTCTCTAAAAGAGAAGCAAAAGTTGAAACAAAAGATCTAATAAGGACAAGAACTATATAACTTAACTGGCAGAAGAAACTGGGAGACTCTGTTTGACAAATACTGTTAGAACTTTCATAAATGACTTCTGAACACAAGTGAAGTCAGGCAAGAGTGAACATATGACAGAGATAAATGGGTTTAAAATAAACAGCAAAAACAGATCTTGAAAACAGCAATGCAAAAAAAAAAAAAAAAGCAACAACATTTGAAATCTGGTGCAGTCATCAACTTTAGCTAAGAAAACTTTCATCAACCAATTATGTTTCTTGATGGATGAGCTTAAATTGACAAAAAATAACCCAGGCCAAAACCTAGTGTGATAAGTAGTCCATTGCCTAGTTTGGGGGTGGAGGGTGCTGAAACAGTGCTTCCTGGATAATAATAAATGAAATCCTAATAAGAATATAATTTCCTTAAATGGTTAAGCAATAAAATATTTACATTAAAATCCCTCTCATGGCTTGCCAAAGACTCATAAAATTAGGTAAAACAGATTAGCTTCATTCATGTTTGCAATGATGTAAATATTTTTGTATCCCCCAAATCCATGTTGAAATACTAATGCCCAATGTGATAGTATTAGGAGGTGGACCTTTTGGGAGGTGTTTAGGTCATGAGGGTGGAACCCTCATGAATGGGACTAGTGCTCTTATAAAAGAGATCCCACAGAGCTTCCTAGTGCCTTCCACCCTATGAAGATACAACAAGTTTTCGACCCAAAAAGGGCCTTAAGTTGACCATTCTGGCACCCTGATCTAGTACTTCTAGCCTCCAGAAGCATGAGAAATAAATTTGTTATTTACAAGCCACGCAGTCTCTTGTATTTTGTTATATATAGCAGCCCCAACGGACCAAGACAATGTTTAAACCACAGAGGTATCTTTCTAATAATGCTCAGAGTCAATTACATCAGAACTTAGGGCTTTTGGTGCCAATTATTAATTTCAACCACCAGGGCAATTCGATCTATGAGACTGTTATAATTTTAGTAATTTTATACTTCTGTAAGTTAAAAAACTACACTAACTTTGAAGTTCAGTATTAATAACCACACTGATATTTAAGATCATTTTATGTTATCTTTGGATAAATAAAGTATACTACATACATCCCTCTCAATGAATCAGAGAGTCAGAAATTAATTTGAATAAAATCTTCTGTTACCCTTCCTCCCATCTCCTGCTGCAACTCAGGGTAAGATAGTTCTGAATAACTGCTCATCTACGTGATGGCTTTCCTTCATTCTTCTCTTTGCAGGTTAAGTTAAGGCAGGTCTCTATTCTCCTGACACAGTAAGAAACCCCTGTAAGCAAGGGTATGAATGGGAAGGATAAAGAATGGCTGTTTGCTTCTGCTTCTACATACTATTACAATATTTTGTTTCTGATTCTTAGCAGGCTTAGTCTGGGAGTACCAGGAATCAGGTATCCCAGTAGAAATATTAAAGAGAAGCTAAACTTTCAGGACAAAGAGCAAGGGCTGTGATAGTAAGCTTCTTCTCTTGGTGTAGTGACCTATTCATGTGACTGTGGGTACAAACAGGCAAGGGGATAAAACGTGTTGCAGAGGACTTGAGAGGCTGTCATATTCTGGAATGCGAAATAAAAATATACACAAGGTCTCTTTCTTAATTCATGTTACTTAAGAGTCTAGGGGTTGGGACAAGGGGAAATGGGTTGTTAAAACCCTAATATTTTTACATATGAAAAGTAGACTATGATATCTGAGGATGTATAAAAATTACCTTTTTCACAGTCTTATCTGGTTCAAGAGCAATATCTGGAATGTTTGCATCCACCATCAAGGAAAACAAATTCAAAATAAGATTAGAATACCTAAAGAAGAGTGGGAAAGAAAAATAAATAGCAATGTGTTAGAATTTTGCCATTCTTTCTCATATTAAGAGCACTCCTAGAAGGAGTGCTTTATAATGATTACTATTACTCCTATGGAAAATAGAATGTGAGCTTATTCACCAGCTGTCTCAATGAAAAGCAAGCCTTGAAAACATATCTTATTCTAGGGTCTTGATATAATGACATTTCTAGGTCCCCCACTAGGGAACACATTTTTGGAGTAACCATCTAATAATGACAGTTCTTCCACTCTTTAGTAAGTATATTCTTTTTAGAAGGGATCTAAGGGGAATCTGCTTTATACCATTAATTAGCATTACTAAGCAATGAAGATCTGTCTTTGCTCAATGCTGACAAGAATCTGCTACCTTAAGACTACCTCAGTATGTCATGGATAAATGAGTCAAAGGGAAATAGTGTGATTTCATTCATCATTCATAAATATCCTCTAGGGGCACTAATCCCACCATCTTTGAAAATATAGTGACTGGTCTGGATATAAGCAACCCTAAACAGAGGAGAAAATAGCTCGTACTCTTCTACACTAAAAATGTGCAAGATATCTAAATAATTTCACCTTTGGAGTATGCTGGCCCCTGTAGGAACTAAAGGTTTATCCTCATCAATCATCAAACTTTTCATCTTCCTCCAAACAAGAAGAAAGAATGTTACTATTCCAAATCTCATTTCCAGAAGTACAGCCATGTGGGGAAAGGTATAATTAAGTGTACACTGGGTACAACCCACCTCCTGCTCCAGAACACTCTCCCCTTGGACAGTTATGCCCTGAGGGGCCCTGCAGCACTGTAGTGATAAAAGGAGGTCCAGGTTTGACTTTGGGGATGGATGTAAGTGAAGAAAGCTTTGGTTTTAGGCAATGAAGGTTTTTAGCTGGTCTCGGTAGAAGTGTCAACACAAGTGCCTTGCATTGTCTTCTCTAGGGGATGGAAGTCAGGACTTTAGGTTATGCAGAACCTTTATTCCAGCCATCTACTTATCCATAGTATAAAAAAGTACATAAAAACTAATACTTGAACTGTAATGATAATAGAACTTGTAGACAAAAATGACTATCCATGTGAACCTCAAATTACCTATTTCATCATTTTTGAATTTTATATTACCCATGAAAATCAGGCACTATAATGAAAAAATTCTACCTTGATATAATCTTCTAATCAAATTAGGCCCTAACTCAATTATACTCTTTTAAAAAAAGTACGATAATAGCTAAACAACTTGAACTTATAGTTTTAAAAGTTACTGATTTCCTTGTGGGAACTGATAAAAAGCATGTCACAGATTATTCCGTTTCTACTCACATAATAATTTTATTCATTCAACCAACACATATTTATTGAGTACTCACTCTAAACACTGTTCTAGGCACTATGGGTATAGTGGTGAACTGAACAAACAAGGTCTCTACACACTCATGAAGCCTACATTCTGGAGGAGGGTGGGGACTCACACAATAAACTGACGAAAGATTTTTAAAAATACAGAAAAAACAGCAAAATGGGTCAAAGATTGATGGAGTGGGGAGAAAAGTCATCTTAGGGAGGTATGATTTTATTCTAACTCTACTGAAATAAGTGAGTTTAAAGAGTAGAGTGACATACTCAGATATGCATTTTGTAAAAGCCCACACTGGTTATCTTGTGGGGAATAAGAATGGAGGAAGGGAAACTATTTTACAGATGTCCAGGTGGAAAAGAAATAATATGGACATTATCAGGCTATATTTTGGAGATGGACTGGATATCACTTGCTTCAAGATGGCTTCAATGAAGTGGAGAACAGAGGACCTGAATGTCACCAAGGATTTAGCCTACATGGGGAACTATGGTTATTTATCAAAATTAAAAAAAAAAAATGAATGAAAGAAGAACAGGATTTGGGGCAGGGAATCAAGAGTTCCATTTTAGACACATATTGAGTTTGAGATCCTTACTACATTCTTAGTAGAGATGTCAAGTAGGCAGTTAGACATATTTCAGAGGAGATAATAGGGCTGGTGGTAATAGTTTGGAATCATCAGCATTTGGATCCTATTTAAAGTCACAAGTCTAGATGTAAATGCTTAAGGAGAGAGTTTAGGGGAAAAAGATCCAGAACTCTTTATAGTGATATGGAACTTCTAGATAGTTTAATATATAGAGGTCAGGAAGAAGAGGGAAGGTATCAGCAAAGAAGCAGGAGTGACCAGTAAGACAAAAAGAAAATAGAGGAGTAGGTTACACCAAATAAAAGAAATGTTTTTAGGAACAAAGACATGGTCAACTGTGTCAAAGCTTCTAGGAAGCAAAAGTGGCCACGGGATTTGGTATAGGTAATTGTTTATTTTGATAAAATTAGTTTCAATAGCAGAGAAGGACTGGAAGACTTACTGGAGAAGGCTGAAGGAAGAAAGGAGGCTAGTAAGTGAAAAGTGGGGGATCAAGATTTTGGAGGGGTAAATTTACTATTGATGAGAGGGAGTGGCCAAGGTTGGCTTTACATGAGGAGGACACGACCCTGAGGGGTCCAGTCATGGCTGGACCATTCATGCAGATGCTGAAGCCACAGCAGCAGGCCTGAAGAAGAAGACAAAGTTTTCAATGAATGAGAATGACAGGGAAATAGGCAGTTGATGGTCAGCAGTAGGTAATTCATCTGATTTCACGGTGTGTGTCTACGCTTTCCTTCTTTAAGAAGGCAAGGAAAGAAATGGTTCGAAAGTGGCATTAGGAAGCATAAAGGGCACCAGGCCCTTCTCTAAGCTCTGTGGTATGTAGGAAATGGAAATAGAGAAAAGGGTCCACTGAGAAGGCTTGTAAGGACTGGTGTCAGTAGGATACAACCAACTGCTACACATTATGTTACGAAAAAATGATATTCTTTCAATGAACCCTTAATTATTCATACTCTGTTTTGTTGACTATATAGGGTTTCTCCCAACCTTGCCATAAGGGAATCTCAGGAATCTACCACAGGGTAACACAGGGAGAGGAATACAAGGTTCAGTTTTGAAAGGGATATTTCAGAGTATATCCCATACCTGGCTGCCCATTAAACTCGCTTGGGAAGCTTCTTTGAAAATACCAATGCCTGGGCCAAATCTCAGACCAATTAAATCTGATGGGGCTCAGAACTGTTTTGGTCCCCCCCTAGCCCACAAAGAACCCCAGGTGATTCTTATGGTCAGCCAGGATCTATGTTAAAATGTCTGCCTTTATGGAAGCATGTGTGTTCCTTTTGTAAAAGGCAAATATTAATGTTTTCTCCATTATCTGCTGGTATACATATAACCACCCATGCTTCTGTTATTATGGCAAAGGGAAACAATGTAAATAAATATAAAATGGAATATTCTATAAGCTTAAACATCCAATTACTTTGTGGATAATCTGTCACTACCTTAACTGTATTAATCTTTTACATCTGTTGCCATTAACCTGCATTTTCCATTTAAGACAGAACCAGTTACACAAAACAGAAATTATATATTAGTCATTCAAATGCTATCCAGAAAAACAGAAAGGTTACCAGAAATCTTTAAAGCCATTATCAAAAGAAAATATAAGGTTAAGGTTAAAAAAATCATAGAGTGGGAAAAGTGGGCAAAACCAAGTCTAGACAAAGATGTAAGGATGGATGTGATATAAATTAGATTTTTAAAAAGGAGTAGGTTAAGTACAGAGTTCAAGGAAAATGTACTCTTTCTCATACCCATGTTTATGCCAACCACCATGCTACTCGCTGGTTATACAAAGATGGTCTAAATTTTTCAGTAAAAACCTTCAATACTAAGAATAAAAAGCATGAACTACAACAAGTGAGGTTCTTAACAGCATTTCAGATGTCTGTTTCCCCTACAATCTATCCATTTTGCATGCAACAAATATCAGAGTAGAATCCTATAAAAATATTTATTTAACAAGTGTACTACTTCTAGAAGGGAAAACAATGAGATTAACGATGAAAAGTAGTGTGATCAATAGATTCACTGCTGTTTGGTGACTAGGCAAACATCCTCTAAGACAATGTAAGAACTCTGCTTGTTACAGCAAAATGCATTCCAAATTTCAATATTTTTACTGAAAAGTTTAGGCCCTCTTTGTGTCATCAGTGTCTATCATGGTGTTTGGCATAAACATGGATTAAGAGAAGTTATGTTTTCCTTGAACACTTAATATTTAAAATGTTTTAGCATTACTAAAGAGTTGCCATAAGAGTATTCAAAAAATAAATTTTCCAATTTATTATTGGTATAACAATGTATTTTGTTATATGAAAATCACACCATATAGTGTGTTCTGGCATCTGTACAACTAACATTCATAACTTAATTCAAAAGGGACTGCTCTGTTTGTGGTCCACAGTTTATTCAATGATTTCTTGTTGATCAGCAATCAACAAAAACCATGAAAAGAACACAGTTGGTCACACCTAAAAACTCTAATAATAAGTGTGTCAAATATCCTTAACTCCAAACAAATTTTTGGCTATCTGGTTAATTCTTATGTCCTAAGAGAAATTTTTACTAACTGAACCATATTCTAAAATACAACATTAAAAAATAAATGTTTATCAAAATATTAGGGTCTAGCTAATCTTAACAGTGAAATTTTTGAAAAAAAAAAATAAAACAGTTTTCATGAAGACTTAACATAAAGTGAGGTAGATTAATCTCTTTATGATTTTTCTTAGTAGTGAGTAAAGTTAACTTTTGGCTCTATACTAATAATCTGCCTCTATTTTCTCATTTTGCTGAATTGCTACTAATCCATTATCAATGATAGTTTATAAGACACATTGTTTTCTTTCTGCTTTCAAAAAGATAGGGTACCTAGGACATTTCTCTAGTTATAATTGCATATCATCTTGTCTGCCTCCTCACTGAGATCACCATAGTTTCATCTAGCTTTCTGTAGGCTCTGATTATTTTAAATTAAAAATCCTAGGTATTAAAGTGGAACTTTCATCTCTGAAAGTGCTTCTGCACCACCAGGCACCCGTCTTCTCATTATTCCTTTAGCATTTCTGGAGAGTAAAACTGAGCCACTCTACCACTCAAAGGATAATAATGCAGCTGTTTGTAAAATGTACGTTAAAGTTTGTGACATGCGGTCGAGACTGAGTTCACTGTGAAGGCCTACTGAGCCACTGCAAAGATGAAAACTCACTAATATAGGACAGCCATTCACCTGGGACCAGTAATATCAATATCACCTGGGAACATGGCCTCACTCCAGATGTGATGCAGAACTGTTCATACAAATACTGAAGGTTCTTATTCAACATACATATACTGTCTATAAACTGAGGTTACAAAGACAGAAAAGACAGGGCCCACATGCATAGGCAACTCACTTCTACTGGTTACATATTCACCTGGAAGAGCATACAGGTGTCTCCTGAGCTGGGATTTTTCTGGTGGACTAAGAATATTCATTTTGCATAGCTAAGTTGAAAGTGGAGTTAGAATAAAATGATCCATCATTTTTGACTAATCATTAGAGCCATGTCCTGAATTTAACAAACATGACTTTTAATTTATCTTTTTCCTGATGATACATGATGTCCAGACCTAAGTAAATGTGGATGAAGGAAGCAGAGATACAGTGGCTTTAGAGAAAAAGGGATAGAGAAAAAAATCAACACTTTTTTTAAGCAGAATGACTGATGAGGTGCTGAAGAGAGACAAAATCATATGTAACGTTTTTTCTTCAATTGTTTCAGTATGCTCCAAACTAAGGCTGATAAAGGTGCTAAAAACTAAAAATTATTTGACTAATCACTCCAAGTGAGCTAAATGCTTCATTCTTGTGTAACGCCAGCTTCCCACTTGGTGGGATTTAGCAGTCAAATAATTAGTGAGAAAGCAAGAAACTGTCTTTTTCCTTTGATATCAAACTGTTTATCAAAATAGTCATCAAATGTACATTAACAAATACTGCTGCCTGTGTCATTCTAAAAAGAGTGATGCTAAAGAATGTAAACATTTGAACAAATATTTTTCTTGCTCTGTGAAATGAATTTACCAAAATTCTCTATGTCAAGCATATCAACTTACCTTCGAAGGTGGAGAAAAGCTGTGTAACACTGTTTTCGGAACTCTTGGTACTGTTCACTCTGTGTGCCCCCCATTCCTTCCACCATTTCTTTATTCAGCTTCATTGGAGGAGGAAGAGGCTTTGGATCCCGACCCAAAATATATCCAAAGTCTATGTGGAAGAGTTTGCCTGGATGTTGATAAGAAACTCATTTGTTTCCAGAAATTTATATTAAGGAACTGGGAAATAGATGTCATACAATTGGTAAAGCAGTGTCTCTTCATAAAGAATATTAGTTCATAATGAAGTCTATTAAATTGTTTAATCCTGTATCCCCAGGCTTGGGAGTGGCCTTCAGAGCATATTTTATTTCCCTTCAGCTCGCATTCATTCTGATGAAACTATACTTAAAATCATCCCACAGTAATATTTTAAAATTTAAATCCTACTTTTAGATCTCCAGAACCAAAGATGGCTAAAGCCTGGACAACTTTTAAAGGTATTTGTAGAAATTAGTATCTTGTAGCAAATTTCTTATGCTAAAGGAAGATCATTTCTTTAAGTATTCCTGAGACAAATCCTTCCTTTAACTTATCACTATTTTCCCCACCTTCAAAAACATCCCCCAAATTTCAAATTATATTGTTAGCTTCATTTGAATCATTTCCAACTAATCTGTGTTACTCATTAGCTGCAGACTAGGAAACCAAGCACAGTATTCACCTCTGTCAAGGGCGGAATACAGCTATAGTGCCCATGAAGACAAACCCTTGAGCAGTCATCTAAACTCATAGGTCACATATATAAGAATGTGACTGATCATTCACTTTAGAGAATGATTCACCACTGAATTCATAAAGCATCTTTTGATTTACAAGTAGGTATAAAGTAGGCATACATTATAACACTAAAAGTAACCCCCTGGATTCTACAATCTAAGTACCACCAAGGCAAGGACTTATGCATTTTGTATATTGCTGTTTCCCCAGCCTCAGAATAGTTTCCAGCACATACTAAGCACTCATAGTTGAATGAAGAAATGGACTCCCTCTTGCGAGAACACCAGAATCAAAACTAGCTACTGGACAATCATCGACAGGAAGACACTGGAACTCACCAAAAAAGATACCCCATATCCAAAGACAAAGGAGAAGCCACAGTGAGATGGTAGGAGGGGTGCAATCAAAGTAAAATCAAATCCCATAACTGGTGGGTGGGTGACTCACAGACTGGAGAACACTAATACCACAGAAGTCCACCCACTGGAGTGAAGGTTCTGAGCCCCACGTCAGGCTTCCCAACCTGGGGGTCCGGCAACGGGAGGAGGAATTCCTAGAGAATCAGACTTTGAAGTCTAGTGGGATTTGATTGCAGGACGTCGACAGGACTGGGGGAAACAGAGACCCCACTCTTGGAGGGCACACACAAAGTAGTGGGCGGATCAGGACCCAGGGGAAGGAGCAGTGACCCTGCGGAGACTGAACCAGACCTACCTGCTAGTGTTGGAGGGTCTCCTGCAGAGGTGGGAGGTGGCTGTGGCTCACCGTGGGGACAAGGACACTGGCAGCAGAAGTTCTGGGAGGTACTCCTTGGTGTGAGCCCTCCCAGAGTC
Source organism: Balaenoptera borealis (assembly GCF_965194805.1). Taxonomy (NCBI): domain Eukaryota; kingdom Metazoa; phylum Chordata; class Mammalia; order Artiodactyla; family Balaenopteridae; genus Balaenoptera; species Balaenoptera borealis. The sequence continues at coordinate 34,189,093 of NC_138875.1, forward strand.
CGCCATTAGCCCCACAAAAGAGCCCAGGTAGGCTCCAGTGTTGGGTTGCCTCAGACCAAACAACCAACAGGGAAGAAACCCAGCCCCACCCATCAACAGTCAAGCGGATTAAAGTTTTACTGAGCTCTGCCCACCAGAGCAACAGTCAGCTCTACCAACCACCAGCCCCTCCCATCAGGAAACTTGCACAAGCCTCTTAGGTAGCCTCATCCACCAGAGGGCAGACAGCAGAAGCAAGAAAAACTACAATCCTGTAGCCGGTGGAACAAAAACCACATTCACAGTAAGACAGACAAGATGAAAAGGTAGAGAGCTATGTACCAGATGAAGGAACAAGATAAAACCCAAGAAAACCAACTAACTGAAGTGGAGATATGCAGCCTTCCAGAAAAAGAATTCAGAATAACGATAGTGAAGATGATCCAGGACCTCGGAAAAAGAATGGAGGCAAAGATCGAGAAAATGCAACAAGTGTTTAACAAAGACCTAGAAGAATTAAAGAACAAACAAACAGAGATGAACAATACAATAACTGAAATGAAAAATACACTAGAAGGAATCAATAGCAGAATAACTAAGGCAGAAGAACGGATAAGTGACCTGGAAGACAGAATGGTGGAATTCACTGTTGTGGAACAGAATAAAGAAAAAAGAATGAAAGGAAATGAAAACAGCCTAAGAGACCACTGGGACAACATTAAATGCAACAACATTCACATTATAAGGGTCCTAGAAGGAGAAGAGAGAGAGAAAGGACCAGAGAAAATATTTGAAGAGATTATAGTCGAAAACTTCCCTAACATGAGAAGGGAAATAGCCACCCAAGTCCAGGAAGCGCAGAGAGTCCCATGCAGGATAAACCCAAGGAGAAACACACCGACACACATAGTAATCAAATTGGCAAAAATTAAAGACAAAGAAAAATTATTGAAAGCAGCAAGGGAAAAATGTCAAATAATATACAAGGGAACTCCCATAAGGTTAACAGCTGATTTCTCAGCAGAAACTCTACAAGCCAGAAGGGAGTGGCGTGATATACTTAAAGTGATGAAAGGGAAGAACCTACAACCAAGATTACTCTACCAGCAAGGATCTCCTTCAGATTCGATGGAGAAATCAAAAGCTTTACAGACAAGCAAAAGCCAAGAGAATTCAGCACCACCAAACCAGCTCTACAGCAAATGCTAAAGGAACTTCTCTAAGTGGGAAACACAAGAGAAGAAAAGGACCTACAAAAACAAACCCAAAACAATTAGAAAATGGTCATAGGAACATACATATCGATAATTACCTTAAACGTGAATGGATGAAATGCTCCAACCAAAAGACACAGGCTTGCTGAATGGATACAAAAACAAGACCCATCTATGTGCTGTCTACAACAGACCCACTTCAGACCTAGGGACACATACAGACTGAAAGTGAGGGTATGGAAAAAGATATTCCATGCAAATGGAAATCAAAAGAAAGCTGGAATAGCAATACTCATATCAGATAAAATACACTTTAAAATAAAGAATGTTACAAGAGACAAGGAAGGGCACTACATAATGATCAAGGGATCAATCCAAGAAGAAGATATAACAATTATAAATATATATGAACCCAACATAGGAGCACCTCAATACATAAGGCAACTGCTAACAGCTGTAAAAGAGGAAATCGACAGTAGCACAATAATAGTGGGGGACTTTAACACCTCACTCACACCAATGGACAGATCACCCAAAACGAAAATAAATAAGGAAACAGAAGCTTTAAATGACACCATACACCAGATAGATTTAATTGATATTTATAGGGCATTCCATCCAAAAACAGCAGATAACACTTTCTTCTCAAGTGTGCACGGAACATTCTCCAGGATAGATCACAACTTGGGTCACAAATCAAGCCTTGGGAAATGTAAGAAATTGAAATCATATCAAGCATCTTTTGTGACCACAACACTATGAGATTAGAAATGAATTACAGGGAAAAAAACATAAAAAAAACAAACACATAGAGGCTAAACAATACGTTACTAAATAACCAAGAGATCATTGAAGAAATCAAAGAGGAAATCAAAAAATACCTGGAGACAAATAACAATGAAAACACGACGATCCAAGACCTATGGGATGCAGCAAAAGCAGTTCTGAGGGAAGTTTATAGCTATACAAACCTACCTCAAGAAACAAGAAAAATCTCAAATAAACAATCTAACCTTACACCTAAAGGAACCAGAGAAAGAAGAACAAACAAAATCCAAAGTTAGCAGAAGGAAAGAAATAATAAAGATCACAGCAGAAACAAATTAAATAGAAACACATAGAAAAGAACATAGAAATAGAAAAGAACACAATAGCAAAGATCAATTAAACTAAAAGCTGGTTCTTTGAGAAGGTAAACAAAATTGATAAACCATTAGCCAGACTCATCAAGAAAAAGAGGGAGAGGACTCAAATCAGTAAAATTAGAAATGAAAAAGGAGAAGTTACAACAGACACCGCAGAAATACAAAGCATCCTAAGAGACTACTACAAGCAACTCTATGCCAATAAAATGGACAACCTGGAAGAAATGGACAAATTCTTAGAAAGGTACACCCTTCCAAGACTGAACCAGGAAGAAACAGAAAATATGAAGAGACCAATCAGAAGTAATGAAATTGAAACTGTGAATAAAAATGTTCCAACAAACAAAAGTCCAGGACCAGATGGCTTCACAGGTGAATTCTATCAAACATTTAGAGAAGAGCTAATACCCATCCTTCTCAAACTCTTCCAAAAAACTGCAGAGGAAGGAACACTCCCAAACTCATTCTATGAGGCCACCATCACCCTGATACCAAAACCAGACAAAGATACTAATAAAAAAGAAAATTACAGACCAATATCACTGATGAATATAGATGCAAAAATACTCAACAAAATACTAGCAAACAGAATCCAACAACACATTAAAAAGATCATACACCATGATCAAGTGGGATTTATCCAGGGATGCAAGGATTCTTCAATATATGTAAATCAAACAATGTGATATACCATATCCACAAATTGAAGAATAAAGACCATATGATCATTTCAATAGATGCAGAAAAAGCTTTGGACAAAATTCAACACCCATTTCTGATAAAAACTCTCCAGAAAGTGGGCATAGAGGGAACCTACCTCAACATAATAAAGGCCATATACGACAAACCCACAGCAAACATCATTCTCAATGGTGAAAAAGTGAAACCATTTCCTCTAAGATCAGGAACCAGACAAGGATGTCCACTCTCACCACTATTATTCAACATAGTTTTGCAAGTCCTAGCCATGGCAATCAGCGAAGAAAAAGAAATAAAAGGAATCCAAATTGGAAAAGAAGAAGTAAAACTGTCACTGTTTGCAGATGACATGATACTATACATAGAGAACCCTAAAAATGCCACCAGAAAACTACTACAGCTAATCAATGAATTTGGTAAAGTTGCAGGATACAAGATTAATGAACAGAAATCTCTTGCATTCCTATACAGTCATGATGAAAAATCTTAAAGAGAAATTATGGAAACACTCCCATTTACCATTGCAACAAAGAGAATAAAATACCTAGGTATAAACCTACCTAGGGAGATAAAAGACCTGTATGCAGATAACTATAAGACACTGATGAAAGAAATTAAAGATGATACCAACAGATGGAGAGATATACCATGTTCTTGGATTGGAAGAATCAATATTGTGAAAATGACTATACTACCCAAAGCAATCTACAGATTCAGTGCAATCCCTATCAAATTGCCAATGGCATTTTGTACGGAACTAGAACAAATCATCTTAAAATTTGTATGGAGACACAAAAGACCCCGAATAGCCAAAGCAGTCTTGTGGGAAAAAAACGGAGCCGGATGAATCAGATTCTCTGACTTCAGACTATAGTACAAAGCTACAGTAATCAAGACAATATGGTACTGGTACAAAAACAGAAAGATAGATCAATGGAACAAGATAGAAAGCCCAGAGATGAACCCACGTACCTATGGCCAACTAATCTATGACAAAGGAGGCAAGGATATATAATGGAGAAAAGACAGCCTCTTCAATAAGTGGTGCTGGGAAAACTGGACATCTACATGTAAAAGAATGAAATTAGAGGGGCTTCCCTGGTGGCGAAGTGCTTGAGAATCTGCCTGCCAATGCAGGGGACATGGGTTCGAGCCCTGGTCTGGGAAGATCCCACATGCCGCGGAGCAACTAAGCCTGTGTGCCACAACTACTGAGCCTGCACTCTAGAGCCTGTGAGCCGCAACTACTGAAGCCCATGCACCTAGAGCCCGTGCTCCTCAACGAGAAGCCACTGCAATGAGAAGCCCACGCATCGAAACGAAGAGTAGCCCCTTCTCACCGCAACTAGAGAAAGCCTGCTCGCAGCAACGAAGACCCAACACAGCCAAAAATAAATAAATAAAATAAATAAATTAAAAAATACAAAAGAACGAAATTAGAACACTCCCTAACACCATACACAAAAATAAACTCAAAATGGATTAGAGACCTAAATGTAAGGCCAGACACTATAAAACTCTTAGAGGAAAACATAGGAAGAACACTCTTTGACATAAATCACAGCAAGATCTTTTTTGATCCACCTCCTAGAGTGATGGAAATAAAAACAAAACTAAACAAATGGGACCTAATGAAACTTCAAAGCTTTTGCACAGCAAAGGAAACCATAAACAAGACGAAAAGACATCCCTCAGAATGGGAGAAAATATTTGCACATGAATCAACGGACAAAGGATTAATCTCCAAAATATATAAACAGCTCATGCAGCTCAATATTAGAAAAACAAACACCCCAATCCAAAAATGGGCAGAAGACCTAAATAGACCTTTCTCCAAAGAAGACATACATATGGCCAAGAAGCATATGAAAAGCTACTCAACATCACTAATTATTAGAGAAATGCAAATCAAAACTACAATGAGGTATCATCTCACACCAGTTAGAATGGGCATCATCAGAAAATCTACAAACAGCAAATGCTGGAGAGGGTGTGGAGAAAAGGGAACCCCCTTGCATTGTTGGTGGGAATGTAAATTGATACAGCCACTATGGAGAACAGTATGGAGGTTCCTTAAAAAACTAAAAATAGAATTACCATATGATCCAGCAATCCCACTACTGGGCATATACCCAGAGAAAACCATAATTCAAAAAGACATATGCACCCCAATGTTCATTGTAGCACTATTTACAATAGCCAGGTCATGGAAGCAACCTAAATGCCCATCGACAGACGAATGGATAAAGAAGCTGTTGTACATATATACAATGGAATATTAATCAGCCATAAAAAGGAACGAAATCGAGTCATTTGTTGAGACGTGGATGGATCTAGAGACTGTCATACAGAGTGAAGTAAGTCAGAAAGAGAAAAACAAATATCGTATATTAACGCATATATGTGGAACCTAGAAAAATGGTACAGATGAACCGGTTTGCAGGGCAGAAATTGAGACACAGATGTAGAGAACAAACGTATGGACACCAAGGGGGGAAAGCGGCGGGGTGGTGGGGGTGGTGGTGTGATGAATTGGGCGATTGAGATTGACATGTAGACACTGATGTGTACAAAATTGATGACTAATAAGAACCTGCTGTATAAAAAAATAAATAAAATAAAATTTGAAAATTAAAAAAAAAAGCTTTTGCTTATACACACAAGTTATTTTTTTCCTTAGAATTTGAATCTCTAAAACATTATGGTGATGATTATTATATAACAACCCCAAATAGTTAAAAGCCTTCCTAAAGTGGCTTATCATAATTCTTTCACATATTTTAGTGAGGGAATTTATTTAAAAAATATCTTAATAATAAAATCAAGTATTCAGTTGTTATAAATGAGATCAAGATAGGTTGATAAGTTACAACAAATATATTTTTTCTGTGTAATGCATTTGCATTTATAGATATGAATTAAAATAGCCATTACCTTATTAGAACTTAAGAGAGAAATATGAAATGAGGTTTATTTTCTTAACGTTCAGAATTTATTTTCTTATTATAACTATAGGAGCATTATTTCAACATTATCCCAAACGAATTGTTCAGTACTTTCACTGATGTAGTAGCTATGTGCTTGAAATATTTTGCAAAAATTCTTGTTAACAACTCTCTTACTTTTGCTCCTTTTACTTATTTTCATCCAATAAAGCCATGTGAACCAATTAAAAAAAAAAAAGAAATGAATTCATTTAAAAAGCCAACTCAAAATTTCCCTAGTGCAACCTGTCCACTCTCATTTATCTCGTAATGCATTCTGACCTGTTTTATGTGGAAAACTATCCTCCATCATTTTGGGGGAAGCTTCGATTTCTTTCCCTCAATGGCACAAGCCATTGTTCTTGAGGTGCATGTATTGAGTTTTTACACACTTGTGCCATCTTGCAAAATATTTTTTGATAGTGACTCTATCCAGTTAAAATGCTAAGCCATACCCTTCTGTCTACGCCTTTCTCTGAGCATTAACACTGTTATCTGTGAACTTTATACACCATCATTAGGTCACTGTTGGAAACATAAACAAAGATGGGCATGGAACTGACTCTAGTTGCTGTAACAAAGTCCCAGGTAACAGTAATGCCCTGGCAGACACTCTGAGTCAGGAGCATAATGGCCCTTTATTAAAACACCTTCACATCTCACTTGGTCAGGTATGTGATCCTGATAAAGTTGCTTAACCTTTCTAAGGCTCACTTTCTAAACTACAAAACAGGTTAATATTGATAATTACCTTCTATGGAAGAATTAGAAGAGATAATATAGCTAATACTTAACACAGTACTTGATAGACAGTAATCACTCTAAATTTTAAATACTGAACTTTGTTCAAAAATAAATATTAATACATTTTAAACATGTTTAAAATGTCCCTGATACCTGAGATCACAACTGCCAAAAATTAGTGAAATTAAATATTAAAGAGATAAGCAATCTTATTTTCTGCAACTTCTTCGGGCATCTTTCTTAACAAAGAAAAACTAAATAATACATTAAACTGGAAACGTTATATAACTCTGAAAATGAGAAAGAACTTCAAATGTGCCAAGGCTGGGTAATAAAAAGTCCAAGTTTTAGGCAATAATAATATTAAATTTAAGTAAAATTCAAGATAGATACTGGCACTATTTTCCCACAACAGTAAAGAAAACTATATTGCAAATTATCTGGAGTTGACAGACGGTGTACTAAATTTGGGACATGGAATTCATATACAAAGAGAAACAACAGCTTACAAATGAGTGCTCATAATGACAACTAACCAGAGATTTAAACATTATCATCACCTGGCTGTAGAAAAAGTAGCCATTGTCCAGGAGGAAGAAATTTTCCTCTACCCTCCTAGGTTCTCTGGCTGGTCTAAGAATTAAATTGACATGAGACAGATTAAGAGAAAATCAAACCAAAGTTTAATAACATGTAAACATGAAAGAGACCCAGAAAAACCAAGTAACTTGCCAAAATGGCTGAAACCCTCACCCTAAATACCATCTTCACCTAAAGACAAAGGAGGATGTTGGGGTAGGAGTTGGGACTTCAAACGTGAGGAAGGCATGGAGACGGAAAAGCAAATGTTTGGGAAACAAATGTTTGCTAGGCCTTGCAGAGACAATGGGACACAGAGTGGACTCTAAATCTCCAAGAGTTTCGCCCACCACACCTAGCCTGTATTCTTTGCAGATATTCCTGGTGATAGCTCTATTCCTGTTATAGACCCTCTATCTAAATTCTTCAGGCAGTTAGGGGCAAGGTCAAAGGTGCTTCCAGAGGCTTTTTGGCTTTGATTGTTTTCAGCTTGAAACTGCATGCCAGAAACATTTTGGGGTAGCAAATTTTGTTCCCCTGCACCATCATCAATGTAACTATTGCACTGAATACCAGGTTTCCATTTATTGAAATTATCTTTTTTTTTTTTTTTTAAAGATATACCAGGTTTAAAATATTCTGTTCAAACTGGAAAACTGGTTATTAAAGTCTTATAGGGGAGCAAAACTTGCCACCCCAAAATGTCTTTCTGGCATGAAAATTATTTTTGAGCTGAAACCAATCAAGGCCCAAAAGGACGAAACTTGACCTTCCCCCAGCTACCTAAAAAAATGTCAGTAGAGGATCTGTTCCAGGAAGGGACCTATCACCATAGATTTATTATAGTATGAACTATGTATGCAGACAGGGAGGAACTTAGCAAAGTTTGTTAAAAATTCCTTTGTGTCCTACTGTCTTTGCATGGCCTAGCAAACATTTACCAAACATTTGCTTTTCTATCTCCTTGTCAATTGCCTCTCCTGCTTTGAGGTCCCAAACCACTATCCCAACATCCTCCTTAGTCTTTAGCTAAAGATGGTATTTAAGGTGAGGGTTTCAGCCATTTTGGTGAGTTATTCACAGTTTTTCTGGGTCTCTCCCATATACATGTTAGTAAACTTTAGTTTTTCTCCTGTTAATCTGTCAATAATCTCATGTCAATTTAGTTCTTAGACCAGCCAGAAGAAACTAGAAGGGTAGAGGAAAATTTCTTCCTCCCCAATAGTCTCTTAAGAAATTTTTTAAATGGATATATCTGGATATATCTAGTATAGTAAATGACAAATGGTGGAGGTGAAATGAGAAGGAATTCTAATTAGATATAGATAGCAAGGAGCCTGTGGAGAATTGAAAAGTGGTTTTGTCTCCCCACCCCAAAAAACAAAGGCAGTAACAGGTTAGCTAAAAGTTTCCTCTAGCTCGCACTAGAGCTACCTAAATCAGCATGCGTTTGGTAAGCAGTTATTAATGAGGCTCCTACCTCACCTATTTTTATCAAAACACTTTAGCTGAGGTGTATATTGAAATTATTTGTTCACTCCTCTTTCTCCCCAACACTAAACTTTTAATGAACCATTAAGAGTCTTATAATCAAGAACCTTGTTCAATTTATTTTTGTTATAGTCCTGAAAGGTAGGATAATGTCTAGCATACAGGAGCATGCAATGTGGCTATTCTGCATTTATTTAACCAATGACATCTCAATTTCACCTTTACAGCTTAGACAACTTTTAATAACATTATTGATGTGAGAAATTTTCTTCTAGAAACCTGATAGTTCTTATAGATGTTGTCATGTTTTAAAATTTTTGTGTCTTCATTTCTGTGAAGATCTATAATGAAATTAATAAAGGCTGAGTCTGGATCATCTGGATGCTTGCTATCTTACTACTTAATACTGTCCTGTGATTTCAGTGTTTTTGACTGGGTTGGTATCAAACAGCAAAGCTACTTTAATTGTTACAGGCTAATACTAACAGAAGCAGAGTACCTTGAAAATTACATTACAGCATCAGGAATAAATGGAGGTTATGAAGCAGTTCAAGTAGAGGAAAGTAGTGTAAGAATATTAGCATGGGACAGGACATTAACAGCACTCTGAATTGAAACTCACACTATATTATCTATACCATATTCACACTAGCAAGTGGCAATTTAGTTTCAGTATTCCTCTGTCACATTAATATTGTTAGGTTAAATTTTGCTAGTTTGTAACACTATTTAACTTATAAATCTGTATTTTACAGTTATGTATGAGTAGATGCATAGTAAGTTAAGATCAGGTTTTATGTTGTACATATTTAAGATTATAAAATGTAGTATGTCAACACAGGGGGTTTCATTTCTGTTTAAAACAGTCCTACGTATTACTCTTGATTGAAAAACACATTTTCAGAATTCCAAAATGCACTTCAGGGTCTCTAAACACAATGAAACCAGTAGTTTTGGAAGTTCACAGACTTCACCAATTTCCCAAGGGAAGTCCAAGATTCCCCAAAGACGAGAAATCAGTTTTGGAATAAGTAATTTGAAAATTTGGTACTTACTGGGAAAGCACCATCTCCTAATCTCTTAAGGTTCAAGGGAGGATGCTATCATTGAATTTTTCATGATTTGGTGAAAAGTTCATGATCAACTTCTGTTAAAGGTTTCACTGCCTTCAGCTAAACACGTATCCTCTGTTCAACTAAGCTAAGCACTTCATTTTCTGCTTTATTTTCATCCTGGACTTCCCACTTATTATCTACCTTGTTAGACAAATACCATTCTACCCTTCAGGAGGTTAAGAAATTAGAAGCTTACAATATCGTAGGTACAGATAAACCTTTCTTAGTTTTATTTATTTAAATAATGTTTTGTTATCAATATATTTCCTACTGATACCCACCACCTGAGCAGAGAACCTATTTGACCAATCTTTGATTCAAAACTGCTACCCTTAATAAATCATGTATCAAATGGTATCAACCATCACACGGAGTTTATTTAATGGGCTTGGTGCTTTTTAATAGGAAACCTAGCCCCAGTAGTCAAGGGGCAAAGTGTACATAAAACAAACTTAATGTTGACTGTAACTACCTTCTTTTGTCCCTGCCTTGCAATATAAAGGGAATAAGTAAGAGGTGTTAATTAAATTTTCCTGTTATTTGCATAAGTGACATGAATGTATTTTTAAAATTGTAGTTGAAGACATTTGTAGTTCTTGGATTAAAGAGACTAGATACTGCCAAAACTAATAGTATTTAGTGGTAGAGTTTCTTTTTTTTTTTTTGATTTACCTTTTGTCTATTTAATAATTAAATGCAACCAATCTCAAAACTGTACTTATTCCATTTTTTACACTGCTGCTTATTCCTTCTACTTGACTCTCTCCTGTAATCTCTCCTATAATCCAGACTCTAATTTTTTGAAAATTCAAAAATTCTTCCCTGCCACTCTACTCCCCAGTAAGTTTCCCACTCTCAATTTTTTTTGTATATAACCTGACATTTTATTTTTTTCCCCAAAATGCCTTTCTTACATGAATGTTATATCTTTCCTGTTGCCCTACCACAAAACCTAGAAAAAAAGAAGGCTGTGAATAACTATTTATTGATACAATGGAACTTATATTTTAGAATTAAAAATGCTCCCTACACCTACACTCCCACTGCTCCCAACACTTATTCGTTAAACCCTTATGATATACTTGGTTAGAGGTATTTTCATTTATAGTTAAAAAGTACAGTAATGAGGAAATATTTTTCAAAACTAGTTTTTGAGTAACAAAGTACAATAAGTCATGCATAAGTACAGATTAGCATAGACATTCCAATCACCTGCTAAATGTTTCACATAATTTATTATCACTTCACATTCAATGGTTAAGATGGCTTCTTATAAACAGGGATAACATTAAGCTAACTAATGAAAAGGGGGCAAAACCATGTCTACTTAGTATCTCTGATTATATAGTCTTATTTCCATTCAAGAAAAACGAATATTTAACTGTTAAATATTTTCATTTTTCCTACAGTCATTAAAACAAAGTTTTTTTCCCTGAAACACTCTTTTCTTCTAGAGAACTGTTTTAATGTCTGAAGCAGAATAGTAATTAACCCTTTGAAGATGAAAAACAATGGCCTTCAAAAAGCAATTCTAAAAGATCATGGTCTCAGGACCCTTTATACTCTTACAAATTATTCAGGACCCCAAAAAAGCCTTAGTTGGACTACCTATATTGATATTTACTACATTTGAAATTGAAACCGAGACATTTTAAAAATATTAATTAGCTTAAAAATAACAATTCAATAACATTTTAACATAAATTTGATTTCTATTAATAATAACTACTTTCCAAAACAAAATATAATTAATGAGAAGAGTGGCACTGCCTTACATTTTGCACATCTTTTTAATGTCTGGCTTAATAGGAGAAGCTGGATTCTCATACTGGTTTCTTCTTTCAATCTATTATGATATATTGTTTTGATTGAAGTGAAAGAACCAAGCCTCTAAATAGAAATGGATTTTAAAAGAGGAGAAGAATCTTAATAACCTTTTCAGAGAATTACTGATCGTTTTCTTTGCTATTAAAACAAATTCTCAGGCCCTACCATACCTACTAAATCAAAAACTCTGAGCCTGGGGCCCAGCAATCTGTATTTTAACTGGCTCTCTTGATTCTAATATACTCAGAAGCTTGAGGACTTCTGATCTACCTTATACTGACTAATACAACTCTCAGCCTCAGTCAGGTCATCGTGGAGGGGACAGTGGCAAGATGAATCACCTAAATGAATTAAAACTCATATTCAGACTAATGGTTATAGTTTCCTTGTGCTGTTCAACATCATTACCTTAAAATTTGACACTTTTTTTTGTTCTGGGATTACTATAAAAATAACTTTTTAATATTTTAGTTTATGAAGTTTTGAATGCTTTAAAATACATTAAAATATAACCTCCCCCCAAATTATTCATTTCGAAGCAAAACAGTGTCTACCCAGTGTTTATATTAAGGAATATATCATCTGATAAAACTTACATTAAAAAATTTACTATCCTAATCTACAGTTTTACTTCAGTGACTGAATTAAGCTTTGCCATATAAAAGGTAATCTGAAAGGAAGTAGATTCATTTTCCTCCATAATCTGACATCAAATTTCTCTAACCAGCCTATATATTACCTGCAAAGGCATGGCTTATTTCAGCTTCTGGATATTTTACTGGAATGTGTGCTTTTCTCCATTTGTATCCCATACAAATCCAACACATTCTTCATGACCCAGTCTAAGTTACTCTATCCATAAAGTAATTTGCACCTCCTTAGGTAAAAAAAGTATAGCCCTTTATCATTTTTTATTACCTCTAATGAGAAGATACAATGTTCTTCTCAAACTTAAAAAAAAAAAGCAGCCTCTACAAAAATTAACATTTTCCTTATGATAGGTTTCAGTTAACATACAGACTGACTTCCTGATACTAAATATTTAAGAAACTTTCAAAAGATCAGGTTTTAAATAATGTTAAAAAGAAAATTATTCACATGAAGACAAGTCCTCATTATTTCAACATCTAAAGTAATGATCGGGCTTCCCTGGTGGTGCAGTGGTTGAGAATCTGCCTGCTAATGCAGGGGACACGGGTTCGAGCCCTGGTCTGGGAGGATCCCGCATGCCGCGGAGCAGCTAGGCCCGTGAGCCACAAATACTGAGCCTGCACGTCTGGAGCCTGTGCTCCGCAACAAGAGAGGCCACGATAGTGAGAGGCCCACGCACCGCGATGAAGGGTGGCCCCCGCTTGCCGCAACTGGAGGAAGCCCTCGCACAGAAACGAAGACCCAACACAGCCAAAATAAATAAATAAAAAATAATTAAAGGTGCTAATAATTAAAAAAAAAAAAAAGCCAGACCCTTAGCTCTTAAAAAAAATAAATAAAAATAAAAAAATAAAGTAATGATCAATAAAGACTAAAAAAGTACTTACGGATAAAAAGGGAAGGTCTTATGTGCTTGGCTCTCTTTTGCATATATCAACTGAGAAATACAAATCAAACTGGTAAATAATGGTATATCCACAATCTATAGTAAAAATAAGTTTTGACAGGAAACAGATTTTTCTGAAACCCTGAGGATAGATTAAAATGACATGAAAACACCTAGTTCATTTACTTATTTTCAAAGCATTTACTAGGTGCCTACTATGCACAGAGCTTTTTATACTCCTTTCTCTCATGTTCCAGAGAATAAACAAGCACATATACTAAAATAATGAGCCACTCAAAAGAGATTTTAGAGGGCAGTAACTTACAGGAGTTTGGATTTTAGGGTGGAAAAAGTTTTTGAGATATATTATTTTCTTATCTCTAAAATTATGATTACAAATAACAGGTATATAAGCTAAATGAGGAAGGCATTCTTATTTCCTGGTGGTGAAATAAACAAACAAAACCATAATAGTTAGCCCACAAGGAATGTTTACTATGTGCTCAGTACAATACAAAATTCTACCATATTAAATCATTCAACCCTCACACCAGGAGAGAGATTCTATTATTATTTATGCATTGAGAAGAAGAGACTGAGACACAGATATATTAGATAACTTGATCGGTCATACAATGGTGGAGGGGCAATTTAAATGCAAAGAATTTGACTTTAGAGCTTGACATATTAACTCCTATGTGAGATTGTTCCCCAGAATTAAAAAAAGGGAAGTTAATCAACTGTACATAAAATTAAAGAATGATAAGATCAGGATAGGAGATGTATTGAAAGCAATGTGCAATTAGGATAAAAATGACTATTTTTCTTTCCTCTGAGCTTTCTGACAAAAGGCTCAAAGGATATTACTCTGAAGTGCCACCACAGACAAACAAGCTACCACTCCTCTCACTATATAAATGGATAAGTCCAGGTTAACAAGGCCATCTTTAGGACCTACAAAAAACTTTCCATTTACCACAGATACCCAGTTCCTACTTCTCTTTTGTGAATGTTTTTCAGTTATTTACATATTAATTTTGTATGTTACTTATATCATAAAGTCTGTATACCATAAACAAACAGCAGGTTTTTCAGTTATACTGGTCCTTTTTTTCCCCCCCTCAAATTCTCAAAAATAAAAACAAAACTTTTTCCAAAGAGTTGAGATAAACCCAAGTCTAATTTCATTTGAGCCCTGCCACAATTGAATTATCCTGAATAAACTTCTTAAAGCTTCCTCAAAGGACAGCAGCTATGAAAAAAATTCACTTTTTTTCCAATCCTGTATCACAGCTTAAATTTTGTAGTTTCTTGCCAAAATAATATATTAATGCATTAATAAGTGAAATATCATTCACCCCAAATATGTTTGTAGAAAACTATAACATTGACAAAGGAATTTCCAGACTTTTACATTTGTGGTAGATACACAACGCCCTCTGCTGCACAAGTTGAGGAAACTTCAACCAAGTTAAAAATATCCACAACCAATTAAAGCATGGGCAAAAAATTTCTGGGAAATCTGAAATTGAGACTTATATTTTGCATTTTTGTACATTATCATTGTACAGATTTTGAAATTCTCTATAAGAGATGAAACATTTTCCTCCACACATTCCTGAAGTTCTTAGTCTGACCCTTTTCTGTCTCATCTATATTTACAGGTGGAACAGTGTGTATTTAGGGTGAATCCCCAAAAGACCACAGTGAAATGAAATCTGGGTGTCTCCTTCCTCTCTGTTCCATCTCTCATACCAGGGAACTGGGCACTGACAAATCAGTAGTACTCTGATTACAATTCCAAACCATCTAAACCTGCCCAAGAAAAACAAACAAACACACACACACACACACACACACACACAAACCTGCCCAAGCTGGAAAATGAGAATAGAAGACAAAAGGTATTTTATTTTGAAGAATGGGAGAAATGCTATTTATCATTAATAAAAGCTCCATCAACACTGAGAGACTGGAGAGTTATATAAGAGAATCTAAAGTTCTAAGTTTTTTAATATGTTATGGTCTGTGTTGAAGGCACAATGGATCCAAAATATACAATGGAAGATGCTTCATAATATTCACGGCATTTTTAAGTACAAGCATTGAAATCTATTTCTTGCAATGAAACACCTTCAAAATTCATTTTAAATATGTAATAGTTGTCTAAACTATACAAAGTCTAATTATAACATATGTAATTAATATAACTTGAAACTGCTTTGCAATATGGACTGTTAGTAAAAAATGAGTAGAGGGCTTCCCTGGTGGCGCAGTGGTTGAGAATCTGTCTGCTAATGCAGGAGACACGGGTTCGAGCCCTGGTTTGGGAAGATCCCACATGCCGCGGAGCAACTAGACCCGTGAGCCATAGCTACTGAGCCTGCGCGTCTGGAGCCTGTGCTCCGCAACAAGAGAGGCCGCGATAGTGAGAGGCCCGCGCACCGCGATGAAGAGTGGCCCCCGCTTGCCACAACTAGAGAAAGCCCTCGCACAGAAACGAAGACCCAACACAGGCAAAAATAAATAAATAAATAGCGTTCCCTTTCGAAATAAATAAATAAATGTACCAATATTAAAAAAAAAAAATGAGTAGACACACAAACATTTTAAAATAAATCATTATAAATTTCTAGAAGTTGAGTAATGTATTATATACTTCCATTTGTCTTGACATAATCGGTCTTTCCTTATACAATCCAATTTCATTCAAACTAAATCCAAAAATTTAAAACATTTATCCTAGTGAGGAAGATGTAAAATGCTTGTTGTATGATATAAGTGGATGAAATTATTAAAGGGCAGTTAAGAAGAAATAACTCAAAGAAATGCTGTTTTAAAAGAAAGAGAATGTGCCTCTTATCTAGCACATTTTAAGGTAAGCTTAAAACAAAATTTAGAGCACCCTCTAGTGGAAAACTGGTGACAAGAAGCTTAAAACCTGTTTTTGAAATTTTACAATTCAATTTCCACACAAGTATCTATGACCTGGGCCAAAAAAGTATATTAGGTAGACCTTTCTTTCCAAATCTTACTCTTAAAGTATCCCCAGCAATACACACAGACACACACAAGACAGAGCAGTTCTCAAAGTCCAACAGAAAACGGTCTATTATTTATCAATTTCCAAAAGAAGAGACAAGTAAGATCTGTGAATATAACATTATAGATGTAATGTTACTCTATACATTAAAGAATTCCACTGTGGTTATAAAATGATTACAATATAAAAAAAAATGGAATTATTTTGGTAGTTTGATTCTTGTGGTTAAAAGATTCAACTGAAAAAGAGAGCTAAGAAAACAACACAGGAAAACTTTTTCCAAATTATAATTTTTTCCAAACACAACATAACGTTTTATAAATATCCTTTGCTAAATTAGTAAATTTGGCAAGAACCTCCAATGCAATCTGATTATACTCCTTCAGGCTTTGGTAATTAAAGGGACTGCCTGGCGTTGATATAGACATGGTTCCCACATGCAAATTTTACCAGATTATTTTTCACACCAATAATTTAAAACTGAATATATGAAATTCCAGACTACATGAATTAACATGGTTACTATATTAATAATTAGTCAGGCTACACTCAATATATTATGTTAAATTTTTGGTATCAAAATTTGGAGGAATACTAACAAACTACATAATGTCCTTACCTGAGAGACTATTTTAAGGGTACTTTAAAATCTATTTTTTGTGAACGGCTGAAGAAACGTGGATTATTTGGCATATGGAAGAAAAGGCTACATAGAAGAACAGAAATATTTATTCATTAATTCAACAATGATTTATCAAACATTTTAGCTAGGCATTGTTCAAGGCTCTGGAGGCACGGTGGCAAGGTGCATGGACAAGGTCCCTGAGCTCATGGAACCTACATCCGGAATGGGAGAGGGTGATGATTAAGAAGTCAACAAGCTCCATGAGGGCTAGGATTTCTGTCCTGTTTATTTTGGTATCCCTAGCACCTAGAACAATACCTAAAATATAGTAGGTGCTCAATAAATATTTGTTGAATTATATTAAAAAAAGATACCTTCAGCTAGTGATAAGTGCTATAAAGAAAACAAAACAGAATAATAAATAGAGAGTAATGGAGAGAAGTGGGGTGGCAGGTATATAAATATTATTTGACTGGAGAGTTAGAAAAGGCTACTCTAAAAAGATGCCATTCAATCTTAGACTTACTAACCAAAGTCTTGAAAGATCTGAGAGAAGAGCTTCCCAGGAAGAAGAAACAACAAGGACACTTGCCCAAGACAGGAGTGATTTTACATTCAGACATTCAAACCTGTTAGTGTAGGCAAGCCCCAATGGCTACAGTAAAGAGTTCAGATTTTAATCATACAGTTTGGGCAAAAGATATTGGTGGTTTCAAATGGGATCAAAGCAGTGGAAATGAAGAGGGGGTAACTTTATGATTTATTTTGGTGAGCAGTAGATACAATTTGATAATAGATTCGATATGTAAGATGAAGTCAATAGTGCAATTAAAAATGACTCCCAAGTCTGGGGCGTAAACAACTGAGTAGGTGATGTTACTATTTATTAAGATGGGGAAACCAAGTGAGGAGCAGCTTATCAGGCAGGTAGTGGAGGAAGAAAACAACTTTTATGACTAGCTGTATATTTAGGATTTCAAGTAAACAGCTAATGAAATGGACTGAAATAGAGTAAGTTTGGAAGTTGCACAGAGATGGTGTTTAAAGCCATGGGGCCAAGGAGTTATTAGGAAGAAGGAGGATGAGAATGATTATTCCACATAACTCCAAGGGGAAAAGGTAAAGAATTAAAGATAGAAGTTAATGTGAGTTCAGTGTTGTTTGATAAGAGAAAGAACATTTAAACATTCTAACTAGAGCTGTACAGTAAGAGATTGGACTGCTTGCAAACATTATGGGCTTCCCACTAAAGGAGGCATTTCAAGAAGTAAGGACTAGATGACCATCTGTAGGATTTCTACTAAAGCAGTTCTTATAAGAGATGGGAGATTCCCTTACATGTCCTTCCAAGGTACCATATAAAGGGACTTCAATTTAAATTCACTTATGCAATTTATTTTCTTACGAAGTAGATTCCAGGGCAAAAATCACTGGCATATAAAATGTATATCTGCTACTAGCCATTATTTGTTACCTGTTTTTGTCAGCAAAAGGTTATCCAGGTGCCTGTCTCCAACTCCAAGAATATATGTAATCACGCAATATCCAGCTGCAATAACAGTTCAAAAACAAAAGACAAAAGAATTGTGAAAAACACATGCAAACCAGGTAATACATACAACTGAATACAACAGCAGTTTGTGCTACTTTAATTTCAAATTGATTACTACTCTTTCTGAATTCTTACCTAAGTTCTCAAATTAAATGTGTAATCTTTGACTCTATGAAGAGGCTATCACTTGAAACTCAAATTATTATTTGCAACAGAAAAAATGTCCTGTAAAATTCTGTCAAATTATAAAAGTCACTTTAATCAAAAGTTAAATGAGGTTTCAGAAACCTTAATTATAACATGTGTCTATCGTTTTTCATTTCAAATTAGATATATGTTAAGAATGACTGTGAAAAAAATGTGTCTGCAGAAACACACATAATGAAGTCAACCATCCCACAACCATCTTATCTATACTATAACAAAAGTAAGTGCAGAATTAAAAAAAAAAATCTTTAGAGAAACAATCTTGAAGTGCCAGCAGATAGAAAACAAATGAATTCACGTGAGTGGTAAAGGCATGTATGAAGTTCACAGCATAATCCTCTAAATTAAGACAAATTACATGAGCAGGACCAGGGGCAGAGTCACTGTCTCTACCTTTATTCTCTTTTTCTTTCTCTTCTAAAGTCTGGAAACCTGGCGCACGATGAAAGTGCTCCAAAAATTTAAGCAAATAACACTTGTTTGAAGCTGTTTTTTTTCTGTTCTGTTTCTCGCATTAGTAACTTAAGAACAAATGCAACTTGCAAACACACATATGACTATGCCAGTATTTACAAACACATGTTTATTTCAAACACTATGTAGAAAAAAGATCGGACCACCTGTTAATGACCAAATTAATCCTGTCTAAATTCGATTAATACTAAAGTTCATTTAATTCAGGTTCTGAAGGCCATTCTGGAAGTCCAAAAGTGACTTAAGCAATGACATCCATCATCAGATTAATCTTCAATTACAATTATAAACACAGTTACAATTTATTGAAGGCTAGGTTCTTAGCTAGGCACACTACATTCATCATGTCTAACGCTTTTAATGATGTCAGTTAAGTATTATCACCATCCCTCAAATGAAAAAACCTAAGGCTCCAGAAGTTAACAGGATTGTCCAAGGTCACTGGGCTGGGGTTTAAAACTAAGTTAGACTCTAACATCATTGCTTATGCCACTTTTGCACTGTACTCTGTGTAATTCCTCCTTCCCAAAGTGGTTATTTTGATGGATGTAACATTCAACAAGATATTTAAGCTCAAGTATATTTGTTTAGAATAACTCACCATACCCTAATTCTAGATAAAATTATATATTATATATATTTCAAAATATATCCATATGTAGAGAATGAATGAAAGATAGCATACTATCATTCAAAAAAATGCTTCTAATCATATTACTGGTCTACTAATAATTTTCACTTAACTGTAACAAATCAGTTACAGTTGACTAAACAAATCAGTTATTCTCAAAATATAGTCTGTAGTGTGACGAGGACTACTAGTTTGCCAACAACGCAATATCCTATGTACACTTCTTCCTTAAAACAAGACCAAACTAAGATTTCTGGGGCAAGACTGCACCTACATAAAAGACTACATTTCCCAGCCTCACTTGAAGTTAGGCCTGTCCAGTAAGACGGAGGCAAATGTAGTTTTGTGGTGAGCATTTTTATAGAGGGAGCAGACCAAGGGAATCAGAGACCTTGGTTGACACTAACATCCCGAAAGAGTTAAAACAACAACAGTAATGGCTTACACCTGGGCTTCTTACAAAAAAGAAAGTAACTGTTACGTGTGTAAACCACTATAGTTAGATTATGTTAACTGATGCTGAATGCAACTGGTAGTTGGGCCACTGGGGGACTTGAGGGTCATTTATATAAAGGATGAGCAAATACAGCTTGATGGCCCAAATTGGTCCCCCTCTGTTTTTATATTTTATAAAGAAACTTTATTGGAACAGAGCCACGCCCACTTATTTCAATATTTCTTAAGCACTATAATGGCCTGGTTGAATGGTTGCAACAGAGACCACCTGGCCTGAAAAGTATAAATATATTTACTATCTGAAAGGCTTTAGGGAAAAATTGACTGACATTTGATCTAGGGCATTGCTACTCAAAATGTGATACACAGACTGGCAGTTTCACTACCACCTAGAATCTTGTTAAAAATGCAAACTCTTAAGCCTTACTTCATTCCTATTGCATCAGAGTCTCCAGGGGCAGTGTCCAGAGAGTGATTGTTATATATATCAAAGTTTGAAAAGCCCTCTCTAGTGTTCTAATGCACCTAAGAATCCCCTGGGAATCCTGTATGCAGATTCTGATCCAAACAGCAGGGGAAAGGCCTGAGAGTCTGTAATACAAACAAGTGCCCAGGTGAAGCTAATGCTGTTGGATTATACTTGCAGTAGCATTGCTCTAAAACTGCTGCAAAATATGCAGTTCCACAAATGACTAAAGGCTCTCCATTGAAAAACTAGTAAGTGACTTAACTGAAGGATATTAAATCTGATATTGGTAAAGAGAACTGAGAACACATTAGAACTTAGCACACTGAGTTCTCTAATAAGGGATTCACTTAGAAATGGGGTTGCCACTTGTCAAGGATACAAAACTCCTACTGATAATATGCATATGAAGATAGCTGAAACTCCTGCAATTTTCACAAAGAACATCATTGTGTTATCAGTGCATCTGAGTTGTTACATGGTACTAGTTATCTTCTTATTAATTATAAATTACAATTAGTTTAATTTTTATCACTATTTACTTTGTTTCAAGTTGTTTAGCTATCTCTATGAAAGTAATGATTCACATATACAGCAACAGTATTTTTGACCTAAAATTTTCATGTAACTAGACATGTATGAATTATGCCTGTCTCTACTGATAAAACAAGATGTTTTTATACACTACTCTTTATCATCAAATTTGATTTCTCAGTAATATTTCATTGTTATTACTGGATTATTTTCCAATGGAAGTGGAAAATGTATGAAAAAGAGCCTTTTTACCCTGCCTCAGTGTGTTAAGGTCATAAATATGTTGGATGATCATTTCAATAAATGTTTTTTAAGTCAAGTGAGACAGCATATGATCTTTCTCTCTTTCATATATATAAATGGTGGAGGTGAGAATTTGGGGTGTTTCAATAATTCAAATGTCAACACTTAAAACATAAAAGATTACGTCCTGAAAAAGGTATGTGAGGCAAGAGTAGGATGATCCTCAGAAATTTTGAGGATATAAACAATATTCAGAATGATCTGAGATGGCACAGAGTAGATCAGAAGAGTTTCAGGAAAACTGAAGTTATTCTTTAACTATAATGGAAACACTATACCTGTCCAAGAGAATCTTGTCAAAAGGATGCTATTCATTAGTATTTGGACTTCATGTGAGATACACAAACATCTTGAAATTGGTTTTACAAAACAACTTTGACTTAAAGCAAATTACAGAGAAATATAGACAACTAAACAATACTATCTCTCTTTACTAGTAAAGATATGAGTGTGAGAATAATCAGTGTTCCCACATTTACTTGCATAATATAGATTTGACACCCTGCATAATCCGGAAAAAATGTCACCATAACTAATCGCATTCGTCTTCTTACACTTTGCCAAAAACCTAAAACATTACTTTTTAAAATGAAACTTATAATACATGCATCTATGTGATAATGCCCAACAATCAGATTCTAGTACAATGTTGCAACTTATTAAGCATTGAATCCTCTAATGAAAAATTCAAATAATGGCTTTCAACTTGCAACATTACCTGGAATGCTACCAAACTCACTGAAACACAAAAAATTATTTTGTAACACAGCAATACATATAGAAAACAGAAGGGTATTCAAAATAAGATGAAGAGAAGGCCTGCCATCAAATCAGTTATCAGGATATGAAGAAATGTGAAATGCTTTTATTAGGAAGAATATCTAATTTGAAGTTAACTGTCCAGGTACAATTTAAATGGCTATTTTTTTTTACATTAAAAAAAGTCATATTTTCATTAGCTAATGGGAAAAAACGGAACATTATATAAAAGGCACAATACTATGACATTTAGCACATATTATAAAATATTGTTCCAGTACTTTTTTTAAGTGAGCAGGGTTTTCAAACTTTAGTCAATACTTATAAGGTTGTGTGCATATAGACTTCAAGTAGAAAAAGTTAACATTTCTTTATTAAATAGATTTACAAGGTAAAAAAATTTACTGTAACTATCAGAAAGTAAAAAGACACGAGGTAATTGCTTGATGGCATACAAAATATCTCAGGTAATAAAATACTGAAAACTAGGTGTGGCAGATTAAAGATTCCTTAACATGCTTTTCATTCAAGATGGGAACTATATCCTTTCCCCTTGAATCCAGGCAGGTTCTGTGACTCCTTTGACCAACAGAATATGACAGAAGTGACAAACTGCCAGCTTCCCAATCCAGGCCTTCAGAAACCAAAAGTTTCTACTTCCTGTCTCTTAGAATACTTCCTCTTGAAACCCAGCTCTGAGAAACACAAGCCGTAGGGAAGCCTTGTACGGTTGCCTTGATTGACAAGCCTTGCTGAAAAACAGTATAAGCTGCCAGCCATGTGAGTGATCTATCAAGCCTTTAGAAGTACATTAATTTTTCAGATCTTAGAAAACACAGACTTAATGGAGAAAAAAATGAATAGAAGAGAAAAGGGAAAAAAGGAAAGAGGAAAAAGGAAGTAAAGCAGGAAGGGAAAGAGGGAAAGGAGAGAGAAATACAGAGTTAGTTAATAAAGGGAAACATTTTCTCTTAGATGCTTCAATTTTTTTTAGTCTTAAAATCTAAATACCCTGTATGTGATCATTTTTATGGGTAAGCAGTTACATGTAACACATGTAACGTTCCTTAGGTTAAAATAAGAATTAAAACCACAAGGAATATGAATATACATACACACATTTTATTTCAGTAATTTAAAAGTTCCTAGGAATATTATATTTTCTTTATACTTCTCAGCCAAAAATGTATCAAGTATAAATTTGGGAATAAATTATGTAGTACAAAATAATCTGGAATACTATCTCATGGGAGCATTGTGAAAAATAAAAAAATGTCATGTATAAGAGAGCAATTTATAAGCCATAAAATGATAGGAAAGTTTAAATATAGTTGTTATATGTCTAGAAAATCCTCTACTTGCTTCCCCAAGCTTGACTGTTTAAGTAGAAATATGGACATAAACATAAATATAATATTTATGTAAAACAGGTATAACATGATATATGCCATATACTATTCAGGGCTCAACTCTAGTGTCAATATTCAGGGCTCAACTCTAGTGTCAACTCCTTTATTAACCCTCCCTTAAACAATCTAGTTATAAAAAAAAAAAAAAATCTCCTAAGAAAATAAAAAAATAATCCTCTAGAATATAAACTTCATGAGAATAGGCATAAGTGGTTGAAATATTTGAATTAATCCCTATGGCATGCCACTACTTACTTATGTCCAGAAAGGGACCATAAGTACTAATCTAAAATACCATGAGAGGCACCTCCTAACATAGCACTGTTATCTTAGCTCTAGAGATTTATCAAAAATATAATTATTCCTGACAGACTTTTCCCACAGTCTACTTAATTGCTTACTCAAACTCAGGGAAAATCAAGGGAAAAATTACAGCTTCCAGGAAGAAATAACTTATAAATACAAAATAGTTAAGTGATTGAAAAGATGCATCTATGGATAAACCACTAGCCAGACTCATCAAGAAAAAAGGGAGAAGACTCAAATCAACAGAATTAGAAATGAAAAAGGAGAAGTAACAACTGACCCTGCAGAAATACAAAGAATCATGAGGCATTACTACAAGCAACTATATGCCAATAAAATTGACAACCTGGAAGAAATGGGCAAATTCTTAGAAAAGCACAACCTCCCGAGACAAAACCAGGAGGACAGAGAAAATATAAACAGACCAATAACAAGCACTGAAATTGAAACTGTGATTAAAAATCTTCCAACAAACAAAAACCCAGGACCGGGTGACTTCACAGGCGAATTCTATCAAACACTTAGAGAAGAGCTACACCTATCCTTCTCAAACCCTTCCAAAATATAGCAGAAGGAGGAACACTCCCAAACTCATTCTACGAGGCCACCATAACCCTGATACCAAAACCAGACAAAGATGTCACAAAAAAAGAAAACTACAGACCAATATCACTGATGACCATAGATGCAAAAATCTTCAACAAAATACTAGCAAACAGAATCCAAAGGCACATTAAAAGGAACATACACCATGATCAAGTGGGGTTTATCCCAGGAATGCAAGGATTCTTTAATACACGCAAATCAGTGTGATATACCATATTAACAAACTGAAGGATAAAAACCATATGATAACCTCAATAGATGCAGAGAAAGCTTTTGACAAAATTCAACACCCATGGATGCTAAAAACTCTCCAGAAAGTAGGGATAGAGGGAACTTACCTCAACGTAATAAAGGCCATATACAACAAACCCATAGCCAACATCGTTCTCAATGGTGAAAAACTGAAACTATTTTCTCTAAAATCCGGAACAAGACAAGGATGCCCACTCTTACCACTAATATTCAACATAGTTTTGGAAGTTTTAGCCACAGCAATCAGAGAAGAAAAGAAATAAAAGGAATCCAAATCAGAAAAGAAGAAGTAAAGCTGTCACTGTTTGCAGATGGCATGATACTACACACAGAGAATCCTAAAGATGCTACCAGAAAACTACTAGAGCTAATCAATGAATTTGGTAAAGTAGCAGGATACAAAATTAATGCACAGAAATCTCCTGTATTCCTATACACTAATGATGAAAAATCTGAAAGAGAAATTAAGGAAACACTTCCATTTACTATTGCAACAAAAAGAATAAAATACCTAGGAATAAACCTACCTAAGGAGGCAAAAGACCTGTATGCAGAAAACTGTAAGACACTGATGAAAGAAATTAAAGATGATACAAATAGATGGAAAGATATACCATGTTTTTGATTGGAAGAATCAACATTGTGAAAATGACTATACTACCCAAAGCAATGCACAGATTCAGTGCAATCCCTATCAAACTACCAATGGCATTTTTCACAGAACTAGAACAAAAAATTTCACAATTTGTATGGAAACACAAAAGATCCCGAATAGCCAAAGCAATCCAGAGGAAGAAAAACAGAGCCCAGGAATCAGGCTCCATGACTTCAGGCTATACTATGAAGCTACAGTAATCAAGATAGTATGGTACTGGCACAAAAACAGAAATATAGATCAATGGAACAGGATAGAAAGCCCAGAGATAAACCCACGCACATATGGTCACCTTATCTTTGATAAAGGAGGTAAGAATATACAATGGAGAAAAGATAGCCTCTTCAATAAGTGGTGCTGGAAAACTGGACAGCTAGAATACTTCTTAACACCATACAGAAAAATAAACTCAAAATGGATTAAAGACCTAAATGTAAGGCCAGACACTATAAAACTCTTAGATGAAAACATAGGAAGAACACTCTTGGACATAAATCACAGCAAGATCCTTTTTGACCCACCCCCTAGAGAAATGGAAATAAAAACAAAAATAAACAAATGGGACCTAATGAAACTTCAAAGCTTTTGCAAAGCAAAGGAAACCATGAACAAGACAAAAAGACAACCCTCAGAATGGGCGAAAATATTTGCAAACAAAGCAACTGACAAAGGATTAATCTCCAAAATACACAAGCAGCTCATGCAGCTCAATATCAAAAAAACAAACAACCCAATCCAAAAATGGACAGAAGATCTAAATAGACATTTCTCCGAAGAAGATATACAGACTGCCAACAAACATGAAAGGATGCTCAACATTACTAATCACTAGAGAAATGCAAATCAAAACTACAATGAGGTATCACCTCACACCAGTCAGAATGGCCATCATCAAAAAATCTATAAACAATAAATGCTGGAGAGGGTGTGGAGAAAAGGGAACCCTCTTGCACTGTTGGTGGGAATGTAAATTGATACAGCCACTATGGAGAACAGTATGGAGGTTCCTTAAAATACTAAAAACAGAACTACCATATGACCCAGCAATCCCACTATGGGCATACACCCTGAGAAAAACCATCATTCAAAAAGAGTCCTGTACCACAGTGTTTACTGTAGCACTATTTACAGTAGCCAGGACATGGAAGCAACCTAGGTGTCCATTGACAGATGAATGGATAGAGAAGATGCAGCACATATATACAATGGAATATTACTCAGCCATAAAAAGAAATGAAATTGAGTTATTTGTAGTGAGGTGGATGGACCTAGAGTCTGTCATACAGAGTGAAGTAAGTCAGAAAGAGAAAAACAAATACCATATGCTAACACACATATATGGAATGAAAAAAAAAAGAACGGTTCTGATGAACCTAGGGGCAGGACAGGAAGAAAGATGCAGATGTAGAGAATGGACTTGAGGACAGGGAAGGGTAAGGGTAAGCTGGGATGAAGTGAGAGAGTGTTCTAGACATATATACACTCTCAAATGTAAAATAGATAGCTAGTGGGAAGCAGCGACATAGCACAGGGAGATCAGCTTGGTGCTTTGTGACCACCTAGAGAGGTGGGATAGGGAGGATGGGAGGGAGATGCAAGAGGGAGGGGATATGGGGATATATGTATACATATAGCTGATTCACTTTGTTATACAGCAGAAACTAACACAACATTGTAAATCAATTATACTCTAATAAAGATGTTAAAAAAAAACAGATGCATCTATAAAAGAGTAAACAGAATTTACACCTTATTCCTACTATTACGTCAAAACATTAATGACCTCTTTTTTCACATTTTGTATCTTTTAATCTTCTTATAGAGCATTTAAAACTGCTGTGGTTTGAATGTTTGTGTCCCCTCAAAATTCACATGCTGAAATCCTAATGCCCAAGGTAGTGGTGTTAGGAGGTGGGAACTTCGGGAGGTGCTTAGCCCTCACGAATGGGATTAGCTCCTTATAAAAGATACCCCACAGAGCTCCCTAGCCCCTCCCACCAGGTGTAGATACAATAACAAGTCTTTGACCCAAAGAAGGCCCTCACCTGACCAGGCTGGCATCTTATCTCAGACTTCCAGCCTGTACAACTGTGAGAAATAAATCTCTGTTGTTTGTAAGTCACCCAGTCTCTGGTATTTTGTTATTGTAGCCCAAATGGACTAGAAAAAATCCTAACATGTTCTAAATGTGTATGAGTATGGTAATATCAGGATAGCTTGTTTTCCTTTATTCCCACATATCAATGAAAAGTAGTAAGTTGAAAAACTTACCACAGCTTTTAACATAAGTATCCATAACTTCAGCACTGATCCCATTTGGCCCATTCTCACTTGGTGCATATTTTCTAAAAAAGTTCTGAAAAGATATTATTTACATGTTTATAAATTCAATACAATCCTTAAACAAATTAGGCATTTAAAAATTGTAAATAATGACAAAGAGGTGTCTGGTGTAAAGCAGTCAGTAATTATAAAATGTGGACTTTAGGAAGCATATTCCTCAGGAATCAGTCTTATTACTATGCTTATAGGCTAAGACAAACAAACAAACAAATAAATAAATAAAAGCCTGCTACTTCTATACCACAGGGGAAAACATTAAATAAACTTACTGCTATATCTCTATACTTAATTTATCAGTTTGTTTCACCTTTCTCCTGAATGTAAACATGAGGGATTTTTTGGGTATCATACATTCTCCTAAAAGTGAACATGAGTTTTTAAAATTACCTTTTAAGTATGGCCACTGAAACACTGTTACCATTAACAAACTCAATAAAGTTACATTCCAATTTTCAAAATAATTAGAATGCAATGCTAAGAATTTTCAGATTCAGAGGAAAGTGACAGAAAGATAAATATAAGAGATACAGACTGAACCAAAGAATTATAGGGGCACGATAAATACACTAGAGGTCCAAAGAGTCTGGAAACACTGGGTAAAACTGTGCATTTATTTTTTTCCCCAGATTACCAACTGGACCTATTCCCTTACATCTAGATGTTAAAGAAAAATACACAGTGTATATTATTTGAAAATACAACTAACATACTATTAAAAAAGTAAGTTTATCCTATGTTTTAAGCTTTTTGGAACACTTTGTAAGTTTGACAAAGAATCTATATCTAGAATATATAAAGAACTCCTATAAATCAATAAGGAAAAGACAAACAACCCAACATGAAAATGGGCAAAAGATATGAACAAGCACTTCACAGAAGAAATAAATGGCCTACACATATTTTTAAATACTCAATCTTTCAGGTAATCAGGGAAATGCAAACTAAATAATAATAAATACCAAAATTTAGAAGTTTGACAATACCAAGATTAGGCAAAGATGGGTAGCAATGAGAAACAGTTGTTTCCAAAAAACAATTATTTTGGAAAACAATTTTTAATTATCTACTAAAGTTGAAGATGAGATAAGCTATGACTCAGCAAAATTATTTACATAGATCACACATTCAACTAAGAATCAGGACACAAACTGTCATTGGCTTTATTTTACAAAATCATAATTGCACAGAGCAACATAATAATTGATAACTTTATTAAACAATTACTTCAGTTAGAACCTGTGTTGAAGCTCTGCATACATTTCATGTCATCTTCAGAACAATTCTAGAGCTAGGTACTCTTCATCATTATCCAAATTTTACAGATATAAAAACTGAGACTTGAAGGGTATGTTAGGGGGTCCCCTAGACCTCTGACAGGTTTGATTTGTTAGGTGAGGTCACAGACTCAACTTACAGTACAGTTGTACCACAAGCAGTGAGTATTACAGCAAAAGTATACACAACAGGATCAGCATGGGAAAAACACACAGGCAAAGCCTGTGAATTCCATGTGCAATCCTCCTTGCTGTCTTCTGTGAAGGCATACACTGAGCATACTTACCGGGGGCTGGTCATACAGGCACCCTCTACAGTCTATTTAGTTCAGTAACTATCAAAATTCTAGAAGGAAAGCAGGTTGTTTGCTATAAATCATATTATTTGTACAAACAGTCTAGGTATGTGAACCACCCTTATCAGTTAAAAGCCAAGTTCTCACTGAAAGCCAAATACCAGCTAAAGGCTAACCTGCTTGCAAGGTTACTCAAAATCTAGCTAGAAAGCTGCAGAGCCAAACTTCAAACTCACGCAGTTTGATGTTTTGAGCGTGAGCTTTTAACCACTGAACATGACTGTACCCCAAACCAAACAACAGAATCAACCACCTGTTTTGCCAACAAATCAGAGTAACGCTTTCTTGCAAATCTAAACTCCATACTGAATTACTGAGACACTCTAAACTGAGAAACACAAAAACACACTATAGCAAATATCCTCTATCAAGCCTTTCACTGTATTATTTTTCATCTCAGGCATATCAATTTTTCTGTGTGAATTATATACATTTTTCTTAGGAAAAAGAAAAATTATATTTAAAAATTAACAAAATAAACTATTAAGATATAATAAGAATTTTGCATTAAACACTAATTCACATATTTAAAATGTAAAAAAAAAATCCAAAGGTATACATGGCTTAGTCCCAGAAACAACTTGGCTTTTCTCATATTAAAGGAGAGAAATGACTTTGGAGGTGGGGATAAGGGTCTTAAAAAAATAATTGTGCCAAACATGTACGAGCAAAAATATCACTGTAGCACTGTTCTGACAAACAACAAAAATCGGAAATAATCATAATGTTCACTGATGGCTAAATAAATTATAATATTTCCATACTTTGAAATATAATGCAACCATGAACTTTAACAAATTTAAACTTTGTTTGCCAATTAATTCCTGATCTCCTATTATGTGTTAGGCCCATTTTAAGGAACTGAACATCAACCATGGAAGCATTTCCAACTGTTAGCATTGTTTACTTCTCAGGAAAGGAAAACAACTTTAGGGAAGACGGGTGATAAAAAGAGACTGTCATTTCTAACTTTATATACTTTTTATAAAGATTGAAATTTTTATGATAAGAATATATTCATGAAATTTATAAATCTTTAAAATAGATACTGTACCTGAATGCTTCCTTCTGTATCAAGAACTTCAGCAACAGGAACTGACTGGATAAACTGCATGAAGCCTACACAGAAACAGATGCATTGTATTAAGCATAGCTATTGGTGAAGCAATAAAAATAAAGATTCTGCTAAGAATAGTCTTCATTTGAAAATGTATACACTACAAACCTAATAGCTTAAAGAGGTCTATAAACATTGTATTTAGTATACACTGGCATTTACATCATAGGAACTACAAGGAAACTTTTAAAAAAAATTAAGCTGACAATCTGTATGCTTCTCTAGGCCAATTTCTATTATTATACACAAGGAACACAAAGTAATAGGCTAGGCTTCTTAAATCTGGCATAAAAATTTCTTTCTATAGTATTATAACATATGTCAATTAAAATTATTCTGAGTTTAAAATCATTTTAAGAAATCTGGAATTGTGGAATATCAATCACCTAACCCTAAAATTATAGTATATTCATTGGCTTTCTTTGTGTAATATTCCATCTTCTGCCATTCCCTGGAAATTATATGAGAGGGAAGTATAAATCCCTTAAACTACCAAAAAGAAGGGAAAGAAGATAGTATACAGGAGAACAAGGAGAAAAAGTAAGTCTGGTAAGTCTAGGGACAACAAAAGAAGTATAAAACTACAAATCTGTGAAAAAAAATCAAAGTTGAATGATGGAAACTATTTCAGGATCATAAACAACCATGATCTGGTTTTGGTAAGCCTTACATTATAATTATTCACATGCAAATTAGGAGACTGTATATTTCTTTAGAGTAAGAAATGTATCATTTATTCTTATATCATAAATACTGAACAGTCTGCATTAATGCACTTAACAGACGTTTATAGTTTTTCTACTATGTAGCAAGAACTTGGCCAGGTAAGCAAAAATAGAGCCTTGACCCTCCTTTCAAAGATCTTAACAAGGTTGCAAGTTTTATTGGGATAAAAACTATGAACGAAAGAGAATAGCATAGGGAGACCTATATTACAACAGGGATCAGAGGACATCTGACATCTGAACCATGTTTTGAAGGATGATAAAGATTAATTAGTAAAGCGGAAAGGATATTAAAGACAATGATCATATAAGACTGAAAAGAGCATGGTACATTTGAGAAAATGGAAGGTGGCTGGTGTGGCTAAAGCCTAAGAAGCAAGGGGGAGGGTGGCAAAAAAGAGGTGACAGAGATAGGTGCAGAAGTATGTCATACCATGCAAGAACTTGTAAACTAAGCTAAGGCTTTTGTCTTTGTCCCAAGAGCAAATGAAAGCTAAATAAATCAATCTATGTAGGATGGTAGAATGTTTGCACTTTTAACAATATCATTCTGAGAGAAAAATGAGAAGAGGAATTAAACCATCAAAAAGATTTGGGAGTGGCCTGGAGAAGGGCAGAAAGCCTAAAATAAAACAGGTACTTGTTTCTTCAAGGTACCTAAGGGTAAGAAGCTCTAAGAGTAACAAGATTATAAAATTTACAATAGGCATTAGGCAAGCATTCCTAGGGAATCTTCTGTCAAACTTCCAGAGGTTACTCAATCTCAAAAAGACTTAGACATATATTAAAAAAAAAATTAGTGGATAAGGCAACATCATCTGCTGAGTGGCTTGTATAAGCAGGGCACAGCCTCTCTGGGTTTTAGTAACGCTCAGTAATGATTCCAGATACAGAACACCATGGAAGAAAACTACTGTAGTTTGTAGCTACTGAAAGTTTTGAATGCAAAGAAATATATCAGAAAGATGCTAATTTTTCTTCCAAATATGTTGTTTAATGATTCCAAGAGGTATAAAAGGGAGGAAGGACAGAAGGAAGAAAGGGAGGGACGGAGGGAGGGAGGGAGGGAGAGAGGGAAGGTAGGCCGGCAGTCAGGAAGGCCCAAGTGGTCTTCAGTGTTACAAATGAGTTCAATCTCTAACATTCTTAACAATTTTCAATTAAAAAAGGAAAAGTATATTCATTGGACACTGAAATAAAGAATCATGTTATAAAATAAACTTACCATGTTTTGTACTAGTGGCTAATACTTTATAGGGCGTCAACTTCAAATCCAGATTTTCTTTTCGTAGCAGCTTAAGATCAAAAGTTATATTAACCAAATGAAAAGAATGTTATAAAATAGTTTTGCACGCAAGTGCTATAGCAGTTTAATACACAGAGATTTAGAAGGTAAACCTAAATTAAGGTTTAATTAAATCAATTAGTTAATTTAACTTTTATTTATTATCAAAATAAATGTATTAAACACTTTACATGGTGGTATGTCAAATTTTTTATCTTTTTCTAAATCACTGTCAGTTTTCGATGAACAGAAGGGTTCCTCCTAAGGATTTATGCAGGCCTTACTGGTCACAAAGTATTTTAGAACTCAGAAAAAGGAAATGAGGACAAATATTTTCCTTTATAAGCCAGGGACAGAAACAGGATTTTAAAAAGAAGATTTAATTGACTAAGAGGAAGAAAATTACTAAATTTAACATTGAAAGAACTTAACTGGGAAAAAAGTTTTTATAAAAAGGAACACATGCAGTTTCATTTTATACTAATCACAAGAGCCATCCTGCAATGTACAAAAACAACTAAATTTGCTCAAGATCAAGTGGAGATTGTTCAGCTTTCTAGGACTGCATCTGAATGTTACAAACAATTCTGTCCATGTATAGCATATCCACTAAATCATCGATTTCTAAAATGAAAAAATGTTCCCTACCAACATAAGGTTATGTTCACCTTGTCCATGAGTGAAATGATTTGGAGAATAAGTTGATCTTGGCGTAAATCATCCCCATGCTTAAATATAACTGGATATTTGCCTCCATCTTCTGTCTTAAAGAATAACTGTGCAGGCATAAGGGCACTCTGGAAATAAAAATATTATTTTCAAATTATATAAGATGGAAATGTGGGGAAATTTATAATAATCTAAAGAAAAGAAATGAGTCTAATAAAGAAAACAAATAATAATAACCTTAATTTATACAGGCTATGAGAAACAATAGCACAAAAAGTATCAGACAGAGGGATGAACAGACGTGTGACAAAGCAAATACAGTAAAATGTTAATAATAGGATAGAAGTAGTGGGTATACAGTTGTTTACTGTGAAAGTCTTTCAACTTTGCTGTATGTTTGAAAACTTTCGTATAAAACGTTGGGGGAAAAGGCATCAAAAATGCTTCAAAGAATATATGTTTAGAACCTACAACCTCTAGTGGACTGAAACTCCAAACTTTAAATTATCTTAAATTTGTAGTATCCTTTTATTACCTCAGGCAAAAATATATTTTATAAATTACCTTGTACCCTAGCTCACAAAAGCTCAAGAAGAACTGGAAGTGATCTTCCTAAAGATAAATGATAAGCAAGAGGTTCTTTGTTGTAATTTCCCTTTTCAGACTCGGATCTGATTCTGAAATTTAGATTTCATCTGAAATCTAATGCAAGCAGCTGACAACCTCAGGATAACTAAGCACTAATCCCAGTGCCTTAAGGGGTTCACTCCCCATGGAGATCTAGCTTTCATTCTTAAGCTAAGGTCTACAAAATTCTGTTTAAAAATATTGAAAACTAGGTGCATAACCTTTTCAGCTCTAAGGAGTTCATAAAAAGACAACAGGAATTCATGGATTCCCCTACAACTCTGTGCAGACATTTCAGTGTATGTACAAGCATATGGGTAACATTCTACAGTATCCAATCCATCACTTTCATTGGACTCTTAAAGGCATTCATGACTCAAAAATGGTTAAGAATTATAATGCTAGAGTTATGTGGTAAACGCCCTAGAAGCATTAATTGTAAACTGCAATTCAGAATTTTTAAGAATGTCCACATACTTAATAAGGGCTGGAAGAAAAAAATCAGGACTGAATATTAGGATTAAAATGATGTCCCATGATATTTTATTGACCATCTACTTTGTGTATATAAGACATAATTATAAAATTATATTATTAAGGGAAAAATGGATCCAGAATACACTAAACAATAATGATAGATTCTTATGCCCCACTCTTACAACTCCTGCTTTTTGTCTTAGATATTCTTTTTCATCCTGTTTGCAAAAAAATGATAAAACTCCTTTTTTGATTCACTGGTTTTGATTAGTCCTAAGGGAATGAGAATTATTAGAAGCAGGTCTTATTTGGGAGTTCTAGCATGAACGAAGAAATACTTGCATTTTCTCTCCTGTACCAGCATTTTTCAAATTGCAGGATATAATTCAATAACGAGTTTTAAAACCAATTGAATAGGTTGCAAACAACATTTAAAAATTAATGCAACAGAATAGTTTTTAAAAGAATAGAAACTATTAGAGTCCGTAATATGCAGTAAGGTTAAGTACTGCTTTATGAAACTAACGTTGCAGTTGTGTGAGCTGGGCTGCCATGGGCTGCCTTTAAACACACCCTTAAAAAAATCAACTATTTTTTACTGTAATCACACCCCTTTTCATATACCCAAGTTGTTGATCTATGAGCCCTTTCTTATCTGATACAAAGTAATATCCCAATGCAACTTATGCCCTTCTACCCTTAGAATCAGAAGACCTAAAACATCATGCCTCAGAGAGACCTTTCAATATGATGCCCAGCAGATAATGATGCTTCTTCACAAGTAATGATGCTCAGCCCTTTGGCCTGCTTAGAGAAGGCAGCTGCTACCAGTTCTTTCTAACTATCCAGGTGGTGGCCAGCCAAAAGAAAGTCTGGCATGCTATTAAGGACTAAAGAGAATTACTACACTTGAAAATACAAGAAAAAATTTAAGTCATAGGTTAACTGGAACTCATATCTAATCACAGGAACTTATAATGTCTAAGTTTGCAATTTAACTTTTACTTTTTTTAAAAAAAAAAGCTTACATGAGAAAAAGCAGGTGATTAATAAATAGCTCAAAAATTAAAGATAAAAAAATCCAGAGATATAAAAATATTTTATACATTCCACATAAAAATGTCTACTGATAATACAAAAAGATCTTAAAACAAAACACACTGATAAATAAAAGGTATCTTTTTTCAAAGGTAGTGTCTGAAGATCCACCACAGTTACCTTAAATAATGTAGCTGTTTCTGGGATTATTCCTCTAATTTTCACCTGGGGTTCTAAAGGCAATGGGATAAGTTCCACATCTGACAAGTTCATCTTTTCGTTGTCTCCAAGCAATGCCTGTAGTCTCTCATTCTAGGAGAACAAGTTAGAAAGTACTAGTTAGGTTAAAATGGAAAAGGGGTTTTTAAAGCATATGGTAAAGACATAAAGACTGATTCTATTAACTTTAAAATATTTGCAAAGCACCATAAAAGTATATGCGAAGTAATACAACATAAAGGAGAGAGTATGTGTCAGAGACAAGCACTTATAATCCACCTGACAAAAGCAGCAGCATGCTTTAAAAGGAGCAATCCCTTGACCTATGAAAAGCTGGACTTTCATAAGGTTAGGGAATATGTTTCTCTTACTGCAACTGAGAATCAGGAGTATACTCAAGCTAGACTTTAAGGTGCAATTTCTATTTTCAAAGGATCTGTGAAATCACAAGGAGAATCTAATTTCATTTGAAGCTTAATTTCTCATGACCAAATATTAAGCAAGAATTTCATTAGCTGCTCCACTGCATGTTTTGGGTTTAGAAAGTAAACTCAATTTACTTGGAGGAACTTGGACCCTACCTTTTACTGTTCATTGACTCTGTCTGATCGAACTTTTCCCAAGATATCACCATTTATTTATTTTCTTTAGCTCACATGCATACTGCATTGAGCCAAGATTTCAGAAATTGAGAAATTCAAGCCATGATGAAACAGCTTTGTCATTTAGCAGCGTCTATAGTGTTTAGACCAAGCCCATCTATTCAATTTCAAAATAACAATCTATTTCCTTTGAAAGCTGTGAGAGTATTGCATTCTTTAAACAGGTGAGCTTGTTCTTAAAGGGAGAAAACTTGACCTAATACACTGGGCTTCTTCCTATTTCTCAAACATGTCACACATGCTCCCATATCAGGGCCTTTGTGCTTGCAGCTCTTCTGGCTGGAATAGTCTTCTCTAGATATTCAGTGGCTTGCTCCCCTACTTGCTTCAGGTTTCTGTCCAAATGTCAACTCTCAGTGAGGCCTTCCTGACCATTCCATTGAGAAGTGAAAAGCTGCCTTAATACTTGAACCCAGCACTTCCTATTCCCCTTTCCAGCTTTTTCTCCAAAGCACGTGATGCTATCTAGCATAAAATATATTTTACTTATTTTGTTAACTTTCTCCTCCAACAGGAATGTAAGGTCCTTACATTCTAAACGTAGGGATTTTTATATTCACCTCTGCATCCTCAGAACCTAGAGAAGTGCCTGGCACACAGTAGGCATGTGATACATTTTTATAGAATAAATATTATAACATAAAGAATCACAAAGTGTAAAGAGACTACTTAACATTCAAAATGAAAGCTTTAATTGTTTTTTTAAAAGTGTGGAATCAATGCATTTTTATTAGAACTCAAATATCTACATTCAAAGACCTCAATCAAGAGAATTTTTCCTAAATGAGATCAGCAAAGGAAAGAAGGTGGCAACAATATTATTATTTGTTTTACCATCGGACACCTAACTCTTGGATCCTCTGGCCACACATTTAACACCGTTGCACTCACCAAGGCAAATCTCTCCCAACTTCGTTATGAGGGATGGAAAAGTACTATTACATATGATTGCAAATTATTAGCTGTAGTCATTTCATTATTCCTAGTAATAACACAAATAATGGTGGTAGAGAGTCATCTTGGCATTTCACTAAAACCCGAGGGCTTGTTTCTAGTAAAACTAAGTAAATAAAACTATGTTTGTCTATTATCACATCATGAAAAAATGTCTGAAAAGATTTTTAGCCAATGTTGACACTATATTTGGGACTGTCTGACTTAAAATATAGGCAAAACAATATGTGTTTTGCAATATGTGGCAAAAACAACATTTATTTTTGGGGACTATAAGTGCTGTCTCCAGTAGGGAGTCATCTTCCAGAACAGCGAAAACTGAGGTGTATCCAGAGGCTCATGTGTGGCGAACAAAAGAGTATGTCACATAAGAACAAACTGCGGTTTAAATACGTGCCCCAAACTGACAGTCACAAGAACAGGCATTCTTTCTGCTGGTGAGCACTGGGATCACACGGCTGCTCACCAGGGCACCTCTGGGGAGAAGGGCTCCTGGAGGAACAGCAGTAGGAATTTAGTTATTTAACCAGGATTTGTGATTCTTCTCAAAAACAAAGAAAATGCCAACTCAATAAACATGTGTTTCTCTTCAGCCTATTTTCTCCTCCCTAACCTTGTTAACATTATTCCTTGCACGCATCTCTGCCAGACCTGATCCCCTGCCTTTAAATTCCTGACTCAATTTTTCACCTTTTAGTCTCTCCGCTTTCCTCTCACAATTCTGAAGAACAGTAAAATGTGTTGTGGTGTTTTACAAAGGTCACTAAGAAAGATTTTCCAGTTATGGGATTAGGTAAAGAGAAGATATCAGATGAATCCTTCATATCATTTGGGCAAAAGATCAGGAAAAATAACATCTGAAGAAGAGATGCTCATCTATTATCATCAAGTAGAAACCTCACCCTGTTGAGAGCAAAATCAATGTACTGGCCATGAGAACACATTGCCAGTTACTATCACTAGTTCTGCAACCTTGGGTGAGTTACTCTGGACCTTCTTTTTCTCAGAAAAATTCTAGTCTAAATAATCTCTAGAGGTTCTTTCCATGTCAAATAAATTGTATTCTATGATGCTAAGATTCTAAAATGAGAGCCAGAAAAGCACTGTAGATAAAAATATGGACTCAGAATGTCTGGGTACAAATCCTAACTTCAACACTTACTACCTGAGGACATCTGGCAAATTACTTAACCTTCTACTACCTACTTTTCCTTACAATTGGGATAATAATAGTACCTAATTTATAGGGTTGTTGTGTGGATAAAATCAATGTATATAAACTCATAAAATAGGGTCCTATACATAATCTGTACTTCTAACCACTCCTATTACTATAACAGGCCTACTTCATTTAATTGCACTTCACTTTAGTGCACTATGCAGATATTGCATTTTTTACAATTTGAAGGTCTATTGCAACCCTGTGTCAAGCAAGACTATCGGTGCCAATTTTCCAACAGCACTTGCTCACCTTGTGTCTCTACGTCACATTTTGGTAATTTTCACAATGTTTCAAACTTTCTCACTATTATTATACTTATGATGATCTGTGATCAGTGATCTTTGATTTTACTATTGTAATTGATTTGGGGCATCATGGACCAAGCCCATATAAAATGGAGAACCTAATCGATAAAATGTTACGTGCGTTTTGACTGCTCCATTGACCAGCTGTTCTCCCTCTCTCTTCTTCCCCTATTCCCTGAGACACAGTGTTGAAATTAGGACAATTTACAACCCTACAATGGCTTCTATGTGTTTAAGTGAAAGGAAGAGTCACATGTCTCTCACTTTAAACCAAAACCTAGAAATAATTAAGCTAGTGAGGAAGGCATGTTGAAAGCCTAGACAGGCCAAAAGCTAGGCCTCTTATGCCAAACAGCCAAATTGTGAATGCAAGGGAAAAATTCTTGAAGGAAATTAAACTACTATGAACACATGGATGATAAGAAAGCAAAACGGCCTTATTGCTGATCTGGAGACAGTTTTAGTGGTCTGGATAGAAATCAAACCGGCCACAACATTCCCTTAAGCCAAAGCCTAAACCAGAGCAAGCCCTAACTCTCTTCAATTCTATGAAGGCTGAAAGAGGTGAGAAAGCTGCAGAAGAAAAGTTTGAAGCTAGCAGAGCTTGGTTCATGAGGTTTAAGGAAAGAAGCCATCTCTATAGCATCAAAGTGCAAGGTGAAGCAGCAAGTGCTGAAGTAGAAGCTGCAGCAAGTTATCCAGAAGATCTAGCTAAGATAATTAACAAAAGTGGTAGATGACACAGCCTTATATTGGAAGAAGATGCCATCTAGGACTTTCACAGCTAGAGAGAAGAAGTCAATGCCTGGCTTCAAGGCTTCAAAGGACAGGCTGACTCTCTGGTCAGGGGCTAATACAGCTGGCAACTTGAAGTTTAAGCCAATGCTTACTTACCATTCCAAAAATCCTAAGGCCCTTAAGAATTATGCTAAACCGACTGCCTGCTCTATAAATGAAGAACAAAGCCTGGATAATAGCACATCTGTTTACAATATGGTTTACTGAATATTTTAAGCCCACTGTTGATATCTACTGGTCAGAAAAAAAAATATTCGTTTCAAAATATGACTGCTCATTGACAATGCACCTGGTCACTCAAGAGTTCTGGTGAAGATGTACAGTGAGTTAATGTTTTTTATGCCTGCTAACATAATATCCATTCTGCAGCCCATGGATCAAAGTCTAATTTTGACTTTCAAGTCTCAGTACTTAAAAAATACTATCATAAGGCTGTGAATGTTGGTGATTCCTCTGAGGGATCCGGACAAAGTAAATTGGCGATGTTCTGGAAAGGATTCACCATTCTAGATGCCATCAAGGATAACTGTGACTCACAGGAAGAGGTCAAAATATCAACATTAACAGGAGTTTGGAAGAAGTTGATTCCAACTCTTAGGATGACTTTGGGAGGTTCAAGACTTCTGTGGAAGAAGTAACTAGCAAGACAGCTAGACTTAGAAGGGGAGCCTGAAAATATGACTGAACTACTGCAAACTCGTGATGAAACTAACAGATGAGAAGTTGCTTCTTAGGGATGAGCAAAGAAAGTAGTTTCTTGAGATGGAATCTACTCCTGGTGAAGATGCTATGAATATTGGTGAAATGACAAACAGAGGATTTAGAATATTCCATAAAGTTTGTTAATAAAGCAGTGGCAGGCTTTGAGAGAACTAACTCCAATTTTGAAAGAAGTTCTACTGTGGGTAAAAATGCTGTCAATGAGCGCTGCATGCTACAGTGAAAACAAATTGTTAGTGAAAGGAAGAGTCAACTGATGTGGCAAAGCTTAATTATCTTCATTGTTGTCTTCTTCTACAAAATTGCCCCAGCCACTCCAACCTTCAGCAACCGCCACCCTGATCAGTTAGCAGCCACATCCTCGAGGCAAGGCCTTCCATCAGCAAAAAGATGATGATTCTCTGAAGGCTCAGATGATGGCTAACATTTTTTAGCAATATTTTTAATTAAGGTATATACATTGCTTTCTTTAGGCATAATGCCATTGCACACTTAACAGACTACAGTATAGTCTATACTATACAGTATAGTGTAGACCTAACTTTTATATGCACTGGGAAACCAAAAAATTCGTGTGACTCACTTTATGGTGATATTTGCTGTACTGCAGTGGTCTGGAACACAACCCGCAATATCTCCGAGGTATGCCCGTAAAATATATCAACCAAAGAGACAGTACCAAAACTCAGTATTTTATGATACCAAGACATTATTAGTCATAAACAGAAAGCAAAGCCCAAAGGTTTACCTTTTTCTTACGATTTCCACTTTCACGCTGAACTGCCTTCATTAGGTGCACCAGCCGATCTACAAAGGTCTGCTGTGCAGCCAGCAAAGAACGCATAACTCTGACAGACTTATCACCCTGAAGGGATTCAAAGGAAAGAAAAATTAATTCTATGTAGCATAATGATTAGGGTTTCTTCAATAGCATGGGTGACCTTTATTCTTTTAATAGCCACAAACTTCAATACAAAGTAGTATTG
Source organism: Balaenoptera borealis (assembly GCF_965194805.1). NCBI lineage: Eukaryota > Metazoa > Chordata > Mammalia > Artiodactyla > Balaenopteridae > Balaenoptera > Balaenoptera borealis. The sequence continues at coordinate 34,230,462 of NC_138875.1, forward strand.
AAAAAAATTAATTATCTTTATTCAGAGATAATGATAAACCTGTTATCTTAAACACCACCAACTCTTCCACAATTGAAAATTATCGGAATCTTCAGCGAATACTGGTCTAACAAAAACTGCACTTTTTTTCCCACACGCAACCATGTGACACGATAGAATTCATTCACCCAAAATGTATTCACTCACCAGTTCAATAAGTATCTGGAAGCCTATAATTTCTTCAAAAATGTGCTGGGCATACAGCAGAAACAATACTATCCTCAAGGAAATAAATATATACTTAAAAAAAAAGTTCTCAAAGAGCAATATAATATGCTTGCTTAGTAAAACAGAAGCCATAAAAACTAAATGCTATATAGTCTCATGTAGTAATTCTCAGTTCATAAAATATTATAAAATAACATTTTCTCATTTAATCTCTCCAATTACATTGATAAAGGCAGCTTGGCAATTGTCATCCTTATTTCGAAGATGGAAATTTATGCTCCAAGAGACTGAAATTTCCTCACAGGATGACAAAGGTTATAAGTGACAGAACTGAGATTAGAAGAGAGGACCAACTGCTTATCTGCTAGTCAGTTAGATATAAAGAATCTCTGGCCTCTGAGAACTATATAAAAGTTTAGTCTCAAAGAGTTCAATAAGATGTGACTTACGTTTTTAAGAAAATTTAAATGAAACATGAAACAGTAGATAAAGATGCTCTGAAGTAAAATATTACATTTCTACAGCAAATCACAGTTAATGTCGTGACAGTTTTCTTTTCATTGCCCGTGCACCTTCTGCTGGCTGAACTGTGACACTGCCTTAACAATCACAAGAATACCAGGCGAAAAATGGCTTACATACCTCTAGAAACTATAAAAGCAAAAATATAAGTTATATAGAAAGTATCTGTAATATGACCATTACCAGATTTATATAAATATACCTAGTCTTAACAATAAAAATAGAAAACAGAGAGTGCAATAAAAAAGCAAAGCTTTGGGGTTTTTTGTTCCAGGTATAGGTTTATTTTATTAAATCAGGAGTCAACAAACTTACTATAAAGGGCCAAGGATTAACTACTTTAGGTCCTGCTGACTATAGAGTTTCCATACCAGATATTTATCTCCTATTGGAGTGCAAAAGTGATCACAAACAATATGAAAACAAATGAGCATGACTATGTCCCAATAAAATTTTACTTATGAACACTGAAATGTGAATTTCACATAATTTTCATGTCACAAAGTATTATTCTTCTTGTGATTTTTCCAACTATTTAAAAATAAAAATCCTTAGCTCATAGGGCATACCAAAACAGGCAATAGGCCAGATATGTCCCATGCACCGTGTCTGCCAACCCCTACATTAAACGGTTACCTTCAACAATGCTTGGCTGAACCGTCTCATCACATTCAAGTACATCTCGTGGGTCTTTGGATCTCTCTGCTGAGTATCTTGATCTTCACATTCCACTATCACATACCTTAAAAATGTAAAGTCATTCATGTAAATGTGAAATGAAACTCAGAATCATTTTGTAAACACTTATGCCTTTCCATTAAAACAGATCAATTCACATTTGCAAAAATAATTAATGGGAGTAATGAAACACATTCTACACTTGATCTTAGCCAAAAGGCCGAGAAGCGATTGAAACACATTCTATCATCACTCTTTTTAAAGCTGAAAATTCAGGAACAACATATATAACCTTCTATAAAGGTAAATTAATAACAGAATGCCTTAATGTGTACAATATCCTAGATTTTCTAAAAATTTTGGCATCAAAATGAGCATTTTCTCCTAATGCTTTATGAGGTACACAGAGCAGTAACATCTTCAGAAATTATATAAGCTTACAAATCTACCAAGTAACTCATGAACAAAAATATTTTCAAAATATACGTAATACTTTTGGTATTACATAAGGCTCTCTTATTCCGGAAAAAAAAAAAAAAAAAAAAAAAAACACTGAAGCTTCTCTCATTAACATACCTCTGAAAGATAAATAAAAATCTTAATTTTTCCTTTCATATCCAATTTCCCCATTTCTCAAAATTCCATATATAATCTTCAATTTTTCCATCACAGAATTGTGGTTTTAGAGAGTTAAAAAATTTTAAATATAAATATAGTCTTAAACCTAAACTGCTTATACAATTCATATAATCATATAAATAATGACCTGGATTAGATTTTAGAGGTTGTCTAATCCAGTGTTTCCAACTGTTCTGATTGGAACAAGCCATACTAACAAATACATTTTAGATCACAACTCATTACACACAGCCCATGTGTGCACACAGATGCATAAAACTGAAAAAAATTTCACAAAGCAATATTCTGTGAACAATATGTTAATATTTGTTACTCTGTTCTATTTCACTTTTCTTTAAATAACAAATGCTAGACTGTGAGCCTTAAAATTGATTTCAATGGATAATGACGTGCAGTTTGAAACTTGCTTATTTTATCAATAGCAAAACTTAGAGGTGGCTGTATCTTGCCCATGGTGGCACAATTAGTTGACTGAAGAGCTGAAATCAGAACCCTGGACTCTGGGGTCCTCGGCTAGAATTCTTTCTACTAAGCTTACTCTCACAGTTTGACCATTAAAAACCACATGAAACTTTTCAACTTCCTTAACTGATAGTATTTCACAAATCTCAAATCACAGGGCTTACTATTTTCCTTTATACTATTTCTGGAAAGAAAATAGTTAACCATCTAGAAGGTAAACTTCATGAGAGCAGAGAGCTTACCTGTCCATCTTGATACCCTCAGCACTTCCATGCCTGGTTCATAATACTCAATATATTATTGTTGAATGAATGACCCCAATCTCATGGACTTAACAAGTATCTCAATGTTGATAATTCTCAAATATGAATATATATCCCTTTTCCCACATCTAAGGCCTAACTTTGCATGCCATTAGGTGCTCTGCTTTTATATTCAACTACCCTAATTTTCAAGCAGCAGATCCCCTTTTCAAGACACTGCTTGTCATTTTTAACCGAAGATGTGTAAAACTGAAGTTATCACACTAAATGAGTTATTTTTCTATCTCAATTGAAGGCATTATCAATATTTCAGCCATTTGGGCTACAGTTTGAATCACGTGAGGTTGTAACCAAACCAGAGAACACAGGCTCTACCTAAAACTATAACTGGCACTCTGTGTTTAATTTGTGGTCTGTGCATCTAGAGCCAAACCTAAGTCACAGTCCTTCGCTTCAAACACCTATATTCAATTAGTCACTAGGCCCTGTTGATTTTTTCCTTTAAAATGCTTCTTGTAGTTGTGCTGTACTACTAGCAAGCCCTGTCTGGAATCAACCAGCAGATACCTCTTACCTAGCTTCTCTAACTCTAAAAACAAACCCCTTATTGATCAATACAATCATCCAAATTTTTCTTCTTTAAACTACCTTCATGTCCCACCTATATTAACAAAAACATCAATGGTTCCCGCTTTTCTACTATTTTAAAACAGTTTCTGTGGCCATAAGCTTCTGGTTCAAACTTCCACCATCTCCAATTCATGCATTCACACTCCAATCAGCTCGACTCCCCACCACCCCCACTTTGTGCTTTCGTTCATGTTGCGGTACTGTCCAGAAACACCTTCCCACCTCCACCTTTCCTTATTCTACCCACCCTTCAAATACAGGTGACACTCCGTCTCTTCCAGGAAGTCTTTACAAACCCTAACAACTTCTTTCTCCTCTGACTTCCTAAGACAGGCACAGCCTCTCATACAACTTGTGCTGATAATGTTACCTTGCTCGTCACTGTTTCACACATTTACTCCTAGCTCCCTTCAGAGGTTATAAAGAAACCGATGCCAGATTCCGTATCTTAAAAATCTTTAGTAGTCCTTGACATACACAATATAGTCTTACACAAAGAAATGTTTTAAAGGTTGATAAAATTTAAGAGCCTTCTCCCACTGACTTCCCAGGTGGTCTGGAAGTCCTCAGAGTTGTATAACCTAACAATAGAATTTTCTGTAAAGTGGTATGAGGAAATAAACCCTGACACTATATCTACCTTATGTTCCCAACGAGAGTTCTAAACCAAATATTCAAGAAAGCATTTTTGAATCTTGAAACTGTCAATACAGATTCAAACCCAGTCCATACTCTCTAACCCTTTGAAGTCCTTGACTATCCCCATCATCTTAGTATATTCATTGTGTTTTCCTGTGTTTACATGGCAACTCCTTTCTAAAGGAGCAATACAGATGACCACAATATACAGGCTCCACTGCTTTGTTCAGGTCCCCTTGACTGTCAAGTAAACACAATGGCTGCAGCTACGTGATAAAGGTCACATAGCAAACACATCTCAAAATCATTCAACCCAAAGTTCTTATGCAAAGGAAAAGTCCATCTAAAATAAAAATGACAGTGTCATCTCCAAAATGAAGGACAAATTTAGATCAAGACTAGAAAACCTAGATTTGAGTCACTTCTGAATTCTCTGTTCACAGCAGTAAGGAGACTCTACAAAGCACTCTCAGGTACTTCCTTGAAACCTGTCATCTTCAAGTAGAAATGTAGACAAAATTGCCTGGGTACCCATTGTATGATGACATCAGTGGGCTACCTATTTCTTGGCAATTTCATTTTGTGAGGTAAATAACCTTTATTACTTTGAAAGGTCTTAAAAGTTATAGAAAAACATGTCAAGGCAGCCAAAGTTTACTTTCAATTTCAACATACTGGAATAGCTATAAAAATAAAAAACTGCAACGATTTATAGATCCTGATGCCCAACACTTTACAGACTGGAGACTATAACTCCCCTCTGAGGTTTAAAATGTTGACACTATTCATTTTAAAAGGATTGTCTGTACTACTGTAGGCCTCTAAGGATTCAACTATAGCAGGAATCCTGTTTAAATCAATGGAAAGGGAACAAATGAACAAGGAAATTCAAAATGTTCAAAAGGAAATAGCACAATCAATTAAAATTTATATTTTAATATATTTGTTATAATAGAGTAAGCTTAGACTGAGAGGCATATAAATTGTTACATGTGATTAATATTTTTATACTTATTCTGTCCAGGTTCAAAGGAATAGAATGATTATTTTAAGTCAATTATTTGGAATTATTTCCCATATTTTCACCCTACAATCACAAAAGTGGTGTGTACCAAAGTCAGAAGTCCACATCAATAGCTTTTCCTTCCCCATGAGTGTTTCTGAATATGTAATATGCAGACTATAAATATGGGAAAAACAATTACTCCTCAGAGAATGAATAGACATAGCACATGCTATTGCATCAGTGAATCAGAGACATAGTGGGAAAACACAAATCAAATCTAAGTTTGATAGAATGCTTATAAGACTGGGAGCTAGGACTGTACTTTGTTTATTATCTATGGAGAAAACAAAGTGCTCTTTCTGAACAGAAACTGTTGCCTCATTGGAAACTGCTCATCTAATAGGTTTCCTACTGTTCAGCTGCTTTCAGAATGGTTTGAAAACTCTTCCTACTTGAAATAAGATATCAAAGATCCTATCGCAACTAATTTCAAATTTCACAATGAAATCTGGTCTATACTCAAATTCAAAGAATACATAATTTTAATCACCACATAATCAGTATACATACATATAGCTCTTATGATAGTGACTACTCTGGACTATAAATTCTGAGCCAGAGTAAACTTTCCATGAATATCACAAGGAAATAAAAAATATCTATAAAGGAATTCTTAGTAAATGATTTTTAAAATATATAAAACCTTAATTTTAAATACCTAAGAAGCTTAAAAGTCCTTACTCAAAACCTTGGCACTGTGCTCCACACATTTTTTTTTAATTTCCATTGAATTATTTACCCAGATTTTTATGAGGAAATATTTTTCCATAACACCAGTGAATAGACATACACTTAAGAATTCAGATTAGAATATGGAGAACATTAGGAAGCAAGAGGTTACATTAAAAGGAAATAGTACCTATCTGGTAATACAATGATTTCTAAGCAAAATTTTCAAAGTAAAAATGGTGATTAACAACTAGCCAAAACATTTTGTGGATGTATTTTCAAGGACATACTGAAAGTTACGGTGAGGGAAACGTGGTTTATGAATATTATATTAAACTCTAAAGTAAAAGCAAGGAACTATTTTTCCTCCCACTACTAAGGCCAACAGGAGAAAAAAAAATTACAGGTACCAAAGGGGGGAAAAAATGACTGATTTAGTTAAGATTGTTGAAAGCGGTTTTTCTTCAATGAAAAGAGAACCGTGAAGGCTGAAACTAAAGAAATATTTGTTATGTAAGTAATGAACACCCACGTTTATTAAAGAGCCTTTGATTTATTTATCTATTTATTGGCTACAAGGGCAGTATCCAGATAAGATTATGTTTGGAGAGTGGGAAAATGAAGTTAATGATTTGACCTACAGAACAGTTCTCCAACTCAGTCTAAAACACGGAAAGCAAAACGCCTCACTATTCTTCAAAAACAATTACCTTTCAGAATGGACATCTATTAATTTGTACTGTTTAAGTTAACCACAGTAAACTGAGCAGTAAGATTAGATCAGAGATCATTTCTACAGTTTAAAAAAGTATCAAGTTTGTCAGGAAGTTTAAAAAAATGTTCTCTCAAATGTACAGAAAGCTTCAGGTAGAGCTTACCCAACTGGCTCTGCCCTTTGTTTGCTCTATAAAACTAGTTAAGGCTCTCTTGTCTAGTGTTTAATCCTAGTGCTTTCTTTAATTGAACCAAAATATTTCTCACTGTGGCTTAAGCTACTTGTTCTTTACACTTTAGAATTCTATGACAGATAAAGGGAGCCATGCTTCACATTAGTTGTGTCTCAGTAAATCAGTTAGCTTTTCTATGCCTCAGTTCCTCTCTTTCTTTCATGTAACTCACTCAGGAAACCTGCTCTCATGTAAAATAGAGATACTTACACTTGCCCTATTTAACTTCACAGAACAAATGAGAAAAGGTCACTGAAAATACTCTGTAAATGGCAAAATGTGAGATAAATGATCTAATCCTAGTTTAGGCTTTACCAAGTTCAGCTACATCATGCCTCTGCCTCAGTTTTCTCATGTATAAGTAACTTCAAATTCTAATTTTCTGGTCTTGCATGATTCCAGTGTTTTAGTAAATAATGTGAAAATACACACTCCTGAAGGACAGTGAAGTATCATACTTACACTACTTAAATAGCATAAAAGGCAAGCAGACATCAAACTGAAAAAAACGATTATCTTACCCAGTTTTATCTTAGATCCTGGAAAGTTAGTGAAAGTAAGAGAAACTGTGGTGCTAATAAGCATTTCCATTAGCACAGTTGTAAAGAAATACAGCTAGATATAAATACTGCATAGGCTTTTGATGATTGCTCATACTTTATTTTAAACTGCCTTTTTGTTTACAGTATGGAAGAAAATAGTCTTGAACAGTGATGAGAAAATAAACAAAAAATTATTTCACATACCAGTATAAATAATTAGCCAGTGTTGAGTTTTTGCAGGCTCTTGATATCAAGAAGGTACATAGATCTTGCTGAAAGAATTAAAAGAAATGTATATATATTATATTACGATCTGCTATTAACAAGGGGGAAATAAGAGAGTCTACATTTGCCTATCGGTTTTCATCTACATATCTATGTCACAGATCAGATTTTCATGCATCCATCTATCCCTCCCTCCCACCATCCAGTATTTATTCTAAACCAGGTGATATGTGAGAGGCTAAGGACGCCATGGTTTGCAGAGTTCCTTGCCCTACTGGAAGCTTAACATTTGGTGAAGCATTAAAGGAAGTCACAGAAATAGTTTAGATTGGGAGGTCAGAAGGCAGCAATGAGGATGTGATATTTAGGCAAGACCAAAATGACGATATGTACAAAGGCCCTGAACCTAACTGCTCAAGGAACTTTTAAAAGGCTCAATGTAGCTGAAATATAGTGAACACTAAAGTAAAGGAGGCTGAAAAGGTAGGTAAAAGCCAAATTGTGGGCTTCCCTGGTGGTGCAGTGGTTGAGAATCTGCCTGCTAATGCAGGGGACACGGGTTCGAGCCCTGGTCTGGGAAGATCCCACATGCCGCGGAGCAGCCAGGCCCGTGAGCCACAATTACTGAGCCTGCGCGTCTGGAGCCTGTTCTCTGCAACAAGAGAGGCCGCGATAGTGAGAGGCCCGCGCACCGCGATGAAGAGTGGCCCCCGCTTGCCGCAACTAGAGAAAGCCCTCGCACAGAAACGAAGACCCAACACAGCCAAAAATAAATAAATAAATAAATAAAATTAAAAAAAAAAAAAAGCCAAATTGTGAAGACCTTTAAGGTCACACTACTGAGTAAGGATTTTATTTTATTTATTTTATTTTTTTGGCTACATTGGGTCTTAGTTGCGGCACGTGGGATCTTCGTTGAGGCATGTGGGATCTTTCATTGTGGTGCACGGGCTCTTCACTGCAGCGTGCGGGCTTCTCTCTAGTTGAGGCACGTGGGTTTTCTCTTCTCTAGTTGTGGCATGCAGGCTCCACGGTGCATGGGCTCTGTAGCTGTGGTGCGTGGGTTCCAGAGCGCATGGGCTCTGTAGTTTGCAGCACACAGGCTCTCTAGTTGAGGTGCGTTAGCTCAGTAGTTGTGACGCCCAGGCTTAGGTGCCCCGCGGCATGTGGGATCTTAGTTCCCTGACCAGGGATGGAACCCGCATCCCCTGCACTGGAAGGCGGATTCTTTACCACTGGACCACCAGGGAAGTCCCTTTTTTTAAAAAAAAAAAAAAAAAAAAGACACATTTTAACAGAAAAACAAATGATTGATATTTTATACACTGCATTTTCTTCAGAAAATCTAGAGCAAAGGATTTCTCATATTTCTATAATAGTTCAACACCGCAGACTGAAAACAGAACTATTGAGAAAACAGCTGAACTTGCACATGAAGTCTACCTTCCCCTTATTGCAGAATTCAAGGTTTCTCAGATGACAATACAGAGTCAAACACAGTGGATAAAACTTTGCAGATTGCCTGTGCTTGTTCCAGGCTGCTGCACTGGTAAACCCACAGGCTGTATTCTTCGTTGCTGGCATCTGTGGTCTTCAGAGCCAATAAGCTTTTTCCTGTCCCCAGACCATCATCATAACAGACCTTCCAGATGATAAAATACAGAGTGTGCCGATACAAAATGTCTTACTGATCTGATGTGGATACTTTTATACCATACTTAGAAACAACCATAATAAATTCTTCCTCCAGAGGAACAAAAGACAACTTTCCATCTTGCTGGGTGACATCTATATAATTTATCAGGTCTAGTTGACCTTCAAGACTTTTCCCCTCAGAGAGCTTCAGTTTCTCAATGGCACCAACATACTTTATTCGAAATTCTGCACAGGTATCTGAATGACTGTTGCTTTGTACTGAGCTCTGGGTGGAATCAATATCAAGGCTTGTCACAGTGCTGGATCGAGAAAGCCCTCCAAGGTTGGAATCTACAGACTTGCTCTTAGTACTGATTTCACTATTCTGGGAGCTGCTACTGCTCTGTCGCTTTCTGTCTTTCCGGAACATCTTCCACCATAGCTTGATCCAGAGGCGCTCCCTACAGAATCGAACACTATTTTATCGTCTTCAAAGGTTCCACAGACAGCAGTCTGCACAGATAGCTTCCTTTCATTCCGACATGGTCAATTCTTGTCAGAAAAACAAGGTACCTCACCGCTGTCTGCGATCAGGGTCAGACACCCATTGCCAGGGCAGCCAGAGCCGCGGCAGCGACCCCCATTCTGGATTTTATTTTCAAAGCAATCCCTACTCAACAAAAATCTAAAGCAGGAGAGTGAGATGATCTGATTTACATTTTCTGAAAATGACTCTATTTCCTCTGAATAGTACAGACCTGAGATCAGTCAGGATGCTATTACAGTAGTCTAGAAGAGTAAATGGTGAGAGTGGAGATAGAGTGAAGTAACAGATTATTAAAATATTGTGGAAGTATAATTAATAGAACTTGCTGATGGAGAGTAAGTAGGAAGGAAAAAAGAATTGACAGTAACTCCCAAATTTATGGATTTAGCAAATGGGTTGATTTGTTACATCACAGATGGAAATTCCAAGTGAGAAACAGGCAAGAGTGTGTGGGGGAGAGAGATGTATTTTGAAACATCAAGTTTGAAATGCCTGTCAGATATACAATAGAGATCATATTTGGATATATGAATCTAAAACTTAGATGAGAGAAATGTGCTAGAAATATAAATTTGAGTTTATCACTACAGCCTAGGGCAAGAGTATAAATTGAGAAAAGAAGAGGACCCTGAGGAACAATAAAGTGTCATGCAGCAGAGAAAGTGCTGACAAAGGAAACCAAGAAGGAACAGCCAGAGAGGTGAAGAGGAAAACAAGGGATGTATGGTATCATCCAAACCATGAAAAGAGTTAGTTTTTCAAGAAGGGAGTCATTTATTTTGCTGAATAATGCTGGGAGGAACTTAAAGTATGCACAACCACAAACACTGAAGTCATTTATTACTTTAGCAAAGTAAGTTTTAATATAATGATAGTACCTAGTGGCTTCTATTTGTTTCCATTAAGTATGAGGCAGAACTGTGATCTAGAGACTGGGAAGCGGGGCATGAAGAACAGAGGAGAAAAGGTATGAAAGAGTCACTGTAGAGCAGGGAGAGCAACCACCTAGAGAAATGTAAGAAGGCAGTGTTGAGTGCCCACCTGATGTCTGTAGTCATGAATTTATAGTGATACCAACATGCTAGGTTATGTGATTTCTTTAGCAATATTCAGGCATAGAGAAATTATGTTAATTAATTAGGCTTATCAAGGGTTGAGATTGTGCCAAGGAAACTAAAAGTACTAATAAAGGAATGACTAAAATGATGAGCCATGGGATAAAGGCTATACTCAGAGGAAAGCAAACATTGAAGGGTGCTGATAAAGAAAAGGGTAGAGATCAATGGATTAGACGTTTCAGTGAGATTGGGGTACTTAAAAAGTACCCCTTGTTCCTTCTGCTTAAAGTGTTCTTCCTCCAGATCACCACATGGTTGTTCCCTCACCTGCTTCATCTTTAGAAAAGATGTTACTTTTCCAAGGAGGCCTTCCCTGACCAATCTTTTCAAAATCACAACTGCCTAACCCCACCTGAACATTCTCTGTCAGCCTTTTCTGATTTATTTTTCTCCATGGAAAACAGATATCATTATCTCTTCTACTGTATATATATATTATTGACTATCATCAGCCCAAACACTAGAATGTATTCCATGAAGATAAAGATTTTGACTGTTTTCTTCTCTGCTGCATCATCCCTAGCATATTGAATAGTTTCTGGTACATAGTAAGAACTCAAAAAATACGTGTGAATGAACTGATTACTGAACCAATAAATCAGTCCCTTAGTTTTGAAAGGGCAAAATAATTAAACTGGAGGTGAATGGTTCCTCAAAGGGCTCCCCTAAGGATTCTATGATCCTGTAATTTAAAATTCCTTTTTCAGTATTTTCTAATACATCAAGAGGTAGGCAGACAAGCAAACTCTGGTTAACAGTTAATACTGAAAACAAACGTCACTCAGTTATCAACATTAACTCCTAAAATTTTACTAAAAGCAATAATATATACATTTAAAAAAACAATCAAACTTCTTTCTAATATCAAGCATGTATTATTTATTTTCAACATCAGGGGCGTGAAATATTCTTCTCAAATTAGAAGACTTCAGGAGAAAAATCAACAATACATACTAGATCAACTTCTGCACTCCCAAATATAATTTTCAGAGTAGCACTAGCCAAAAAGACCTGTTGTACCTCAAAAATTACTCTGCTTAGCTAAAAGAACTTAATTTTTCTGTATAAGCTAAAAACAGCAGCTTAGTGTATTTCCCCTAGTATCAAAGTCATACATTTCTACAATGTAATCACAAACATCAACAATTACAGTAATGTTCATAAATGTGTTAACAATAAATATTCTGAGTTTCCTTAAAAAAATATTTAAGCCCAGTTTATTTTCACATTGCATTTGAATCCACTTATATGTCCAAAGCACCAATAAAATGCCTTGAACTGAAGATGGTACTTTTTGATGGGAGGAAAAGTTATAAACATGCATCATAAACCAGGTTATTTAATAAAGTTGTAATATTTAGTTTATTAATCAAAATCAATGTTTTCAAGACGAACATTATCTTTATGATAGATAATAAATGATGATAATGTTCTTTAGATGAACATTAAACATTATGTTTATCTTGTAGGATCTCTCCTATAGGAAACTCGAAAAGCTTTGTACTCACTTCCAGATTTTCACCATCTGAACTTTCTTTTGTTTTAGATGCAGGAGGAGGGGAAGACACTGGAGGAAGAGGGCTGGTTATAATTTGGGAGCTGAAAAAATAATAGGCGATATCACTGATATGTAAAATATTCTTTCTGTAACAGAAGATACACATTTTTAGCATAGTTCACCTCAATTGTGTCTGGTTAAAGCACTACTTCCTAAAGTGTGTTCTGTGCAGCACTAGAGTCACATTATGTTCTGGAAAAAGAGGCTGCATAGTCAAAGAATATGGGTAATAGCCTCTTTGAGATATATGTGCAAGTTTGCATGTATTAAAGTTTCTGATAAATACTATAGTTTTTTTTTTTTTAAAGTACATTTTACTCTAAGCCAGTATCTTCCAAACATATTTGGCCAGAAGACAACCCCTACCTTTTTTAACCTTTTTAGAAAACATACATATTAGTGACCAGCAGACCATAATTTGGGAAATACTGGGTTATAGTTTACAACCTATCATGAAATTTTAAATAGACTTCCAATAAAACGTTCTAGGGGGCATAAGTAAGATGAAGTTAAATAAGCATCACTAGAGACTGAAGGCCTTCAATGTACAGTGGAAGAAAATGTAAGGGGTCTCTTCTCATAAAAACAGAAAAACACAAAGCAGCCTACATAAGAAAAAATGTTTTTTTCCTGTTTCTCAGTTCTCCTGCAAATGAAAAACAGAAGATAAAAACAGCATTATCATTAAGAAAAATTCAGAAATATAACCTTGAACTCACCTGATAATCGAAATAATTGTACTAATTCAGATAATCTGAATTCTAGACCTCCTTCTGTCATTGACAAATCTCATGACCTTCACAAAACAACTTTGTATCACTTAGCCTCAGATTTCTTACCCAAATGTTCCTATTTATCTCAAATTTTAAGATCTTATGAAAAGCAAAATGGCAAAGTAGAAAGAACAAGGGCTATGGAGTCAACTCTACCTAATTTGCAAAATAAAAAACTGGGCAATTTACTTAACTTCTCCTTAAGTCCTTCATATCTAAATTAGGCATATGAATACCTACCTCAGAGGATTACTAATAACAGGTTTAATATATGTGGACCATCTCTTGGTGTCTGCTACAGAGGTGGGAGTTCTTAATTGTTATTACTGTTAATAGCTTACTTTCAATTCAACTAACAGGTTGTTTTAACTACTGAAGAGGTGAAAAACAGTCAATAAAAAATACAACTTTACAAAAAAATATTTGAGTCCACTAACTTGCCTCGTCTCTTTTTTTTTTTTTTGCATGAATAGCAATAATATCTGACACCAAGCACCATGTGTCAGACACTTTTTAAATGCTTTATGTATTAACTCATTTAATCTTTCATCCTTAAAGGTTACTATTGCTATATCCCCGTTTTTAAGATGAGAAACTGGGGCCACACAGAGAGTATTTAATTTACACAAGTTTACACAGCTAGTAAGTGGCAGAGTCAAGATTTTAACTACGGAATTCTGACTCCATAGCTTGCAAAACACTGTCCTGTAATACAGTGGTTTGTGTTCTGTGAGCGCACATGCCATATTCATTGGTAAAACTTCCAACTTAGGGTTTGGTACATCTGGGGAAAAAGAAAAGAAGACAATTTGAAAAGGTGGAAAACTATCAAATTTGAAAATAATTCCTCCCTGGACATCCGTACCTATCTATTTCTGCAGAATTTATTCCAGAATTCGACACACTCTCTGACACTGAACCCTGACTATCCTTCTTGGTGGGTTCTAATCCATTCTTTATGTCAACAAAATTTTCATATTTGAGAGCTTGGACCAGCTGTAATAGGTACATCAACAAATCCTGGAAAACAAACAAACAAAAAATAAGCTAATATTAGAAAAAATGCAATATGATTATAGACAAGTTACGTCTAATTATTCCTAAATATCAAGCTAACAATTTACTTTTATCTACCACTTATCAGCCGTGTTACCTTGGGCAGATCACTAGGTTTCTTAACCTCTTGGTGCCTCACTGGGTCCTCACCTTTAAAATGGCCATATTCATATAAACCTTAGAGATTGAGTTGTGAGGATTAAATCAATTAATAGAAAAAAGTCACAGAACAGTGCCTGGCACAGAGTAAGTGACCAGTAAATGTCTTGTTTAAAATGGTATCTCATTGACATGTACACACTGTAATATTTAAAATAGATAACCAACAAGGACCCACTGTATAGCACAGGGAACTCTGCTCAATATTCTGTAATAACCTAAATGGAAAAAGAACTTGAAAAAGAAAAGATACATGTATATGTATAACTGAATCACTTTGCTGTACACCTGAAACTAACACAACATTGTTAATCAAATATGCTCCAATGTAAAATAAAAAATTAAAAAAAAATAGTATCTCAAAATCAAGGTGAAAAATGAAAACAAAGAAAAAAGGTTGAGATGGTTCATATAAAACTGAGAAATTAACAAAGGTTCCTTTTTTCAGCAATAGATCAGATAACAGCATTCTAGGTCTAAGATTACATAAGAAATTCCAAATTTTCAAGTTTTTGAAGAGTTTCTGTTTCATAATCTTTTCTGGTTGGGATTTTTTAAAATATTACATTTTTTTTTTTTTTAAAGAGAATTTGGAGTTTAAAGAGTTCAGAGTTTAGAGAATTTAGAGTTTAGAGAATTTGGGTTGCTTCTTAAATGGAAGATACAAAGAAACAGACATTTTAACACTCTTGTTTAAGGGAAATGTTTACTTTCCTGCCAACTACCAATAATGGCTTGAAGAAAACAAATTTCTAAACCTAAATTTCTCATTCTTCTCCTGACAATCGAGATAATTTGGACTAAAAAAGCGTCAACAAAGGAGTTTTTACCTTTCTGAGTTTTCCCTTAACGTAAAAAGACTCTAGGTTTAACCTTCAGAATGGAAATATTTCCTATCTTACTCTATAAATGTAGTTCTTAGCCCTTCCCAATGACTACTAAGAAAACTCCAAAAATTTTGCTTTTAAAAATAATTACAAAGGGGAGGGGGCAAGATGGCGGAAGAGTAAGATGTGGAGATCACCTTCCTTCCCACAGATACATTAGAAATACATCTACACGTGGAACTGCTCCTACAGAACACCCACTGAACGCTGGCAGAAGACGTCAGACCTCCCAAAAGGCAAGAAACTCGCCACGTACCTGGGTAGGGCAAAAGAAAAAAGAAATAACAGAGACAAAAGAATAGGGACGGGACCTGCACCAGTGGGAGGGAGCTGTGAAGGAGGAAAGGTTTCCACACATTAGGAAGCCCCTTTGCTGGTAGAGACTGCGGGTGGCAGAGGGGGGAAGCTTCGGAGCCACGGAGGAGAGCGCAGCCACAGGGGTGTGGAGGGCAAAGCAAAGAGATTCCCGCACAGAGGCTCGGCACCGAGCAGCACTCACCAGCCCAAGAGGCTTGTCTGCTCACCCGCCGGGGCAGGCGGGGGCTGGGAGCTGAGGCTCGTGCTTCGGTCAAATTGCAGGGAGAGGACTGGGGTTGGCTGCGTGAACACAGCCTGAAGGGGTTAGCGCACCACAGCTAGCTGGGAGGGAGTCCGGGAAAAGTCTGCAGCTGCTGAAGAGGCAAGAGACTTTTTCTTGCCTCTTCGTTTCGCGGTGCGCGAGGAGAGGGGATTCAGAGCACCGCCTAAACGAGCTCCAGAGACGGGCGCGAGCCGCGGCTATTAGCGTGGACTCCAGAGACGGGCATGAGACGCTAAGGCTGCTGCTGCCGCCACCAAGAAGCCTGTGTGCGAGCACAGGTCACTATCCACACCGCCCCTCACGGGAGCCTGTGCAGCCCGCCACAGCCAGGCTCCCGTGATCCAGGGACAACTTCCCCGGGAGAACGCACGGTGTGCGGCAGGTTGCTGCAATGTTATGCCGAGGGCGCCGCAGGCACGCCCTGCATCCGTACCCTTCCCTCCCCCACGCCTGAGTGAGCCAGAGCCCCCGAAGCAGCTGCTCCTTTAACCCCCTCCTGTGTGAATGAAGAACAGACGCCCTCAGGCGATCTACACGCAGAGGCAGGTCCAAATCCAAAGCTGAACACCCGGAGCTGTACGAACAAAGAGGAGAAAGGGAAATTTCTCCCAGCAGCCTCAGAGGCAGCGGATTAAAGCTCCACAAACAACTTGATGTACCTGCATCTGTGGAATACCTGAATAGACAACAAATCATCCCAAATTCAGGAGGTGGACTTTGGGAGCAGGATATATTAATTTTTCCCCCTTTCTTTTTTTGTGAGTGTATATGTGTATGCTTCTGGGTGAGATTTTGTCTGTATAGCTTTGCTTTCACCAATTGTCCTAGGGTTCGGTCCGTTCGTTTTTTCTTTTTTTACTTAAAAATTTTTTTTTTCTTAATAAATGTTTTCTTAATAATTTTTTCCTTATTTTCTGATTTTAAAAATTAAAAAAAATTTTCCTTAATAAGTTTTTCATATTTTTTATTAAAAAAATTTTTTTTCTTAATAATTTTTTTCTTATTTTTTATTATATCTTTATTTTATTTTATTTTATCCTCTTTCTTTCTTTCTATTTTTTCTCCCTTTTATTCTGAGCCGTGTGGATGAAAGGCTCTTGGTGCTCCAGTCAGGCATCAGGGCTGTGCCTCTGAGGTGGGAGAGCCAACTTCAGGACACTGGTCCACAAGAGACCTCCCAACTCCACGTAATACCAAACGGCGAAAATCTCTCAGAGATCTCCATCTCAACATCAAGACCCAGCTTCACTCAACGACCAGCAAGCTACAGTGCTGGACACCCTATGCCAAACAACTAGCAAGACAGGAACACAGCCCCATCCATTAGCAGGGAGGCTGCCTAAAATTATAATAAGGCCACAGACACCCCAAAACACACCACCAGACGTGGATGTGCCCACCAGAAAGACAAGATCCAGCCTCATCCACCAGAACACAGGCACTAGTCCCCTCCACCAGGAAGCCTACACAACCCACTGAACCAACCTTAGCCACTGGGGACAGATACCAAAAACAACGGGAACTACGAACCTGCAGCCTGTGAAAAGTAGACCCCAAACACAGTAAGATAAGCAAAATGAGAAGACAGAAAAACACACTGCAGATGAAGGAGCAGGGTCAAAACACACCAGACCTAACGAATGAAGAGGAAATAGGCAGTCTACCTGAAAAAGAATTCAGAATAATGATAGTAAAGATTATCCAAAATATTGGAAATGGAATTGACAGAATGCAAGAAACATTTAAAAAGGACATAGAAGAACTAAAGAGGAACCAAGCAATGATGAAAAACACAATAAATGAAATTAAAAATACTCTAGACGGGATCAATAGCAGAATAACTGAGGCAGAAGAACGGATAAGTGACCTGCAAGACAAAATAGTGGAAATAACTACTGCAGAGCAGAATAAAGAAAAAAGAATGAAAAGAACTGAAGACAGTCTCAGAGACCTCTGGGACAACATTAAACGCACCAACATTCGATTATAGGGGTCCCAGAAGAAGAAGAGAAAAAAAAAGGGACTGAGAAAATAGTTGAAAACTTCCCTAATATGGGAAAGGAAATAGTTAATCAAGTCCTGGAGAGTCCCATACAGGATAAATCCAAGGAGAAACACGCCAAGACACATATTAATCAAACTATCAAAAATTAAATATAAAGAAAACATATTAGAAGCAGCAAGGGAAAACAACAAATAACACACAAGGGAATCCCCATAAGGTTAACAGATGATCTTTCAGCAGAAACTCTGCAAGCCAGAAGGGAGTGGCAGGATATACTTAAAGTGATGAAGGAGAAAAACCTACAACCAAGGTTACTCTACCCAGCAAGGATCTCATTCAGATTTGATGGAGAAATTAAAACCTTTACAGACAAGCAAAAGCTGAGAGAGTTCAGCACCACCAAACCAGCTTTACAACAAATGCTAAAGGAACTTTTCTAGGCAAGAAACACAAGAGAAGGAAAACACCTACAATAACAAACCCAAAACATTTAAGAAAATGGGAATAGAAACATACATATCGATAATTACCTTAAATGTAAATGGATTAAATGCTCCCACCAAAAGACACAGACTGGCTGAATGGATACAAAAGCAAGACCCATATATATGCTGTCTACAAGAGACCCACTTCAGACCTAGGGACACATACAGACTGAAAGTGAGGGGATGCAAAAAGATATTCCATGCAAATGGAAATCAAAAGAAAGCTGGAGTAGCAATTCTCATATCAGACAAAGTAGATTTTAAAATAAAGACAATTACAAGAGACAAAGAAGGACACTATATAATGATCAAGGGATCGACCCAAGAGGAAGGTATAACAATTGTAAATATTTATGCACCCAACATAGGAGCACCTCAATACATAAGGCAAATACTAACAGCCATAAAAGGGGAAATTGACAGTAACACAATCATAGTAGGGGACTTAAACACCCCACTTTCACCAATGGACAGATCATCCAAAATGAAAATAAATAAGGAAACACAAGCTTTAAATGATACATTAAACAAGATGGACTTAATTGATATTTATAGGACATTCCACCCAAAAACAACAGAATACACATTTTTCTCAAGTGCTCATGGAACATTCTCCAAGATAGATTATATCGTGGGTCACAAATCAAGCCTTGGTAAATTTAAGAAAACTGAAATCGTATCAAGTATCTTTCCCAACCACAACACTATGAGACTAGATATCAATTACAGGAAAAGACCTGTAAAAAATACAAACACATGGAGGCTACACAGTACACTACTTAATAACGAAGTGATCACTGAAGAAATCAAAGAGGAAATAAAAAAATACCTAGAAACAAATGACAATGGAGACACAACGACCCAAAACCTATGCGATGCAGCAAAAGCAGTTCTAAGAGGGAAGTTTATAGCAATACAAGCCTACATCAAGAAACAGGAAACATCTCGAATAAACAACCTAACCTTGCACCTAAAGCAATTAGAGAAAGAAGAGCAAAAAAAACCCCCAAAGGTAGCAGAAGGAAAGAAATCATAAAGATCAGATCAGAAATAAATGAAAAAGAAATGAAGGAAACAATAGCAAAGATCAATGAAACTAAAAGCTGGTTCTTTGAGAAGATAAACAAAATTGATAAACCATTAGCTAGACTCATCAAGAGAAAAAGGGAGAAGACTCGAATCAATAGAATTAGAAATGAAAAAGGAGAAGTAACCACTGACACTGCAGAAATACAAACAATCATGAGAGATTACTACAAGCAACTCTATGCCAATAAAATGGACAACTTGGAAGAAATGGATAGATTCTTAGAAATGCACAACCTGCCAAGACTGAACCAGGAAGAAATAGAAAATATGAACAGACCAATCACGAGCACTGAAATTGAAACTGTGATTAAAAACCTTCCAACAAACAAAAGCCCAGGACCAGATGGCTTCGCAGGCAAATTGTATCAAACATTTAGAGAAGAGCTAACAACTATCCTTCTCAAACTCTTCCAAAATATTGCAGAGGGAGGAACACCCCGCAACTAATTCTACGAGGCCACCATCATCCTGACACCAAAACCAAAGATGTCACAAAGAAAGAAAACTACAGACCAATATCACTGATGAACATAGATGCAAAAATCCTCAACAAAATACTAGCAAACAGAATCCAACAGCACATTCAAAGGATCATACACCATGATCAAGTGGGGTTTATCCCAGGAATGCAAGGATTCTTCAATATACGCAAATCAATCAACGTGATACATCATATTAACAAATTGAAGGAGAAAAACCGTATGATCATCTCAATAGATACAGAGAAAGCTTTCGACAAAATTCAACACCCATTTATGATAAAAGCCCTGCAGAAAGTAGGCATAGAGGGAACTTTCCTCAACATAATAAAGGCCATATATGACAAACCCACAGCCAACATTGTCCTCAATGGTGAAAAACTGAAACCATTTCCACTAAGATCAGGAACAAGACAAGGTTGCCCACTCTCACCACTATTATTCAACATAGTTTTGGAAGTGTTAGCCACAGCAATCAGAGAAAAAAAGAAATAAAAGGAATCCAAATCAGAAAAGAAGTACAGTTACAGAAAGATAGACACGATGAAAAGGCAGAAGGCTATGTACCAGATGAAGGAACAAGAAAAAAACCCAGAAAAACAACTAAATGAAGTGGAGATAGGCAACCTTCCAGAAAAAGAATTCAGAAAAATGATAGTGAAGATGATCCAGGACCTCGGAATAAGAAAGGAGGCAAAGATTGAGAAGATGCAAGAAATGATTAACAAAGACCTAGAAGAATTAAAGAACAAACAAACAGAGATGAACAATACAATAACTGAAATGAAAACTACACTAGAAGGAATCAATAGCAGAATAACTGAGGCAGAAGAACGGATAAGTGACCTGGAAGACAGAATGGTGGAATTCACTGCTGCGGAACAGACTAAAGAAAAAACAATGAAAAGAAATGAAGACAGCCTATGAGACCTCTGGGACAACATTAAACGCAACAACATTCGCATTATAGGGGTCCCAGAAGGTGAAGAGAGAGAGAAAGGACCAGAGAAAATATTTGAAGAGATTATAGTCGAAAACTTCCCTAACATGGGAAAGGAAATAGCCACCCAAGTCCAGGAAGAGCAGAGAGTCCCATACAGGATAAACACAAGGAGAAACACGCCGAGACACATAGTAATCAAAGTGGCAAAAATTAAAGACAAAGAAAAATTATTGAAAGCAGCAAGGGAAAAACGACAAATAACATACAAGGGAACTCCCATAAGGTTAACAGCTGATTTCTCAGCAGAAACTCTGCAAACCAGAAGGGAGTGGCATGATATACTTAAAGTGATGAAAGGGAAGAACCTACAACCAAGATTACTCTACCCGGCAAGGATCTCATTTAGATTTGATGGAGAAATCAAAAGCTTTACAGACAAGCAAAAGCTACGAGAATTCAGCACCACCAAACCAGCTCTACAACAAATGCTAAAGGAACTTCTCTAAGTGGGAAACACAAGAGAAGAAAAGGACCTACAAGAACAAATCCAAAACAATTAAGAAAATGATCATAGGAACATACATATCGATAATTACCTTAAACGTGAATGGATTAAATGCCCCAACCAAAAGACATATAGACTGGCTGAATGGATACAAAAACAAGACCCATATATATGCTGTCTACAAGAGACCCACTTTAGACCTAGGGACACATATAGACTGAAAGTGAGGGGATGGAAAAAGATATTCCATGCAAATGGAAAGCAAAAGAAAGCTGGAGTAGCTATACTCATATCAGATAAAATAGACCTTAAAATAAAGAATGTTACAAGAGACAAGGAAGGACACTACATAATGATCAAGGGATCAATCCAAGAAGAAGATATAACAATTATAAATATATATGCACCCAACATAGGAGCACCTCAATACATAAGGCAACTGCTAACAGCTATAAAGGAGGAAATTGACAGTAACACAATCATAGTGGGGGACTTTAACACCTCACTTACAGCAATGGACAGATCATCCAAAATGAAACTAAATAAGGAAACAAAAGCTTTAAATGACACAATAGACCAGATAGATTTAATTGATATTTATAGGACATTCCATCCAAAAACAGCAGATTACACGTTCTTCTCAAGTGTGCACGGAACATTCTCCAGGATAGATCACATCTTGGGTCACAAATCAAGCCTCAGTAAATTTAAGAAAATTGAAATCATATCAAACATCTTTTCTGACCACAACGCTATGAGATTAGAAATGAATTACAGGGAAAAAAACGTAAAAAAGACAAACACATGGAGGCTAAACAATACGTTACTAAATATCCAAGAGATCACTGAAGAAATCAAAGAGGAAATAAAAAAACACCTAGAGACAAATGACAATGAAAACACGGTGACCCAAAACCTATGGGATGCAGCGAAAGCAGTTCTAAGAGGGAAGTTTATAGCTATACAAGCCTACCTAAAGAAACAAGAAAAATCTCAAGTAAACAATCTAACCTTACACCAAAAGAAACTAGAGAAAGAAGAACAAACAAAACCCAAAGTTAGCAGAAGGAAAGAAATCATAAAGATCAGAGCAGAAATAAATGAAATAGAAACAAAGAAAATAGCAAAGATCAATAAAACTAAAAGTTGGTTCTTTGAGAAGATAAACAAAATTGATAAGCCATTAGCCAGACTCATCAAGAAAAAGAGGGAGAGGACTCAAATCAATAAAATCAGAAATGAAAAAGGAGAAGTTACAACAGACACCGCAGAAATACAAAGCATCCTAAGACACTACTACAAGCAACTTTATGCCAATAAAATGGACAACCTGGAAGAAATGGACAAATTCTTAGAAAGGTATAACCTTCCAAGATTGAACCAGGAAGAAACAGAAAGTATGAACAGACCAATCACAAGTAATGAAATTGAAACTGTGATTAAAAATCTTCCAACAAACAAAAGTCCAGGACCAGATGGCTTCACAGGTGAATTCTATCAAACATTTAGAGAAGAGCTAACACCTATCATTCTCAAACTCTTCCAAAAAATTGCAGAGGAAGGAACACTCCCAAACTCATTCTATGAGCCCACCATCACCCTGATACCAAAATCAGACAAAGACACTACAAAAAAAGAAAATTACAGACCAATATGACTGATGAATATAGATGCAAAAATCCTCAACAAAATACTAGCAAACAGAATCCAACAACACATTAAAAGGATCATACACCACGATCAAGTGGGATTTATCCCAGGGATGCAAGGATTCTTCAATATACGCAAATCAATCAATGTGATACACCATATTAACAAATTGAAGAATAAAAACCATATGATCATCTCAATAGACGCAGAAAAAGCTTTTGACAAAATTCAACACCCATTTCTGATAAAAACTCTCCAGAAAGTGGGCATAGAGGGAACCTACCTCAACATAATAAAGGCCATATATGACAAACCCACAGCAAACATCATTCTCAACAGTGAAAAACTGAAAGCATTTCCTCTAAGATCAGGAACGAGACAAGGATGTCTACTCTCACCACTATTATTCAACATAGTTCTGGAAGTCCTAGCCACGGCAATCAGAGAAGAAAAAGAAATAAAAGGAATACAAATTGGAAAAGAAGAAGTAAAGCTGTCACTGTTTGCGGATGACATGATACTATACATAGAGAATCCTAAAACTGCCCCAAGAAAACTGCTAGAGCTAATTAATGAATATGGTAACGTTGCAGGATACAAAATTAATGCACAGAAATCTCTTGCATTCCTATACACTAATGATGAAAAATCTGAAAGAGAAATTATGGAAACACTCCCATTTACCATTGCAACAAAAAGAATAAAATACCTAGGAATAAACCTACCTAGGGAGACAAAAGACCTGTATGCAGAAAACTATAAGACACTGATGAAAGAAATTAAAGATGATATCAACAGATGGAGAGATATACCATGTTCTTGGATTGGAAGAATCAACATTGTGAAAATGAGTATACTACCCAAAGCAATTTACAGATTCAATGAAAGCCCTATCAAATTACCAATGGCATTTCTTAAGGAGCTAGAACAAATCATCTTAAAATTTGTATGGAGACACAAAATACCCCAAATAGCCAAAGCAGTCTTGAGGCAAAAAAATGGAGCTGGAGGAATCAGACTCCCTGACTTCAGACTATACTACAAAGCTACAGTAATCAACACAATATGGTACTGGCACAAAAACAGAAACATAGATCAATGGAACAAGATAGAAAGCCCAGAGATTAACCCACGCACCTATGGTCAACTAATCTATGACAAAGGAGGCAAAGATACACAATGGAGAAAAGACAGTCTCTTCAATAAGTGGTGCTGGGAAAACTGGACAGCTACATGTAAAAGAATGAAATTAGAACACTCCCTAACACCATACACAAAAATAAACTCAAAATGGACTCGAGACCTAAATGTAAGACTGGACACTATAAAACTCTTAGAGGAAAACATAGGAAGAACACTCTTTGACATAAATCACAGCAACATCTTTTTTGATCCACCTCTTAGAGTAATGGAAATAAAAACAAAAATAAACAAATGGGACCTAATGAAACTTCAAAGCTTTTGCACAGCAAAGGAAACCATAAACAAGACGAAAAGACAACCCTCAGAATGGGAGAAAATATTTGCAAATGAATCATCGGACAAAGGCTTAATCTCCAAAATATATAAACAGCTCATTCAGCTCAATATTAAAGAAACAAACACCCCAATCCAAAAATGGCAGAAGACCTAAATAGACATTTCTCCAAAGAAGACATACAGATGGCCACGAAGCACATGAAAAGATGCTCAACATCACTAATTATTAGAGAAATGCAAATCAAAACTACAATGAGGTATCACCTCACTCCTGTTAGAATGGGCATCAACAGAAAATCTACAAACAACAAATGCTGGAGAGGGTGTGGAGAAAAGGGAACCCTCTTGCACTGTTGGTGGGAATGTAAATTGATACCGCCACTATGGAGAACAATATGGAGGTTCCTTAAAAAACTAAAAATAGAATTACCATATGACCCAGCAATCCCACTACTGGGCATATACCCAGAGAAAACCATAATTCAAAAAGACACATGCACCCGAATGTTCATTGCAGCACTATTTACAATAGCCAGGTCATGGAAGCAACCTAAATGCCCATTAACAGACGAATGGATAAAGAAGATGTGGTACATATATACAATGGAATATTACTCAGCCATAAAAAGAAATGAAATGGAGGTATTTGTAGTGAGGTGGATGGAGTTAGAGTCTGTCATACAGAGTGAAGTAAGTCAGAAAGAGAAAAACAAATACAGTATGCTAACACATATATATGGAATCTAAGGAGAAAGAAAAAAAAAAGGTCATGAAGAACCTAGTGGCAAGACGAGAATAAAGACACAGACCTACTAGAGAATGGACTTGAGGATATGGGGAGGGGGAGGGGTAAGATGTGACACGGTGAGAGAGTGGCATGGACATATATACACTACCAAATGTAAAACAGATAGCTAGTGGGAAGCAGCCGCATAGCACAGGGAGATCAGCTCGGTGCTTTGTGACCACCTAGAGGGGCAGGATAGTGAGGGTGGGAGGGAGGGAGACGCAGAGGGAAGAGATATGGGAGCATATGTATATGTATAACTGATTCACTTTGTTATAAAGCAGAAACTAACACACTATTGTAAAGCAATTATACTCCAATAAAGATGTTTAAAAAAAATAAATAAAAAATAAAAAAATAATTACAGGGCTTCCCTGGTGGTGCAGTGGTTAAGAATCCGCCTGCCAATGCAGGGGAAACAGGTTCGAGCCCTGGCATGGGAAGATCCCACATGTCACGGAGCAACTAAGCCCGTGCGCCACAACTACTGAGCCTGAGCTCTAGAGCCCGTGATCCACAACTACTGAGCTCATGTGCCACAACTACTGAAGCCTGCGTGCCTAGAGCCTGTGCTCCACAACAAGAAAAGCCACCGCAATGAGAAGCCCGCACACCGCAACGAAGAGTAGCCCCTGCTCACCGCAACTAAAGAAAGCCCACGGGCAGCAACGAAGACCCAACACAGCCAAAAATAAATAAATAAATTAATTAAAAAAACAAAACAAAACAAAAAATAATTACAAATTGAAGAAACTCACAGAACTCAAAAAAAAATTAAAGCGTCTATTGTCTTCCAGTTCCAATTGCCACTCAGGCACTCAAAACTCATAATTAGATAATTTGAGACTTTGTGACTATCAGTTCAATTTCAGTCACCTTTCCTTAAGCCCAGAAACCAGGTTAAATCCCTTGTAAATATTTCATGGACCACTCTTTCCTTTCATGTCTGTAACAACTATAGCATTTGTAATTACTTGTTTATTTACTCTTTGTCATTTCCACTATTTTATAAATTCCATGAGGACAAACTACTTCCCAACAACGTATTTTCCCTTACTTAAACCAAAATATATTCTTTTCATAATTTTTTCTTATATTGACAGTCAACGTTTCTTATAATTACAAAAAGCAATATACATGATTTTACCATTAAATACCATTTTTTCTCAAAAAATTAAATGAAAGGTTAACTGGCTTATTTATTCTTACTCAAATATATCCGTATCAGTGGCCAGGGAAATCAAATGACTGTATCAAAGCACCTCTATAGTGTTCCGTTTCTAAAAACAATTTTTAATTGGATCAATAAATGTTTGATTTTCTATTTTTTAATTTGAGATTTATGGCATCTAACAGCTAGGTATGCTTATATGCTTATTTTAAGAAACAAAATTACATAACAGAAAATAGATTAATCAAGTATCCTTCTTAGGAGGTATACGTAATTCAGTTTCACTGCTAGCCTCGCATGCTTCGGAAATGCTGCTGAATGTATCACCTAGTGTGTTTTCCCAAGTATAGAAAAGACTTACTACATGAAATCAAAAACACTGCATTGTTATTAAATTTCTCAGGAAGGAGAAATTTGGAAGAAAACTCCTCTTTTTAAGTCATTCATCACAATCTGATTGTGTTAGTCATCTGGTATTCTGTATTCAAACTACACTTTCCTTCATTTGTATGAAAATCAATTAATTTCAGTAGTAAGTGCAAAGTCTGTTTGCTCATTAAACAGGCACATCTTGGAAAATATAAAATTCCTCCAAGCATGAAGGACATAAGCATAGAAGTAAAACAAAACAAACAAAAAATCATATTTCTATCTCAGGCAATTCAGTAAATATCTCCTAAGAGCTAAGAAATACTATCTAGATAGCAATCACCATTCTTCTCAAGAACAAGTTAATTCTAATGCTTCAGAATATAAATGCAACGTTCCCTGTCAAAATCACTTCCATTTCTTATTGAATTAAGCATAACTCTTCATATAGACATTTACAGTTAGACAGTTACAGTCAGATACATGGGTTCCGACCTTGCTTCCCAGGCAGCTACATATATCCCACACTTCTGTTAAAGCGAAATATTTTCTATTTTTCCTGTACTTTTCAATCTCTTTGCCTTTGCTCATATTGCTCTCCCCACTTGGAATGTAAACTCATGTCCAACTCTGAAAATTCTCTTCCTTCATTGTCTATCTCAAATGCCACTTCTTCCTCAAATTCTAATGGGGAATCTCTCTCCTTTTGAGCCACACAGTAGTAAGAAATACGGCTTTTAAAAATTCTGAAATAGCACATTAAACAAATCAAATTCAGAAAGATATTAAAAGACTGATTAATATTTATTTTACAAATGTATGGTGAGTTTAACATTAGGAATTCAGCATCTATTTCATGCACAGTATATACTAAATATCAATGTTTTTCAGATAGCATGATGCTATACCTACAAATTACAGGGACCCACCTAACACTTAATAGAACTATCAAGAAACATCACTAAAGAAACTAGATAAAATATAAATATTAAAACAAAAACATAGTTTTCCATTTAACCAACAAACAGAAATAAGAGATAAAAGGGGTGAGGTAGTTCATAATAGTAACAATTGTCACAGAATAAATATAATTTTTTAAAATGTGAAAAAAATTTTATAAAATTGTGACTTGAATAATCATGTATCTCCAGGAGGGAAGATTTAATATCATAAAGATGTTAATCTTCCCTAATATAATACACAAATTTAATGTAATTCCACTTAAGATTCTGGTGGAGTTTTAAGAAAATGACAAAATTGTTCTAAATTTAGAATATACAAAAATTATAAAGAAAATTGTTTAAGAAAAAAAGAAAGGGAGGGGTTTTATCCAATCATATGTTTAAAGTTATTATGAAGCAACTGCAATTTTTTAAAGTATGATACAAGCACAAAAACAGAAGATTCATAAAGGATTATCAGAAAAAAGCATATGTAAAAGGCATATATATTGTGACAATAATTCCAATGCAAGCTACTTATTCAAGAATATGGAAAAACATATATTCAAAAGTCTATTCACTAAAATAGTTACAGCAAAAGATTAGAAATAAAACAACTGCCTACCAGAAGAAGCTGACTGGTTAAATAAATTATAAAATAAATTTGCAGTAAAATATTATGCTGCTGTTTGAAAGGAATAAGGTACATCTACAGGTATCCATAAAGTCTAAAAACACAGTGCTTTCCTACAGATTAAATGTGCCTTTGACACCATTTGCCTTGACAGTCATTTGCCTATGTTTCCAGACCTTACGGACACCAAATATATGTGTTGAAGATGAGAAAATGTCCAAGATTATACTGTTCAATTAATAAGGCAAGTTTTTAACAATATGTATAGGATATTCCTATTTTTCTTAATTTTTAAAGAGGTGCATATATATACCATACATGCATATATATGCTTGCAATTTGCATAGATAATATATGAAAAGATATAAGAGTGGCTACCTTTCTATGGATAAAAAATGGTTGGAGAAGTGGAGTTATTAAAGGAATATTACTTTCTATGTTACTATTTCATTTACAATTTAAAAGCAAAGCAAATCAGAAAAAAAAAGATGATAATATCATATAGTAAAGGAACAAATCAAATGCTGTGGGATCAGGAAAGAAACAAAGAAAAATGTCATCTGCTTCCTGGAATGGTTAAGAGAGGTTTCTCAGAGATGTTGAGGTCTGTGCTACAGCTTGAAGGATGAACAGCAGGATGACTCCACTAGGACGATGAAGTAGCACATATAAAGGCCTGGCAGGCCTGGCTACTGGAGGGACTACAGCTTATTGAAAAAATCAGACTGTCCAAATATAAAACACAGTATTTTTCATTCAAGTTTTTTTGTCATCCAAGATGTGGATATTTAGACAAAGTGACCTTTGACGTATTTTTGATGCTATGATTATATGATTATATTATATATTATTATGGGTTGGCCAAAAGGTTCGCTCGTTTTTTTTCCGTAAGACGGCTCTAGTAGCACTTAGTTGTCTTTAATTTCATTCAAAACAATTTTGTTAGATCGTATTGTGACAGCTGTCATATCAAGTGTGCATTTTTAAAAAAACTTATCAAAATTGGTGCATTTTTGTGTAGCCATTTTAATATTGAGGATGGAAGAAAAAAAAGCAACATTTTCGTCATATTATGCTTTATTATTTCAAGAAACGTAAAAACGCAACTGAAACGCAAAAAAGGATTTGTGCAGTGAATGGAGAAAGTGCTGTGACGGATCAAACATGTCAAAAGCAGTTTGCGAAGTTTCATGCTGGAGATTTCTCACTGGACGATGCTCCATGGTCGGATAGACCAGTTGAAGTTGATAGCAATCAAATCGAGACATTAACTGAGAAGAATCAACATAATACCATGAAGGAGATAGCTGACATACTCAAAATACCCAAATCAAGCATTGAAAATCATTTGCACCAGCTTGGTTATCTTTATCACTTTGTTGCTTGGGTTCCACATAAGTTAAGCAAAAGAAACCTTCTTGACCATATTTCCACATGCAATTCTCTACTTAAACGTAATGAAAACGTTCTGTTTTTAAAACAAATTGTGACAGGCGATGAAGAGTGGATACTGTACAATAATGTGGAATGGAAGAGATCGTGGGGCAAGTGAAATGAACCACCACCAACCACACCAAAGCCTGATTGATCTTCATCCAAAGAAGGTGATGTTGTGTATATGGTGGGATTGGAAGGGAATCCTCTATGATGAGCTCCTTCCGGAAAACCAAACGATCAATTCCAACAAGTACTGCTCCTAATTAGACCAACTGAAAGCAGCACTCAATGAAAAGCGTCTGGAATTAGTCAACAGAAAACGCATAATCTTCCATCAGGATAATGCAAGACAGCATGTTTCTTTGATGACCAGTCAAAAACTGTTACAGCTGGGAAGTTGTGATTCATCTGCTGTATTCACCAGACACTGCAGCTTCGGATTTCCATTTATTTTGGTCTTTACAAAATTCTCTTAATGGAAAAAATTTCAATTCCCTGGAAGACTATAAAAGGCACCTGGAACAGTTTTTTGCTCAAAAAGATACAAAGTTTTGGGAAGATGGCATTATGAAGCTGCCTGAAAAATGGCAGATGGTAGTGGAACAAAATGGTGAATATGCTGTTCAATAAAGTTCTTGGTGAAAATGAAAAATGTGTCTTTTACTTAAAAACCAAAGGAACTTCTTGACCAACCCAATATATGGTTATATTATTCTTTGAAATACCAAAAAACATTTGAAGTTTATAAGACCATAAATATTATACTATTCCACAGACAAAGCAAAAGGAGAAATTTTAAACCGATTAGAAATGAAAGGTACAACATGAATGATTTTAGTATGAAATTGACATAATATAAATTTGCAATCCTTCAGCATAACTGTATGAGTACAATTTTCAAAATTCTGCCCCAGATAATTTTTTTTCATAACTATCAAGTGGCATAAGCAGCTGTTATCACTATTTTTTGGATGGGAAACCGAGGTGAGAATAATACATGTTCCCAAAGACATACAGGTACATAGAGAAAAGACAAAATTCAAATCTTAATATACATCTGAAGATTCAGTAGAAACTGAATTAAAAGACCTTTTTTTTTTTAAGCTGAGTATATACAAACCTCAAAAAACACACCAAAACTAACAACCATATTTTGTAGTTTAGGATGCATGCAATATTTCTATCATTATTCTTTACATCATAACAAAAATTGTAAAATGGTCTAGAAATAGTTCAGTACTTGCATGAATACTGTTAACTCCAGAGACAATCAAATGTTTAGCCTCTAAGCTTGTAAGGCAACAAAGTCAGGCAATCAAAAACAATGATTTACAATATTTCTATTTAAATTCTGAACCCACGTTGAGGGGGACTATCTTAACTATAGCCCAGAGGCCTTTCTGTTTGACTCATGTCAAACATAGATAAAGACTTAATGACTAAAGTGAAATTTCAACGAATTTCAAAACAAACATTTCACTATTTTAAATAAATATTGTAATAAATTTGTTACTTGTGATATAGTAAAAACAATAACGGAGAAGATAATATGCTGAATCACAATGCTAGGAATTGCTCTTTGATAGGAGAGTGAAAAACATCCTATTCCAATAAAATTATACAATATCTGAGACTTACCTCAAAATAATCTAGAGGAGGGTAGGGAAGGTGGAGGGGAGAATAATTGGTGTTAGAGATGAAACAAATTGTCTATGAGTTGGCAGCTGCTGAAGATGGGTAAATTATGTATGAGCATTCACTATACTACTTACTTCAGTGTTTAAATTTTATTGTAATTAAATACATATACAACTATCAACCTTAATAAATGCTGCATTTCGCTTCTTGAAATTCAGATACCACTACGAATTCAAAATAATAATCGGCGCTCCTATATATATTGAGGCTTGAGAAGAGTCATCCCATATTCCATAAGGCTTGCAGGTTAGCATAAACTATTAGGTTATGTTTGAGAACACATTCCCTCTATAAAAATTAATAAGTAAAAAACTTAGTGAATTCATCTACCTTATTAGGAATTACTAAAATTCAAAATCCAGCAATGCTTTGGGTCAACACAGAGTTTTCTACCTTCCCTGGTGGCCTTAAATGTATATAAATAGCCACCATAATGTTTGTAGTCTTTCCTTTCCAGAGGATTCAAAACCACCTTCAGAAAATCTACATATACACATAATTGTCAGTAGCTCAAAATTTAAAGGAGGCGTTTGAAAGAGAATACAATGACCATGCACCTCTATGCTTTAAAGGCCCCAAGGGCTTTTCAGGGCTACAATTAAATGTGGCTTGTTGTAGACTGACTGACAGAGGGGATCCGAATTATTCCCTAGCTGGTACTGCATTAAACCATTTTTCACTAGAATTCCTTTTTCCAGACAGAGCAATACAAGCTCTACTACCAGGTAAATGTCCTGGGAGAGACTGTCCTATCACATAACAGATCAGGAAGTAAATTTTCATTTCAGAGGAGTCCTTGGAGGAATATTTTAATTTTGCTTCTGCAAACACATATAGTATATCCTGTTCCCTCTAAAAATTTCCCTCTCTCTCTCTCTCACACACACAAACACATACACAAACACACACAGTCCATAATCAGGCTCTAGTTTAAAATGTACCCAGTTGAAGAGGAGTAATGAATAACAATGCACCTCATCATCTGCCTGCCGTAACCGGGCAACAGCATAACGCCTCACTGTTGGATTGGTGTAATGAGAGGACAACAGCTCCAAGGAATCCTCTACATCCATTGGCTTCCATTTTCCCAGAAGTTCCAATGCCTGTTTGGCCTCCTGGGGTAGATCCCAATTAACACATTTCAAGAACTTCGTCAAAGCCTAAAATCAGAAAAGGTTTAAGAATTAGAAACAATAGCTTATTCTGGGATCGGAGGGGTCAAGGGTGACTAGGCAGAGCTCAACTTGGACTTGATGGCAGAGTCACAAAGTCAACGACAGACTCCTCACATAAACACTTTGTTTAGTGTTTAGTATACACACAATCCTAGAAAAACACTGCAGAACGAGGAAAAAAAAAAATCATGTTCCTTGTAACTTTATGTTTTTTTCAGGTCAAACCACTATGAATTTTTAAATTTTCTTCAGCTTTTCTTCGTTTTGCTTTTGTTATTTTAAAACACTGCAGACCTCAAGACAGGGAAATAGTTTGCATGTCTCACGAACTCTGAGATACCTTAGAGAAAACCTTCATTTTACAACATCGACATGTGAGACATAAAATATTACAGCCAATGAATGAGAGTCCAAAGTCAAGAAGGGCAGAACCCCACTCTTGAACACCTCCCAGAGTCAATGGTTTTCCTAGATACTCACATACAAGGACTCAAATGAAGTTAAATATGTATGTCTCTTTTACACAGAGAAGTAACTATTGGGGAATTAGTGTTTAATGGGGACTGAGTTTCAGATTAGGAAGGTGAAAAATTCGGGAGATGGATGATGGTGAGAGTTGCACAACAATGTGAATGTACTTAGTGCCACTGAACTGTACAGTTAAATATGGTTAAAATATGTTTTATATTTAACCATATTATATATGGTTAAAGTATGTTTTATATTACGTGACTTTTACCACAATAAAAAAAACATTTAAAAAAAGGAAAAGACAAAAATTCCACAGACACAATAATAAAAATAGATAAATACATAGAAGCACCAGCTTCTGTATATATATATTCTGATTCAGCTGGCTGTTTGCAGAATCATTATGGAGCCTCACTTCTTTAGAAAGGTAGTGAAGTCTTCATAAGACTGTTGGGTAAGTAAACTACCTTTGAGCATATCATTAATGGCTGCATAACAATAAATGCTCTTTAAAGAAGGGTTTATACCTGTTTTCCATAAAAAGCAGTCCCTATTGCCAGATCTCCCTACTGGAAACACTTTCCTGGCTGATCCCAAGACATTTTCTTCTTTCTCTTCCTCTATGAATTCATCTCTTGAACAAAGATAACTTTAAAACTTTAAATTCCTGCTCTGCCCAATTAAAAATATTTTCATTAGTAAAATCAAGTTCTCAAAAAATGTTCACTTGGACAATAAAACACAATTACTCATTAGTATGACATAAAATGAATCTTCATTCCCATTCCCTAACTTACTCTTTTTTTTTTTTTTTTAAATATTTGTCTCACAAATGACTTTTATTTATTTATTTATTGGCTGCGTTGGGTCTTCGTTTCTGTGCGAGGGCTCTCTCCAGTTGCAGCAAGCGGGGACCACTCTTCATCGCGGTGCGCGGGCCTCTCACTGTCGCGGCCTCTCCCGTTGCGGAGCACAGGCTCCAGACGCGCAGGCTCAGCAGTTGCGGCTCACGGGCCCAGCTGCTCCGCGGCATGTGGGATCTTCCCAGACCAGGGCTCGAACCCGTGTCCCCTGCATTGGCAGGCAGACTCTCAACCACTGCGCCACCAGGGAAGCCCCCTAACTTACTCTTAATTTAACTAAATTAAGGGAAAAGGCACTATGGAGATGATCTAGGCCAGTGCTCAAATTTGTATATAATCTCAGTGAAGTGGCTTGCCCATCATCTCAAAATGGTGAGAGGCTAGACCCAGAATCTAAATCCATTGACTCTCAGCCCATGCATGTTACACCACATGGCTCCTCCTTATCATTGAGGCACTGCATCTCCTACTTAGCTAGGCCCATGC
Organism: Balaenoptera borealis; assembly: GCF_965194805.1. Taxonomy (NCBI): domain Eukaryota; kingdom Metazoa; phylum Chordata; class Mammalia; order Artiodactyla; family Balaenopteridae; genus Balaenoptera; species Balaenoptera borealis. Next base: position 34,264,931 of record NC_138875.1, read on the forward strand.
CCCTTGGAGCCATTACTCCACCAACACTTATTTCCTAAATCTGTTGTATGAAAAAAATGGGGCACAAGAGGAGGGTCACGTCCCAGGTCTTGAGTGAGTCCCTGGGACTAGCCACCTAGTGAGGGTCCTTGGCTTCGCACAGGAAAGAATTCAAGAGCCAATGAGTGTATAATGAGGCTCAAGGTCTCCCAGAAGTCAAATCTTCCACCATCTTGGGCCTATTAGGTTCTAACCAGTTTTTGTGGTATCCTGTTCTTAATGGTTGTATCATTCTTTTAATGGTTGTGCCCTGCCCCCTTCCCTCCTGTCTCAAATCCATTCCCAATTCCTGTCAATTATTTCCTGGCAATATTTCCTGTTGTTCCCCTCAGATTGATTCTCACTATACCAAACATCTAGAGTTTGGCACAGCCTTCTAGCTAAGAGCCTCAACACCAGTTTCTTTTCTAATCATTTCACAGACTGTCAGACACTCAAGCTGGAAGTGATTTTATTAGCACAAACTCCCACTGTCAGCAGAAATTTACCTTATAATATCTCTGCCCAAAAGAGACCCAATATTTACCTAAGTAATTCCAGGGACTAATTTCCAAAGTACTCATTGTATTTATAGACAGTGAAACCATTTTTGTTGTTTTTTAAACCTTGGCTTCTTTCTCAGAACATTCCTTGATACCTCTCACCACAATCCAAACCTGTGACTCTCATTAAGCTCTCATTGCCCCTCTATGGTTCAACCAAGCTAACCTATTTTATAATGACTGTCTAAATCCCGTCTACAAGGAGTTCATTCCTTCCTTATGCTCTTCGCCAAAACTGTAGTGTCATCTTCTTTAAGGCCAGCTTGTCAAACTCTCAACTTTTCCAGGCAGTTTTCAGCAACTTTCAGCTCTTCTTTTAGTAGCTGCCTCAGTTTTACTATCTTCATTTGAATGATGCTCTTCTAACTACCAAATGCTTTTCTGGGCATTCTTATGTCTACAACTGGAGTCTGCATCCCCCAAGGATAGCTGTCCATTTCTTCTGCACCTCCTGCACACCATTCAGGGCAGTGCTCCCTCTCCATATAAAAACATGGACTGCCCTCCTAACTTATTCTATGCATTTATTTTTCACTTCCAAAATGTATTTCTAGACTGAATGTGGAAACACAGCAATACTTCTTAAACAACTACAGTGAAAGCTTTGCCATTTCACAGTACACCAGTAGTCTTAATAGAAATGTGCAGGTATGTACTTATTATAAGCAAATCTTGCAGCAGGCTGATGTACTCAGTTCAGCAACTGAAACAATCTAACTCCCAGATTCTCAGATTTATAGATTTATTAGTAAGATTTACGGAATACACTGCTGCCAGGGAACTTAAGACACTGTACAAAGATTTCACAACTTGATAATGCTAAATGTTACAAATGTAAACAAGGAGATAATAGAATGAAGGAGGAAACAAGAAGAATAATGAGAAAGAAAGGAAGTGCAACAATTTGAAGACAGCTATAATAATGATGATACTTAATCTCAGGTCCTTTAAAGATGCTTTATTGATCTATGTAAAACAAAGGTACAGGATTCAAACGCAATTTTATCCCTAGAGCTTCCACAGATACTATAGGCTTTAGACTAAGGCAAGGTGTTTGGGTTCAAATCTTAATTTCCAGCTCCATCAATTATTACTGTGTCACATGGAGCACATTATTTAACTTTTAAGTGATCTATCTCATAAGGTCGTGGTAAAAATTAAATAAGTTAATGAATATAAATGCTTAAAACAGGATATATATATAATAAATAGTTGACAAATGTTAATTATTTCAACATCTGATATTATTGTTATTCTATTTTTGCTGTTGAGTCCAGCATCAAATGTTAACATTATTGTACGTATTACCACGTTTTATATTAATAGCAATAAATATTTTGTTAACCTCCTTTCTGATCTTAGAATCACTTCATTGTTATCTCCTACTTTTAGAATCATGATCACATTTCAGAGTTGAAAACACTGTATTTATCATATATATTTCTAATATTAACTTCTACCAACTAAATTACTGGAAATTACTACCTTGTTGCTAAAGGAAAACCTGTTCTTCTACTCAAGACACTTCTGACATCAAATGTGTGGGTTGTCCACATGAACCAATTTCCTAATTCTCTGCAGACACTGAGTGTCCTACAATTTAACTGAATTCTGACACTCAGTGCAGATTGCAGAGGTTAAGGGGTTAGTCTCACAAGACTGCTTCCCATTTCAGATGCCAAGAGCAAACACTGGATTCTCAGGTACCCATACTTCAGCCCAGCTTGGCTACATATTGGGGATTCCCATGACCCTTCCTCAGCCTCAATAATTTGCTGTTATGGCACAAAGAATTCAGAGAAATAGTTTACTTATTACTGCTGGTTTATTATAAAAGATATAAATGAATAACCAGGTGAAGAGGTACATTAGGCGAGGTCCGGAAGGGTCCCAAGCACAGGAGCTTCTGTCCCCATAGTTAGGAATGTGCCACCTTCCTGGCATATGGATGCATTCACCAACCCAGAAGCTCTATAGGTTTTCACAGAGATTCCATAACGTAGACACAATTGATTAAATCATTAGCCATTCGTGAGTTATTAATTCCATCACCAGCCCCTTTACGATCTCCCCTCCTCCCTCCCCAGAGGTCAAGGGTGGGGCTGAAAATTCCAACCCTCTAATCAGAGGTTTCGTTCTTTTGGCAATGAGCCCCACTCTTCAAGAGTCACCTCATTAGCATAAATACAGGTATAGTTGAAAGGGGCTTATTATGAAAAACAAAAGACACTCCTTTCATCCTTACCACTCATGAAATTCCTAAGGTTTTAGAAACTCTGTGCCAGGAACCAGAGATGAAGACCAAATATATGATTTCTTATTACATCACTGTATCACAGCTATTCTCCTAATATTTTAAATTCAAAACATTCAAAAACGAAATATTTTCTTACCCTGCTCCTTCCACTTGCCATATTTCCTTATTTCAGTCACTCAGGCCTAATTCTTGGGAATTACCTCCAAGTCATTTTACACATTATCCTCTCCTTCCTTTGCTCTCCAATACAGCTCTCAAAATCCATACATAAGCCTCCTAATTATGTCTCTTTTTTCATTCTCAGCTCTGCTCCAATCCACCTGGTTCATCTTCCTTAAAACACCACTTGTTTAGACACATTCTGTTTGCTTTAGGGGTTTCTTATTGCCAGTGATATCCAACTCTGAACCACAGAATTCAAGGCTCATTACAATCTGATTCCACCTTTTCTATTTAAAGAACATTTCATACAAACTTTTCTGTCTCCTGAACCTAACACTCTGCCTTACTCATGCTTTTCTTTCCCATGAAAAATGATCATCAAATAATAATGACCATCAAAGTTTGTTCAAACTTCAAGACCAATCTTGGCTCTGTAAAACCTCCCTCATATCATAGCACACTGATCTTGTGTTCTCCTTCACATCTCTATTATAGTAATTACCTAACTGTTTACTAATAAGACAGTGACCCTTTATCAGTTACTATCCTCTACTTCTCCATTTTGGTTGTGTGTAATTATCTTTTCCCCAAAACAGTTTTAATTTATATGAAATTTACAGGGACATAATACCTCAAAGCCCAGAGCCTTAAATAACACTAGGCCAAGAGCTGATACCAAATGCTTGCTGAATTGAATTCATTTCTGCTATGGTTTGCCATCAACTTCTTGCCAGGAGGCACAAATATGATTATTGTCCTGATGTCACTGTCTCAGAAGCAGCCTCATAAGAGCATTCAGTGTGCATCACTATTACCTTCACCATTATGACTCTTCCTACTATTTTTGTTCCCTAAGCATAATGGAAAGGAATTAATATAACGGTTATTTTTCATTAACATTTTAATAAGAAAGGCCATTTACCATGTTAAAATCTGAAATTTTTTTTTTAAAGCTGAATTTAAAAAGTTACAATAGTCACATTTTGAGTTCTGCAAAAATGAGTCACTTCCTATATGCTAAGGACCACAAAATTAAAAATACTTCATAAATTCAACTGATTTTGTTGGACAAACTTATTACTGTGAACTTTTCAGGCACAACATCAAGTCTAGACTAGAGGGCTTTTTATCCGAAATACTTAGGACAGGTCATTTAGAAAAAAATAGGTGGAAAGACCAAATTTAATTAAAAAATAAATAAGGAGTACAACTTTGTAAGAACCAATTTCCACCAACTTGTTTCCTGAGCACTGCTTTCTCTCTAGGAAATCATTTCAGCCTTAGGGCTCAACTGTAAAGAACCTAAATCACAGTTCCTGAGAAGCTGGCACTGAACGAATTTCTTTTATAAATAAATTAAAGGACAGTGGTACAGGAGTATTTATTTTCTACAAAACCCATTTTAAATTATTACAAAGATACAAATGCAGCTATTTTAATAATTCCTTTGGTCACTTCAAGACCAATATATATTTGGTTTTCTGAAAAGTGCTTCCTAAACATTAAAAAATAGTGTTCACTCTACTCTAGTGATCTTAAGAATCCTACAATATGTCCTGAGAATTGAAGTTTCATCACCTACCTTTCAAAAAGTTGAAATCAACTAGTTAAATGAAACTTGTCACACACTTTATATCACTTGAGCATTTTATTTCTTTTGCACATATCTAGAAGTAATTGAATTTCAGTGGGAAGTGATGACTTGTTAAAACAAACAGTTCCTTGGAAGCCTTTCTATCTAAGGGAGTTCTGCTTTGTAAATCTATTCTATGCTTCTTGAACCTATACATTCTAACAAGTTTAATTCAGTATCTTACTGCTTATTTTTAGACAGCACTGTGCTGCATCCAAGATGCAATTTCTGTGACCAAGGTTATTCTTCATTTAACAGAGTATCACGATACTAACTCAATCTTTCTATAAAACACAAAAATCATAAATCTGTGCTTCTGCTGATGAATCTTTCCTTTTTTGCAGGGATAAAGAGAATAACACTCAAAAGCTATAGCAAATTTAAAATTCCTCTCTCATTCTTGTTATAGATATAAAAGAGAATGAATATGATTCATCTACAAAGAATTTCCGAAGGCATCAATAAAAGATAAAGAAGAAAAGGTGAAGAGTTAAAATGAGCTGTAACTGGGTTTTTATCTTTACTTTAGAGACTAAAGGAAATACAATTGTTTCAGAAAAACAAGTTAACAAAGTAGCTAAAGACAATCTCATGAGACTGTAAACATTCATTCATTCATTCATTCTCACATAATTATATATCTGACAGATATTAATTTTCCTGATGCTTCTCTGTTTTGCCCACAATGCATTTCAGAATTCCTGTTAAGGCATACATGATGCTGTATATTCTGTATAATCCTCTTTTCTATGACTTCACTGACTACCTTCTCTACTAACTCATAAATGTGAGCCTATCAAGAAGCAGCATTTATAAGCTTTGATTCTGCACAGGTTCCTTAATCTCTCTAAGACTCAGGTTTCCTCATCTGTAGAATAGTTAACAATAATACCTATATTGTGGGGTTGTTGTGGGATTTCAAATATCCCTGACACACAGTGGTTGTTTAATAAATGCTGGTTATTATTATTATACCTTAACAGTTAGTCTTTGAACCTATGTTCTAAGAATTTACCGACTATTTTATGAACTAGAAGAGACTTAAAGTTCACTATAATTTAATGGACTCATATTAAATATGAGGAAACTAAAGCAGTCAAAAAGCTTCTTTGTGACAATAAATAGTAATAAATAGTAAGCCTCAAAACTAAGTCTCTACACTAAAGTCTAGTACTGACTGCTTCATTCCAATTCTCTCTCTCCAGAAACTTTATCTACTCCATAGTTTCATTATGGAAAGCAAATGTCTAGTTCTGACCTAGCCTCTATCCTCATGCCAAGCTGGATGCCATTCCACCAACTCAATTTACCATTTCAAATTACATTTCTCATACTCTCTCTCTAGCCACATCTCCTCCAGAATTCTATAGTTCTTTAAATAACATAAACCTTTTGCCAGCCACCCAGGCTCAAAGAGGTGAGAATAATGAAGATAAAGTGAGTCAACATTTACTCTGCACCTACTATGCATTAAGTACCCAACCAGGTTATTCATCTGTATTATCTCACCTGTGAAGGAGAGTTGTCATAATTAGAAAAATGAGGAAACAAAGCTTCCAAATCAACTTGCCTCACCTTACCCAGTAAGAGTAAGTTGTAGTGCTGGAAACTGAACCCAAGTCTCTCTGACTTAACCCATTCAGACATTGTCTCTACATCAACAAATAGGTACATGTGTCTTTGTGTTTTAAATTTTTAAAAAATGGAGTAACGATATATATTACTCTATAAACCTTTCTTTTTTCAAGTTTGAGAATAAGTCTGTATTTCTCTGGCAGTTTTACTTCATTTTGCTCATTAGCAACAAAGTTTATAGATAATTTGATATATGAAAATATTCAAGAAACTCACTTTTTCTTGATTAGTAAGATAATATCTAAACTTCCATACAAGATCTTGTTCTTCATATGTAAGTTGCTTGGTTGGTGGATAACTCACAATAATCTACAACAAAGAAAACAAAAAAAAACTACTTTTGTCAAATAAAAAAAAATTCCTATATATTTCCATTTCATTTAAAAATTTTCATTCATTTAAATATATATATAATTGAACTATTACAGAAGCAAGGAGAATATACATGCAGCCAAGTAAGACTTAAATTTGCTGTACTTATCAGTTCAAAAAGGATATTAGAGTATAAGAGGAGAAAAAGATAAAAAGTCAAGCTCCATATTAAAAAAAAGTATGCAATTACAGAGCTAATTTACTTCAACCAAAGACACAACAAATCCAAATAACAAAAGCTCCCCCCAACCAAACTACTGCATGCAAGATAGGCTCAAGGATTGTACAACACAGGGAATAGATACAATAATTTGTAATAATGCAAATGGAAAGTAACCCTTAAAAACTGTATAAAACATTTTTTAAAAAATAAAAATGAGGGAAAAAGTCCCCTCCCCCCAACACACACACAAGGAAAAGGAAAAAAAAAAAAAAAAAACACACCCAAATGATAAACATTTCTCTTGTTAAGTCAGCGGAAGCTCAGGCAATGTATCTTAGGGCCAGTTTCTAAGAACACTATATCAAGAAAGCATACACTATTTGCAGTTCTGTCTCTAGGGCTAATATATTTCCTGAAAGCCCCAAAATGATATAAAACTACAGAAATGTGAAGTTGTTGAAATTACATAGGGTTCATTAACCTGTGTCTGAATCACTTTTAAGTGATGTGCTATCGCATCAGTTACAACCAAAATACCCACTTAATTATTTTTAAATTAATATTTTATAAATTCTCTTACATTCAGTTGATCTCTTGTGGCAGCATTAGGTTTGAGATCGTGGTCAGAAGGTCCACTTCTTAAACTCCGGGCAAGTTTGTGGTGTTTGCTCTCAACTAAATTTTCCTATAAATTATTTAAGAATATTAACCAACAATGTAAATTTCACCAGTAAGCAGTTTCAACAGCCACTTAGAAACAGAAAAGTAAATACTTAAGACCAGTTTATAATATTTAACATTTTATTCGTGTTACAACTTGAGTCTCCTATGTATCTTGTGGTGATACGGAAAGTAAGCATACCTCATGCTTCACCAGGCACACATGAGCATGCCATTCCAGCTTCTTGTTTTAACTCTCCATTGTATTCAAGGTTTTATACCCTCTACCCACTCAAATGTCACCTTCACTCCAAAATCTCCCCTGGCAACTCAGATTAAAGCACTCCCTCTTCCTAAGAGCTACTAGTGACTTCGTGATATAATTGTATTATCATCTTAGAGTTTAACTGCCAGTAGTAACTGAGGGCAGGGACAATGAATGACCAAAATGCTTAACTATTTTACCTATGGCCAAAATCATTAGTTTTGAACATACTGCCTTTGCTTAAGAGACTTTATTTTATTCATTTTTGTATGTGTGAATTGTCTGTTCATGTTTTTTTCCTAATTTGGCTTTCTGGTCCTTTATTCTTCAGTTTTTAAGAGTTCTTTACATATTAGATATTCAGTCCTTTGTCTGTAATGTATGTCACAAATAGTTTCTCCCAGTTTGTCAATTGTCTTTTGACTTTGTTACAGTGTTTTTGCCATGCAAATTTTTTAACAAAGTCAAATTTTATCAATTATTTCTTTTGTTGCTTCTGGATTTTGACTCGTTAGAAAGTCTTTCTCTACACTGACAGTAAAGTACTAGTAAGGTTTCATTTTATAATATTTAAATCCCTGATTCATTTGGAGTTTTTCCTTATGTATGGTGTCATGTGTGGATTTGATTTAATTTCATCTTTTTCCAAATGGCTCATTCCCCAGCACTATGCTCCAGTGATGAAATGCCACCTTCGTCAATTTACATATGTACTTGGATCTATTTCTGGGATTTTTAGTCAGTTCTACCAGTCCATTTGCATATGTACATGTGCTAGTACCACACTTGTAACTATAGACTCTAATTTATTGTCTGATACAGTGATATACCAGCTTAGCAGCACTCAATGTTTGTTAAAATATATTCCTCTGTTTAGTTAATACTAATGGCTACAAATTAAAATTTTTTAACATAGGGGGTAAGGAGGGTAGCTTTTTTTCTTAATCTTTTGTTTTGTTTTATCTTGATTGTATTTAAAACTAAAAATTGTTCCCAGAGGTCCTAGATCTTTGTTTTTTAATTACAGCATCCATAATACTAAACCTACAATTGTTGATGAGCATTTTCTTTAGAAAAAAATACACTAAATATACAGACATCTCATTTACCTGACATTTTGATAGGAGTTAATATGGTCCCAGTATGACAAAACTTGAATACTCTCAACCATTTTGAAGGTAACCATTAGTGTGTTTCAAATATCCAGAATGCAAAATACAATTTGATTTTATAATGAAAATTCAGTGTCAATTTTATTTTTATTTTTTAACATTTCTATTCGAGTATAATTGCTTTACAATGGTGTGTTAGTTTCTGCTTTATAACAAAGTGAATATACATATACATATATCCCCATATCTCTTCCCTCTTGCGTCTCCCTCCCTCCCACCTTCCCTATCCCACCCTTCTAGCTGGTCACAAAGCACCGAGTTGATCTCCCTGTGCTATGCGACTGCTTCCCACTAGCTATCTATTTTACATTTGGGAGTGTATATATGTCCATATATACACTACCACTCTCTCACTTTGTCCCAGCTTACCCTCCCCCCTCCCCATGTCCTCAAGTCCATTCTCTAGTAGGTCTGCGTCTTTATTCCCGTCTAGCCCCTAGGTTCTTCATGACGATTTTTTCTTTTTTAGATTCCATATATATGTGTTAGCATACTGTATTTTTTTTTCTCTTTCTGACTTACTTCACTCTGTATGACGGACTCTAGGTCCATTCACCTCACTACAAATAACTCAATGTCGTTTCTTTTTATGGCTGAGTAATATTCCATTGTATATATGTGCCACATCTTCTTTATCCATTCATCTGTCGATGGACACTTAGGTTGCTTCCATGTCCTGGCTATTGTAAATAGAGCTGCAATGAACATTGTGGTACATGACTATTTTCGAATGATGGTTTTCTCAGGGTACATGCCCAGTAGTGGGATTGCTGGGTCATATGGTAGTTCTATTTTTTGTTGTTTTAAGGAAACTCCATATTGTTCTCCATAGTGGCTGTATCAATTTACATTCCCACCAACAGTGTATGAGGGTTCCCTTTTCTCCACACCCTCTCCAGCATTTACTGTTTGTAGATTTCTTGATGATGGCCATTCTGACCTGTGTGAGATGATATCGCATTGTAGTTTTGATTTGCATTTCTCTAATGATTAATGATGTTGAGCATTCTTTCATGTGTTTGTTGGCAATCTGTATATCTTTGGAGAAATGTCTATTTAGGTCGTCTGCCCAATTTTGGATTGGGTTGTTTTTTGGATATTGAGCTGCATGAGCTGCTTGTAAATTTTGGAGATTAATCCTTTGTCGGCTGCTTCATTTGCAAATATTTTCTCCCATTCTGAGGGTTGTCTTTTCGTCTTGCTTATGGTTTCCTTTGCTGTGCAAAAGCTTTGACGTTTCATTAGGTCCTATTTGTTTATTTTTGTTTTTATTTCCATTTCTCTAGGTGGTAGGTCAAAAAGGATCTTGCTGTGATTTATGTCACAGAGTGTTCTGCCTATGTTTTCCTCTACGAGTTTGATAGTGTCTGGCCTTACATTTAGGTCTTTAATCCATCTTGAGTTTTTTGTGTGTATGGTGTTAGGGAGTGTTCTAATTTCATTCTTTTACATGTAGCTGTCCAGCTTTCCCAGCACCACTTATTGAAGAGGCTGTCTTTTCTCCATTGTAATATTCTTGCCTCCTTTATCAAAGGTAAGGTGACCATATGTGCGTGGGTTTATCTCCGGGCTTTCTATCCTGTTCCATTGATCTATATTTCTGTTTTTGTGCCAGTACCATACTGTCTTGATTACTGTAACTTTGTAGTATAGTCTGAAGCCCGGGAGCCTGATTCCTCCAGCTCCGTTTTTCTTTCTCAAGATTGCTTTGGCTATTCGGGGTCTTTTGTGTTTCCATACAAATTGTGAAATTTTTTGTTCTAGTTCTGTGAAAAATGCCATTGGTAGTTTGATAGGGATTGCATTGAATCTGGAGATTGCTTTGGGTAGTATAGTCATTTTCACAATGTTGATTCTTCCAATCCACAGTGTCAATTTTAGATCTATTAACTTTATTTTATTATGCTAGGCATAAGATCTGTGAAAGTACTTAGGTGTTTGTTTCTAAGATTCCCGAGTGACCTTTGTTTTCTAACTTTTTATTCCCTTTTCCCCCCTATTTCTTCCTTTGATGTTAGGCCATCAGCCATTACTTCCTGCTCTAATGAACTGTATTTACTCCAGTCATCATGTTTTCATCTTCCCATGTACTACTTTTTATCTACTTTGTTCTGATTAGGAAGGTAATTAATCTAATTAGAAATGTATAAAATAAGGAGAAAATAGTTCAGAGTGATATAAATGAATTCTAAGTGTAAATATCACTGTATCTCTTACGTTGCTATAAGGATTTTTTGCCTGGAACTTTCTAAATTTGAAGTCATCAAATTAAATCTCTGCTGCAAAGTAGGAATTCTTCCTCTTTCTTATTCCTGAGAGAGCTATCATCTCAACAATTCAATGCAGGTATATCAAAATCATCCAAAACACCATAATCCAAATTGAATAGTTCTAGTAGTTACAATAATCTTCCCTATTTTTCAACAAAATCAGTCTCCTTAAAATTTCCATCCATTGATCTTAGTGTTATCTTCTGGTAGAAATAATTTCCCTTCTGTTATGATGACAATCTTTCAAATACTTGTTTCCCCGAGTCCTTCAAGACTGCATTCCATAGCTTTTTCAATAATTCAAACAAAATGGTTCCCCAACACTATACTATCTTGACCTTGTTTTAAGGTGTTAAGATTTCTTGTAAAGATTCCATCTGAACCTGATTACATATATCAATAGCTGAAGTGAATTTATGAATCTTTTAAATAACCAATGTAGTTACAGATATAGTTTTTAAAAAGAAAGTGTATGATGTGGATCTAAGTCATAATCACTCTGGAAAAAAGAATTTTCATAAGAAATTTGACAATGACTCACCATAGACATCTGAGGGTCAGGAACTTTCACTATCTCAAAGCTTGTTAAGATTGGAGATGACTCATCACCATCCTGGATTACAGCATAAGAAGTTTTAAAAATATTTTTTTAACCAAATGGTTAAAATGTCATACATGATCATGTGCACTCTAATGTATTTTAATTTTTAATGAACATCGTTCCTCCCTTTAAAAAATTATCTTCATTCAACTATATTTTAAAATACATATCCATTTTTTACCTTTTGTTGCTGATAAAATATTTTGAGAAAAATAAACTCTAACAATAAAAAAAAGTCTGTATTATAGTTTTTAGAGATATGAGGTCTGGAAATTAGTAGATTGTCTTTGTCCGGATTTTGTTTTAAACTTTGCTTATAATGACTGAGTCAAAAGAGTATGTCCTAATTTTCAAACTTAGAACAAGAAACCAAAGAGTATAATTAAAATATGGCACAATGGATCTGTCGCATCATTTGCAAAAACTACTAAGTGGATTTTGGTAATTTTTCAAATTATCACAATTAAGTTCCACTCAGATAAGTAGAAGTTTAAATGTGGGTTAACATTACTCAAACTTATATACAACTAGAAACTCAGCAGCATTGCTTCTCAGAGGATACTTACTCAACGCAATGCAAATTTGAATAGCAAGAATCAATCCATCAATTCTTAAGAAATAAATCTGTCTTATTTTGTTGGTATTATCATTTTTGAAGAATTTTGGCTTTTACTTTTATCCAATTCAGGCAAGAAAGGTAATTCTGCATAATAAATGTCACTGCATACATCCTGGAAAAGGATAAACTAATTAAGGTTGAAATTCATTTCCTCACAACTGTACACTTAGCATCAAGTGTTTCTGTCAATTTCCAAATGCTAGCATATTTTCAATTTTAGATATGAGCAACAAAATCAGGAGAGACTGAAAGAGGGGAAGTATTGTGACTTTACTTTAGGTTCAGTAATTGAGTCCTAGAGAAAACCACAAATTCCCACAGCCATTGTTTAACAGGCTGGTTCTCAGTCACAACATCAGAAAACACATTTATCAGCCCAACTGTGACAAGTAATCTTCACTAAGGCTATCTGTCACAAAAGACAGGTGACAGGAAAGTATATTTCCATTAGATTCAATACACTGGCCCAGCAATCTTTACACTAACTGGAAATATGACAGGGTAGGTAGACAGGCATTAATTTATGGGCAATTTTCAAGAAGCAGTAGAAAGGGGTCAAGAACCTTTTCAAAAATACTAGAAATTCTTCTAATTTCTATTCTGTTATTATTTCATCTATCATCAAAGCTGTCTTTCAAAAGATCCTTCAAGTCTCCAATGATTGAAAGTACCATCACCATTAGCATGTTTCTGCAATATAAACTCCATATGGGCAGGAAATACTGCTTTTAATGAAATTACATATAGTAAAAATGTAAAAAGTGATTTTATTAAGATGTATTGGTAACAAAACAATTTCACTCACCTACATTTCCCTTTCTTTTTAATGTAGTCTTTCTAATTAATTAACAAAAAATATTAAATAGTCTACCTTCTTATCTTTTTTTTCCCCCAGAGAGTACTATTTATAAAATAAAAAGCTGAAACAAGTTAACTTTTCCCAACCTTTTACTTTAGGAAGGGGTACAAGCTAAAGAGAAAAATACATTAACTTGAAAAGTACCAGAAAAATGATCACAAGTTAACTATACAAACCCTAAACCTTCATTATGAAAACATCTTTCAAATAGTAATTTAATAGTTATAAAACATATATTTTTAAAAAATCACTTGTGACAACTTTAACAAATAACACTAATGTGTAAAGGTAATTTAAAAGTGCTGCTTCTAATGAACAAATAAACTGCATATAGCTTAGCTCTATGCTAGAAGAAATATTATTCTATTATGCCATGTATCGAAAGTCTGTCCTCATTCACGCTGATTCTGATTCGCACTGTCCTCATAAGCACTTGTCTCAGTACTTCCAAAATAACAGAAGGTACCTAATTTATGTGGTTTTGAACTACGCATACTATTATTTCTGTAGTACTAAAATGAAGACCCATCAATAAGCATTTAAGGCACAGATATTTTTCAAGTAGCTAGATATCAAATATACAACTACTTTCTTTTGGTAATGAACAGACCAGAGCAAATTCATAACTTCATATTCATTACCACTCAGCCTCCTGATAACATGGTTTTCTTAATTCTGCATATATTATATAAATGAACATTTATAAGGTATTTCATAAGCATACTTATGTTGGAATTGTTACATATACAATTCCAACACATTACATACACACTCAAATAACAAACATACCCTTAACATTCAATAGCCTACCACATAAAAAATATGATTCCCTCTTTTTACTTTTCAAATGGACACTGCTTGTTAATGAAGCTACTGCTCTAATGTCTTACTTGCCAATTTACAGAACAATTAATCAAAAAGTTTTTAATCTCTTGCATATTTATTGAATTCTATAACCCAGAACTGCATTACATGAGTGATCAGCTTTTGTAATCTTGTTGTAGCTATATGATTTGATTTGGGTATATACAAACAGCTGCTGCTGACAGCTGTCTGCTGCCATTCTGCAGCCAAAGAATTCATCCCAGCAGGAAAAACAATAAAATTTTTTTAATGTTTCCCCTCCCTTCTACTTTAGAGACCATAAACAGTTCCAAGGAAAATACCTTTTCATAATAAACAATACCATATTCCTTATCATCACACTTGACACATCGAAACTCAACCATCAAGTACATGAAATTAGAACTTCGTTTTTCACTCTAAAAAAGAAAAAACAAGATTTTTTATGAAAAATGATTTTCTTCAACATCAGTTTGTATCATTATTCCCAATTCAGTAATACATGGATTCTATCAAATACAATTTAAAATGTAACAATTTTTTATTTCATTATTATAAATGCACTGTTTTACACAGCACTACTATTTCATTATATACAGCACTACTGTTTTATCCAGAAGTGTCTACTACTCACTTATAACTCTCTCCTCAAACTTAATGACATTTTTGGTTTATTCAGTAGTATGAATTCTATTATATAACATTTTAAAGGTATTTCATACACATTTGCAGGAGAATTATTTTATTTAAAAAATAATTTTGTATTTCTAATAATTTTAATCAAAGAACAGTTCACCTTTAAACCATATGGACTAATCTAACTATAGAAATTAATATAAGTATAACAAAAAACAAAAGTAAAACAAAGTATGTAACTAAGGACAGAGGTCATTTGAGCTTAACAGATACAACATTAACAAGTTTTTCACAATTTATAAATGGTCTTAAAATAACTTGTAATCATTTGTAAAGTTTTATCAATAGACTTTAAATACACTGGGAAGAGTTACTTCTTCCCCAACATGTAAAATGCTGATTGTGTGTATAAATGTGCTCCCTTAAAAAAGTAAATATATTAATAATGAAGTGAAAATAAAATGAAATTTAAAAGGGTGATTAGTCCTGACCCAAAACAGTTTGAAAAATGGCTTTAAATCTATATGTATATAATCATAAAGATCTAAGGAGGTCACTTAAACTGTTCAGCTTTATGAAGCATATTATAATCTATTATGATAATGGTAATGGCCTCCCTCCTTTCAAAGAGTGCAGATAGAGTGAGTGAAAAAGGCTGGGCAAAGCTGCTCTAATGTTACATTTTCTACAGCCAGGGGTATCTAAGTTGAAGAATAGAAAAATTAAAATATTTTTTAATTAAAAATAGGAAAAAGAAAAAAAGTAAGCATTTTGATTAAACTATTTTTGGAATGTGACTATTATCAAAATTCAAAAAAGTAAAATTTTCTTCCAGTTTCAGTATATAAGAATGTATTATGAATACATTTAGAAAAGATGTCCAGTATTCATGCTGAATATAAATGTTGTTAGACACTACTAATTAGTTTTTAAAAAATGAACAATGTCAGAATTTAACTTTTCTAAGTGTTCACTGTAAAATGACAAATTTCTCTCTTTCCACCTGCTGAAAACTGTTGAAAGAACACAAAACAAGTCAGTTGTGCCATGTGGTGATCACTATAAGCTATGCATTTCACAAAATTGCTATTCCTCTCTCCTAATGTGATTAATATATAACCATTATTTCTGCTTTCTAGACATAGAATGTTAGGCCAAACATCTAGTATTTCAGTGCTAGTGCACAGAAAAAATTTTTTTGTCATTCTAACTTTTGTTAACAGTTTCACTGAAGCCATCTTTTCATTAAACATATTCTGGACCAATACACAAAATCAAGAAAGCACACAAATTACTTGAACCACGTAACCTCATTAAGTGTGCACAGCCCTATATGTACTAAATAAGACAAGGAATATCTTAATTGGGGAGAGGAATTGCTATTGATGATATAAGGTAACTGAAGTGAAGAGGTTGTTTTGACACTACGTTGACAGATTTATCCAATCAACTTGGACATAAACTTCCATATGGAGAAAGAGAGAACATACAAGTGAGGCATCAAGCTTAACATGGGCTTCACTTATATGATATTTAGTACACTTATGATATCCACTACCTATTTCGGGGTCCAAGAGAACACTAAAATATAAGAAAGGCAGATATCCTAAGTTTTCCTTTTATTAGCATAAACCTCACAACTAGAGGTAATCCTCAATGCTCCCACATTTGAGAGATACCTGGCAATAAATAGTTCTTCTAAAAAATTTTTCAGTTAAAATTCTGGAGAAAATATTTTGAAATAAAAAAGAGGGATACAACCCACCTCATTTATCATTTCTATTTCTCTAAATGTCAATCTGTCCAGCCAATCTACTTTCACCATGTGACCTTGTCGATGAGCTTTGGTGAGCTGCAAAAAATATATAATGGAGAAAATTTTAAGAGATAGATCTCACAGAAAGGAGGATAAAGAATGGTAATGATCATCAACATGACACTGGAAGTACTAGCTAATGCAAAGAAAAAGGAAATAAATGATATACAGATTGGGAAGAAAGAAATAATACTTTCTTTATTCAAAGGTGACATGATCATTTATGTAGAAAATATTTTAAAATGGACAAAAAGCTCCTGGAACTAATAAGCAATTACAGCAAGGAAGATACAAGGTTCATATATAAAAGTCAATCTCTTTCTTATATATTGTTACCAGCAATCAATAAGTAAAATTTGAAATTAAAAACACAATATCAAAACACAGTATCATTTACATTAGCGCCTCCCAAAAATGAAATTGGTATAAATCTAACAAAATATGTACAAGATCTACGTGGGGAAAACTACAAAACTCTGATGAACAAAATCAAAGAAGAACTAAATTAATGGACAGATACTCCATTCACGGTAAGATGACTCAATATTGTCAAGATGTCAGTACTTCCCAACTTGATTTATAGATTCAAAGCAATCCTAGTCCAAAAAAAAAAAAAAAAAAAAAAAATCCCAGCAAGTTATTTTGTAGATATCAACAAACTGATTCTAAAGTTTATATGGAAAGGCAAAAGATCCATAATAGCCAACACAGTACTGAAGAACAAAATTGGAAGCTATATATTACCCAACTATAAGACTTAATATATAGCTACTGTAATCAAGACAGTGTGGTATTGGCAAAAGAATAGATAAATGGATCAACGGAACAGAATGGAGTCCAGAAAGAGACCACATAAATAGAGTCAACGATCTTTGACCAAGAAGCAGAGGCAATAAAATGGAGCAAAGAGTCTTTTCAAATATCACTGGGATAACTGGACATGCACATGCAAACAAATACGTGTAGACAAAGACCTTACACTCTTCACAATAATTAACTCAAAATGAATCACAGATCTAAATGTAAATCGCAAAATACAAAACTCCTAGAAGATAACATAGGAGAAAACCTAGATGACCTTGGGTATGGTGACAACTTTTTAGATGCAACACCAAAGGCATAATCCATGAAAGAAATCACTGATAAGCTGGACTTCATTAAAATTAAAAAATTCTGCTCTGTGAAAGACATTGTGAAGAGAATGAGAAAACAAGCCACGGACCAGGAGAAAATATTTGCAAAAGGCACATATGATAAAGGAATGTTGGCCAAAATATACAAAGAACTCTTAAAACTCAACAATAAGAAAATAACCAAACTGATTTAAAAAATGGGCCAAAGATCTTAATAAACAACTCACCAAAGAAGAGATATGGATGGCAAATAAGCATATGAAAAGATGCTCCACATCATATGCCATCAGGGAAATGCAAATTAAAACAATGAGAAATCACTAAACACTTATCAGAATGACCAAGATTTGGAACACTGACAATACCAAATGCAGGTGAGGATGTAGAGCTACAGGAAATCTCATTAATTGCTGGTGGGAATGCAAAATGTACAGCCATTCTGGAAGTCAGTGTGGCAGTTTCTTACAAAACTAAACATACTCTTACCATACAGTCCAGGAATTGCCCTCCATGGTATTTACCCAAAGGAGTTGAATACTTAATGCCCACACAAAAGCCTGCACATGGATATTTATAGCAACTTTATTTATAATAACCAAAACTTGGAAGCAATTCAGATGGCCTTCACCAAGTGAATGGATAAATGGATACATTCAAACAATGTTATATAGTGTGAAAAGGAAAGGAGGTATCAATCAATGAAAAGACATGGAGGAACCTTAAGTACACATTACTTGCACATTGCTAAGTGAAAGAGGCCAATCTGAAAAGGGTAGGTACAGTATGATTCCAAGTAAAGAAAAGGTATTGATAAAACTATGGAGATAATAAAAAGATAACTAGTTGCCCAGGGTTGCGGGGGAAGAAGGGATGTCTAAGTGGAGCACAGAAGATTTTTAGGGCAGTAAAACTACTCTGTATCATACTATAATGATGGACAAATGACATTAAACATTTGTCAAAGCCCATAGAATGTACAATAACAAGAGAGAACACTGAGGTATATGGTCTTTGGGTGATTATGAGTTGTCAGTATAGGTTCATCAATTGTAACAAATTATAACAAATGTACCACTGTGGTGAGAAGTGTTGACAATAGGGGAGGCTATGCATGTGCTGCGGCAGAGTGTATAAGAGAAATATCTGTACCTTCCTCTTAGTATTGCTGTGAATGTAAAACTGTTCAACAAAAATAAAATCTTTAAAAAATCTAAAAAATCAAAATAAGAAGTGTTATGTCACCTTCACATTTGATACATTCTTATACACAACAGAAGCCATACACAACTATCAAGATAAGAAATGGACTTGGCTAGAGACTAATCATCATAGTTTTTTACAGAGAAACAAAAAATTTTAAATGGTCTATAATCTGCCATCTAAACATGCTAAAAAATAATGAAGCCTTTCCTGAAATTATCTCCATGTTCTATATTTCTTGCATTTTGATTATTACAAAGGGAGAGAATTATAATGATAGTTCTTCAAATTGGAAATAAACTTCTATTTTTTTCACATCTCAATATGAAAAATAACAGACAGTTACATAAATAAGGCATTTCTCTGGAGCCTATAATTTACTACTGTAAGACTTAAGCACATAGGTGTGCATGTGCGCTTTACTTTTAAGAAGGAGTAATAAAAGAATTAACGGGCGGCTTCCCTGGTGGCGCAGTGGTTGAGAATCTGCCTGCTAATGCAGGGGACACGGGTTCGCGCCCTGGTCTGGGAAGATCCCACATGCCGCGGAGCAATTAGGCCCGTGAGCCACAACTACTGAGCCTGCGCGTTTGGAGCCTGTGCTCCGCAACAAGAGAGGTCACGATAGTGAGAGGCCCGCGCACCGCGATGAAGAGAAACTAGAGAAAGCCCTAGCACAGAAACGAAGACCCAACATAGCAATCAATCAATCAATCAATCAATCAATCTTAAAAAAAAAAAGAATTAACGGTAATAAAAGAACCAGCGGTAAAAGAATTTCTAGAGTTGCAGTTGGTAGAGTCCTCTGAAGGTCTTACATACCAACCTACCTTTGGTTTCACAAATTAAATAATACATTGACACTTCAAATATACAGAGAATTCAAGATAATTTCCAAGGTCCTCAAACTGAAACTAGATTTTGTCTTAGAAAGTGTAATTTTAAACATCAGCATTATTCATGTATCAAATCCCCTCTTTCTTTCTAAACAAATTCATAGCATAAAGCAAAATTGAGCATTAAGGACTGCAATGGTAGCTTGTCTTTATGATTTGTCTTCGTTTCCATTATACATGTTATGATGGTGTTCCTACAAGGATGCCAAACACTTCTACCAATTATTATCTCTCTCACAGAACTAAAAATCTTCATCAATATTCTTTATATCTCTCAACTAAGGGACTCTTATCACAACTACACGGTCATACTATTTCAGAAATGAAAATAGTAGCTTCATACAAAAAGTCTGAGGATCATTGTAATATAAAAATATTATCAGCTTAGCTTTCTTCTGAATAACAAATTCCTTTTCACTTGAGGTAATCTCTAAATGAAAATGGATGAGGCAACAAAAAGAGCTTAGCACTATTACTCACACAAAGCAGGGACTAAACATTTTGCTGGCTCTGGTGGAACATTAGACAAATACACTAACATGGAAACAGACTAAGAATTAGTTACAAGGGAACCAAAAGAACACCAGGCAATGTGACCTAAAGGGAAGAGTGCTAGACTAGGAGCCATTTGACCTGGGTTCTAACCCTAGCACTCCATTTTCGAATTCTGTCATTTTCGAACCCTCATGTACAAAAAGAAGTATTAACTTCTATTTCTTTCTTTTTTTTTTTTTTTTTTTTAAGAAAGCTGCGTTTTATAGCTACTTTTATTTTATTTATTTTATTTTTGGCTGTGTTGGGTCTTCGGTTCGTGCGAGGGCTTTCTCCAGTTGCGGCAAGCGGGGACCGCTCTTCATCGCGGTGCGCGGGCTTTTCACTATCGCGGCCCCTCCCGTTGCGGGGCACAGGCTCCAGACGCGCAGGCTCAGTAGTTGTGGCTCACGGGCCCAGCCACTCCGTGGCATGTGGGATCTTCCCAGACCAGGGCTCGAACCCGTGTCCCCTGCATTAGCAGGCAGATTGTTAACCACTGCGCCACCAGGGAAGCCCTTAACTTCTATTTCTGCTAGCAAAATTCAAATAGGATAATGGATGCAAAATATGATAGGTAGTATTATTCCATACAGTCTTTAGAGAATTATATTCTCACGCATATTGCCACATGTTCCAAACTAGTTTTTTAAATGAATAAAAATATAAAGGGTCGTATCACATCAACTACCACACTGAAGTGGCAGAGCTAGGATTTAAACCCCAGGTCTATAAAGTCCATACTCCTTCTATCAGTCTTTGTTATCTCCTCTATTGATGCAGTCATAGTAAAAGATTTAAGTCTAATTAACTTTTGTAATTTTTTAAACACAAGTTTCATACTTATGATACAGTAGTTGATTCTCCACTAGTTTCCTTTGAGGAAAAAATTGACAATAGCATATTAAGTTTAGATGTTGCAGAATGTGTTGGGCATTTTTCTCTCCCTTACTAAATAATCAGACAAATCAAAAATTTTCTAAAGTCATTTCACTAATTCCAGAATTCATGTTTGCTGCTAATAAATATTATTTCCTATATAGCATATTCTTACCTTCTGTATTTGAATACTAAAAGATGACCATTCTCAACCTTACAAATAGCAACCAAAGAATGCACGGTCAAGGATGGTAGTACCATAAACTGGTAAAGCCATTTTGGAGTACAAGTTTAAATTACCTGAGATATATTCATATTTGTGCATCACTGTTTGCAATATGGAAAACTGAGACATAAAAGAATGTAAATGTCTATCAATAGTGGGAACTGTTAAGTAAACTATGGCACACACACTAAGAAATACTATAATCAAAAAGAAAGAAAAATCCATATACCCCGATAGGAAACATCACTATGACACTGTTGAATGCAAAAGCCAACTGCAGAATGAGAAGTACCACTTATGCTATGACTGTTTGTTTACAAGTTTGTCTCACACCAGACTCTTGAGATTGACAGCAGAATTTCTAGATATTTCTCTACTTGAATCAGTTTTATAATTTCTGTTGCACTAGAAAGTTACCACTCAAAATGTCCCCTAGCTACTTGTGCTATTTATCTGATACTATGTAACAAAGCACCACAAAACTTAGTGCCTTAAAACACCACTCATTTTAATATTTTTCATGATTCTTGGAGACATCAAGAAGTCATTTTCTTGAGGACATCTGGATATTTTTTTTTTCTCTTAGTCTAACAGTCTCTCATGAGACTGTTGTCATGTGGTAGCTGGAGCTGGAATGTCCAAGATAGCTTCACTCACATTTCCAACGCTTTTGTGGGAAAGGATGGGCTCAGGTGGGAAACCAGAGTGGTGGGGCCTCTCTCTTTCTGAAGGTACTCTCAGTGCTGCTCCCTCTCCAGGTAGTCTTTCAACATAGTCACTCCAACTAGGTAGCTGGACTTCTTACATGGTAGCTCATTATTCCCCAAAAGTGCAAAAAACAGAAGCTTTCAAGTTGTCTTAAAGTTTAGCCCTGGAAAAGGCATAGCATCAGTTCAGCTGCATCATGTTAGTTAAAATGAGTCACAGAGCTAGTGCAGATCCAACATGGAAGCGTGAGTATCAGGAGGCATATTTCATTGACGGTCACCTTTGGAGACTAGCTAGCACAGCACTTACTGGACAATCTAAGCATACAGTTGATTGCTCAATTGCAGAAGAGCAAGGGGAGAGAATTTGAAGATGGCAAAGCTAGCTCTTGACTGGACTTTAGGTATCAGGTAAAGTCTAGAATTAGCTATCACAATTCCTAAATGATTAGGCCTTGCCTTCCTCTCCAAAATAAGCTCTTACAACTCTCCAACTGATATGCTACACTCCAGCCACCTGTTTCAGTTCTTCAGACAATAAGGCCTTTTACTTTTAAGACTCAATGCAGATTAAATAATTAAATATTAGATGAAATTTTTTACTAAAAATTTTAGAAAACTATAAAGCACTATGCAAACTGTAAGCAGCTGTTATTAGCCCATAATCTATGTCACTTCATCTCTCTCTATAGGTGCTGATGACTATGTACACAGACTTGGGTGGTTTTCATCAGTCCAAAGCAGTTTCCAGTTGTCTCCAGTTTGAGAATGTCTATAGATAATGAAGACCAACAAATGAACTTGAACAGTTTATATTTCATTTGGGGTCTGACCTAGATCTCCCAAACGAGAAAATCCACATTCTGTTAAACAGTAGGGTAAAACTAGTACAATCTGTTTCAAATTGCTTGTGAAGAGATAATCCTCACTAGGGTGTCCATCCTAGAAAGCAGCTAGGTCAAGATATCAGTAAAAGAGTCATTTTCTCTTTTTAAGGAACGTAAGTTTCTACAGAATACACAAGAAATCGTATAGAGCTTGGAAGAGAAGCCCACTGTCACAGAAATAACAGCATAATTATTGAGCTCTAACTTCTCCAAGAATTAAATAGCAAGGGGCTTTAAAAGCTACTTAAATAAAAGAATCTGTTAAGAACCAATAAGAACATGCCCAGGAAACTGCTTGGAGTACTAATCATGCATATCAGACTTAATGGGAGGACAGATACGTGCTTGAGGAAGATGTCTCAGATTAGTAGGTGTTCAATACAAGTACCAAGGACAGAACTAAAAGAAGGCCAACTCGCTATAGACTAGGAACAGCAGAGAAAAGGAACATCAAACTGGATAGCTATCCCTGGGAACAGATAGACTTCCATGATCACCACAAGTCACAATTCTTTGCTCCTTATTTGTACCTGCCCTACTAGACCATAAGCTTCTTGAGTGCTAGAGCTATGAATGGTTGACAGAACCTAGCATTTATCCATTCAATGAATATTTATATTTATTGACAGAACTTCTAATGTGGAAGGGTGATAGAACAGAAAACAAATGCTTGTATACTCTGCAATTTTGTTCAAGAGCTTTGGGGAGTAAATGGGGAGCAAGGGGAAGGGAGTGACACTCAAAAGGAAGCTGGAGAAAAGAATGATTCATGCCCTTAGTCACTTTTCCTTAGTACTTATATACTTTCAACATAAATATATATTATTTAATTTGCTGTTGTAAGTTACAAACTTCCATCAGGTCCTCTGCTCTGGAGATAAGCACAGAATGTTGAACAAAAGAAGCAAGTTCCCTGACTTCAAGAACTTAAGGTAGGGGTGAGCCATTTGTATGGTAATGCCTATATGCCCATATGGTAAATGCTTATATGTCTATAAATTGAAACAGTAATATGAAAGTCATGAACAGGGTGATGTGACAGAAAATAATGGGGGTTCTTGAGAAGGCCTCTCAGGCAGGTAACATTAAAGCAGAGACTTGAAGGATAAGGAGTAAGTCAAACAAACAGGATGAAATCTTCCATGCAGAGGAAAGAGCTTATTTGTCAGCACATCAGGGATTTTGATGTACCCAGGTATTAAAGAGAGACTAGGATGGTAGTCCTTGGTAAATATTTAAGTAAATCAAGTTCTCTGCAAGGTGGACAGTAGGAAGATTTACACATACATAAGATGCTTACTGGGAATCATCTTTCTTGAGGTTCATCATGATCTAGATTTTTCTTTATAGTAGATACCACACTTACAGCCTAAAGGAAGAAAGGGAAGAATAAAAAGAACTGAAAAATGTGTATCTATTTCAAATCTGCCTAGGAATCTGTAGGGAGGTAAATGGGGAGAGACAGACTCAAAAGGAAACTGGACAGAAAATGGTTTTTGCTTTACAAATTTTCCCTGGCCAGTTTCTTCCATATTCATATACCCACTTTATCTTTACAAATGGCATCAATTAACACGTATTAATCAAAATACGAGACACATGGCCCAAGTTCACATATGCTATGAAAGGTGGGCTAGTTTTGTTGGTTTATCAAGACATGGTATGATAATTCACGGAGTTTATTATCTACCTGTGAAAACAAGATGAACAACAAGATGAACATAAGACAGAATGTAACTGATAAAAGAATTCAGAGATGTACACCAAACTTTGATCCTGGTTTTAAGCACCCACATACGCCTTATGACTATGTCTGATAATTTGAAAATACAGCATACAAGCACATATCAAGCAAGCCATATAAAAATAACTTAAAGAACAATTCTCACTTTCTATTTTCAAGCTAGTAGAAAGTTTAAAGTGGATAAAGGCTTTACAACAGCACAGAATTGCAAATACTTTGAACAGCCAACCATAGAGGATTGCTGAAATGAATTATGGCATATCCACACTATGCAAAACCTGACAGTCATTACAAATCATGTTATGAAAGCATCTTAAATGACCTGGAACAATTCTGAAACATCATTAAGTGTAAAAGCAGGATTCATTTAAACACACACACAATATGATCCCAAATTAAAAATAAATACATATACATTCCATACATACATACATACATACATACATTTATTTGTTTATTTACCAAAAGCATATCAACTAAAATACTAATGATGACTACTGTGAGTAGAGGATTAGAGGTGATTTTTTCAGTCTTTGCACTTTAACAATCTTCTTCCATTGTAGATGTATGTTAGCTTGTAATAACAAAAGATAAGTTATTTAAAAACTAAAGTTATTTTAAGAACAATTAACTGTGGAGAAAACTCTGTTGAGAAAACCATAAAAGATTAGCATTTATCAAGACAATGCTAAATAAAGTTATATTACTTCATAATAAACTCAAAGAATAAAGACCCATCTGATTAATTTAACTCAATCGTATGAAATGAAAACCAGGTATCAACATAATTGTTCTCTCTCAAATTATTTCTTCCAAGGGCCTTTCAACTGGGTCCAACTAAAAACCCATATAAATTAAATGAAAAAAAAACCCCATATAAATTAAAAGCTGCCACTTTTCAATATGCAGTTAATAAAAACTCCTATATAAAAAAATGTACAGGCTTAAGGTTTCAAATTTTACTCACATCAAGAAACTGTAAGAGGGGAGTTACAAGATAAATGGATTTTCCAAAATAAGTAGCTATGCAATAGGTGATGCTTGGGCCAGATACACTTATGCTTTCTTAGGAAATCTTAGGAGAAAAAAATGGCAAAGCTGTATTTTCCTTTTTCCTTTTTTCCCTCTGCCACTTGAAAAGATAAACAAAAAAACCCCAGTCTACTCTTGTCACCAGATGGAAAACTTTCAGATTCAGAGGGCCTATGTGAATGTTCAAAATCTCTCTTGACACATTTATAGGAATATTGGCCAATAAAAATGCTTGGTACTACCATATACAAGACTAATTTTTTTCCAGCATGATCATAGAGGGTTGTGTTTATTCAACTACCCCATATCTCCTTCCTCTAAATTCCCTCAAGTTAAAGGTTATAATGTAACTCTTTCAACACTAACACTTCCCTAAGCCTAGACTAGAACTGAGCATAAGTACTCATTAAACAGAATACCATTATTGGTCAGTAATCTATTTGCAGGATGCACTATGGCTCACTGAGAGATTTGTATCATTAAACAGTATAATTCTTCAATAAACAATGAGTCCTATCCGTGTCAAATCAAATACAAGCTATGCAGTAATTTATAATTCAAGACAAAATATAGTTGTATAGGGCTTCCATGGTGGCACAGTGGTTAAGAATCCACCTGCCAATGCAGGGAACACAGGTTCGAGCCCTGGTCCGGGAAGATCCCACATGCTGCAGAGCAACTAAGCCCGTGCACCACAACTACAGAGCCTGTGCTCTAGAGCCTGTGTGGCACAACTACTGAAGCCCACACGCCTAGAGCTTTTGCTCCACAACAAGAGAAGCCACCGCAATGAGAAGCTCGTGCACCTAGAGCTTGTGCTCCACAAGAGAAGCCACCGCAATGAGAAGCCTCTGCACCACAATGAAGAGTAGCCCCTGCTTGCCGCAACTAGAGAAAGCACGTGTACAATGCAGCCAAAAATAAATAAATAAAATAAAAATAAATTAAAAATAATATACCCAGCAATCCCACTACTGGGCATATACCTAGAGAAAACCATAGCCAGGACATGGAAGCAACCTAAATGTCCATCGACAGATGAATGGATACAGAAGGTGCGGCACATATATACAATGGAATATTACTCAGCCATAAAATGAAACGAAATTGAGCTATTTGTAGTGAGGTAGATGAACCTAGAGTCTGTCATACAGAGTGAAGTAAGTCAGAAAGAGAAAAACAAATACCATATGCTAACACATATACATGGAATCAAAAAAAAAAAAAGATGGTTCTGAAGAACCTAGTGGTAGGACAGGAATAAAGACGCAGACGTAGAGAATGGACTTGAGGACACGGGGAGGGTGAAGGGTAAGCTGGGATGAAGTGAGAGAGTGGCATGGACATATATACACTACCAAATGTAAAACAGATAGCTAGTGGGAAGCAGCCGCATAGCACAGGGAGATCAGCTCAGTGCTTTGTGACCACCTAGAGGGATGGGATAGGGATGGTGGGAGGGAGACGCAAGAGGGAGGGGATATGGGGATATATGTATACGTATAGCTGATTCACTTTCTTATACAGCAGAAACTAACACACCATTGTAAAGCAATTATACTCCAATAAAGATGTTAAAAAAAAAAATTCACTTAAACTGAGATTTAAAAAGGAGTTGTATCTGTATGTTAGAGTTTGCACCCACACCTATTATATTTAATTCTTACAAAGCACAGGAGTTTCTTCTACCTTCCTGATTAATGAAGTCTTAGCCACAAATCTTCAATTTTACTTTGAAATTTTACATGTGTATCTTATTCAGGAAGAGTGGTATTTGCCTCTTAAAAGTTTCATTCAGTTTAACTCCTCAGAGATTAATGTAGTCTTAAAACCACGTTACTTTCTAGTTTTCTGGCAGAAACTACAGCTGCAAAGACAGACAACAGATTTACAGAACATGAATCGATATTCTTTTAGGGCTCAATCTTTCACTGGCAAAAACTAATTTAGTCTACTTGCTACCATCGATTTCAAGACAAATCTAAAAATTTCGACAGTCTTAGACAACAGTAAGCAAATCAAAGTGACTGATAAAAAAAATTCTACCATGTATCATTAGGAATAAATTTATAAGAGATTCCCAAACTCTTCTTTTATGACACAAAAGAAAAGCAACACAGAATCAAATCCAATACATTATGTTTATAAAAGTTACACTTATTATTTATACAAAAACCTGTAGCTAAGACGCATTTTTGATGACATAGATGGTGCCACTAAATAAGTTTTACAGCCTTGAATAAGTTCACTAAGAATTGTCTGACATTTAGAAGAAAAAATCCCTAAAGATAACGAATATTCATATTTTTCCTCCCTCCCTTCCTCCCTCCCTTCCTTCCTTCCCACTAAAGGCACACTGAAGAAGTAGTTCTGTGTTAGACAACCTAATTGAGTTAGTTGACTTTCATCTTCTTCATCAAAGTGCTCTTCAGCGTTAAGGGAATTAACCAAATAACTTGGCTAAGTAGTAACTGAATTCCAAGATTAGTGAAAAGAGGTAGTAACACGGCACTTGTTGACTTATTATTTATTGTTTTCCCAGTACTAGAAAGTTAAATGTCTGAGTTTTAAAGTTATGTATATATGTAATTAAATTTTTTATTTTTATTATAAAGCAAAAGTATCCAGAATAATATGAGATATCCATGTATTCACTGTCAAAACTGAACTTGTATTGTTTGCCTTATTTGTTTCACACTTCTTAAAAAAGATGAAAAAAATCAGATATTTGTAAAGACTTCCCTCATTCTTTCATTTCAATTTGCTTTTTTAAACTTAATGCTGTTTTTGATACTTATCCATGTTAATTTACACAGCTCAAATGCTTTCATTTAAACTGTTGTATAGTATCCCAGTGTATGAGTAAATCAGTTTATTATTTATTCTCCCAACAAACTCAACTTTTCGTGTTATTATCAGGGCTGAAGTGAATATACGTGTATGTATCTCCTTATGCCCATAAGTGAGTTTCTTTAGTGTAGAAATCTAGGTGTGAAATTGTTGGATTTCCAAGATGAAAATCTATACATTTTCTGTTTGGTTTATTTCTAAATTTCACGTAGTTTTTGTTGCTAGTGTAAATACCTTTTAAAGATTTTATTTTTAGATTGGTAAAAAGGGAATAATAGGAATTTTGGAATAATAACTGATTTCTGTTTATTAATCTTGTATCTAACAACATTATTATTTATAACAGTTTGTCTAATAGTTCTTCTGACTTTTCTATGTAATCATCATCTGTAAATAATTTTTATTTCTTACCTCTATATATACGGTTTTCTTGTACTGACTAGTACAAGAAACTCTGGTACAATGTCTAATCGGAACAGTAATAGAAGCATCCTTATTTTGTTCCTGACTTTAATGAGAATGTTTCTTACATTTAACCATTTGGTAAGATGCTGGTTATCAGTTCTTGGTGTATTTCTTATATCAGGTTAAGAAAGTCCTATTTTATTTTACCAAAACTTTATATGATGAATGTTTGTTGAAACTCACCAAAAAGTTGGTAAGATTGGGAATCCTTTTGACCATATGTTTTTTCTCCTTAATTTAATATGCAGGAGATAGTTAACACAACAGTCTTAAAGCTGCTATCTTTAGAAGGACCTGCTTGCAAGGATGGCCCTCGGCAAATGTGTGAGATCTTGACTTCTGAAACATTCTCTAACGGGTATAGATGTTTCACTGTGGCTAGGTTGTTTGTACATTGTGATTTATGGTGAGCACCTGTTTTCTTTCTGGGAGGCCAGAATTTTGGTAGTTGAGGGCAGAGAATGCCTGTGTGACCAGACCCCCAGTAAGAAACCTAATTTCTGAGTCTCAAATGGGTTTTTCTAAAAGGCTTCATTTGTCTTCCTGGCGAAAGCAGCACACTCAGTGTCTCTTCCTGGGCTGGGAAGGGGAAGCATAGGAAGCCTGCGTATGGATTTCTCCAGTCCCCACCTATACCTTTTTCTTTTACTGAACCATCTAGTTGTATATTCTTACTGTGTTGCTTATAATAAATCTTAGCTGTGATTACAACTGCCTCTAAGTCCTGTGCTTTCATCATCTCATCTTGGGGGACCCCTGAAACACTCAATACTGTGATAATAATGTACACTAATAGATATTCTGTGTTAAACTGTTCTTACATTCTTGGAATACGTCTTGTTTGGGCATGATATATTTTTTTATCACTTAATTCAGTTTGCTAATTTTATGCTGAAATTTTGCATCTGTATTTATAAGTGAGAACTGTCTATAATTTTTCTTTCTTTCACTTTTCTTCTCTAGTTTTGGTATCATGGTTATATTGATCTCAGCAGGCTTTGTAGGTCCAGCTTATAAAACCACTTGAGTTTGAAGAAAGGAGAATAAAGGGGGAAGAATTACTCTAACCAATATTAAGGTTCACTGTATAGCTATAGTAGTAAATTATATCTTGTTCCTTTTTGTTTTGAGTCCTTGATTTATGTTTTATGGTTTTATATTACTGTTTTATTTTTAAATAGTTTTTTTAATTTTCAATATTCCATTATCTGAATTTCTGGTGGATATATTCCAGTTGTTTGTTATGGTTACTGATTTTAGCTTCCACTGGTTTAAAATTTTAGATTGCAAACTCATCTTTTGTAGGGCTTACCTTCCTAAGTGGTTATACCTATTTTACTGCTACTTCATATTATTAGCTGTTTGTTGGGGGAGGATTTTCAGTTTATCTTAGTCTTCCACATTACTGAAACCAGCAACCAAACCAAACGTTATTTGCTTATCTGCTATTGATGTGAGAGGAACCTAGAGAAAGAAAGAGATGTATTAGCAAACTAAGGTTGGCAAATGTTTTGATTTTTACAAATGTGATTTATAAGCTAGATATCATTTTTGTTTATAAATCCAAGAATAGATTATCAAAGTGATGACTTACGTGGACTTTTAAACCAGTACCCACATAATGATATTTGTAGTTAGATTTTAGAGAAATGAGGAACATGGAATTTTCAGGGAGGTGTTTTTGGTAATTAAAAGCATTACCTTTTATTTTATGCTTTTAAAATTAATGGAATAAAATGTATGGAAGATTTAAACAGTAATGAGGTACATTATAACTGCGTAGAAAGACTGGCAGTCAAAAACCCTGATTTATAGCTCTCACAGTGGCTCATTGAATAACCAGCTATTTCTGTATTTGTGGACATTTCTCATTGATAGAATATGGACAGCTGGACTCTACTCTCTCTGTTAATTACAGGAATCATAACAGTGTCATCATCATGATGATTTTTTTTCAGCTATTCTGAAAAGGAAACAACCTCAGAGACCATTTTCTTTATAGTATAGCAAGTTGATCAAGTATACTTTTCTTGGCTTCTGAATACATTTCTACCCTGAAGTAGCTTTGTGAAATAATTTTCATGAGTAAACTGACATTCTGGGTAAAATCAGATTAAGAAAATAAGTTATTTAGTAGGACCTATTAATGATCTGTCTCCCTTATTATAATTATGTAATTTACGGTTTTCAGAATATAACATGAAGTTCCTAGAGATACCTTCAATTAATTTTAGGTTAGGGCTTTTCAGGGAAAGTTGGTATTCTCTGTAATGTCTCTTTACATTAAAAAAAGTGTCCTTTCAGCCACATGTAAATGAAGTTAGTATACTCCTTCACACCAAACACAAAAATAAACTCGAAATGGCTTAAAGACTTAAATATAAGACATGACACTATAAAACTCCTAGAAGAGAACATAGGCAAAACATTCTCTGACATAAGTCATAGCAATACTTTTAGATCAGTCTCCCAAAGCAAAAGAAATAAAAGTAAAAGTAAACAAATGAGACTAATCAAACTTGTAAGCTTTTGCACAGCAAATAAAACCATAAGCAAAATGAAAAGACAACCTACGGAGTGGGAGAAAATATCTGCAAGCAGTGTGACTGACAAGGGCTTAATTTCCAAAATATACAAACAGTTCATACAGCTCAATATCAAAAACAAAACAAAACAAAAAAAAACCCCACACCCAATCAAAAAGCGGGCAGAAGACCTAAACAGACATTTCTCTAAAGAAGACATACAGATGGCCAACAGGCACATGAAAAGATGCTCACCACTGCTAATTATTAGAGAAATGCAAATCAAAACTACAATGATACTTCACCTCACACCAGTCAGAATGGCCATCATCAGAAAGTCTGCAAATAATAGATAGATGCTGGAGAGGGTGTGGAGAAAAGGGAATCCTCCCACACTGTTGGTGGACATGTAAATTGGTGAGGCCACTATGGAGAACAGTACATAGGTTCCTCAAAAAACTAAAAACAGAGTTACCATGTAATCCAGAAATCCCACTCCTGGGCATGTATCTGGAAAAGATGAAAACTAGTTCAAAAAGATACATGTACCCCAAGATTCATAGCAGCACTATTTACAACAGCCAAAATATAGAAGCAACCTAAGTGTCTATAGACAGATGAATTGATAAAGAAGATGCGGCATGCATATATATTTTCTATTATATATATTATATAATATATATTATATTCCACTACTCAGCCATAAAAAAGAATACAATATTGCCATTTGCAGGAACATGGAAAGACCTAGAGATTAGTCATACTAGGGAAGTAAGTCAGACAGAGAAAGAAAAAAAAAAAGACAAATATCATGGTATCACTTACATGTGGACTCTAAAAAATGGATATAAATGAAGATATTTACAAAACAGAGACAGACTCACAGACGTACAAAACAAACTTATGGTTACCAAAGGAGAAATTAGGGAGGGAATAAATTAGGAGCTTAGGATTAACAGATACACACAATTATATATAAAAGAGATAAACAACAAGGCCTACTGTATAGCACAGGGAACTCTATAATATCTTGTAATAACCTATAATGGAAAAGAATCCGAAAAGTTTATGTGTGTGCATATGTATATGTACACACATATATCACTGAATCACTTTGCTGTATACCTGAAACTAATACAACACTGTAAATGAACTATTCTTCAATTGAAAAAAAAAGTTTGTAACAACCAGACACACCCTTTTAGTATAAAAGAAGCCTGAATTCTACCTCGGGTAAAATGGTTCTTTGGGACACTAGTCCACCACCTTCTCAGTCTGCTGGCTTTCAAAGTAAAATCACTTTTCCTTGCCCCAACACCTATTCTCTCAATTAACTGGCCTGTTATGTGGCAAGCACTAGGTGCTTGCACTTGGTAACAGTAACAACAACTGAAGCCTAAGTACTGTTTGTAACACCAGTTCATTTATAGCACAAATATTTAATGGGTGCTCATTCACCACAGGCAAGTCACTGTTTATTGAGTCACTAGGCACCATCTTTTATGCTATACCTGAGGACCTGCAGAAATATACATTGTTTCATTTCATACTCCCTCTGCCTTTTCTCCTATTTTTCCACTTTAATCTTCTTGATAAGTAGGACACATTCTCTATGCAAACTAATTCTTCACAATTCTTAAACCTAAAACACATCACTGATTCTTATCTTTGGAAAGATGTTTACATAAAGGATTTAAAGACTTGATTTTAGGTCCTGGTTCTCTATAACTTACCGTTTATTTGAAAAGTTAACATAAATCTCTTAACTTCTCTAAGCTTCCATCTTTTCAGGAGTTTACAAACAATGTACATTTCATGAGTTACAAAATACTGTATAGAGGAGTTTCAAGATGGCAGAAGAGTAAGAAGTGGAGATCACCTTCGTCCCCACAAATACATCAGAAATATATCTACATGTGGAACAACTCCTACAGAACTCCTACTGAACGCTGGCAGAAGAACTCAGACCTCCCAAAAGGCAAGAAACTCCCCACGTACCTGGGTGGGGCAAAAGAAAAAAGAAAAAACAGAGACAAAAGAATAGAAATGGGACCTGCACCAGTGGGAGGGAGCTGTGAAGGAGGAAAGGTTTCCACACACTAGGAAGCCCCTTCGTGGGCAGAGACTGCAGGTGGCGGAAGAAGGGAAGCTTCGGAGCCACGGAGGACAGAGCAGCAACAGGGGTGCAGAGGGCAAAGCAGAAAGATTCCCGTACGGACGATTGATGCCGACCAGCACTCACCAGTCTGAGAGGCTTGTCTGCTCACCCGCTGGGACGGGTGGGGACGGGGAGATGAGGCTCCAGTTTCGGAGGTCAGATCCCAGGGAGACGACTAAGGTTGGCTGCGTGAACACAGCCTGAAGGGGGCAAGTGCGCCACAGCTAGATGAAAGGGAATCCGGGAAAAGGTCTGGAACTGCCTAAGAGGCAAGAGACTTTTTCTTGCCTCTTTGTTTTGCAGTGCACGAGGAGAGGGGATTAAGAGCGCCGCTTAAAGGAACTCCAGAGATGGGTGTGAGCCGCGGCTATCAGCGCGGACCCCAGAGACCGGCATGAGATGCTAAGGCTGCTGCTGCCGCCACCAAGAAGCCTGTGTGCAAGAACAGGTCACTATCCACACCTCCCCTCCTGGGAGCCTGTGCAGCCCGCCACTGCCAGGGTCCCGTCATCCAGGGACAACTTCCCTGGGAGAACACACGGCGTGCCTCAGGCTGGTGCAATGTCATGCTGGCCTCTGCCGCCGCAGACTCGCCCCGCATCCATACCCCTCCCTCACCCTGCCCTGAGTGAGCCAGAGCCCCCGAAACAGCTGCTCCTTTAACCCTGTCCTGTCTGAGTGAAGAACAGACGCCCTCAAGCGATCTACACGCAGAGGCGGGGCCAAATCCAAAGCTGAACCCCAGGAGCTGCACGAACAAAGAAGAGAAAGGGAAATTTCTCCCAGCAGCCTCAGGAGCAGAGGATTAAATCTCCACAATCAGCTTGATGTAGCCTGCATCTCTGGAATACCTGAATAGACAACGAATCATCGCAAAATTGAAGCAGTGGACTTTGGGAGCAACAATATATATATTTTTTTCCTTTTTCTCTTTTTATGAGTGTGTATGTGTATGCTTCTGTGTGTGATGTTGTCTGTATAACTTTGCTTTTACCATTTGTCCTAGGGTTCTGTCTGTCCATTTTTTCTTTTAGTATAGTTTTTAGCACTTGTTATCATTGGTGGATTTGTCTTCTGGTGTGGTTGCTCTCTTCGTTCTTTCATTCTTTTTTTTGCTACTTTTAAAATTCTTTTAATAATTATTTTTTATTTTAATAACTTAATTTAATTTATTTTTTTTTCTTTTTCTTTTTTTCTCCCTTTTAGTCTAAGCTGTGTGGATGACAGGGTCTTGGTGCTCCAGCCAGGCATCAGGCCTGTGCCTCTGAGGTGGGAGAGCCGAGTTCAGGACATTGGTCCAACAGAGACCTCCCAGACCACGTAACATCAAACAGCGAAAATCTCGCAGAGATCTCCATCTCAATGCCAAGACCCAGCTCCACTCAACGACCAGCAAGCTACAGTGCTGGACACCCTATGCCAAACAACTAGCAAGACAGGAACACAACCCCACCCATTAGCAGAGAGGCTGCCTAAAATCATAATAAGTTCACAGGCACCCCAAAACACACCACCAGACACGGACCTGCCCACCAGAAAGACAAGATCCAGCCTCATTCACCAGAACACAGGCAACAGTCCCCTCCACCAGGAAGCCTACACAACCCATTGAAACAACCTTAGCCACTGGGGGCAGACACCAAAAACAAGGGGAACTAACAACCTGCAGCCTGCAAAAAGGAGACCCCCAAACACAGTAAGTTAAGCAACATGAGAAGACAGACAAACACACAGCAGATGAAGGAGCAAGGTAAAAACCCACCAGACCAAACAAATGAAGAGAAAATAGCCAGTCTACTTGAAAAAGAATTCAGAATAATGATAGTAAAGATGATCCAAAATCTTGAAAATAGAATGGAGAAAATACAAGAAACGTTTAGCAAGGACCTAGAAGAACTAAAGAGCAAACAAACAATGATGATCAACATAATAAATGAAATTTAAAATTCTCTAGAAGGAGTCAATAGCAGAATAACTGAGGCAGAAGAACGGATAAGTGACCTGGAAGATAAAATAGTGGAAATAACCACTGCAGAGCAGAATAAAGAAAAAAGAATGAGAAGAATTGAGAACTGTCTCAGAGACCTCTGTGACAATATTAAATGCACCAATATTAGAAGTATAAGGGGCCCAGGGCTTCCCTGGTGGCACAGTGGTTGGGAGTCTGCCTGCCAATGCAGGGGACACGGGTTCGAGCCCTTGTCTGGGAAGATCCCACATGCCGTGGAGCAACTAGGCCCGTGAGCCACAATTACTGAGCCTGTGCGTCTGAAGTCTGTCCTCCGCAACAAGAGAGGCCGCAATAGTGAGAGGCCCACGCACCGCGATGAAGAGTGGCCCCCACTTTCCAGAACTAGTGAAAGCCCTCGCACAGAAACAAAGACCCAACACAGCCATAAAATAAATAAATAAATAAATAAATAAAAAGACTTATAAGGGGCCCAGAAGAAGAAGAGACAAAGAAAGGGACTGAGAAAATATTTGAACAGATTAAAGTGCAAAACTTCCCTAATATGGGAAAGGAAGAAGTTAATCAAGTCCAGGAAGCACACAGAGTCCCACACAGGATAAATCCAAGGGGAAACATGGCAAGATACATATTAA
The DNA here is from genome assembly GCF_965194805.1 of Balaenoptera borealis. Classification (NCBI taxonomy): domain Eukaryota; kingdom Metazoa; phylum Chordata; class Mammalia; order Artiodactyla; family Balaenopteridae; genus Balaenoptera; species Balaenoptera borealis. The sequence continues at coordinate 34,301,312 of NC_138875.1, forward strand.
TCAAACTATCAAAAATTAAATACAAAGAAAAAATATTAAAAGCAGCAAGGAAAAAACAACAAATAACATACAAGGGAATCCCAATAAGGTTAACAGTTGATCTTTCAGCAGAAACTCTGCAAGCCAGAAGGGAGTGGCAGGACATATTTAAAATGACGAAAGGGAAAAGCCTACAACCAAGATTACTCTACCCAGCAAGGATTTCATTCAGATTTGACGGAGAAATTAAAACCTTTACAGACAAGCAAAAGCTAAGTGAATTCAGCACCACCTAACCAACTTTACAACAAATGCTAAAGGAACTTCTCTAGGCAGGAAACACAAGAGAAGGAAAAGACCTACAACAACAAAACCAAAACAAATGAGAAAATGATAATAGGAACATACACATCGATAATTAGCTTAAATGTAAATGGATTAAATGCTCCAACCAAAAGATATAGACTGGCTGAATGGACACAAAAACAAGACCTGTATATATGCTGTCTACAAGAGACGCACTTCAAACCTAGGGACACATACAGACTGAAAGTGAGGGGATGGAAAAAGATATTCCATGCAAATGGAAATCAAAAGAAAGCTGGAGCAGCAAGTCTCATATCAGACAAAATAGACTTTAAAGCAAAGACTATTAAAAGAGACAAAGAAGGACACTACATAATAATCAAGGGATCCATCCAAGAAGAAGATATAACAATTATAAATATCTATGCGCCCAACATAGGAGCACCTCAATACATAAGGTAAATGCTAACAGCCATAAAGGGAAATTGACAGTAACACAATCATAGTAAGGGACTTTAACACCCCACTTTCACCAATGGACAGATCATCCAAAATGAAAATAAATAAGGAAACACAAGCTTTAAATGATACATTAAACAAGATGGTCTTAAATGATATTTATAGGGCATTCCATCTAAAAACAACAGAATACACTCTCTTCTCAAGTGTTCATGGAACATTCTCCAGGATAGATCATATCTTTGGTCACAAATCAAGCCTTGGTAAATTTAAGAAAATTGAAATCGTATCAGGTATCCTTTCCAACCACAACACTATGAGACTAGATATCAATTACAGGAAAAAAATCTGTAAAAAATACAAGGACATGGAGGTTAAACAATACACTATTTAATAACCAAGATATCACTGAAGAAATCAAAGAGAAAATCAAAAAATACCTAGAAACAAATGACAATGAAAACACGACAACCCAAAACCTATGGGATGCAGCAAAAGCAGTTCTAAGAGGGAAGTTTATAGCCATACAATCCTAACTTAAGAAACAAGAAACATCTCAAATAAACAACCTAACCTTACACCTAAAGCAATTAGAGAAAGAAGAACAAAAAACTACCAAAGTTAGCAGAAGGAAAGAAATCATAAAGATCAGATAAGAAATAAGTGAAAAAGAAATGAAGGAAACAATAGCAAAGATCAATAAAGCTAAAAGCTGGTTCTTTGAGAAGATAAACAAAATGGATAAACCAATAGCCAGACACATCAAGAAAAAAAGGGAGATGACCAAAACAATAGAATTAGAAATGAAAAAGGAAAAGTAACAACTGACACTGCAGAAATATAAAGGATCAAGAGAGATTACTACAAGGAACTATATGTCAATAAAATGGACAAGCTGGAAGAAATGGAAAAATTCTTAGAAATGCACAACCTTCCAAGACTGAACCAGGAAGAAAGAGAAAATATAAACAGACCAATCACAGGCACTGAAATTGAAACTGTGATTAAAAATCTTCCAACAAACAAAGGCCCAGGACCAGACAGCTTCACAGGCGAATTCTATCAAACATTTAGAGAAGAGCTAACACTTATCCTTCTCAAACCCTTCCAAAATATAGCAGAGGGAGGAACACTCCCAAACTCATTCTACGAGGCCACCATCACCCTGATACCAAAACCAGACAAAGATGTCACAAAAGCAAGAAAACTACTGGCCAATATCACTGATGAACACAGATGCAAAAACCCTCAACAAAATACTAGCAAATAGAATCCAACAGCACATTAAAAGGATCATACACCGTGATCAAGTGGGATTTATTCCAGGAATGCAAGGATTGTTCAATATACACAAATCAATCAATGTGATACACCATATTAACAAATTGAAGAATAAAAACCATATGATCATCTTAATAGATGAAGAAAAAGGTTTTGACAATATTCAACATTCATTTATGATAACAACCCTCCAGAAAGTAGGCATAGAGGGAACTTGCCTCATCATAATAAAGGCCATATATGACAAAACCATAGCCAACATTGTCCTCAATGGTGAAAAACTGAAACCATTTGCACTAGGATCAGAAAGAAGACACGGTTGCCCACTCTCACCACTATTATTCAACATAGTTTTGGAAGTCCTAGCCACGGCAATCAGAGAAGAAAAAGAAATAAAAGGAATCCAAATCAGAAAAGAAGAAGTAAAGCTGTCACTGCTTGCAGATGACAAGATACTATACACAGAGAATCCTAAAGATGTTACCAGAAAACTACTAGAGCTAATCAAAGAATTTGGTAAAGTAGCAGGATACAAAATTAATGCACAGAATTCTCTTGCATTCCTATACACTAATGATGAAAAATCTGAAAGTGAAATTAAGGAAACACTCCCATTTACCACTGCAACAAAAAGAATAAAATACCTAGGAATAAACCTACCTAAGGAGACAAAAGACCTGTATGCAGAAAACTATAAGACACTGATGATAGAAATTAAAGATGATACAAACAGATGGAGAGATATACCATATACCGTGTTCTCGGATTGGAAGAATCAACATTGTGAAAATGACTATACTACCCAAAGCAATCTACAGATTCAATGCAATCCCTATCAAACTACCAACGGCATTATTCACAGAACTAGAACAAAAAATCTCACAATTTGTATGGAAATACAAAAGACCCCGAATAGCCAAAGCAATCTTGAGAAAGAAAAACGGAGCTGGAGGAATCAGGCTCCCTGACTTCAGACTGTACTACAAAGCTACAGTAATCAAGACAGTATGGTACTGGCACAAAAACAGAAAGATAGATCAGCAGAACAGGATAGAAAGCCCAGAGATAAACCCATGCATATATGGTCATCTTATTTTTGATAAAGGAGGCAAAAATATACAATGGAGAAAAGACAGCTTCTTCAATAAGTGGTGTCAGGAAAACTGGACACTTACATGTAAAAGAATGAAATTAGAACACTCCCTAACACCATACACAAAAATAAACTCAAAATGTATTAAAGACCTAAATGTAAGGCCAGACACTATAAAACTCTTAGAGGAAAACATAGGCAGAACACTCTATGACATAAATCAAAGCAAGATCCTTTTGACCCACTTCCTAAAGAAATGGAAATAAAAACAAAAATAAACAAATGGAACCTAATGAAACTTAAACGCTTTTTCACAGCAAAGGAAACCATAAACAAGACCAAAAGACAACCCTCTGAATGGGAGAAAATATATGCAAATGAAGCAACTGACAAAGGACTAATCTTCAAAATTTACAAGTAGCTCATGCAGCTCAATATCAAAAAAACAAACAATCCAATCCAAAAATGGGCAGAAGACCTAAATAGACATTTCTCCAAAGAAGATATATAGATTGCCAACAAACACATGAAAGAATGCTCAACATCATTAATCATTAGAGAAATGCAAATCGAAACTACAATGAGATATCACCTCACACAGGTCAGAATGGCCATCATCAAAAAATCTACAAACAATAAATGCTGGAGAGGGTGTGGAGAAAAGGGAACCCTCTTGCACTGTTGGTGGGAGTGTAGATTGATACAGCCACTATGGAGAACAGTATGGAGGTTCCTTAAAAAACTAAAAATAGAGCTGCCATATGACCCAGCAATTCCACTACTGGGCATATACCCTGAGAAAACCATAATTCAAAAAGAGTCATGTACCACAGTGTTCACTGCAGCTCTTTTTACAATAGCCAGGACATGGAAGCAACCTAAGTGTCCATCGACAGATAAATGGATAAAGAAGATGTGGCACATATATACAATGGAATATTACTCAGCCATAAAATGAAACAAAATTGAGTTATTTGTAGTGAGGTGGATGGACCTAGAGTCTGTCATACAGAATGAAGTAATTCAGAAAGAGAAAAACAAATACCATATGCTAACACATATATATGGAATCTAAAAAAAAAAAAGGTCATGAAGAACCTATGGGCAGGACAGGAATAAAGATGCAGACCTACTAGAGAATGGACTTGAGGACACAGGGAGGTGGAAGGATAAGCTGGGACAAAGTGAGAGAGTGGCATGTACATATATACACTACCAAATGTAAAACAGATAGCTAGTGGGAAGCAGCTGCATAGTACAGGGAGATCAGCTCGGTGCTTTGTGACCACCTAGAGGGTTGGGATAGGGAGGGAGGGAGAGAGGGAGACGCAAGAGGGAAGAGATATGGGGATATATGTATATGTATATATATAGCTGATTCACTTTGTTATAAAGCAGAAACTAACACACCATTGTAAAACAATTATACTCCAATAAAGATGTTAAATAAATAAATAAATAAATAAAAGGGAGACTAAAAAAAAAAATACTGTGTATTACAAGTCCAATCATTACACTTGTTAGAATTAAATGAAAGCAAATAAGATCAAGTAACAACAGCTAACATTTATTAGTGCTCAGTACTGTCCCACAATATGTTAAAAACTAAATATTTTATCTCATTTATATTTAGTCTTCACAGTAACTCAAAAAAGTAGATATAACCTTTATTCCTATTTAAAGATGAGGAATTCACAGCTTAGTAAAGGTTAAGTAGCTAATCTGAGATCACAAGTAAACAAGAGACACAACTGGAATCTGAATGAAAAATGGTCTCCAAAGCCATGATTTTAATCACATCTCCATTTTTAGTTCTTGATCCATGTAAAGGGTTTTAGAGCTATTAAAGCACTTTATACATGTGAGGAGATTATTATAGTTATTAACATTATTCCTCATAATGGCACTAGTAATAATGACAGCTTCAACCTAGTAACATAATTCTTAAATCTCCAGCATTTAGAAGTGTGTCTTCAACATAGCAAGTGATGATGGTGGAGATAGAGGACTTTTCCACATACTTAAAATAAAAATCTCAGTGAGCTCCTCTAAATTAATACCTCAAAACAAGTACCCATTCAATGCAGTGCATTCAATGTAAAATATTGTCTTTCAAGGGCAAATATTTCGGCAGGTCAAACAGTACAATAAAATAATTTAAAATAAATAGCCTCAATCCCATTTCACAAAATTATGTAACCAGAAGACTTCTTATCTTAATCTCAATTATAAAGGATTATTTTGTGATCATGATAATTTGTCAATGTTTATTCAAAACATACAGTGTAGCCAGCATAATCAAGTAATCCTGCAACTAGAAAGACAATGTCATGAGAGAAAGAGGAAGAGTCCTTTTAAGATTTCCCCATACTGAGAGAAATATCTCATAAAACTCTGTAGCTCCTTCAGGCTCCTTCATGGCTCACTAAGAAATTAATAACTCCTGAAGACTAATTTAATTTCCAAACTGCCTTAAAAAATGGTGTCCTGGATAGCAGACACAAGTATTATGGTTCCCAGAAAGGTAATATGGTTACTCACCCATTACAAATTAGTAAATTGGTACTCTAGACCAGGGCTGCTCAATAGAACAGCAATAATGGGAATACTCCACACCTGCATTGTCTACTAGGTAGCCGCTAGCCACATGTGGCTATTCAGCACTTGAAATGTGATTATGGTAACACAGCAACTGAATTTTAAATTTAATTTAATTTTGATTAACTTAAATTGTCACATGTGAATTGTGGCTATTATCTTAGACAGTACAGTTCTAAATTAAAAATAACCCCTTGAATTGATTGGCATGAACCTATTCTCAAGATACTAATTTGTCCTGGATGAACTAAAAAAAATCCAGTTCCTATTGTTATAAACCTGAGTCTGGACCCTGGACCCAGAATGACCCCATGTAGGCACTCTGAGGGTCAGCCTGAAACATCACCACATCTTACCACAACTTCCCTGTAGCAATGCTCACCTATACACTCTGCCTAACATTCCCCACCCCATCTGCATCTCACAGACCACAACACATTTTTCAAATAGTCATTGCTTTCTCTTTGCCTCCTCTTAATCAAATTGACAGAAACTAAAGCACATTCCAAAGGCATCAAGAAGAGCTGCTAAAATGAAAAGGAGAGAGTGGGGAAGCATGCTTTTGCACTAACCTTTCATGTCTAAAGACATGGATTCAAATATAAATCAAACACTAAAGCTTGGTAGTCACATCCAAAACCCCAGGTGGATATGTGTCCTAGTCATAAAACTCTTACAATACGACAAGCTGAAAAATGGAGCAGATGGGAACAATGGGCAAATTTGCTCAATTAAGGCCCACAATCATTAAAAGGCCAGCCATGGACAATCAAAGAGTAATAAATGCCCAAGAGGTATGGGCTTTGATTATTTTCACAAATCAATTCAAACAGAAAGTTACTATGTTAGTAAAAAATTAATTAGGGAAATTTAGAGATGGGAAAGAGAAGATAATGAGGAAGATGCGGGAAAGAGTATATTTCAATATATTAATTTTCTTCCTGTTCCCTACTAAGTCTAAGAAATGCAAGTCATAAAAAATAAGAACTAAACTGAAGACTATTCAGTTTTTTTAAAAATTTATTTACTTACTTTATTTTATTTTTGGCTATGTTGGGTCTTCGTTGCTTCCGCGGGCTTTCTCTAGTTGCGGTGAGCGGGGGCTACTCTTCGTTGCAGTGAGCGGGCTTCTCATTGCAGTGGCTTCTCTTGCTGCGGAGCACAGGCTCTAGGCGCGCAGGCTTCAGTAGTCGTGGCTCGTGGGCTCTAGAGCGCAGGCTCAGTAGTTGTGGCGCATGGGCTTATTAGTTGCTCCGCAGCATGTAGGATCTTCCAGGACCAGGGCTCGAACCCATGTTCCCTGCATTGGCAGGTGGATTCTTAACCACTGCACCACCAGGGAAGTCCCAAGACTATTCAGTTTTGTTTCCTTTTCTCACACTCAATTTTTCCTCAAAGGAAAACTAGGCATGTCCACAAAATGATGTAAAATCATTAGAGGTTAATTCCACTAAAACTATTCTCAAAGGATTTGACTTTTTAAAAAATGTTAAACCTAGAAATCAGTCTTTTAAAATTCAGTTATTCATATTGCACTTATAATTTAACTTTCAGTTCTATCAGTAAGTCAGAATAAGAATATTTAGTACAGCTTGAGTTTGAGGTTCTTTGCTTAATAATTATCAAACACTGTCTCTTTATAGGCCATTTAAATAGCTCATCTTCATTTCACAGTCCTCTTGTCCTATTATCCCCAAGCAGCCAGTACTAAAGCAGTTCTTTAACTGAATAAACTCTCTTAAATTGCAGTTTGAAAATCATCACTATGCTATTTATTTTGGCTCATGGTTACAATTCATGGTAACTATGCTTTGCTATTATTAAGATTAATATACACTTTTTTACTCTTAAGCCACCTTTCTCAACAATTAGAAACAGAGTAAATTCACTGGAAAAATCAAAGTACAACAAGAAAGAAACCATTCAGTTCTTACCACTTAAACCCCATCTATTTGAATACTCATTTCTTTTCTTAAAATGATAGTGTGAGAAAATGAAGTATCTGTTCCTTTCATATGAAAATGGAAACAATAGCATAGACATTTTTTGCCAGGTTTTTAAAGAACCAAAAACAATTTCAAAATATTGTAATACTGTACCAAAGACAATTTCGAAAAGTTTTGAGGAAGAGAATGACAATCTAACTCGACAAACTTTTCAATGTGGAACCAGAAAAATGAGAGGAGGAGAGAAGGAGGGAGAAAGAGAGCTACTGTGGCATAATTTTAAGGGACAAACAAATACCAAAGTATAATTTTAAATTCAGAGTATACCAAGTATCAAAGTATACTCTCTCTGGTAAGTTTAGAAGTTAAGACCACAACAAATATCAAAGTATACTTTTTCTGGTATAAGGCAAGGGAAATACTAAGGAAGCCAGTCTGAAAAATTTAAGTAAAGAAGCAGGCACTAACCAAAAAAGAAAAACAACAAAAACAAAATCTAAGAGCACAGCCATATCATTCACATTAGGCAGGTCCTGAACGATGCTTTACTCTAGGCATATGTATTACAGATGAAAAGGAATGGCATGAACAACGATTCCACAATTGCCAACTGATGACTGCATGTTGTTTCTCTATTAAGGTGGTAACTATAAAATCCAGGTAAATAAAAAATCCCAATTATTTACTATTTCAGTACTTTTAGAATCATAGAATATAAATAGCTACATGGGACCCCAAATATCATCCATTCTAAACTTCTGATTTTACAGGCTTAGAAATTATTTTCCCAGAGCTGGCAGGATGGCCAAATCTCTGCCTCATACTACAATGTTCTTCCCACTGAAAAGTGCTTCCAAATGCCCAAGCTTCCAATTTCATCAAACCAAAGTATCATTTATAAAACACATTCATCTTCAATAGCAGCAGGGATATAACAGTTCTGAAACTTCAAACAGCATGACCAACTGCTGTACAGAAAAGAATGAAACATATTAGCCCAAGTGCCAAAAAATTAAAAAAATGCTTCCTTCAAAAGGAGAGCAGTTCCTTCAAAAATGCTACAAACATGATGCCTTTTTCCCCTTAAGAAGAGTAATTATTGGTTTTAATGGTTTCCATTTAGTCTCTGGGGAACATGAGTTAAACACTAATGCAAGTTGTCACAGCACAGCAACCTCCGAAGGCTCCACTCCACTCAGAAGTAAGAAATAGAATTCTATTAGGGAAAAAGAACTTTGAAAGGAGCTCATCTCCGATTTGCATAAGAAAGACTTATTCTCATTAATTTTTATCCCCATTTTAAAGATTTAGAAACAAATGCATAAATACTCACTTAAAAACTATTAGCCACCCTCGGTAATAGTCAGCATATAAATTTTAATACCTATCTCTTGAAAAAGTAGGATCCTACTTGCCATCCTCTCCAATATAAAGAATTTAGACTGTTGATGATTGCTACCGATTAACAAAACTGTTAAGAAGGCTTCTTCCCAATACCACATTTAGCTCTGCATATGCTTACTCATCATTTTGAGAGCTGCAAATGTACAATGATAATCAAAAGAATAAATACGAACCCAAACAACTCTTTAAGGAGTTACAGTTGCAACCATAAAAAAGCTGATAATTATCAAGTCACACCTTTTTCTCCTACTATAAAATTCAAAAGATAAAAATGAGAAATGTATACTATAACATTGTGCTACATTAAAAAGTCCATTTCAAATTCCAGTGCTGCATTTACTGCTCTTTGAAAAATGTCAATCAGTTGTTACAAAAATTATTTCTGAACTCTGCATCAAAAATAAATGGGAGGGCTTCCCTGGTGGCGCAGTGGTTGAGAGTCTGCCTGCTAATGTAGGGCACACGGGTTCAAGCCCTGGTCTGGGAGGATCCCACATGCCGCGGAGCAGCTGGGCCCGTGAGCCACAATTACTGAGCCTGTGTGTCTGGAGCCTGTTCTCCGCAACAAGAGAGGCCGCGATGGTGAGAGGCCCGCGCACCGCGATGAAGAGTGGCCCCCACTTGCCGCAAATAGAGAAAGCCCTCGCACAGAAACAAAGACCCAACACAGCCATAAATAAATAAATTAATTTAAAAAAAAAAAAAGTGGGACTCCTGATATTCATCCCACTTTAAAAAAAATAAATAAATAAATGGGAAAAAATTAGGAACATGTGAATAGAAGCGTATATAATTTGTTTAATATAAGAGAACCTAAGTGGATGAATTGTGCAACTATATAGCTTTATATTTCTTGACTCTGACCATTCTCCCTCAAATTCAGAATTTCATTATTATACGAATTATAACATTCATTCTCGGAGACCTTCAAGATGGCAGAGGAGTAAGACGTGGAGATCACCTTCCTCCCCACAAATACATCAGAAATACATCTACATGTGGAACATCTCCTACAAAACACCTACTGAACGCTGGCAGAAGACCTCAGACTTTCCAAAAGGCAAGAAACTCCCCACGTACTTGGGTAGGGCGAAAGAAAAAACAGAGAGAAAAGAATAGGGACAGGACCTGCACCTCTGGGAAGGAGCTGTGAAGGAGGAAAAGTTTCTACACACTAGGAAGCTCCTTCACTGGCGGAGATGGGGGGTGGCGGGGGGGAAGCTTCGGAGCCACGGAGGAGAGCGCAGCAACAGGGGTGCAGAGGGCAAAGCAGAGAGATTCCCGCATAGAGGATCAGTGCCGACCAGCACTCACCAGCCTGAGAGGCTTGTCTGCTCACCTGCCTGGACGGTTGGGGGCTGGGAGCTGAGGCTCGAGCTTCGGAGGTCAGATCCCAGGGAGAGGACTGGGGTTGGCTGCGTGAACACAGCCTGAAGGGAGCTAGTGCACCACAGCTAGACGAGAGGGAGTCCGGGAAAAAGTCTGGAACTGCCTAAGAGGCAAGAGACTACTGTTTTGCGGTGCACAAGGATAGGGGATTCAGAGCACTGCCTAAATGAGCTCCAGAGATAGACGCCAGCCGCAGCTATCAGCGTGGACAACAGAGACGGGAATGAGACGCTACGGCTGCTGCTGCAGCCACCAAGAATACTGTGTGCAAGCACAGGTCACTATCCACACCTGCACTCCCAGGAGCCTGCGCAGGCCGCCACTGCCAGGGTCCCGTGATCCAGGGACAACTTCCATGGAAGAATACATGGCACGTCTCAGGCTGTTGCAACGTCACCCCTGCCTCTGCCGCTGCAGGCTAGCCCCGCATTCTGTACCCCTCCCTCCCCCCAGGCCTGAGTGAGACAGAGCCCCCTAATCAGCTGCTCCTTTAACCTCGTCCTGTCTGAGTGAAGAACAGATGCCCTCAGGCAACCTACATGCAGAGGCAGGGCCAAATCCAAAGCTGAACCCAAGGAGCTGTGAGAACAAAGAAAAGAAAGGGAAATTTCTCCCAGCAGCCTCAGGAACAGTGGATTAAATCTACACAATCACCTTGATGTACCCTGCATCTCTGGAATACCTGAAGAGACAATGAATCATCCCAAAATTGAGGCGGTGGACTTTGGGAGCAACTGTAGACTTGGGGTTTGCTTTCTGCATCTAATTTGTTTCTGGTTTTAGTATTTAGAGTTTATTATCATTGGTAGATTTGTTTATTGACTTGGTTGCTCTCTTCCTTTTTTTACTTTAATATATAGATCTATATATCTTTTTCCTTTTTCGCCTTTTGTGAGTGTGAATGTGTACGTTTCTTTGTGTGATTTTTGTCTGAATAACTTTGCTTTTACCATTTGTCCTAAGGTTGTTTCTGACTGGTTTCTTTTCTTTTTTTTTAATTACTTTAAAATTTTTTTAATTTTAATAATTTTTAAAATTTTTTTATTTTAATAACTTTATTTTATTTTTTTCTTTCTTTCTTTTTTTTCTCCCTTTTCTTCTAAACCATGTGGCTGACAGGGTCTTGGTGCTCCGGTCGGGTGTCAGACCTGTGCCTCTGAGGTGGGAGAGCTGAGTTCAGGACATTGGTCCACCAGAGACTTCCCGGCTCCAGGTAATGTCAAACAGCAAAAGCTCTCCCAGAGATCTCCATCTCAACGCTAAGACCCAGGTCCACTCAATGACCAGCAAGCTACAGTGCTGGACACCCTATGCCAAACAACTAGCAAGACAGGAACACAACCGCACCCATCAGGAGAGAGGCTGCCTAAAATCACAGTAAGGTCACAGGCACCCCAAAACACACCACCGGACACAGTCCTGCCAACCAGAAAGACAAGATTCAGCCTCACCCAACAGAACATGGGCACCAGTCCCCTCCATTAGGAAGCATACATAATCCACTGAAACAACCTTAGCCACTGGGGGCAGACACTAAAAACAACGGGAACTAAGAACCTGCAGCCTGCGAAAGAAGACTCCAAACACAGTAAGTTAAGCAAACTGAGAAGACAGAGAAACACACAGCAGATGAAGGAGCAAGGTAAAAACCCATCAGACCAAATAAATGAAGAGGAAATAGGCAGTCTATCTGCAAAAGAATTCAGAATAATGATAGTAAAGACGATCCAAAATCTTGGAAATACAATGCAGAACCAACAAGAAAGTTTTAACAAGGAACCAGAAGAACTAAAGAGCAAACAAACAATGATGAACAACACAATAAATGAAATTAAAAATTCTCTAGAAGGAATCAACAGCAGAATAACTGAGGCAGAAGAATGGATAAGTGACCTGGAAGATAAAATAGTAGAAATAACTACTGCAGAGCAGAATAAAGAAGAAAGATTGAAAAGAGTTGAGGACAGTCTCAGAGACCTCTGGGACAACATTAAACGCAGCAGTATTCGAAATATAGGGGTCGCAGAAGAAAAAGAGGAAAAAAAAGGGACTGAGAAAATATTTGAAGAGATTATAGTGGAAAACTTCCCTAATATGGGAAAGGAAATAGTCAATCAAGTCCAGGAAGCACAGAGAGTCCCATAAAGGATAAATCCAAGGAGAAACATGCCAAGACACATATTAATCAAACTATCAAAAATTAAATACAAAGAAAAAATTAAAAGCATCAAGGAAAAAACAACAAATAACATACAAGGTAATCCCCATAAGGTGAAAAGCTGATCTTCCAGCAGAAACTCTGCAAGCCAGAGGGAGTGGCAGGACATATTTAAAGTGATGAAATGAAAAAACCTACAACCAAGCAAGGATCTCATTCAGCTTCGATGGAGACATTAAAACATTCACAGACAAGCAAAAGCTAAATGAATTCAGCACCACCAAACCAGCTTTACAACAAATGCTAAAGGAACTTCTCTAGGCAGGAAACACAAGAGAAGGAAAAGACCTACAATAACAAACCCAAAACAATTAAGAAAATGGTAATAGGAACATACATATTGATAATTACCTTAAATGTAAATGGATTAAATGCTCCAACCAAAAGACACAGACTATCTGAATGGACACAAAAACAAGACCCGTACATATGTTGTCTACAAGAGACCCATTTCAGATCCAGGGACACATACAGACTGAAAGTGAGGGGATGGAAAAAGATATTCCAAGCAAATGGAAATCAAAAGAAAGCTGGAGTAGCAAGTCTCATATCAGACAAAATAGACTTTATAATAAAGACTAGCACAAGAGACAAAGAAGGACACTACATGATGATCAAGGGATCCATCCAAGACGAAGATATCACAATTGTAAATATTTATGCACCCAACATAGGAGCACCTCAATACATAAGGTAAATGCTAATAGCCATAAAAGGGGAAATTGACAGTAACACAATCATAGTAGGGGACTTTAACACCCCACTTTCACCAATGGACAGATCATCTAAAATGAAAATAAATAAGGAAACACAAGCTTTAAATGATACATTAAACAAGATGGACTTAATTGACATTTATAGGACATTCCATCCAAAAACAACAGAATACACTCTCTTCTCAAGTGCTCATGGAACATTCTCCAGGATAGATCATATCTTAGGTCACAAATCAAGCCTTGGTAAATTTAAGAAAATTGAAATCGTATCAAGTATCTTTTCCGAACACAACGCTATGAGACTAGATATCAATTACAGGAAAAAAAATGTAAAAATACAAACACATGGAGGCTAAACAATATGCTACTAAATAACCAAGAGATAACTGAGGAAATCAAAAGATACTTAGAAACAAATGACTGAAAACACGATGGCCCAAAACCTATGGGATGCAGCAAAAGCAGTTTTAAGAAGGAAGTTTATAGCAATACAATGCTACCTCAAGAAGCAAGAAAAACCTCAAACAACCTAATCTTACAACTAAAGCAATTAGACAAAGAAGAATAAAAAACCCCAAAGTTAGCAGAAGGAAAGAAATCATAAAGATCAGATCAGAAATAAATGAAAAAGAAATGAAGAAAACAATAAAAAAGATAAATAAAACTAAAAGCTGGTTCTTGGAGAAGATAAACAAGATTGATTAACCATTAGACAGACTTATCAAGAATAAAAGGAGAAGACTCAAATCAACAGAATTAGAAATGAAAAAGAGAAGTAACAACTGACACTGCAGAAACACAAAGGATCAAGGGAGATTACTACAAGCCACTATATGCCAATAAAATGGACAACCTGGAAGAATTGGACAAATTCTTGGAAATGCACAACCTGCTGAGACTGAACCAGGAAGAAAGAGAAAATATAAACAGACCAAACACAAGCACTGAAATTGAAACTGTGATTAACAATCTTCCAACAAACAAAGGCCCAGGACCAGATGGCTTCACAGGTGAATTCTATCAAACATTTAGAGAAGACCTAACACCTATACTTCTCAAACTCTTCCAAAATATAGCAGAGGGAGGAACACTCTCAAACTCATTCTGTGAGGCCACCATCACCCTGATACCAACACCAGACAAAGATATCACAAAAAAAGAAAAGTATAGACCATATCACTGATGACCATCGATGCAAAAATCTTCAATAAAATACGAGCAAACAGAATCCAAAGGCACATTAAAGGGATCATACATCATGACCAAGTGGGGTTTATCCCAGGGATGCAAGGATTCTTCAATACATGCAAATCAATGTGATACACCACATTAACAACCTGAAGGATAAAAACCATATGATAATCTCAATAGATGCAGAAAAAGCTTTCAACTAAATTCAACATGCATTTATGACAAAAACTCTCCAGAAAGTAGGCATAGAAGAAACTTACCTCAAGATAATAAAGACCATATAAGACAAACCGACAGCGAACATCGTTCTCAATGGTGAAAAACTGAAACCATTTCCTCTAAAATCCTGAACAAGACAAGGATGCCCACTCTCACCACTAATATTCAACATAGTTTTGGAAACTTTAGCCACAGCAATCAGAGAAGAAAAAGAAATAAAAGGAATGCAAATCGGAAAAGAAGAAGTAAAGCTGCCACTGTTTGCAGATGACATGATACTATACATAGAGAATCCTAAAGATGCTACCAGAAAACTACTAGAGCTAATCACTGAATTTGGTAAAGTAGCAGACTACAAAATTAATGCACAGAAATCTCTTGTATTCCTACACACTAATGATGAAAAATCAGAAAGCGAAAATAAGGAAACACTCCCATTTACTATTTAAACAAAAAGAATAAAATACCTAGGAATAAACTTACCTAAGGAGACAAAAGACCAGTATGCAGAAAACTATAAGACACTGATGAAAGAAATTAAAGATGATACAAACAGATGGAGAGGTATACCATGTTCTTGGATTGGAAGAATCAACATTGTGAAAATGACTATACTACCCAAAGCAATCTACAGATTCAATGCAATACCTATCAAACTGCCAATGGCATTTTTCACAGAACTAGAACAAAAAATTTCACAATTTGTGTTGAAAAACAAAAGACCCTGAATAGCCAAAGCAATCTTGAGAAAGAAAAACAGAGCTGGAGGATTCAGGCTCCGTGACTTCAGACTATACTACGAAGCTACAGTAATCAAGACAGTATTGTAGTGGCACAAAAACAGAAATATAGATCAATGGAGCAGGATAGAAAGCCCAGAGATAAACCCACGCACATATGGTCACCTTATTTTTGATAAAGGAGGCAAAAATATACAATGGAGAAAAGACAGCCTCTTCAATAAGTGGTGTCGGGAAAACTGGACACTTACATGTAAAAGAATGAAATTAGAACACTCCCTAACACCATACACAAAAATAAACTCAAAATGTATTAAAGACCTAAATGTAAGGCCAGACACTATAAAACTCTTAGAGGAAAACATAGGCAGAACACTCTATGACATAAATCACAGCAAGATCCTTTCTGACCCACCTCCTAAAGAAATAGAGATAAAAACAAAAATAAACAAATGGGACCTAATGAAACTTCAAAGTTTTTGCACAGCAAAGGAAAACATAAACAAGACGAAAAGACAACCCTCAGAATGGGAGAAAATATTTGCAAACAAATCAATGGACAAAGGATTAATCTCCAAAATATATAAACAGCTCATGCAGCTCAATATCAAAAAAACAAACAACCCAATCCAAAAATGGGCAGAAGACCTAAATAGACATTTCTCCAAAGAAGATATACAGACTGACAACAAACACATGAAAGGATGCTCAACATCACTAATCATCAGAGAAATGCAATCAAAACTATAATGAGGTATCACCTCACACCAGTCAGAATGGCCATCATCAAGAAATCTACAAACAATAAATGCTGGAGAGGGTGTGGAGAAAAGGGAACCCTCTTGCACTGTCGGTGGGAATGTAAACTGATACAGCCACTATGGAGAACAGTATGGAGGTTCCTTAGAAAACTAAAAACAGAACTACCATATGACCCAGCAATCCCACTACTGGGCATATACCCTGAGAAAACCATAATTCAAAAAGAGTCATGTTCCACAATGGTCATTGCAGCACTATTTACAATAGCCAGGATATGGAACCTAAGTGTCCATTGACAGATGAATGGATAAAGAAGATGTGACACATATATACAATGGAATATTACTCAGCCATAAAAGGAAATGAAATTGAGTTATTTGTAGTGAAGTGGATGGACCTAGAGTCTGTCCTACAGAGTGAAGTAAGTCAGAAAGAAAAAAACAAATACCGTATGCTAACACATATACATGGAATCTAAAACAAAAAAGTTGTAAAGTGCTTGGCATTAAAACTTTCTCCAGACGTAATAGAGTCATCCATAACTAATAAGATCACAAAGGAAAATTACATGTAGAAATTAAAAGAAAGTCTCTTAACAAAAGTATTGTAAAAGGATCTTTAAACAGTATCTAACATAGTACTTTTTGAACAGATATTCACAACATAAAGTTACACTGTTGTGATTTAAGAATAGAATTGAACTTAGAAATACAAACATTAAATGAAAACACTTCATTAACACAATTTTGAAAGAAAGAGGTAATAACTCAGTCAATTTACAAAAAGGTGGGGTGGAGTGAGGGTAATTTAGACGAGCTAATATAAGAAATTTTCACTTTCAAACAATATAAGAATCTCTAGCATGTAATAACACTTGCATCTTTAAGACAATGTTACCAAAAATGTAGGTGTTCATCTTGAAGGTATCACCAAAAGCTCTATATTTTCAAATCTGTTGGAATTACAGACACAAAAGACCACGTATTATATGATTCTCTTTATATGAAATGTCCAGAATTGGAATATCTACAGAGATAGAAAATAGATGAGTGGTTGCCAGGGGCTGGAGGAAGGAGGGAATGGGGAATGACTGCTAATGGGTACATGGTTATATTTTTGATAAAAATGGTCTAAAAGTAAACAGTGGTGATGATCGCACAACTTTGTGAATTCACTAAAACACCATTAAACTGTACACTTTCCAAGGGTGAACTTTATGGTGTGTGAATTATACTTCAATAAAACTATTATTAAAAGATTAAGTTTAAATTAAAAAGTAATCTGACAGAATTCATAATGTCAATTTATGCTACAACAGATATCATTCAGAGCCTTCCACCTGTTCCAATAGCTTCTTTTTTACCTTGGCAAGGCGGCTCATCTGATCTTCTGAGAGAGTACTGCTTGTTCTGCCAGGAGTTTTTGTGGGCTCTGATCCATCTGCTTCCACGTTAGGCCAGACTTTCAAGTCATGCATCCCTTGGCGAAACATGCTAGGCAAAAAGAGAATGTTCAGGACAGAATTAAATTAATGTAGTACATTATGGGAAATTTTAGATTCGTAAACAGAGAGAATTCTACCAAGGAAATACATGTCTCTCTTGCCAAGCTTTAAGCCTCCAGTGGGCTGTAAAGCAATTAACCAAGCAACTAAAATCCATGTAACACTGTTTTTCACGTGCCATTCTTTTCTCCTCCAAGCAGTTAGAACTATTACAGAGATTCTAAAGTTAAACTGGAAACAGAGAAGCATCAGTAATGGACCACATGCACTTCATCACTTCAGTGGAGATCTTAGAAACAGAAACCAAATTTCTACCCAGTGAAAGAATGTCACATTTACAATGACTGAAACCAAAATTAAAATAATTATATAACTTTCTACTTTAAGTGACAATTCAGCATAGTAGACAGCGGAGTTGAACTGCCGGGCTTTGGATCCCAGCTGTGCCATCTATTACCTACAAGACTTTGGGTAAGTTACTTAACTTCTCTGTGCCTCAGTTTCCTCATCTATAAAATGAGATTATAAAGAGTAACTGTATCTCACAGGGTTGTTAGAAAAATTAAATAAGCCAGTACAAGTAAAAAGTACTTAGAATAGCGTCTGCCACATAATAAGTATTTGATAAATGTTAGCTATTATTTTCCTTTTCACTGGGTACAGGCTTATTTTTCACCCATCTTCTTTTCCATAAGAAAGATGTCTAAAAGGGAATACAACAGTGGATTCAGTAAGAAAAAATACCCATGTCTACAAATCAGAAATTTAACATATCGTTGGAATTCAGCCTGAGCTGGATGATCCTGCTTTAAAGTAAAAGACTGCATGACCTCTGATTGTCATGCTTCTGCTTCTTTCAAAAAGCTATCATGGGGCTTCCATGGTGGCGCAGTGGTTGAGAATCTGCCTGCCAATGCATGGGACACATGTTTGAGCCCTGGTCTGGGAAGATCCCACATGCCGCGGAGCAACTAGGCCCGTGAGCCACAATTACTGAGCCTGCGCGTCTGGAGCCTGTGCTCAGCAACAAGAGAGGCCGCGATAGTGAGAGGCCCGCACACCGCGATGAAGAGTGGCCCCCGCTTGCCGCAACTGGAGAAAGCCCGCGTACAGAAACGAAGACCCAACACCACCAAAAATATAAATAAATAAATAAATAAATAAAAATAAATTAAAAAAAAAAAGCTACCATGAAGACCCACAGTAAAGGTTGAACAAACTCATAAAAGGAGCTCTAGACAAATATGTTTTTTAAATATGCTGTCAAGTTTCTGAGTTTTGTTTTTTTGAAGAGGGTTAGAGATAGTCTTCTGTTAGTGTGTTCTCTTTTTTTAAGTGTTGTTTAACAAGGCCTTTCAAACAATATAAAGTCTATTCAAACAGCATCCTCCCAAAGCTGAAAGGCCAAGCTGTCAACTGCAATGAGAATAAGACTAGAAGTGTGTGCAGGTGAGTAGACAAGTCCAAAGACTCCCATATTAAATAATTTTTTAATTAGGTACACGATGGATATAGTGATGCATTTTTCCCATCTTTAAAACCACTGTACTTAACTGTAAAAGGTTCACATTAATTTTTAAACCATTATTATCATGATCTGACCAATGGAAAATTTCTTAGCAGATTTTCCTGAGGTAATAAAGAGAATTTTCACTGAATATTATGTAAGGTATGTAAGTAATGATGCCATAAACATTTAGATTGGAAACTATAAAGGACAGCTACAAGCTGATGAGCAGTATAAGATTAAGAACCAAATATGTTAAGGTCTCTAAGGCTGGCAATAAACAGGTAATATCCAGCAACTATATCTGCAAAAGCTTACTTTATAGGCCCAACACAAAATGTACTGACTGGTTGTGAAGAATCAATACACCCAATATTTATCTATCATGTTAAAGATCAAAAAAAAAGTGTTATTATTTAAAAAGTCTTTATAAAGTTCATTTTCTTTCCCTTTCAACTGAGAGACATTCAACATCAAGCAGACCTTAGTCTCTAAGAAACTGGGTACAGTGAGGTCATAATACCACTTTCAATGAATATCCCTAAATGTACCTTCAGAAACAGCAGAAAGCTTCCCTTCCTTCTCTCCACTTCCTTACCCCCAAGTGAATAGTTTGGCTGAACTTAACTAAATCAAAAATAAGTACAGTTGGCAGGAAGTCAGTTTACTAAATGATTTAGGTGCCTTGGGATGGATCTGGAGAAGAGATTTAAGGATAGGGGACATGGAAGGTAGGGGTGATGCCAAGTGATTCAAATGATCAAGTGAACATATTACTTTCTCTTGACACTAATGGAACCTTTACAGAGAGTTACACAGCCTCCAGGCGGCAAGCAAGAAGATGCTCAGAGCATCAAGTCCATTTGGGAAATTAAGCCAAACAGGCAAGAAAGAAGAAAACAGTACAGCAGGATCTCCCTCAGACACAAGCAGAGGCCCCAGTAACAGCAGCTGTAGATGCTCCAGCTCCCAGTGCCAAGCCATTACAGCAACAACTGGCCTGACTTCAGAATTCACATTTGGAAAAAACATCTGCAAGAGAAGTATACAGCTTGCGTATGATTCTTTGCCAATTCAACCTAATGATCAATCAATTCTTTAGCTACTTAGGAATCTCACAAGCTAGACTTTCAAAATGAGGACAGTTAGTTACTCCAGCCGTATCCTAACAGATCTGTCTTTCGATTAACTACACTATTCTCCAAGAAGCACTGCTTCACACTGACTCAAGTATACAAAACAGGTATTAGCAAACAGCAAGAGTTGGTAGTCACAGGACTCCCGATACTATTACACAGCTATTAGACACTTTGAGGACCACTTTTAAAAAGCTAGTAAGTCCATACCAGGACTATTTAAGGAACAAGGTGGGGTACAACTGGTGTTATTTCATTGCCTAAGAAACATTTAAGGAAATGAAGGTCTAAAGCAGCATTTCCCTAAGTCATGAGAACTGTGGTGGCACATGACATGATTTTTAATGGTAGGTGGAAAAAAATTTGCACAGGCTTCCTGCTGAGATCACACAGAAGACTCATGCTACTTTCTCACCATGAATGTCAGCAACACCATGCAGAGAAGCAGCTGTGACCCAGCAGTACAAGTGGATGTCTGCACTCTGCTATAGCACCTGGAACATCCTGAATATCATATTCTTCCACAATCCAAAGGTGCACAGGAAGTCCAGTATCCTGCGAGGGAATGCCTCGGCTTGTCTCCACTGCACCCCAGTTAGCCTTCAAGGGAAGGCCCCAGGACACAGAGAGAAAAAGGAGTTATTTTAATTTCATAGGGCTTCTCAGATTTCCTTTTTCTGAGGTGCAGGTCACTATAAGCATCAGCCTAGAGGGAATAGTAGGTGATCTAACATGAGTCATTATACACACACATCCACACAATGATTACTACTGATTTCATGTACTTTATAAAAACTTGCCAAAGGCCAAGTAAAACAGTGTCACAAATGTCAATCTGAGAATTGATTTGGCTGTAGGCAGGTCATTTCACTGTACTTCTGTGGAAATTTCTATTGTCTCACACCTATAGTCTAGTCAGATTGTCTCCTGAAACTACATCCTAGGGTCAATGAAAATGTATCGATATATGAGTGTTAAAAGAGGTGTTTCCATGAGGGAAACTCCTGCTGTTATTTCAGAAGGTAAACCACTAATGAAGAGGCCAGGAGTAAAAACCAAGAGGTCTATCTGGCTGTTTCTCAAGAAGATTTAACCACTAAGACTACAGTAAGAGTAATAAACTGTTCTGCATTTTTTTCTATATGGCAAGCAAATTCCACCCTGGTAGAGAAAGTAAAAAGGTACAAACACTCCAGAAAAGAAACATACTGATTTTGTAATATGTCCATTCTACTATAACATGCCATTTTATCAGAAACCATATTTAAAACTGGAGGCCATGATGTCTCAGACTATGTCTAAATTATTGTTCCTGCATGGATTTCAATAATAAATATTTCTTTAATTGGTACATTAAAGTAAAATACCTACACATTACTAAGCAATCAAGCTATTCTAAATGAAATTATATCTACATTTTATTCATGAGTTGAAGCTTTTCTGAGACATCCTACCCTGAACAGAAAAATTCAATATTGTAAGGATATCAATTCTCTCTGTAATTCACATATATAATTCAATACAGTTTCCCAACAAAATAACAATGAGCTTTTTATTTTTAACTGAGGAAATAATATTAATATTTATCTGATAAAATATAGAGACTATCCAGAGAAATTCTGAAAGGACTACGAATGAGGAAGATTATCCATCTCTAATATTAAAACATTTTATAATTAATAGTATTCAAAACTAACAAGAATAGTTCAGAAATAATGACAGCTAATATTTACTGAGCACTTATTAAGCTCATTACATGTCTTTAGTAATTTATCATCATAAACTACTCTGTGAGGTAAATACTAATATCTCATTTTACAGATAAGGAAACTGAGGCATAAAGAGATTAAATAACTTGCCCAAGGGTACACAGATAATAAGCAAAAGAGTCAGGTTTTAAACCCAGACAATCTAGTTCTACCTGCCTTGCTAACCACCACTGGTTTATAAAAAACTGATAAATTCAACATCATAATTTAAGATTCATGAGCTGCAAGTAAATAAGCAACAAACAAATATATGATAATTCAAAAGAAAATGTCAAACAGGAGAAACAATATGTGTAACATGTAACACACAAAGGGTTAATTTCACTAATCTACAAAGACCCCTTACACATTAATAAGAAAAATGACAACTCAAAAAAAAAGGCAAAGAATTTTATGGTATGTGAATTATACCTCAATTTTAAAAAATGGGCAAAGGATATGAAAAAGCAATTCACAGAAACATAAACACAAATGTAAAGGGAAATACCACAATACGATCATCTTCACTCATATTTAACGATGTGAAAATTAATTTAGGAGATAACATTTTTCAATTTTAAAATGGGCAAAAATTAAGAAGTTTGATAATACCTAGATTATGGTCTCTACCATTTGATACCTAAAGGAACTAGGACTTCTTTCAGAGAGTCCAGGTCTGGGGCAGGAAATTTCCCAATGAGCCTGGAATAGCTTGTCTCCAGAAAATAAAGAAGCTACCAATGACTACTGCTGTACTATACTGTCAAAAGAACATGGGATCAACTTGAAGGGGCTCCTACTGACCAAAAATTGGAATTTTTGAGAATTATAAAGAATAAAAAGAACAATGGATTGAAACATTTCAAAACTGTTTAAAAGTTCATGATAAAACTAAAGAACAAAAAAACCAAAAAACAATCAATCGTCACTTTCAAGGTTACCAAGGCACCAACCAATTCATTCTTAAAATTGTTAAAAGAGAAAAAAATTAAACATTCATCTGCCTTTCCTATATGAACTGTATACCAAGGTAACTCAATATATGTTGAAACACCATGTTTTTTAGAGAAAAATTCCTATTAATAAACATAGAAAGAATATAATGTCAACAATTTTCTTAAGATGAAGAGTGATCTCTCTGTTCAGGAGAAAAGGGATAGAGAAAAAACACCCTAAAGGACTATCATGTTTTTGTTTTTGTTTTTTTTTACAATAAACTTCTATTATCTATAAATTTTTAAAAACAAAATTAACTTTCCTATTATAATCATTACCATTACAGCAAATTAGTGCTTTAGTACTTTTTAAACCCTGTTTGTCCTTTTTGTCACTATTATGACAAAGCAGAAAAACCCTATAACAAAGCAGTTACAGGATATGACAAATAGCCTTTTTTTCCTAAAAATAAGGTTCCAGTTTCCAATGACTATTTCCTAATAGAAATCTCATTACCAATCATTAACAGTAGAGAAATACAAACTGTTTTTTAATTAATCTATCTGCATCTCCTGAAGGAAATATGTGTCAACTTCAGTCTCAAGTACTATGGAATCATATGTATCCAACAGGTTTCACTTCCTAGCACAGAGAACCAGACTGGGCATAAACTATTAAGGTCAAGAAAGAAAAGGGCCAGAAAGCAACAACATTTCCATAGGAAAAGAAAACGCTTACCCGTATTTTCCAAACAGCGAAACTGTTGTTCCTCCCACAGGCACTGCCTTTCCTGGTCCATACACATCCCATATAGTCAGGGCCACTTGCGCATTCCTGGGCAGGTCGGGGTATTTCACAGGCAGTTTTAGCCATTCATTCCAGCTATGGAAATAAAGTCAACAAAAACATAAAGCTAAGGAAAGAAAGTCAACATAAACATATGTGTATAACTTTCTTTTAAATTAACAAACCATACAAGAAGGTTTGTCCAGAGAAAATGTCAAAAGATTAAGTTAGTAGTACAAAAAATAACGTGGCACTTACCTCAATTTTGCTCTAGGTAACTTCTATTTTAAATACAGGCATATATGTATTTTATTTCACTTCACTTTATTGGGCTTTGCAGATATTGCATTTTTTACAAATTGAGGTTTATGGCAACTCTGCATCTAACAAGTCTATGGGTACCATTTTTCCAACAGCTTTTGCTCATTTCATGTCTCTCTATCACATTTTGATAATTCTTTCAATATTTCAAACTTTTTCATTATTAATATATTTTTTTATGGTGATCTGTTGTAAGTGATCTTTGATGTTACTACTATGACTCGCTGAAGGCTCAGATGATAGGATTTTTTAGCAATAAAGTAATTTTTTTTTTTTTTTTAAAGAAATTCACGTTCTTTTATTTATTTATTTATTTATGACTGTGTTGGGTCTTCGTTTCTGTGCGAGGGCTTTCTCTAGTTGCGGCAAGTGGGGACCACTCTTCATCGCGGTGCGCGGGCCTCTCACCATCGCGGCCTCTCTTGTTGCGGAGCACAGGCTCCAGACGCGCAGGCTCAGTAATTGTGGCTCACGGGCCCAGTTGCTCCGCGGCATGCGGGATCCTCCCAGACCAGGGCTCGAACCCGTGTCCCCTGCATTGGCAGGCAGATTCTCAACCACTGCGCCACCAGGGAAGCCTCGTAAAGTAATTTTTAATTAAGGTATGAACACTGTTTTTAGACACAATGCAATTGCACACCTAACAGACTACAGTATAAAGATAACTTTCATATGCATTGGAAAACCAAAAAAATCGCTTTATTGCAATACTCGCTTTATTGTGGTGATCTATACCTGAACCTGCAATATCTCCAAGGTATGCCTATAGAACACATGAAAAAAAATATTTTGAAAAACAAAGCTCATGAAAAATAACACTGGTAAATTCTTTAATCAAGAAACTCAGACATCAAGGATTTACTGTATAGCACAGGGAACTATAGTCAATATCTTGTAATAAAATATAATGGAAAAGAATAAGAAAAAAGATATATACATATATATGTATAACAGAATCTCTTTGCTATATACCTGAAACCAACATAATATTGTAAATCAACTACACTTCAATGAAGAAAAGAAAAGAGAAACAGACAATATCACTAAGACACAAGGAATATAACAATGGCTAATAAAAATCTGGGAAGACACATAAACCTATTAGAACCAAAGTTGTTTTAGAACTAAACTGTGATTTTTTTTCTGTAAGCATTCTCCAGAACAGTTTTTTATTAAAAAAAGAAAGAAATCAGAATTACTCATATTATACTCAAAATGCTGCTAGGTATAATATGGTCCTATAATATACATCAGTATCTCAATAAAGCAGAAAAAAACCAAAATTTTAAAGAGCTCAAAGGAGACCATCCACTAACTTTGTAACATGAAGAAGTTACTAGACTGCTCTGGACAGGTATGAGACAACTTTTTACATGAGATTTTTCTTCCACTCAAGTTATTTCATTAATACCAATAATGCTTAGCTATTGTTTTTTTTAATGCTTTCAAAGCATATTTTTACATATGATTTCACTAAGGAATGTTTGTTCTTACTAACAGTAATGACAGCACAGCTCTCCCATTTTTTTTACTGTCTATTCACCTCTGCAAATTTTCTTCTGCATTCAAACTTAACACTGGATTTATCTGATCATTTCAACTTCCTTAAACAACAGATGGCTTTTAAGATCCCAAAAGAAAACTATGCAAACAACACACAAAGTAATACCCAGCAGACACAAAGAATTGCTTCTCTCTGTTTACTCAAAATTATTCTCAAAGGGCATATCCCAGTCTAGGTCAAATACACCTGCATCAGTAAGAAACTAAACAGAATTTTCACGAACTTATTAAAGAACAAAACATTTACATCCACCGTATAAATTCAAGGACCTACAGGAAAATTAGAGATGGCTATCAATTTAAAGGAGACTCTAAACGTCATTAAATCCTTTTCTTCTATGAAGTTCTTAAAGAAATAAAATACATGCTTTAAAAAACCTTTCTCCCCTAAAGATAAGCTTAAGAAACTAAATGAATTTACTTAATTACTTTCACATGGTGGGCCAGAATGACAAGGTAAATACTAAGCAGTGTAACCTTATGCCAATGAACAAACCACAGAGATTAGTTAACACAGGCTAAAGTTAAAGAGAAAAGTCAGTAACAATATCCAAAATGAGCTGTGAAAATACTCACCCTTATATTCTGTCCTTTGACTAGGAGACAATACATAACAGCAAGCAATCATTTGCCTCAAACCTTTTGCCATCCAACACCTGACCCCCACACCTCTTTAAATTAAAGCAAAAACACTTTACCGTTTTACATACTGGGCTTCTGCAGAAGATTTCTTTTGAAGAAAATGAATCTGCAGCTAAAAAATAGTTTGAAAACTACTCAAGATATTCTAGAAATTATGCGAAGATCTGGTCAGACATCAAAGAACTGTGTATTTTGAACACCATTTTGTTCTCTCCCTTCCCATGAATCATCCCTTCTTCATGCCCCAACTCTAATTAGGCTTAAACTCACCTGGCAACTTTCAAAATATTCCAGTATTCTAAAGCCTGATTCTGGATGGTATGACTTCCCACCATGTACCCCACACCCATACACCAGTGTACTAATTCTCTAGTCTGATTAATGCACTCTTAAATCCTAACTTTCTAATTTTAAAATTATATTAGATAGTCTATGTCTAAAGCCATTTCAAATCCTCCACGTGACAAGACAAAATATAAATTAAAATAAAATTTAAACCACTTGCCTGCAGAATAATATTCATATATATAACTTAAAATGTTTCAGTATTTCACACCTAAAGATGATAATTTTACCCTAAGTGTAACTAAAGAAAGTACAGGTTTCCTCCCCATGGCTCTCTTATTATAGGACAGGATAGAATAGAATATGGTAGAAGAGATTCGGATGAATTTTGGATGAGCTTCTCATTATTTGAACTCTCACAACTCACTATCAGAAACTCAGAAATCAGATTTAGACAACTTGGAATCTCATACTACCCCAAAATACTTTCTGAAATGCAAAAATTAAGATAGCAAGAGATCCTTTTGTGGATAATTTATGTTCCCCACAGTCTACAGAATCTTCTTTTAAGTCAGTGCTTATAGAAAATAAGGGCTGTATAAAGTTTGCCCTTATTTATTTTAGAAGTGCTATTTTTGTTTTGATGAATTGGTAAAAAATTCAACTCTTAAATACTAAAGGGCAGGATGTACAAAATCTGCAAATGTTTCCCTTAAGCCCAAAGAGTATATTTAAAAGAACATAGGGACTTCCCTGGTGGCGCAGTGATTAAGAATCCACCTGCTAATGCAGGGGACATGGGTTCAAGCACTGGTCCGGGGAGATCCCACATGCCGTGGAGCAACTAAGCCTGTGCACCACAACTACTGAGCCTGCGCTCTAGAGCCCGCGAGCCACAACTACGGAAGCCCGCATGCCTAGAGCCCGTGCTCCGCAATAAGAGAAGCCACCGCAATGAGAAGCCCGTGCACCACAACGAAGAGTAGCCCTGCTCACCACAACTAGAGAAAGCCCGCACACAGCAATGAAGACCCAACGCAGCCAAAAATAAGTAAGTTAATTAATTAAAAAAATAAAAGATAAAAACCTATCCTCATATATTTACCCAACGTAAGGTATTTTCTCAATCTACCTTCTACACAGCTGTTTTAAACCTTTTAATTAAAAAAAAAGCCATTCTAATTATTTTAGAGTACTTACTTTGTTAGTTTCACAATTTAAAAAAATATAAACTAAACACCTCAAACCTTGAGAGAGCAAATATGAAAGTTTTTATATCCTTGAAAATACATAATACATAAACAATGCAGAGAGGAGCTGGTAAATGGGAGGAAGAGGAGAAAGATGTTAATCTCCCTATAACTGGGAATTTGCTTTTGCTCTAATCTCTTTTATTGCCAAGGCATGGAACAAAACGACCATACAATTTCCCCCAAGAAAAGTGGAATTCTCCATAAATGTTGACTTCCTAGACCTAAATTTGAGGTTCTAAGTCTTTTGGGGGATCACAAGCCACCTCAAAAAGTCTAATAAAAGCTTTGAGTTCTGTCCCTGTAAAAAATTCTGCATACAATTTCAGGGTTTTGTAGATTTCCTGATTCCAGTTTAAGAACCTCTGATACAATTATAGGAGTTTTGGTGGGTTGTTTTAGGTGTAATGATGATACTGTAGCTATGTTACAGACATAAAGAAATATTTAAGTTAAGATGATATAATATTCGGAATTTGTTTCAAAATAACATTGGGTATAGCTGAAACAAGATTGGCCTGAGTTAGTAATTACTGAAGCTAAGTGAGGGAGCCCTGGAAGTTCATTATATTATTCTCTCTACTTTTACAGGTTTGAAATTTTCCAGAATAATAAGTACAAATACATACATATACTTGTGTGTGTGTATATCTAGCCACAAAAAGACTACTAAAGAAATTACACCATTAAAACAGTTGGTTTCAGTGTAGCCAGATCATCAGAGCTTAGGCTTCTGATCTCTCCACAAAACCTTTCCCAGTCTGCTGGGCCACACTTGGTAAACAAAGGGTTGTATCCTCAACAGCACAGCCTGGGAGTCCATGTGGCCACATCCTGTCCTCCATGAATACTGTGGGCATAAACTCCTTCACTGAGAGGCACACAACCTGTGTATCCTGTACCAAGCCTACCAGAGTACTGAATAATACTCACGAATCAAACATTAAAACTGCACCACACAATCTATCAAATAAGAAGTGTCAAGAGATTATATTAAGGACCTACAATACTATCCTGGAAAAACGGGAACTTCATGTTCATTACATTTACCTCGAATTCCAACAATGGCTTGCTAATGCAGCATGCTTAATAAACAAAGAACTTAAAAAAAAAAAAGTTAGTTTCATATTTAACATAAACATCTGATCCAAACAGATGACAACATATCTCTCTCTAAAGATCTGAGTTCCAAACATCAGCTTAGACAATATCTCAGACTATCCAAAAGTGTTTCTGTGTTCAAGGGCATAGAATGGGAGCAAATTTAGAGACGTGTTTTTGGTTTGGGTCATTTTGTGAATCAGTCAAGTTCTCATAAAAATATGTCAATATACTCAATACAAACATAAATTCACTTCCACCTCAATTAGGTAAATAAATTCACTTTCACCTCACTTCAACCTACTTTATCTGAGTAGGTTCCTACTTTAAACTATTTGATCACTGCTTATAGGTATTAAATAAAGAATTTTAATTCCTCTGTAATCCCAAATAATACTTTCAACATCTATAAAGAAATGGGAGAATAGTCTGGAACCCACCATATTCAAGAAAACAACTTACTTCCATCTCGTACTAAATGCCTTGTAGGAGGTTCTCACTGGCAAGGCAAGAGGCTTCCCTTCTGCGAAAACTTGGCAAGTAACATAGAGGTCAGAACATGTTTCTTGGTACAGTCCTGAAAACTTCAACATTGGGTCTTCTAGAACAGCTTTATAACTCTTTTGTTCTCTCTTCCCTTCCAAACTTCCTCTGAAAGCATAAAAGCAATGTTTAGACACACATTTTTAAAAGACAAACACAACAAATACTAAGAGTTTATGTTTATGTCACAGTAACCTTATGCTACCTGAACATTTTCCTATAGATGAAATTAAAGTCACTTTTTCATTTACTAAAGGTCTCTTAAAATACTAACATGCCTAAGATAATTCCTAACTTCATCAACATATTTCTCTATTTTAGGTTTCTTAATTTTAAACCCTGTCATCAACTCTTGTGTCTACCTTCTAGATGTCACCAGCTTTCCAAGCATTAGTTTCATTTTATTAATTTCAAGTTGACCACTTATTCCTGTAGTCTTTCAACAACATTTACTGTACTAAGCATAGAGGTCCAGAAATGAAAGACAAGATAAACAATACAGTGTTACAGGAAAATATTAAGTCCTTGCTCTAGGGAGAAAACTTACTTTTAACTGCATATTTTTTGTATGCTTTTATTTATTTTTTACTATGTAGATGTATTATCTAATCAGTTCTTTAAATTAAGAAATACAGTGTTTTAAGTAGTAAAAGATATGCATAAATTATAAAAGAGGTAGGAACATTGCTTGGAAATCAAGATTACATCATATATTGTGCCAGGCATTTTATAGAGACTTTCTTACTTACTTTTCACCATATTACCATGTTATAAATCATGAAGCAGAGACTCAGAGATCAAGCTTATTATACAGGATCACAAAGTAAGTAACAGAGGTGAGAATAAAAACCAGGACAGAGGAAGCCAAAGCCAATGTTCTTCCCATTACAGAAAGATATATCAGAAAGTCTTAGGAGCACCTAACGTGGCTTGGAGGTAGGGACTCGTAACCCAGATAGATGCCTGAAATGAGCCTGAACAATATATGAAAGATGAGAGCCAGAGGCAGAGAGTCATCCCAGAATAAAAGAACAGCATATACAACTGCAAAAAGGCAAGATGGTGTGTCTGACGAACTACAGGTTGGTATAGCTAAAGCATAAAGCTCATGTGGAGAAGCTAGAGATGAGAATGAAGTGTAGGGGGGCAATGAAGCCAAGTAGCCACCAAATTCAGTACAGTGCCTCACGCAAAATGAAAATCCAAAAACCTGTTAACTGAACAATTTGAATTGAGAGAAATATAATCAGATTTGTGTTTATGATACCTTGGCAGGAGTATAAGAAAGTAATAGAGAGGTGGGACTGAAAGCAAGATCAGTTGGAAGACTTTCAATCAAAATTAAAAGGAAAAGGGTAGACTAAGCCTAGGGCAATGGGGTTTAAAGGGGGCATGGATCGAAGATACTGAGCAGGTAGATTCAAGACAACTTGTAAAGGATTAAACAGAGAAGGTGAGAGGGGGTGTCTGCATGAATCCGTATGACTCCTTTTCTGTCTTAACCAAAATCAGTGAATGATGCTAACAATCACCAAAATAGGGTGAGAGAAGATAAGAGTTAGAGGGCACGCTAATGATGTGCTCCATTTTGGACAAGTTGCTTTTAAAGTGCTTTGGGACATCCAAAGTGACCATGTCTTGTGGGCAGTTTGATATTCAACTATGGCACTAAGAAAAGAGACATCAAAGTGCAAGTTTTATTAAAACCACAGAAACAGATGAAAAGGCCTGGGGAAAATAAACAGAATTTTAAAATTTACTATTCTCTGACTATATGATTCTAAACTGATACTTCCTGCCCTCCCCAAAACTAGTCTCAGACGCTAAAAGGTGGTTTGTACTGAATTTTGCCAAACTTCTGATTTATGCTTTATCTTTTCCTCAAAATACTCAATGTGTGTCTGTTAATAATGGACCAGTTTTTAAAAAATTTTTCTTCTTTCCTTTTCATGTTCAAAAGTTTCAAAAAAAAACAAAAAACACATTCATATGTCCAAGAAATACTGAGAGGAATAAGACTGAAGGAAAGTCCTTTACCAGATGATGGCAATACAGGTCCTGTATAAACATCTACTGGTGTATGCTGTAAAAATTACTTTAAATGGGTGTGTAAAGTATTATACAAAGGTACAGTTTGGCATATTATTCTTACCACCACCACAAAATGAACAGTAAAGGACTTGTCAGAGTCTGAAGTAAGTAACTTCTGGAAACAATCATTCAAAGGAGCATCTAATGCTCAGAAAATGTATTTACTACAGGTATCTAGTCCTATGCCTGAGTCACATTTGTTGAATACTGACTAAAACATACGATGAATGATGTTGGGATTAATAATCTGTGATAATTTATGATAGTTTTCACATATGAAAATACATCTGTGAGACTGCCAATGGACATAATTTCCAACTTGGTGCTACCTGTTCCCCATCTCAGTTCCATTATTCTCATCTCAAGATGTCATGCCCTGGACCTTTACTTCAACTGTGATACCCCAAGATTTTCCTGCAAGGCTCTCTTCTTATATATTCTGGTCCCTTTACACCTGGGGCCCTCCTCACCTTTGACTGACTCCCAACTTCCCTGGCTAAGCAATTCCAGACTGTCGTAAGATTCAACCTAATCCTCTATCACCTCTCGTGTTTTTAGTACTACATCCATGTGCTCATCTTATTCTCAGCTACCTTATCTGCCTGTATCTACCTCTTCATAATTTCTTCAGTCTCCATTCCACCTTCCAGCCCCGTTTTAAAGTAAGATCTTCCAATTATTCACGGCAGGACGACGATTTAACCAAGACTTGATTTCTTTATCTGTAAGATGAGACGGTTTCTTTATCTGTAAGATGAGACGGTAGTAATCCCACAAAAGGTTGCAGTGAACAGCAAAACGCTTTCTTCAAAATAAACCCTGTGGGACTTACGAACTTATTCCTACTGCTGTCCTTCTCACTGAGACCACGTCCTCAGTCCTCGCACACGGCCCCTCTCCAAACTCCCGTTCACCTCCGTTTCCCTGGCTTCAGCCTTCCGGGCCGTCCGCAGGCCGACCATCAAGCTAATAAGCATCTTCTCTCCCCAACCCATAGGCCCCTGCCTCTCCGCCCCTGAAACTCTGCAATCCCAGTCCCAGTCCCCAGATTCTCTTACATTTTAAGCTGCACGTTGATGTCCAGGTCACAACTGTAGATGTAGTGAAACTTCTCCGCTTCCCCCATGGCACCCCCGGGCAAGAGCAACACCTAACGCCGAAAACGGGGAGCTGGGAAGACTCCGGCACTGAACTTACAGAGCCGCACAACACAGGCTCTTCCGGTTCCGCCTCTCAGCCCTTGCTCCGCCAATCCCTGCCGGGAGTGCGTTCCCACGCGACGGAACTCCCCGCCCCTCCGAGCGTTCTTCTGCGCATGTGCAAAGGGAGCCCACCATCTTGCTTGAGTGTAAATAGAATTCCGGAAACGCAGCCTATTTGGTTACATTCCAGACTTCCTGTGTTCTTCCTGTGTTAGCGGTGGTTTGTTTCTTGTTTGTTTTTTGTTGTTTGTTGTTTTTTTAAAGAAAATAAACTGTCTTTTGAGCCTGAGCTATTTCTAAAATCAGTCCAAAAGGAAATGAAGTTCAAAAAGAATTGTCACAACTTTCACTGGCTACAGGTTGGTTAACCAGGGAACAATCACAGGAATTAAGAGTTTTACCAAGTTTAAATTTCAAGGTCCCTTCCAAAACGTGTAGATTTAATCATGTATTTTCTATCTCAAGCAAAGATTTCCTCTTTCCGTTATAAAGAGTGGAGGAAGGACTACACAGAGAACAAGGAAACCTGGGTTCCAGTTTCGTGCTACAAATATATAGGCTACTTTAATCAAAGTACATGGGTGCTTGTTTACACAGGGTGTATTCAGACCCAATGTACCTTTGAAGACCTAACCCTTGTTAGAACCTAGAAACATCCAGTAACAACTCTAGGACTCAGATTTCTGACCTCTAAACTCCTACAATGTTTATTTTTATATTTAATAGTATGTAAAATTGTAATCTGCATTTCCAACTAGATCCAAAACTCTTGGCAAGGATAGTGTGCCCCCTTGGTGCCTCATACATTGTTGAGTTTAATAATTCCTATTCATTATTATTGGTGATATTGAATAAAAGTCTCTGTTTTCTATGTGTTTATTTTTAGGTGCCACGTTGTAAAAGGGACATTGCTAGAGTATATATAAATTACTATAATTAGGGGAGAAGAAAAAGCTTTCAAGGAAAGATTGAAAGGAGTGTAGCTGTTTAACCTAGAAATCCAAAAACAATGGCTAATGCACAATGTTTTGTCCCAAGTAAATTTTCAAAAATATTTGTGGAAGCAACACTAGGGAAAAGCATGATAGTTATTCTCCTATTACTTACAGTTCCAACAAAAAGAGAGCCAACTTGATTTGTTCCTAAGTATAACTATTACCAATGGTTGGAACTTATAGGAAATGTAATTTCAGCAAACAAAGAAACTTGAACTTTCTAATCATCAGAGCTCCCAACAGTAAAACAGATAGTTACAAGTGCCATGTCTATGGGATAATTCCAGCTGTGGATGTCAGGTCTGATGTGAAACAGGTTTCTCAAACTTGAATAAAATATTGACAATTTGTAAAGAACTAAATTTTCTGATCCCAGTGCTGAGTTAAATTACTTTTATTGTAATGTTATTTAATGTATAAACCTGAGTAAACTTCATATAAGTACACACGTATATATTTCTTATAAATTATTTAAAAATCAAATTTACAAATTAAATATAAAAACTTCAAATTAACAAGCTTAATACAATACATAGCCTTTTTGCTGAAACTCTATTGCCTACAACATGAATATGGCATTGACTACTCTTACAGGACTGGTTCTTTGAAATTCAAGACATCTATACTGCTGTATACCACATGGCACTTCAATTTTCTTGCCTCATTTTCTATTCAAATTACTATGAACTCTTCATTAGTATAAGTACCATGATGGTATTTGGCCTTTACTTGGCCCCCAAAGCATTTTTTGTCTTAGGTCTATCTCTGTCCTTTTCTCATTAGCTCATAACAGTTAAAGTCCCAACACAGTCACAGACAGAATACAGATAAAGGTATAAAAATGAAATATCAATACTTAGTTCTAAGATATTCATACATAGGATCCAGGATAGACTTATATTAACTTTTTAAAGGTAATCACCAAGAAAAAAACAACATTAAGAATGTATTGGGGCTTCCCTGGTGGCGCAGTGGTTGAGAATTTGCCTGCCAATGCAGAGGACACGGGTTCGAGCCCTGGTCTGGGAAGATCCCACATGCCACGGAGCAACTGAGCCCGTGAGCCACAACTACTGAGCCTGCGCGACTGGAGCCTGTGCTCCGCAGCAAAAGAGGCCGCGACAGTGAGAGGCCCGTGCACCGCGATGAAGAGTAGCCCCCGCTCACCGCAACTAGAGAAAGCCCTCGCACAGAAACGAAGACCCAACACAGCCAAAAAAATAAATTAATTAATAAATTAAGAAAAAAAAGTTATTATGGGGGAATCTTAGAAGACTGGACTGTAACTGTCAAAGACATTAATGCAACAAGGAAAACTAATGTGCCAGTGAGGAGGATTGTGGCAGGTCGCAGAAGCATTTTAAAAGTCACAGAAACCAAAACTGGCAATGCCTTTCCTGGACCAACCATGGATCAGGAAGATGTGGTTAGCAGACCTGAGTATCAGACTCCAATTAGCAAGACCATGGGAAATGGAAGGCTTAGGCATCTTATTCTGAAAGGAAAGAAATGATATTTTCTTTCCCATGTAATCTTTCCCATGTGAACTCATAAATATAACAGACACTTATAATTATAGAACACAATTTGCATTGCAAGAACCCACAGCTCCACAGACCACTGACTGTCTGTAGGAAAATAACTTTTTGCATAGGTGTTTTCTTTGTGTGGTAGGCTACTTCGTTGACTATTTTGTCTCATATGTAATTCACCTTTGTAGTTGCAGTTTTTATTCTGTGTTTCCTTTGTCATCTTTTTTCAATTTCATGTTTAATTATTCAAAATACAAATTTTGATGTTGGTTGAGAAACTTGTTGATAATGGTCTGTTCCTTCTAGTTGCCCAGGATTCATGTCGTGATAACTAGGTTTGTTTTTGTCAGTTCTGCACCCAATTTATTCTCTTTAGCTTGTAATAAAAAATTGACTCACAGCTTAGAAAAGCAACCATCTATTATTGGCCTTCCATCAAGATAAACTGACTATGATATTGTGAGATTAAAATAATTTTGTAACTGCTTTTTCTCCAATTAAAAAAATTGCCTTTACAAGTTTTCTAGCAACTCCAGGGGTTTTAGAACCTAATCACATGATAGAACAGACAGCATTGTCAGGAAACTTGAAAAATCCTACATCATAAGCCAAGACTTATGGCCATTTGTCAAGTGACAGTATTGAAAAAATGGGCTTGAGAATGTCTCTTAGTGATCCTGGAGTAGGAACCCACAAAGCCTGAGTGGCTCCATTCAAAAAGGTAATTTCTGTCAGCTGCAAAAGGGAAAGGATCAAAAGAATGCATTTTCTGAAAAATAATAAAAGTATATTCTGTGTGTGAGCTCCTTCTACTCTGTAATAAAAGAAGCTCTTCTCTCAGTGTCACAAGTGAGAAAAAAATCCTGATAGTTGAATGAAATCACTGTCAAGAATCTCAGCTATAAAAGAGGAATCGGATCATATCTCTCCCAGAAAGCATGATCAGGTCCTACCCAAGGAACATGGTTGTGGGTTGAGCTCTTTGTGCCTCCTCACCCCTGTCGCTCAATAAGAGGAGTGATCTCTAGTACTCGGACCTTGGAAAGGAGAACTATAAAGCTTTGAGAAATATCTGGTGTTATTTATATTCTCTTGATTCAAGATTTTTAAAGATTTTTAAAACTCTAAGCCCCATAAACTCTGGGCTTTTACAAAATGTAGTAGACCCTGAGAGAGTCTCCATCTTCCTCCCCTACCCTTGCTAAAAAACTATTAGATTTGTGTATTGCAAGCCTGAGATCGCTGCTTCAGAGAAGCCTCTTCTGACCTCACCTTCCTCCCCAACACTAGTTTAAGTCACCTCACTTGAAAATCTATTCCTCCTGTATTATTCTTCCATAGTATTTTCAAGAGTTTCTATCATAATTATTTAGTCGATGCTGTCCCACTCGACTACAAGCTCTGCAAGGGAAGGATTTGTGTGAATTTTATTTACCACTGTATTCTACTTTAGTTCCTGTCACAGAGCAGATATTGAATAAGAAAAGTAGGAAAGAATCTAGCATTTGAAAAACGACTATCTGTCACCACGTTAGGCCAGTTCATATATTACTTTATTTAATTATTTCAACAAAATAGTGAAGTAGGTGCTGTTACCCTATTTTACAGAAAAGTAACTCTAATATAGGTTAGGTGATTTATGTATGATTTATAGCTAATAGATGGCAGAGCCAGATGTGTCTGACTTCAAAACACATGATATTTTTACCAAACTATGAAGGAATATTCCAGAATAATTCCTAAACTTAATTTCTGCAACAGAAAAAATATTAATGGCAGTCTCTATAGCATCCTTGGTGTTATTTAGCACTGCCATTGATCCTTCCGCCTCTCTATAGATTATACTCTCAGGTAAACATCTTGACTCGTTACAGATTAACTCCATGGAGGGAGGAGATTTTGGTCCACTCAGCATCTTTGCAGGTCATCCATTTATTTAACAAATTTTTACTGACTGCTTAAAATGTGCCAAGAACTACAGCAAGCATTGTATTGGACATTGGTCTCTCCAATCTCACTAGAGGATAGTGTACCTCATCTGCATGTGGTGCCAACCCTGGCATCCCTCTGTGTATGTTTCCTATGTCACATGCAACCTGTCCTCTAATATCATAGGTGACAAAGAGCTTTATTTCATTTGTTCTATAAATATTGTGGGATGATAATGACTTCAGACATTTCTGAGAACCCACTGTTGTTAGAAAACCCATTACAATGAGTGCAACCTCAGCCCACATTATGTTTGATCTGCAATTCTGGTCTGTGTTCATTCTTTCCTTGTGCTTCTACATGCTCCAAAGGACAGAGATGCTGCTGTTATTTTTGGCACTTCTTGTTGACTTGCTTGTTTGCATTTGTGTTTGTGCATGAATATTTAATCACAGAAAAGTTGTTGACCCAACATTCAGACTTGCTTCTCTGAGACAAAAGGAAGAGGAGCAATCAGAGCCCGAGTCCATAGACAGTAATTAGTGACACAAGTAATTCCTCAAGATCCCTGGAGTCATTCTAAGTCACTTTGCCACCTACCCAGATTCTATAAATGCACAGGGAAAGAGTGGCAGAGACCCTAAAAAGGAGGAAAGACTTCACTGTGTTGTAAGAATTTATCTTTTAGTGAAAAACAAAACAAAAATCTTATGTAAACACTAAAAGAATCCTTGGAATGAAAAAGAGGAAGGAAAAGAAAGAGAATTGCTTGCTTGAAAGTCAGCTTGGATTTGAGCTGTGCATTAGTGTGAGAGTTATGAAAGTTAATACTCTTTTCAGAGAGGAATGCTTAGGCTGGAGTTTGGATTTGATGAGGGAATAGGCAGAGAAAGACTAAATGAGAAAATGTGAGAACTAAAACACTTGGACTTTCATCTTCTCAGAGAAAATTAGTCTGCCTATAGGGCAAAGGTGAAACTTTGTCTCTCTTTCTGTCTTAAAGACTGTTGGAGGGGGCTTCCCTGGTGGTGCAGTGGTTGAGAATCCACCTGCCAATGCAGGGGACATGGGTTTGATCCCTGGTCTGGGAAGATCCCACATGCCACGGAGCAACTAAGCCCGTGGGCCACAACTACTAAGACTGCGCTCTAGAGTCTGTGAGCCACAACTACTGAGCCCACATGCCACAACTACTGAAGCCCATGCACCTAGAGCCCGTGCTCCACAATGAGAGAAGCCACCTCAATGAGAAGCCCGCTCACTGCAACGAAGAGTAGCCCCTGATCGCCACAACTAGAGAAAGCCTGCGTGCAGCAACGAAGACCCAATGCAGCCAAAAATAAATAAATAAATTTTAAAAAAGACTGTTGGAAGAGGTCAGGAGAGGACTTGACCACTGGTCAATCCTGGAGCTGGACCTGGGCGATCGGAGGCTCTTCGCCCCTCCCCCACCCTTGGAATGTGTGCTCTGCCCACTGTTCCCACAGTGAGAGCCAGGTTCAAGGATACAGCACTGAGAGAGCAATGTGTTGTTGAGACCACATTGGATGGTGTATGTGACTGAACCCCATCAAGGCCTCTCTATAAATTCTTAAGATGCTGGTGGGTAGACCAGATCCACTCCTGGGAGCACCACCTACCAAGAGCTGCCTCTTTCTTTGGTCTCTCCTTGCCCTCCGTGTACGGAGCCAGTTTCAGATTATACTCAGAAGCAAACCAACAGAGACAAAACAACACAGAAATGCTATTCTATACCAGGGCTTTTTACAGGCATTAAGAGGAAAGGGAGGCTTTCCAGGACTTCATGGACTATTTAAAATTGGAGCTAAGTTTTAGTTGTTTTTTGGAATTATTTTCTATTTGTCTCTCAATGTTTGTTTGAACATATCAATTCTGAATAATATCCTTTCTCTTATTCTATATTCAGATTTTGCCTTTATCTTCACCCAGTAGTAGAATTGATTCTTGTTGCTAATGGTAGTTATGATCTATAAAATCACAGTGCACAGAATTAGTGAATATTGAAACATTGCTCATAGTGAAATTAAAGGGTTATGTTCCTGCAAGCCTCTGATCACATTTTTATCAAACATAGAAATATATAATGTTGTTTTATCTATGTTTCTTTTAAAGACACCTTATTTAATATACATTGTTCATTTATTAACATTGAACTCATGGCCAAGAGCACTATAACTCATGCCCCAGTGAAACTTACCTAATACATGTATTTTCTCCATGAAGCATATCACATTCTTCTTGCATGTAGGAACACTAGACAGCACTTCAGCACTACACTTGAGGGCCATTTTAAACAGTGAAATCACTAATAAAAAGCACAGAAACCAAAAACAACAAACAAAAAAGCCACGACATGGCACTAAATAGCAAAAGGACACTTTACAGTTCGAGAGCTGAAACAAGAAGGCAGAGTGTTTCTTTGTTTGATCTCAACTGGAGGCATGTATGTTGGGCGACTCAAATTTTTCACTGCTCCATGCATGTCCATGAATGGCTGCAAGTATTGATTTTTGGAAATACAAATAAATGTTAGTGAGCCAGTGAATTTGCAAATACAGAATTTGTGAATAATGAGATTTGACTATATCTGTTCTCAGAAGAGAATGAAGAACTTCTCTAGACCAGTGTGCATATGATTCACCAAATGAAGATTCTGTTTCAGTAGGTTAGGGTGGTGGGGCCTGAGAGGTTTCATTTCTAATGATCGAGGCTAAGTCTGTCTTGAGCAGTACTAATCTGCACCATCCATTCCTGTTCATTTAGAAACACAGAAATTGAGTCCTGCAGAGATAAAGAAAATTGCCAAGGTCATACTGATAATTATAAAGTTGGAACTTGAGTACAGTGTTCCATAAGACTTTATAAAGGAGATGGACCTCTGATGCTAACAGGCACCAAATTAAATCTATGGTTGTGCTTCCTAGGAAGCTATGATCTGCTTTGGCTTCTCTCTGCTTCTCCCCTGCGCCATTCCTTTCCCATATCTCTCTGCATTTCTTAAAGGCCACCTCTGTGCTATGAGGATCTTCTTAAAAAGAGCAAAATTTTCTAATACAGTTTCTAATAAGTCAGGATAAGTGTCCATTCTATTTTTCTCTATCATGCATACATTTAATATATATTACAAGTTTGTCACGGCCCTGCTCAAAACTCTTAAAGCCTCATCACATCTGATGGAATAAAAATCAGGTCTCTTGCCAGGGACTGTTTTATCTACCAGATTCTTCCTTCAGCCTCCTTCTGGCATGTTGTTTTCTACTGCTTCTCAAGACGGACTCTCCGCTTAGGCTCCAGCCAACTGCAGTCTTCTTGCAACCTGTATTTCCCCACATATTTGTTGCTTATGCTGTCTTCTCCCTAAAAAGTCACCTCTTCCCTCTGTGAAATAATATTCATATTTTATGGCAAGACAAGGAAAAATTAAACATAAAAAAATTTCTCTGTCCTTTAGCCCCCCTTCTCCCTCTACCACGTGCTGTGTATCTGCATTGCCTAAACCTCTCCTATCAGCAGAAATACCTCCTTAACCATAAAGACTGACATTCTCCTAGCACAAAGAAGACAGCTCCTTAAAAGATAACCTTCCTTCTCTGATCTTGTAAGGAGTCACGATGACTCACCACTTTGTACTTGCAGATCTGGATTGTGTAAACTGTCAGTGATATGTCATTTAATGAACTCTGTTTCAAAACACTTATATAACTGTGCTTTCTAATGGGTGGAACTGTGACTTCTAACGGGTGGAACAGGTCTTGGAGCTTTCTGAGAGTCTGCTCCCAAGTTGTAAACTTCAATTTGCCTCAAATAAAATTTTCCACTTATTTCTTAGATCGACTGATTTTTTTGTTGACACATCATTGTCCCACTTACTTCAAGAAACAGCTTCATTCTATTTAGCCCTCCTTAATCTTCAGGCACAAATTTTCCAAACTCTTAGGTACCTTTGAAACCTCTACACTCATTGACATGCATATGCATGCACATTTGTTATCTTGTAGAAGTAAGCCAGAGCCTAAATTAACTTATCTTTGTATATTCCATAGCACAATAGCATGCAGATTTATTATTGCATCTATCATTCACCCATTCCTTCAGCAAATATTTACTGAGCATCTGCCATGGACCAGGGATAGCACTGGAGATAAAGTAGACATAGGTAGGTATTACCTCTGCTCTCTCCAAGGTACAGTCTCATAGGGAAGGCAGAAAACTGAACAAGTATAGTTAATCCTCATTATTCACAGAGTCTATACTTATGAATTTACCTACCCACTAAAATTTATCTGTACCCCCCAAATTAATACTCACAGCACTTTCGTGGTTGTTCACAAACATATGAAGAGTGGGAAAAATCTTAAGTCATCCAGAGTGCATGTTCCCATGTGAGGTCAAACAAAGCAATGCTCTGCCCTCAGCTCGCATACTGCAAAGTGTTCTTTTTGCAGTCTATTTAGTGTCACATTGTTTTTCATGTTTGTGTTTTGTACTGGTGACTTCACTGTTTAAAATGGCCCCCAAATATAGTGCTGAAGTGCTGTCATATGTTCCTAAGTGTAGATAGGTTGTGATGTGTCTCATGGAGAAAATACTTAAAGTTCCATTCAGGTATGAGTTACAGTGCTATTGGTCATGACTTCAATATTAGTGTATCAATAATATATATTAAATAAGGTGTCTTTAAACAGAAACACATATAAAACAAGATTATGTATTGATTGATGAAAATGTGACCAGAGGCTCATAGGAGCCTAACCCTGTATTTCCCCTAGGAACAATGGTTCATATTCACTAATTCATTGGTTGTGACTACTTTATAGAATATAAGTACCACAAATAACCAGAATTGACTCATTGTTTATGGTAAGTATGAAAGGCGATATAGTGCTTCTTTACATTTGTGGGAGGCCGATGGGACAAAGAAGACTTTGTAGAGGAAGAAAGGATGAAGCAGAGATCTGAAGGATGAGTAAATGTTGACCAGGTGACTGGGGAGAAACATAGATAGGAAGGAAGGAAGAGAAGTGTTCTGTGCAGAGGAAACAGCCTGGGTTTTCTCAAAAAAGGATGACTTGCAAAAAGCACAGAACAGAGTAGGAAGGGAATATATTAGTTTGCAAGGTTTGCTGTAACAAAGTATCATAAACTGGGTGCTATAAAAAACAGACATTTTTTTTGTCTTGTAGTTCTGGAAGCTAGAAGTCCAAGGTCAACTTGTTGGCAGGGTTGGCTCCTTCTGGGGTCTGTGGGGGAGAATCTGTTTCTCATCTCTCCCCTACTTCTGGTGGTTTGCTGGCAATCTTCTATGTCCCTCAGTTTAGGGAAGCATCACCCTGAACTCTGCCTTCATCTTCACACGATATTCTCCCTGTGTGTATGCCTGTGCCCAAAATTTCCTTTTTTTTAAAATAAGGACACCAGTTTTATTGAATTAGGACCCATCCTACTTTAGTGTGATCTCTTTGTAACTAATTATATCTGCAATGACCCTATTTCCAAATTTGAATTTACTGGGGGTTAGCACTTAAACATAAGAATTTGAGGGGACACAATTCAACCAATAACAACAAGCAAAGGCAATGAAAGAGGGTGAGAGGTAGGAAGAGCCAGGACCTGGTAAAGAACACTAAAAAGTTAAGGCTTCACTGTAAAGATAATGTAGCAAAAACTGTGCTTCAACAAAGAATTATGCATTTTCTCTGACATTCCTCCAGGTTAGACGATTCTAGTATTTCACAGTATTTGAGATAGTTTACCACTTTGTAGATTATAGGCAACTAATAGCAATGCAAAATAATTCCTACAGACAAATCCAAATTAATTTCCCTCCACCACCTTTGGAAAAACCAGTTTTGCCTTAATTTGCATATTCATTTCAATATTCTTGATCTAAAAATATCAGGAGTAATCTTTGAATTCTCTTTTGAACTGGTAAGGATGTCTTCCTGGTTCCCTCCTTAGTTAATGAGTAGAATAAAATTGTTAACGTGTCTATTTTTATATCTGTATGAGAGTCAACATTTTACCTCTTTCTGAAAATTACCTTTTACAGGAACATGAATCCCTCAGTGGATGATGCATTCAATAAATGAACAACTGCATGAATAAGTCAGGTTGCCTAGTAGGTAAACTCTCAAGAGGCAAGACAGTTTAGTTCTAGTTAATAACCCGATTGAGAATGACAGTGTTGAACTTTATCTTGAGCCCTGTATTCCTGGAAAACAGGGATGGTTAAGAAAACCTCTACTCTCTGTAACCCAGGGAAATGGCTTACTACAATACAAAGACCTACACTTCTCTCTGTGACTTAGATAAAACTTACTAATAAACAAATTTTTCTTTATGACAAGACCAGACACAGTCCATCTATACTTCTATTCTTTGTCTCATAAATGATTAACTGAACTGTTTATCTTCCCCGAATTAGCTAGACACAGAGAAAAATTATTTCCTATTCAGGTGACTGACTGAAAATCCCCCTGATTACAAAAGCAATCTGAACTGTAAGATCACCATACTTATAATTTTTCTACTTCTCCCAACAAAAGTCTAAGATGAAACCATCCTGATGAGAAACTCTGATCTTCAGATCTGCGATGTTCTCCCCATAGTAATAGTCTGAATAAAAGTAATTTCCTTCCCAGATTCCAAGTGCTTCCTAATAGCCCTGAAATTGGAATGAAATCTAGAATTTAATAGACAACTTGGAAGTTCAGTAAAATTATTGTTTCCTCTTCAACCTTAGT
Source organism: Balaenoptera borealis (assembly GCF_965194805.1). Classification (NCBI taxonomy): domain Eukaryota; kingdom Metazoa; phylum Chordata; class Mammalia; order Artiodactyla; family Balaenopteridae; genus Balaenoptera; species Balaenoptera borealis. The sequence continues at coordinate 34,345,448 of NC_138875.1, forward strand.
TCCCATGTCAACTCTATTTGGCTTCTCTCTTCCCATTCCATTCCATGGAGTCTCATCCATAGTTTTTGCATCTATCACATTTGGGACACTGTAAAAGGGCTGATTTCTCTCTGCATTACAATCCTCTGATAAAAATTTTAAAATTCTTATTGGATTTAAGTATTTATAATTAAATTAAATTGTATATATGTACAATGAAACGAATTCAAAATTATGTGAAGAAAGAGAAAGAAAAATTCTGAAGGCAAAATTATACAACATGCTATTTTGTCTTTAAAGGTACTTGTTGCAAGAAGTTATTTAGTAGAGACACAGATGTAGAGAACAAACGTATGGACACCAAGGGAAGAAAGTTGTGGGCAGTGCGGGGGGAGGATTGTGGGATGAATTGGGGGATTGGGATTAACATATATACACTAATATGTATAAAATAGGCAACTAATAAAAAAAAAGAGCACAAAAAAAGAAGTTATTTAGTATGAGATGAACATTTGATGATATGCATTTTAGTATTTGTGTTCCCAGCTGACTTTAGGATTCCTGAAAGTGTTTTCCAGTGCAATGCACAGAAGCTATGGATTCCCCTTTCTACAGAAGGCACCCCTTTAAAATGCAAGTTTTTCTTACACTGATTTAAATAGTTCTGCATTACTTAGAATCTTTCAATGATTTGTTGTTTTTTTTTCTCTTAGCATCACAAATCTCAGAGCAAAAGGAAAAAGACCTTACCCTTTTTTATTTCATTTGAACCAGATGATTTTCATGTTATATGGGTGAGGTAACCAGCATTATGAAATGGCATGATGTATTTACAGGTCAGTATTACTGTACAGAAAATATAAGCCTTATTTATTCAATACATGTGTGGAACACCTAGAATGTGTAATGTGCATTGTTATGCCTGTTGGTACTTTTTAAATATAGGGTGCTGCCGCGGAGCAACTGGGCCCGTGAGCCACAACTATTGAGCCTGAGCGTCTGGAGCCTCTGCTCCGCAACGAGAGAGGCCGCGATAGTGAGAGGCCCGCGCACCGCGATGAAGAGTGGCCCCCACTCGCCGCAACTGGAGAAAGCCCTCACACAGAAACGAAGACCCGACACAGCCAAAAATAAACATAATAAATAAAAAATTAAAAAAATATATATATAGGGTGCTGCTTTCTTTGCTATTGTTTCACAGTTTGCTTTTTCATCCCACATTGATCAGATGGACTATAACCTTTATTTTCTTATATTCACCAAAGGTCCCAGAACAGTGCCAGACAAATCTTGGCACTCAAAAAAAACAAACAAAATAAAGAAGTATTGATATTAAATTGATTATCTTTTGAGTATTTGTTTCTAGGTGAGTGACAGTAAGCATTTGCGAATTTCCATTTGTAATTAATACATTAATATTTTAAATACTGAGACAAATAGTAAACTAAGTAACGTCAGAACATCTCACTAGAAGCAACTTAGATAAAAGTTTCTTTAAAAGTGAACCAATAGGGCTTCCCTGGTGGCGCAGTGGTTGAGAATCTGCCTGCCAATGCAGGGGACACGGGTTCGAGCCCTGGTCTGGGAAGATCCCACATGCCGTGGAGCAACTAGGCCCGTGAGCCACAACTACTGAGCCTGCGCGACTGGAACCTGTGCTCCGCAACAAGAGAGGCCGCGATAGTAAGAGGCCTGCGCACCGCAATGAAGAGTGGCCCCCGCTTGCCACAACTAGAGAAAGCCCTCGCACAGAAACGAAGACCCAACACAGCCCAAAAATAAATAAATAAATAAAATTAAAAAAAAAAAAAAAAAGTGAACCAATAAGTTCAGTTTTGCTCACGTCCCCAGGGAATAGTGGTGATTAAAAGAAAAAAAAGCAAGACTCTTTATTTCTGTTTTGCCTTAGGTAAGAAGGGGTAGTAAGGCTCCATTCTGAAAGGTCAGTAGGTTGTTAAGTGAGTAAACAGAGATTTATAGAAAAGGGGGAGCAAGCAAAACATCAACACACACACTGCTGCTCTCTGCCTTGCCCAGTTTTACGCCTAAGGAGACTGACAGGACCCCTGATGTGATTTGAATCTTAGAGTGAATTCACCAACTCTCTTTTGTCTTCTTCCTTCCCTCTCTACAACCCCTCAATCAGAGATTATATCTGCAAGGAGGTAGTCTCCATCATTATGAAGCTGGGCTTCCTCCTGATGTAAATCTGTATTTTAACAAAGAGAGAAAAAGAGAAGGAGAGAGAGCTGCCTGGGGCAAGGTTATTCTCTGACCCCAGGCAATCGTCCTTCCCCACAGAGCAGTCCCAGGACCAAGCCCATGCTAAAACAAACACATCTGCCCCATCAGCTGCTATCTAGCCTCCTGTCTTTTGAAGAAGAGGCTTTCTCCCACGCCTGCCTAATGAGGGCTGCCTGCCACTCTCAGGCTGGCTTTTACAGCCCGAAGAGCCCTCTGCACACACACTGAGCTTTTCTCTCTACTTTGCACTTCAAGAACTTAGGAAGCTTCAGGGGAAATAAGGATTCAGTTTTTTTCCCCCTCTACTGTGATGAGCATTTACTTTCCCTACAGGATGCGTTGAAGCACCTTGAAAACTCACATCACGGCTTTTGGGACATGGGGGCACTCAGAGGCATAGGCATGTGGTCTGCTGATCCAGGGCTGGAGCACAAAGAGGACCTTAGAAGCACTGGTCATGAGCACACCCTCCTGGCAGCCCTTGCTTGGCTTACCCAGCCCAGCCCAGTAAATGAGAGTAGCTGAGGCTACAGAAAGGGAGAGAATATTGGTGAAGAACCCCAAATGGTTGTACTATCCTCAGCCTCAGTTTCTAATCCTCCCTCTGCCATTCCTAGCTCTTCTCATCAGGACTGCCAAGGCCCCCTACTAGCAGATTCAATCCTTCCCCAAAGTCTGAGATCATCTGGACCGAATAGGAAAGACAATTTTCCAGTCCTTAGCCCTGACTCTTTCCTTCCTCTTCACCCCTGCACCCACCCAAAAACACATACCTTCTCCAGTCTAGTGGGGAGGCTGACCTAGAAGCGTGGCTTCTTGCATTAATGACTCAGTATTCAGTTGGGCCAATCTTGGATGTTAGAGTCTGGATGGAGAGGAGTGCAGTGGATGGGAGCTCATGTGCTCAATAAATAAGAGCAGAACTTTGGCCCTTAGATGGACAAGTAGGGGAGTAGATGTGATAGACCCTCATGGCAGGAACTTGGAAAGAGCTAGGGGTTTATAACAGGGCCACATTATTTACTTTCCTGGGCCCTAAGCATATTAGCCCCTTCCTTCATAAAAAATACTAAAATGTATATTTTATAACTATGTTAATAAAAGATGAATATAATCCAACTTGGATTATATTCAGGTTTTCCTTCTGATTTTAAAAGAAATCAAAATATTTTCCTAGTTCTCTAAAAGCAGCACAGACTCTAGGTCCTGTGCTTCTGTGTGCAATGGATAAATCAGTATCTGTTTGAAGGGGGATGATGGAGAAATGGTTGGAGGCAGCAGTGGAATCAAGAGTATATCTGATCTACCTCCTGGCCCTGAAGTAGGTGGTGTGTAAGAGGAAGAAAGAAACAGCGGCTTTCATTTGAAAGGGAGAATGGGATCCTCAAGGACAAATATGTTACCCGTAGGTATAGAGGTGAAGGAATTTTTCAGAAATGAGGCTACAACCGTCTGATCACAGAAGATGATTCCAGAAAGCCCAGGGAAAGGATTCAGAGGAGAAGAGATGGAATTGAGTCAGATTAGGGGTAGTGTGGCCAAATGGAAATGAGAATTAGGGTGATAATGGATGACTTGGATTTCTGGTGGGAGGGGCAACTTGAATGTGAAGCACTATGTGCTTGGAGAAGTCCTGAGCTGTTTAGAAGTAGGTAGATGGTCCTCGGAAAACTTACTCTGGGAGTTCAGCTCACCGGGCTGCTAACTTTAACTGCACAGGGACTGTTCCCTCCTGCTGTGATAATCTGTAAAATGACTGAGAGGGTACAGACTGCATTCAAAGCACTTTTTTATGCTTTAATCTCATTTAATTCTCACAACAACCCATTTTACAGGGGAGAGATCAGAGAAATAAAGAGGTAGTTACTTGTCCAGGGGCCACTCTTCAATAATGACTCTGTCGTGTGTGTATATGTATATATACACATGTATACGTGTATGTATACATACAGGTATACCCTGCATTTCCAAAGTTTGCTTTAGGCCACTTTGTTTTACAAAAGACTTACATTAGTACTTCCTTTCAATAACCAAAAGAAATCTGAAGAGGATTTTTGCTTTTATGAAAAAAGGGGAAAAATGAAAATAGCTAGTGTTTAATGTTTGTTTTGCAGCGAGCTGTTATAGAGGCAGCTCCCACCCAGAGCAGCAAGAGGGGCACTGCCAAGCTCCTTTCTGGGAACAATACTCAGCATCTCAGCAACAAGACACCATATCTTTGAGCTGTGTTTGTGAGCATCTGTGCTTTATCTCGATTTATTTTGTGCATCTGTTAGCAAGATGTGTCCTAAGGTAATTGCTTCTTTTCTTTATACCATTTCAGTTTACAAAAGGTTTCATAGACATGCTCTACTTTTGGATAGCAGGGGAAACGTGTATATACATATATACATAAGTGTATATAATTACAGAAGTATAGATATACATACACAGAAGTGTGTTTAGATTGATATTATATATACATATATATATACATACGTATATAAATATATATCAGATGTTCCTGCTGTAGTTTCAAGTGTAATTTGAAAAGTGAAGTCCCCCTGAGTAGTAGATTATGGTTCATTAATGTATAGGATAGTGCTTTTATTCTCAGGCTGTATGCCCTTTATGCGTCTATGCTTCCCATAATGCAATTACCCTGGATTCTAGCTTCCTAGAAGGCAGGAAATATGTCTAAGGCAATCTCAGTATATATAAGTGCCGAATAGTGTTTTGATGATAGTGAAAAGATAGATTTTTCAGATTCCTAAATTAAAACTATCAGCTATCCATAGTCACAGTTAGTTATCACAATGGGGATAGAGGTAGAGAGCTTCCTTTATTCATTCAACGAATGTGTGAGGGTTTATTGCTTGTCAGGAGCTTAGCTCCTGGGGCTAGACTTGCCCCCACTAGTTGCTGACCCTGGACAAGTTATTTCATTTCTTTAAACCTCTGTTCATGACCTATGTTAAAATTACTTAGCACAATTCCTGGGAGTGAGTAGTTGTTCAATAGATAAGAATTATTATTACTGTTGAATGCTTACTACATGCCAAGTACTTTGCAAGTTCTTAGGGATTCAAGGATACTCTTAAGGAATTCATAATCAAGTGGTGAGACAGTGAAACAAAGAATTACCCTTACCCTCAACACACACACACACACACACACACAAGTCGTGCATGCTGTGATAGAGATATGCACAGTGGACTTTGAAACTATAGTGACAGTAACTAAATACCAAAAGGAACCAGAGAACTCATGGTGAGATGGAAGCATTTGGTTTAGTGTGTGTGTGTGTGTGTGTGTGTGTGTGTGTGCGTGTGTGTGGTAGGCAGGAGTCATAATTGTTCTGAGAACATCTTTTTTAACTGGAGCTGCTTAAGATCCCCTGCTCAGTTCCACACCAACTGGGAAGGCATAGCGGAATTAAACTGGTGTCTGACATTTATATTCTTTTCTGGATGAACAAAGCAGCATGGAGGAGGAAGCAACACCCCAGAAGCTTGATGCTTCTACTGTCCCTCCCTCTGTTCATGCTCTCCTCCATACTATCTTTTAAATCCACTCTCATTCTGTGAGAGTTTGGTCATCAAGTACCAAGGTGAAGGGTAGCACAAGGAAGTGTTTTTTATGTGGTTCCTTTTGTTTTTTCTTTTTTCTTCCTCCTCCTCCTTCTCCTTTTTAAAGTTTATTTTTGCTAAATGAACCCCAAACTTACTGTTTCTCAGAATCAACAGAGCCTTGCACTGCTGATAGTGTTTGGAGTTTTTCTCTCTCTGGGATTATAGGCCTTTTCACAATGCTGATGCACGGTTTTTAGCTATGTTAGTTCTGTAATGTTAGTTCTGAATGTTTTCATAATATTCCCTTGGTAGTTAGAAGCAGGGAAAGATTTATTTTAAAGGGAAAAAAAGAGATCATTATTTCAGCCCCAGAGTCACAAGTTAAGAAAGGAAGCTTGGAAAGTGTAAATGCAATATGCTCAGCTCAAACTCCTAACCACCTTGGGTTTTGCCCAGCTCCATTTATTTATCATTTCAATTACAGAAGAGATGTGTTGCTATAAAGAGCCATATTGTGTCTATTTTCTAAAGGAAGGAGAGGCATTTTAAGGCAATTTATTTATTTATTTTTAAATTTGTTAACATCTTTATTGGAGTATAATTGCTTTACAATGGTGTGTTAGTTTCTGCTTTATAACAAAGTGAATTAATTTTTAAACTCTTTTATGTGAATATTTCCTCTACCACTGAGCATTTTAGGAAATGAAGAACTTTACCTTATAACAAGTTTGTTTTCATCCTCAAGTCATCTGAACTCAAATAATGTGTTTTTCATCTTTTGTGATATTCCTTGTACCACTTTCTACTGAAGCTTAATTATTATGCTTTACAGTGATAAACAAATTCACTTCTTTTAAAAATCATATGATTCTTATAAGCCAAAGGCCTTTAGAAATTCCACTAACTTACATGCTACCTATGACTATTCTCAAATAACTTGTGTTCAACAATGTTTTTCCTACACGTAATTCAAGAAAAATTATTACATTTTTCTTATGATATCATGAAGACCTAAAACTGAAAAAAAAAATGTGTTCAAGTATATCTTTAAGATGTTGTTTACTATTTCAAATGCAATCCTCACACTGCAGTGGGAAAATCAGATATGTCAGGTAAGAGCCACTCATCTCTAATTCTACATTATTACAGAGACTATTGAAAGTATCAAAGTATCATGAGCTCTGTTAAAGCATCTAATCATAAAGATGTAAATATGTACTAGAAACACAAAGTTCTCACTTTCTATGTAAATGTGTACACTTTTATATGCTTTTACAGCATAATGCAAAGTTCAGAACTAGGATCTTGACTATTTTTCTACCTTTACTGAACAGACCAAAACACTGGCATTAACTTATGGGATGAAATTCCCCTTCAAAATGAAGATTGAAGGCAAGAAATCTATCCTAAGGAAATAATCACAATTATATAAAAATAAACATTTATTTAAAAATTATTCTTTGCAGCACAATTTGTAGTAGCAAAAAATCAGGAAACAATCTAAGTGTTCAACAAAAGGGGATTGTCCAAATAAATTCAGATTTATCTCTGAGATGGAAAATTCTGTTGCCTTTAAAATGAATTTTCCCAATAATTTTGGTCTCATAAGAAACGGTCAGGATACAGTGTTAGATGAAAAAAAGGAGGATTTAAATCTATATGTACTGTGTTAATCCAATTAATGCATCTAAGTAGACACATATTAAAAAAAAGATTAGAAAGGAATATTCTGAAATATTAAAAGCAGTAAGATTAAAGATACCTTTAATTTCTTCTTTAAACTTTTCTATACTTTTATGATTTCCATAGTAAGCATGTATTACCTTTCTAATAAAAATTAAAATGAACTTTTTAAAAGTTAAAGAAAAAAGATTTTAAAATCAGATTTGGAGACAAGCTCAGCATTTGATCAATAACTAAGTATTTATTCTTTTCCTTTTTTGAATTTTATTTTATTTTTTTTATACAGCAGGTTCTTATCAGTCATCCATTTTATACACATCAGTGTATACATGTCAATCCGTCTCCCAATTCATCACACCACCACCACCACCCACCACTGCTTTCCCCCCTTGGTGTCCATACGTTTGTTCTCTACATCTGTGTCTCAATTTCATCCCTGCAAACCAGTTCATCTGTACCATTTTTCTAGGTTCCACATATATGCATTAATATACAATATTTGCTTTTCTCTTTCTGACTTACTTCACTCTATATGACAGTCTCTAGATTCATCCACGTCTCTGCAAATGACCCAATTTCGTTCCTTTTTATGGCTATTCCATTGTATATATGTACCACATCTTCTTTATCCATTCACCTGTCAATGGGCATTTAGGTTGCTTCCATGACCTGGCTATTGTAAATAGTGCTACAATGAACATTGGGGTGCATATGTCTTTTTGAATTATGGTTTTCTCTGGGTATATGCCCAGTAGTGGAATTGTTGGGTCATATTGTAATTCTATTTTTAGTTTTTTAAGGAACCTCCATACTGTTCTCTATAGTGGCTGTATCAATTTACATTCCCACCAACAGTGCAAGAGGGTTCCCTTTTCTCCACACCATCTCCAGCATTTGTTGTTTAAAATATTAAAATATATACTTCACAATTAACTGGAGCATGTTTTTATGTTAATCTGTCTGGTTGTTTTAGTAAAATGTCTTTTTTTTGTGTTAGAGTGAAAATAAGAATGGTTATATTAAAATACATGAAAGTGGATGATAGTGGGATGAAACTTCTCTTCAGATATGTGGTAATAACTAAAATTTTAGAGCGTATGATATTCATGCATGCATGCATTCATTCATTCCTCTAAAATATTTTTGCTTAAGAAGGTTGTTGGTTGGGCTGGCTCCCACCTGTGAATCTGGAGAGTGTCTCAGTTGTCTGAATTAAAGTATCATACCTCACACTTTTGTTTCTGACCGAAATAAAGGTCAACTGAAAAACCCTGGACATAGCAAAACAAACAAGCATAAGGAGACTCTGAAAGGTGGAAAGAAATGGCCTAGGGACCTCGGGACTTGAGCAACCACAGGACAATTAGTTCCCTGGGTTTCCTTATTGCCTTCCATATATCCCTGGATTGGATTTGGCTAGCAGGAACTTACAACCTTGAAACCACAAACAGGTGGAGACAAAAAAAGCTGCAAGAAAAGCTTGTTTCTCCTAGCCAAAGAATCACGAAAAGAGTGGCCTCCACTGTGGTTTCAGCAGGGCTGAATGGGGAACTGATCTTCCTTGCCTCCCTCCCAGGGAAGTAAGCTTTCCAACAGGGCATTGGCAGCAGGATCCTTATGGACCTGAGCCTCCACTCCAAGCAGGCAGCAACAAGACTTAAAGAGATGGTGTGAGGTAGGTGGGTGTGGGGGATTTGGGGAGGTGGAAGTGGTGGTTCAGCATCACCATGCTTTACTCTTCCCCAGCCCAACCCATGTCAGTGGGGCTGAGTGGGGAGCTGAACATCCACACCCACCTGGCTGCAATGAGACTGAATGCAGCAGTGCAAAACAGGGCTAGTCTGTACTAGCCTCCCTTCTCCCTTCCTCCTCTCTTGCTCCCACATCCCTCTCCCTTCCATCTTCTGATCTGCAAGGCCTGGTGAGGAGTCAATCTCCACCATCACCTGGCATCTGACAAGGCAGAGTGACTTGATAGGAGGCAGGGCTAATTGGCACTCTACTTTCTCTCCTCTCCTCTCCCAGTGTCAGCAGGAGGCCCAGGGTTTATAGTCCCACTGGAGGCAATGCTGTGGTGCTAGTGTTATCTCTCTTTCCTGGGTCAGTATCAGCCTGGCAAAAGTGGGAGATGAGATTCCACTCCATACATCTGCAAAGAGGCAATAGGAATCAGGGTTCACTTTTGCAGGAGTGGTCTGGAGGGTGGGGAGATGGGAAGTGGTGCCTAGAGAAACAGGCACCTCTCACTACACCTTAGCAGGTGGATTACCTGTTAAAAAAAAAAAAAAGATTAAGTGGTATCCATAGTCTATAATATCCCAATATCCATGATGCATTTGAAAATAACTTGTTATACCAAGAAGCAGGAAATCATAACCTGAATGAGAAAAGACAACACTTGTCAATACCAAGATGAATGATATATTGAAATTATCTAAAAAAGATTTTGAAGCAGCCATTGTCAAATGCTTCAATAAATGATTATGAATTCTCTTGAGACAAATGAAAAAATAAAAAAATCTCGGTGAAGAAATAGAAGATATAGAAAAGAATCTAATGGAGATTAATAGAACTGGAAAATGCAGTAACTGAAATGAAAAACGTATTGATGAACTCAGTAGTAGAGTGGAGATGACAGAAAAGAAAATCAGTGAACTTGAAGATAGATCAGTAGAATTTACCTTATCTGAACAACAGAGAGAAAACAGGCTAAAAAAAATGAATAGAATCTCAGGAACCCGAGATAACATTTATATCATTAGAGTCCTCAAAAGAGAGGAGAGAATGCAACTAAAAACTTAATCAAAGAAATAGTTGAAATTTCCCCAAATATGGTGAAAGACATAAACCTACAGATTAAAGACCTGAGTGAATATCAAATACAGTAAATCTAAAGAATCACACACCCTCTAATTATAGGAATTAGCTGAAAAGGGTAAAAGCAGCTGGACTAGAAAGGAAGGGCACATCATATTGCTGAAGGATCCCTTTGGCCTTTTTACAAAAAATCACTTCCTAGGGCAGGTGGAAATCCACTTGGAACTTTATTAAGGTCTCAAGCTACTTGTTTGCCTGCTTTTTTTTTTTTTTTTTTTTGGCTGTGTTGGGTCTTCGTTTCTCTGCAAGGGCTTTCTCTAGTTGTGGCAAGTGGGGGCCACTCTTCATCGCGGTGCGCGGACCTTTCACTGTTGCGGCCTCTCTTATTGCAGGGCACAGGCTCCAGTCGCGCAGGCTCAGTAGTTGTGGCTCACGGGCCTAGTTGCTCCGTGGCATGTGGGATCCTCCCAGACAAGGGCTCGAACCCGTGTGTCCTGCATTGGCAGGAAGATTCACAACCACTGCGCCACCAGGGAAGCCCTTGCCTGCTTTTTAAATCTTTGTTTCCCTTCATTTCTTTCTTTTAGATGTTTGTTTTATAAGGAAACATTTTGTGTTTTGTTAGTCTAATAAATATTTATTGAACATCTAATATATTCTGTTCTAAACACTGTAAAATGTTCAGGTAACACAAAGGGGAAAAAGGCAAATTATCTTCCCTTGGGGTTTCAGGGTTCAGTGGGGGACACTAACATTGATATGACCATGTGATAAGAGATGTCAGTAGAAGTTGTGCCAGATGGAGTCATGGCTTACAGTACTGTAGATTTGGGAGAACATATGTTTATTTGAAAACATAAGTGCCAATCTATCATCAAGTGATGGCAGCAAAGAATACTTAGATCATGTGTGTCTTTATATTTGCTGATAAATAGTGACAGACACTACTACCTTGGAATAGGAAAATTATTCACATCGGTAAATAATTAAGGCTTGGTTTTATGAAAAGATCAACTTCCTATGGGTAGCTTTGCATAGGGCTGCTGGCATTCAGCAACTCCAGAACAGTTGCACCTAAGTTCAGATTCTGTTGTCCTCATTTAGACTATATCCCTATCATCCACAAAGCAGAGAACCACAGGAAGGGAATACAGCTACAGAGGGCAGGATCCATCTCTTGGAGTCCAGCCTTATGGTGGGACCAGTGCAACTCAGCCAATCACACTGGTCCACAGGATGACATGGGAAATGGGGAGACCATACATGTGCAACTCTCTGCATTTGGTGTCCAGCCTGAACTAAATGATGCTTTCTGGTGTTGCTCAAAACCCTGTTTGTTAAATATTTTTAAAAATCAATATCTTTATGAGGATACAAAGATTCAGACTGCCTAATTCCTTTGCTCAAGGACTCCAAACCAAGAGAGTTAGAATTATGATTTCAGAGCAAGTCTTATAACTATCAGGCTAGGGCCCTCTCTACCTTATCAAACTATCATTTCTTGCAAGATTGAATCAAAAGAGGATATAAATTCCAAATGAAAAAATATATATGAGAAAATGTATTATTCATAGCTTGAAAAGTTAAACATAAAACGCTTCTGACATAAATGTTTAAGGATAGGGGAAATTCTCATTATCAACCAGGTAGAAAGCATTAATGTTTCATTTACTAATGTTATGAGGTCTGTGTGTATTTATCTTTAAAATTTGAGGAACTGACTTGATTGGCTCCATTAAAAAATATGACTTTACCTGAATAATATATTGTCCACTCAGTATTCAACTCCTGGAATATCAAACAAGAAATAATCATGATTATTGATATCTATTAACTGAATTTTCCTTAATATTTACTTTTGTTTTGATATAAACAGTTAATTTTACTAAGATACATGTTCACATGTATGTTTCTTGATCTGTTCTCTCTCTGATCTATGTTGATCTTGATCTAGTCTGCTCATTAATTTCAAAGTAAAATTTTCTAAAATAGCTTTTATCATATTATTTATATTGCATTGCTGTATAAGCTAGCATATATGAATTTATCTACTTTTTGTAGTGAGCAACTGCTGGGGGCCAGTCTGTCCACAAGGTCATCGCCCTTGTGGGAAATCCTTGATTCACAGAGTGAGCTCCCAGCATCCCTGTAAGTATGATGTGATCGTCCATTTTGGCCTACAGATGATTGGGTTGGTGGGGGATCTGACCTTAGCAGCACCCAAATGTCATCTCTCTTGGGATGTCCCCGGCAAGAATTCAAGTTGTATATTTTAGCCTCAAATGCTTTCTTTCTTTCCAGACAACAACCAGTCTTGACAAAGATGAAGCTGAATGCCCTTTTCATACAGATTTTCTCCATCTTTAGACTTCTAGCTTACATTAGTCAAGATTGGTAGGTTATGTTGTGGCAACAAATTACCTTGAAATATCAGTCATTTAGCAAATCTTCATTGCTTGTTCATGCTGCGTCTTTTTTTTTAAATTTATTTATTTTATTTATTTTTGGCTGCGTTGGGTCTTCGTTGCTGTGCGCGGGCTTTCTCTGGTTGCGGCGAGCAGGAGCTACTCTTCGTTGTGGTGCGTGGGCTTCTCATTGCAGTGGCTTCCCTTGTTGCAGAGGGCTTCTCATTTCGGTGGCTTCTCTTGCTGTGGAGCACGGGGTCTAGGCGCTGCAGGCTCAGTAGTTGTGGCTCACAGGCTATAGAGTGCAGGCTCAGTAGTTTTGGTGCACGGGCTTAGTTGCTCCACGGCATGTGGGCTATACCCAGGCCAGGGCTCGAACCCATGTCCCCTGCATTGGCAGGCAGATTCTTAACCACTGTGCCACCAGGGAAGCCCCATGCTGCATTTCTAATAAAGGTCATCAGATATTTCTCTTCCGCACAATCAGGAACCAATACTTGAAAAAATAATAGCTGTACCATCTGGAACACTCAGTAACCTTAATTACTGAAATTAGGTTTGTTGCCTCCAAATAATTTCTGGAATATAATATCTGATGTATTTAGAAAAAAGACTCCAGATATACTCACCTTTCTGTGGACCAAGAAAAAAAAGTGAACAGGAATACTGAGATTCGAAAATGCTTGTTATAATACTCGAGCACTTAATCTGATTATTTCCTACCTATGAAGATGCAAGGGCTATTAAAGTTTTATTTGTAATTATCTAACACTGAAGTGTTGGGAAGGCAAGAGAAGGAAAATAGGTGGCGGTCAGTTTGGGAGAAAATTTTCACTGCAGATTTTTTTTTTCTTCCTTTAGAAAAATTAGAAGCCAAGACAATGTCAGTATTCAGGGTTCAAAGATGAAAAATAGTACATGAATAAAAAATAGTCCTGTCTGGTCAACATGACGTAGCAGAGGAATTTATTTAATTAATTACTTAATTTATTTAAGTTGTGTCTTTAAGTAAGATTAAGAAGCTAATACTATGATAATTAATCCCTATGCTTCTTCTTACGTCTTAGATGGAAATGTCAATATTAAGAACACTGGGAGAGGAACCAAGATGGCAGAGTAGAAGGATGTGCTCTCACTCCCTCTTGTGAGAACACCAGAATCACAACTAGCTGCTGGACAATCATTGAAAGGAAGACACTGGAACTCACCAGAAAAGATACCCCCACATTCAAAGACAAAGGAGAAGCCACAATTAGATGGTAGGAGGGGTGCAATCAAAGTAAAATCAAATCCCATAACTGGTGGGTGGGTGACTCACAGACTGGCAAACACTTATACCACAGAAGTCCATCCACTGGAGTGAAGGTTCTGAGCCCCACGTCAGGCTTCCCAACATGGGGGTCTGGCAACGGGAGGAGGAATTCATAGAGAATCAGACTTTGAAGCCTAGTGGGAATTGATTGCAGGACTTTGACAGGACTGGGGGAAACAGAGACCCCACTCTTGGAGGGCATACACAAAATAGTGTGTGCATCGGGACCCGGGTGAAGGAGCAGTGACCCTGGGGGAGACTGAACCAGACTTACCTGCTAGTGTTGGAAGGTCTACTACAGAGGCGGGGGGTGGCTCTGTTTCACCGTGGGGAAAAGAACACTGGCAGCAGACGTTCTGGGAAGTACTCCTTGGCGTGAGCCCTCCCAGAGTCTGTCATTAACCCCACCAAAGAGCCCAGGTAGGCTCCAGTGTTGGGTTGCCTCAGGGAAAACAACCAACAGGGAGGGAACCCAGCCCCACCCATCAACAGTCAAGTGGATTAAAGTTTTACTGAGCTTTAGACCACCACAGCAAGTCAGCTCTACCCACCACCAGAGCCTCCCATCATGACTCTTAGATAGCCTCAACCACCAGAGAGCAGACAGCAGAAGCAAGAAAAACTATAGTCCTGCAGCCTGTGGAACAAAAACCACATTCACAGAAAGATAGACAAGATGAAAAGGCAGAGGGTTATATACCAGATGAAGGAACAAGATAAAACCCCAGAAAAAGAAATAAATGAAGTGGAGATAGGCAACCTTCCAGAAAAAGAATTCAGAAAAAGGATAATGAACATGATCCAGGACCTCAGAATAAGAATGGAGGCAAAGATCAAGAAGATGCAAGAAATGTTTAACAAAGACCTAGGAGAATTAAAGAACAAACAAACAGAGATGAACAATACAATAACTGAAATGAAAACTACACTAGAAGGAATCAGTAGCAGAATAACTGAGGCAGAAGAACGGATAAGTGACCTGGAAGACAGAATGGTGGAATTCACTGCTGTGGAACAGACTAAAGAAAAAAGAATGAAAAGAAATGAAGACAGCCTATGAGACCTCTGGGACAACATTAAACGCAACAACATTCGCATTATAGGGGTCCTAGAAGGAGAAGAGAGAGAGAAAGGACCAGAGAAAATATTTGAAGAGATTATAGTCGAAAACTTCCCTAACATGAGAAAGGAAATAGCCACCCAAGTCCGCGAAGTGCAGAGAGTCCCATACAGGATAAACCCAAGGAGAAACACGCCGAGACACATAGTAATCAAACTGGCAAAAATTAAAGACAAACAAAAATTATTGAAAGCAGCAAGGGAAAAACAACAAATAATATACAAGGGAACTCCCATAAGGTTAACAGCTGATTTCTCAGTAGAAACTCTACAAGCCAGAAGGGAGTGGCATGATATACTTAAAGTGATGAAAGGGAAGAACCTACAACCAAGATTACTCTACCTGGCAAGGATCTCATTCAGATTCGATGGAGAAATCAAAAGCTTTACAGACAAGCAAAAGCTAAGAGAATTCAGCACCACCAAACCAGCTCTACAACAAATGCTAAAGGAACTTCTCTAAGTGGGAAACACAAGAGAAGAAAAGGACCTACAAAAACAAAGCCAAAACAATTAAGAAAATGGTCATAGGAACATACATATCGATAATTACCTTAAACGTGAATAGATTAAATGCTCCAACCAAAAGATACAGGCTTGCTGAATGGATACAAAAACAAGACCCATCTATATGCTGTCTACAAGAGACCCACTTCAGACCTAGGGACACATACAGACTGAAAGTGAGGGGATGGAAAAAGATATTCCATGCAAATGGAAATCAAAAGAAAGCTGGAGTAGCTATACTCATATCAGATAAAATAGACTTTAAAATAAAGAATGTTACAAGAGACAAAGAAGGACACTACATAATGATCAAGGGATCAATCCAAGAAGAAGATATCACAATTATAAATATATATGCACCCAACATAGGAGCACCACAATACGTAAGGCAACTGCTAACAGCTATAAAAGAGGAAATCCACAGTAACACAATAATAGTGGGGGACTTTAACACCTCACTTACACTAATGGACAGATCATCCAAAATGAAAATAAATAAGGAAACAGAAGCTTTAACTGACACAATAGACCAGATAGATTTAATTGATATTTACAGGACATTCCACCCAAAAACAGCAGATTACACTTTCTTCTCAAGTGTGCACGGAACATTCTCCAGGATAGATCATATCTTAGGTCAGAAATCAAGCCTCAGTAAATTTAAGAAAATTGAAATCATATTAAGCATCTTTTCTGACCACAACGCTATGAGATTAGAAATGAATTACAGGGAAAAAAATGTAAAAAACACAAACACATGGAGGCTAAACAATACATTACTAAATAACCAAGAGATCACTGCAGAAATCAAAGAGGAAACCAAAAAATACCTAGAGACAAATGACAATGAAAACACGATGATCCAAAACCTATGGGATGCAGCAAAAGCAATTCTAAGAGTGAAGTTTATAGCTATAGAAGCCTACCTAAAGAAACAAGAAAAATCTCAAGTAAACAATCTAACCCTACACCGAAAGGAACTAGAGAAAGAAGAACAAACAAAACCCAAAGCTAGAAGAAGGAAAGAAATCATAAACATCAGAGTGGAAATAAATGAAATAGAAACAAAGAAAACAATAGCAAAGATCAATAAAACTAAAAGCTGGTTCTTTGAGAAGATAAACAAAATTGATAAGCCATTAGCCAGACTCATCAAGAAAAAGAGGGAGAGGACTCAAATCAATAAAATTAGAAATGAAAAAGGAGAAGTTACAACAGACACCGCAGAAATACAAAGCATCCTAAGAGACTACTACAAGCAACTCTATGCCAATAAAAAGGACAACCTGGAAGAAATGGACAAATTTTTAGAGAGGTATAAGCTTCCAAGACTGAACCAGGAAGAAACAGAAAATATGAACAGACCAATCACAAGTAATGAAATTGAAACTGTGATTAAAAATCTTCCAACAAACAGAAGTCCAGGACCAGATGGCTTCACAGGTGAATTCTATCAGACATTTAGAGAAGAGCTAACACCCATCCTTCTCAAACTCTTCCAAAGAATTGCAGAAGAAGGAACCCTCCCAAACTCATTCTATGAGGCCACCATCACCCTGATACCAAAACCAGACAAAGATACTACAAAAACAGAAAATTACAGAGCAATATCACTGATGAATATAGATGCAAAAGTTCTCAACAAAATACTAGCAAACAGATTCCAACAACACATTAAAAGGATCATACATCATGATCAAGTGGGATTTATCCCAGGGATGCAAGGATTCTTCAATATACGCAAATCAATCAATGTGATACACCATATTAACAAATTGAAGAATAAAAACCATATGATCATCTCAATAGATGCAGAAAAAGCTTTTGACAAAATTCAACACCCATTTATGATAAAAACTCTCCAGAAAGTGGGCATAGAGGGAACCTACCTCAACATAAAAAGGCCATATACGACAAACCCACAGCAAACATCATTCTCAACGGTGAAAAACTGAAAGCATTTCCAATAAGATCAGGAACAAGACAAGGATGTCCATTCTCACCACTATTATTCAACATAGTTTTGGAAGTCCTAGCCATGGCAATCAGAGAAGAAAAAGAAATAAAAGGAATACAAATTGGAAAAGAAGAAGTAAAACTGTCAGTGTTTGCAGATGACCTGATAGTATACATAGAGAATCCTAAAAATGCCACCAGAAAACTACTAGAGCTAATCAATGAATTTGGTAAAGTAGCAGGATACAAAATTAATGCACAGAAATCTCTTGCATTCCTATACACTAATGATGAAAAATCTGAAAGAGAAATTATGGAAACACTCCCATTTACCATTGCAACAAAAAGAATAAAATACCTAGGAATAAAGCTACCTAAAGAGACAAAAGACCTGTATGCAGAAAATTATAAGACATTGATGAAAGAAATTAAAGATGATACCAACAGTTGGAGAGATATACCATGTTCTTGGATTGGAAGAATCAATATAGTGAAAATGACTCTACTACCCAAAGCAATCTACAGATTCAATGCAATCCCTATCAAAGTACCAATGGCATTTTTTACAGAACTAGAACAAATCATCTTAAAATTTGTATGGAGACACAAAAGACTCCGAATAGCCAAAGCAGTCTTGAGGGAAAAAAACAGAGCTGGAGGAATCAGACTCCCTGACTTCAGACTATACTACAAAGCTACAGTAATCTAGACAATATGGTACTGGCACAAAAGCAGAAACATAGATCAATGGAACAAGATAGAAAGCCCAGAGATAAACCCACACACCTATGGTCAACTTATCTATGACAAAGGAGGCAAAGATGTACAATGGAGAAAAGACGGTCTCTTCAGTAAGTGGTGTTGGGAAAACTGGACAGCTACATGTAAAAGAATGAAATTAGAATACTCCCTAACACCATACACAAAAATAAACTGAAAATGGATTCGAGACCTAAATGTAAGACCGAACACTATAAAACTCTTAGAGGAAAACATAGGAAGAATACTCTTTGACATAAATCACAGCAAGATCTTTTTTGATCCACCTCCTAGAGTAATGGAAATAAAAACAAAAATAAACAAATGGGACCTAATGAAACTTCAAAGCTTTTGCACAGCAAAGGAGACCATAAACAAGATGAAAAGACAACCCTCAGAATGGGAGAAAATATTTGCACACGAATCAACGGACAAAGGATTAATCTCCAAAATATATAAACAGCTCATTCAGCTCAATATTAAAGAAACAAACAACCCAATCCAAAAACGGGCAGAAGACCTAAACAGACATTTCTCCAAAGAAGACATACAGATGGCCAAGAAGCACATGAAAAGCTGCTCAACATCACTATTAGAGAAATGCAAATCAAAACTACAATGAGGTATCACCTCACACCAGTTAGAATGCACATCGTCAGAAAATCTGCAAACAACAAATGCTGGAGAGGGTGTGGAGAAAAGGGAACCCTCTTGCACTGTTGGTGGGAATGTAAATTGATACCGCCACTATGGAGAACAATATGGAGGTTCCTTAAAAAACTAAAAATAGAATTACCATATGACCCAGCAATCCCACTACTGGGCATATACCCAGAGAAAACCGCAATTCAAAAAGACACATGCACCCCAATGTTCATTGCAACACTATTTACAATAGCCAGGTCATGGAAGCAACCTAAATGCCCATCGACAGATGAATGGATAAATAAGCTGTTGTACATATATACAATGGAATATTACTCAGCCATAAAAAGGAACGAAATTGAGTCATTTGTTGAGACGTGGATGGATCTAGAGACTGTCATACAGAGTGAAGTAAGTCAAAGAGAGAAACAAATATCATATATTAACACATGTATGTGGAACCTAGAAAAATGTTACAGATGAGCCAGCTTGCAGGGCAGAAGTTGAGACACAGATGTAGAGAATGGACATATGGACACCAAGGTGGGAAAACCGTGGTGGGGTGGGGATGGTGGTGTGCTGAATTGAGCGATTGGGATTGACATGTATACACTGATGTGTATAAAAGTCATGACTCATACGAACCTGCAGTATAGACAAACAAACAAACAAAAAGGAAAAGCAACTAATACTAAAAAAAAAAAAAAAAAAAAAAAAGGAATGAAATACTGACACACACTACAGCATGGTTGAACCTTGAAAGCATGGTCTCACTGAAAGAAGCCAGACATAACAGGCCACATATTGAATGATTCCATTTCTATGAAATGACCCAAAGAGGTAAATCCATGGAGACAGAAAGCAGAGCAATGGTGACCAGGAACTGGGGTGACAGGAATGAGGAATGACTGCTTATGGGGGGGTGGGATTACCTCTTGTGTTGATGAAAATGTTCTAAAATTGGTTCTGGTGTTGGTTGCACAAGTCTGTGAATATACTAAAAACCATTGAATTGTGTACTTTAAATGGGAGAATTGTGTGATATATTATCTCAATAAAGTGGTTTATAAAAAAAATAAATATATTAGGAACACTGTTTCTACCTCCTTTGTGCCCCCTTGTTCTCTAAACCTCCTCTGCCCCTTACCATCTTTAGGGAGATGATACCAACACTTGTGAGAAGCGAAAGAAGGTGGGAGAAGTGGTCTTGGTCACAGAATGAGGCTGCTGGGAGTCGCATTATATCCACTTTATTAGGATAAAGTCCTGGTATCCATCTCAACTCCCCTGGCTCTCCCTGGGACTGAAAAGATGGGAATTCATCCATTCGTTAACATTGAGCTCACCATAAGCCATCCATCCTAAGAGGTATAATAGATGAACCAAGAGCCTTACACTTATCAGTTAAGCTGAGATGAATTCGAGTCACGGGAGTGCAGGGCAATTGTCCTCTATTTTCATTTTATCTCTATAAAAAGCCCTCCGACCGCCACCCCAAAAAGTGACTGATATGAAAGAGTTTATTGGGATGGTACATGGGAGAAGGCTAGGGAGAAGTGAAGTAATCCCTCTGTTAGTCTATGAAAAGCCTTCACAGAAGGCATTCTGTAATGACAGTAGAAGTGACTGTTGACAGCCTGGGAGGATAGGACACTCAAAACCAATGCAGAGCCTGGCAGTGCACAAAAGTGCATTACAGGGGATGGGTATCCATAATGCTGACCCCATTTCGTGAAGAAAAAGGGGTATGTTCATTATTCTCTGCTTCAGAAGTCAGGGAAATAAAGCATTTTTGAGATATTTCTATCAGGTGTGATTAAGGAAAACATAGTGTGGAGCTTGGCTGCAGATAAGTTTCAGTTATTTTGTAATATTTACCTATATGGAACAATTCCTTCCTCAATGATGACAGGTGAATATAGTATCACTGAATTTTGATTTCCACAAAGAATTTTCCTCAAATCTGATGAGAAAGAGAATACATTTTGTATTTAGAGGTAAAACCCAAGAGGGAAACAGAAAAAAAATCAGTATTTGGTAACAGAAGTCTTAGGTTCATTACTGAATGAAACTGGAAGAAATCTTATAAAATTCTATGAACCAACTTTATGTCTTCAGATAAAAAAATGTCTAAAGGCATTAAGACAGTAATACATTCTCTTCTGAAACTCCTCTGCAGTGCTCCCACATATTTGCTCAGAGCTTTTCATGGAAATTCTAATAATTCTAATAATTTTGATAATTAAGATATTCTTTAAAAAACCCAAATTCCCCCTTAAATTTTTAAATAACAGCTTTATTTAGATATAAATCACATACTGTAACATTCATCCTTTAAAGAATACTATTCAGTGTTTCTTAGCATATTCAAAGTTGTGCATTCATTACCACTATCTAATTTTGAATACATTTTAATCACTTCATAGAGAAATTCTGTACCCATTAGCAGTCACTACCCATCCCCCCCTTCCCTTATCCCCTGGCAATCAGTAATCTACTTCTTGTTTCAATGGGTTTGCCTATACTGTACATTTCATATAAATTGAATCATATAATATGTGACCTTTTGTGTCTGTCTTCTTTCACTCAACATCATGTTTTCAAGGTTTATCCATGTTGTACCATGTATCAGTACTTCATTACTTTTTTTTTTAATATTTATTTATTTATTTATTTATTTATTTATTTATTTATTTTTGGCTGTGTTGGGTCTTTGTTTCTGTGCGAGGGCTTTCTCTAGTTGCGGCAAGTGGGGGCCACTCTTCATCGTGGTGCGCAGGCCTCTCACTATCGCGGCCTCTCTTGTTACGGAGCACAGGCTCCAGATGCGCAGGCTCAGTAGTTGTGGCTCACGGGCCCAGTTGCTCCGCGGCATGTGGGATCTCCCCAGACCAGGGCTCGAACCCATGTCCCCTGCATTGGCAGGCAGATTCTCAACCACTGCGCCACCAGGGAAGCCCCAGTACTTCATTACTTTTTAAGGCCAACTAATATTCCATTGTATGGCTATACCAAATTTGTTTATCCATTCGTCAGTTCATAGATATTTGGATTGTTTCTGCTCTTTGGCTGTTGTGAATAATACTTCTATGAACATTTATGTACAAATTTTGTGTGGACATGTGTTTTTAATTCTTTTGTGTATACCTAGGAGTGGAATTGCTGGGTAATATGATAGCTCTTATGTTTAACTTTTTGTAGAACTGCCAAACTGTTTTCCAAAGTTTCTGTACCAATTTACATTCCCACTGGCAATGCATGAGGTTTCCTATTTCTCTACATCCTTGCCACTTGATATTGGCCATCTTTTTATTATAGACATCCTGGTGAGTATGGAGTGGTATCCCTCTGTGGTTTCAGTTTGCGTTTCTCTAATGACTAATGATGTTGAACATCTTTTCATGTGTTTATTGCTCCTTTGTATACCATGTGCATATTTGTATGTGGAGAAATGTCTATTCAAATCCCATGCCCATTTAAAAAATGGGTTATTTGTCTTTTTATTGTTGAGTAATAAGAATTTTTTATTTATTCTTGTTACAAGGCTTTTATTAGACATATGATTCGCAAATATTTTCTCCCATTCCATAGGTTGTCTTTTCATCCTCTTGATGGTGTCCTTTGAAATGAAACAGGTTTTAATTTGATGAAATCTAATGTATCTATTTTTCTCTTGCCTTTTGTGCTTTTGGTGTCATATCTAAGAGAATACTGCCTGATCCAAGGTTACAAAGATTCATAATTTTTTCTTTACAGTTTTATAGTTTTAGCTCTGATGTTTAGGTCTATGGTATATTTTGAGTTAATTTACGTGCATAATGTGAGGTACTGGTCCAACTTCATCTTTTGCCTGTGGATATCCAGTTGTCCTAGTACCATTTGTTGAAAATACTACTCTTTCCCCATTGAATGGTCTTGGTACCCTTGTTGAAAATCAAGTTACCATAACTATAAGGCCTTATTTCTGAACTCTCAAATCTGTTCTATTGATCTATATGTTTATCTTTATGCCAGTACAAAACTATCTTGATTACTGTAGCTTTCTAGTATTTCTCCTCAAATTTAAACTGATTTTCCTTTTCTATGCCAGGGAGAACAAGTTGACTGGCCCATCCCATCATTTAAGTCCTTCTTATCACTTTTTGAGTTATGGAATATCTCAGCTGGAAGGGAACTTAGTGATTAGCTGGTCCAGTTATTTCATTTTACAGATGGTGATTCTAAGCCCCAGAGATTTGTCTACATGATGTGATTATATGGGCCTTTCTGCACACATAGTACCAAGTTCAAGAAATCTTATCTGTTTGTCATATTTGCTTCAGATTGTTTTGAAAGAAATCAAATATCATGGAGTCTATACTCCTGTTCTTCTCATTCCCTTCCTAGGAAAAACAAGCATTCTGAATCTAGTGTGTACCATTTCATGTTTTTGTACTTTTCCAGAACCAATATAAAGCAGTTTAATTTTTTTATAATTTAGTAACATGCTTTTCTCATTTTAGCATTGTTTTTAAGGTTTATTCATGTTGATACACATAGCTTTGATGCATTCGTTTTAAATGTTCTAACATATTCCATTTAATGATTACACCATTTTTATATATCCATTCTCCTGTTGAGAGACATTTAGGTTTTCTCCTTTTTTTTTTTTTTTTCATTCTGTTATAAGCAATGTTTGTACATTTGTCCTCTTGCTCAGATGAGAGCATGTCTCCAGTGGAGCAATGCCGCTGGAGAGCAGCAGAGGACCTACAGCTTTTAAACTAGATTTGCAAATTACTCTCCAAAGTGCTTCTCATAGCTCCTGTTTTTCATATCCTCAGTTGTATTTGATATTGTCACATTTTTTAATTTTTGCCAATCTGATGTGTGCATAATGGTACCTCATTATTTAATTTGCATTTCCCTTATGACTAGTAAAATTGAACTTTTTTTATATGTTTATTAGCCATTTGATTTTCCCCCTTCCATTACATGCCTAAAAAATACGTTTCAGAATACTATTTTTTTTCCCTACAGCATGAAATTGCGTTTTGTATTTAGCCTATAGTTAAATATGACTCCCCAAAGACTAGTCTACTCCTACAGCTGCTTCTCTGCCACTGCCGCTGCCGCAACCACCAGTTCTTCCACTATTGCTCTTTACTGGGTGGCTACTCTGTGCCTGGAATATTTATTATTCTAATTCTCAGTAGAAACTTGCAGGGACATAATTTCCATTTTAAAGATAAGAAAACTGAGGTTGAAAGAGTCTAAGTGATGTATGTAAAGCTATAGAACTAAGAAGTGATGGAGTTTTATTCAAATCAAAATTCATTTTCTTTAAAAGCCCCTCTTCTCCCCTAAGATTTTTCCTTTATCCAGTTCTTTTTCTTTATTTTCTCTAAATGTATCTCCTTGTTCCCATTGATTTTTGTACTATTTTTAAAGACAATTTTCCCAATTTATCAGGGACATTTTAAAGTTTCTATCTTCTAATACTTACTTTGTGATACATTGAAATTTCTTAATTACAGTCTTAATTTTTTAAAAAGTCATTGTTTTCAACAATAGACTGAGTAGAATGGATGC
The DNA here is from genome assembly GCF_965194805.1 of Balaenoptera borealis. Lineage (NCBI taxonomy): Eukaryota > Metazoa > Chordata > Mammalia > Artiodactyla > Balaenopteridae > Balaenoptera > Balaenoptera borealis. The sequence continues at coordinate 34,369,996 of NC_138875.1, forward strand.
CAAAGGGATCTATTTGGACTACCGTTTGAAATAGTTATTTGAAGAGTGACTCATTATTAACCAACTACAATTCACATAGTCCCAGGCAACAATGAGGGGGACCATTCCATGTTTTCTCAAGTGCTAATAATAATTGTATTAGCCTCGAATGCCTTACTGATAACATGTAACATTTATCCTTTGTCTATGTAATCTATGCTTTATCATGGAAGAAAACTAAACCAGTCTAAAATATTATGTTATTCTGGAAACCATGTGATGTTTGCATATTTTATACATGCACGTGATCAGATTTGCTGTTACCTTTAGTTGTTGGAGGCAGGTGAAGTAGAGAGCAAAGGCCTGTCTCCTGAAATGAAAATAAATAGCTTATGTGTCCGTCTTTATTTATTTATTTTTTACTATTAATTCACCAGAGATTTTATTTATAACAACTGGTCTTCACCAAGAGCAGCATAGTGGTCCATAAACAATTATTTCCAGGCTCACTTGTGGGAAACCATCTTCTGACCTACATTGCTTTGCAATGGGTTCTGAATGTGATACAAATGGATAAAATCATTATTAGCATCACTTTTTTTAATGTCTTTATTGGAGTATAATCGCTTTACAATGTTGTGTTAGTTTCTGCTGTATAACAAAGTGAATCAGCTATATGTATACATATATCCCCATATCACCTCCCTCTTGTGTCTGCCTCCCACCCTCCCTATCCCACCCCTCTAGGTGGTCACAAAGCACCAAGCTGATCTCCCTGTGCTATGCGGCGGATTCCCACTAGCTATCTATTTTACATTTGGTAGTGTATATATGTTAATACCCCTCTCTCACGTCAGCCCAGCTTACCCTTCCCCCTCCACGTGTCCTCAAGTCCATTCTCTACGTCTGTGTCTTTATTCCTGTCCTGCCCCTAGGTTCTTCAGAACCTCTTTTTTTTTTTTTTTAGATTCCATATATATGTGTTAGCATATGGTATTTGTTTTTCTCTTTCTGACTTCACTCTGTATGACAGACTGTAAAATCTACAAGCATCACTATTTCTATTAAAGGTGGAATATGATAAAGAAGATTCATGCTTGTCAGTAAGACTACTTAGCACTTCATGGTTTTCCTTTTCCAATGCACTTTTGCAAATATTAAACAGACAAATGATTCTACTGTGATGTGAATAGAAGTCACACAACTGTAACTCCATGGACTCTGTGAATATGTTCCCTGAAATGTCAATTAATTTTGCTTCCTGAAGCATATTCTTTCATGTAGAGTTTCATCCATGCTGTGTGTTCTGCCTGGAATGATTAGAGGCCTGCTAAAGTGAACAAAAACAACAAAATAAAAACAGAAAAAACAGCAAAACTTAATAGCTTTTCAGGAGTGATGCCAGAACTTGGAGTCTGTTTTCTTTCCATCTTCTATGTTTTAACTTATAGTGTAAATTAATCACCTTTCTCCCACCCCTTGATAAGAATGGTCTTTTGCACTCTATTAACCCCAGGTTCTAGAGAGAGGCAATTTCCTAACAGGTGAATTAAAGTTAGATAACATTACCTCAATGCCAAGTCATTTAATGTGTAATTGAAAAAAAAATTTTTAGGAGGGAGTAAGGCAGTGTCTTCTTCTTCTTTTCTTTCTTTCCTTTTTTTTTTTTTTTAACATTATAAAGAGTCTTTACAAACTAACTATAGACTCCCTACTTCCGGAGAGTGATTTGCCTATTAACAAGCACAACTCCCACTACCAGTACACGGAGAAATAGCCCCCAATTTCCAATTATTTTTGCGGCTGACAGTTCACTGGACTGTTAAGATGCATTTGGCACCATTGTGTGGATGTGGTGAAGCCAGGCAGCCCTGTGCGCCTCTCTTCTTTATTATGCAGTAATTCGACTGTTCCACTAATGGAAGGAGGGAAAAAAGTTTGTAGAGAAAATGACATCCAGTGAAGCTCGCTTTGAAAAAATCACTGGCACAAAAGAATAAAGAGTAACCTTTTTGTCATGAACACTGTGAAAGGTTTTATGCATTAACTAAGCTGCATAAAAAATGAAAAGTTGGAATCTCAAATTAGCTCAGGCATAATTGTATGTTTGCCTGCAAATAATAAAGCAAATAGGTGATTCAGACAAGCTCATTAGTCAATAATAAGGCCTTTCAGAGATGTACACAAGAGACGCTCTGGACACAGATGAGCATGTCTAAGAATTCTGGATTCTGTGTCTCTGCTCCGTGAATTCATTGAAGATCCCTTGACAGTATTGGAAGAGTGAGAGCTCGCCCTTTTGTCCTTGAACTGGCTTCGCCTGAGAGCTCAGCTCTTCCTGTAGGTTATTAATGTATTAGGCATCCTATAAAAGTTCCCTTGATTTATTTTTCTGGTGGAGAATTTAATTCCTCCTCCTCTTAAAATTAAAAACTCAATTTCGTCTCTCTGCTCCTTCTGTCTTGCCCCAACACCCACAGTCTTCTTTTCCCTTTTTCTTCCCACATTTTTTCTTACTCAACTTTATATCTTTAGTATTTTGTGTGAATGTGACATTTTCCTTTTTGCCTCTAGAATTTTCCCATTCTCTCTCCCCAGTGTGAATTGAAAATGGCAGTTCTTTATTCAATGCACTGCAAATGACTGGCACTCTATTGCAGGTATGAATATAGCCAAATGTCTCCCTTTTTGGTCTTACAAATTCTTAGAAGCTTGAATGGCCTTTGCAGTTTCTCCTTTTTTCTTTTCTTTTCTTTCTTTTTTTTTTTTTGTTAACAGACACAGTAAAAAGAGTTTGGAGATGGAGAGTCTTGAAATTATCAGTTAAATGCATTGCTCTGATGGAAGAGAATTTTTTTTTAACCTGGGTTTTCATATGTTACTGGTTTATGCCTGATTTATATCTGATTAAATGTCTGCATAGTGGTTCTCTGGTTCTGTTTCTCTTTTATATGGCAGTTAACAAACTATTATTTTTAGCAGATTTTCATGGTGACCATATTTTTCAAAAAAAAATTCAGGATCTAGAATTTGACAAAAGATTTTTGTGCTAATTCTGCCATTGAGAAGCACATCGTTAGATTTAGATTGTGAGATAGTGACATGAATGCTGGAATCTTTCCTTGTTTGGGGGATGACAGTACATTTAAAATGAGGATCCATGAAGGTTTTCAGCATGGGGTTGTGGTATGGACAAAATAGAAAGGCTTTATGTGCAATTTTTAACATACTAGTTATATTTTCATTTTTTCCTCTCTCAAAAGAGCATATTTGAAAGAAAATGAATGAAAGTGACGTTGTTCATGGTAGAGCCTTAAAGATACTGTTTTATTAAAAATCACATTTTGAAGTATTTTCCCTATTAATGTCTAATTACTTATATCACACACTATGATTTATCTTAAAGTACTTCACAGTTGTTATGAAAAAATGAGTATGTTATGAACAAATGAGTAAGTTATGACACCTTGGTTGACAACTGGTGCTTTAAGATATGGTCTCCTGTGTCAAGGAACATAATATAGTTTGAAATTATCTGTGATTCTCTATCTATTATTGCCAATGGAGAAAAGGACAAGAAAAAAAAAAAGAAGGAAGAAATGACAATTTAAAAAGGCCCACTTCAAATGTAAGATTTTTCATTTTGCCAGTCTTGACTGCTCTGCCACCAGCATTATTATTGTCATTAACATCATTAGTGTGATCATTGCCATCATCAGACCCTGCAAATCTGGATTCACACAAAAAAGACACCATGTGCCTTTGTTCTTGAGAGCCTTTGTTATACAGCATTTAAAAACACACACACACACACACACAAAACCCAAACCAAAAAACAAACAAAAAACAGAAAAATAAGTTTCAACAAATACTTGGAAAATGTATTTTTAAATTGGTTAAATTGCTTTTAAAATGAAAGTTCTCAGACTTCTCTAGTATACAGTTTATACAACATACTCTATTCATTATTAAGATGTGAAACATGTATACTAAAGTTGGAAAAGCAGAGTTTCGACAACAACAAAGAGCTGCTCTTTTTTATGAAATATTGGTGTGAGTTAATTTTTTTAAAATAGAACTATTTAACTGAAACATGCTTTTACATGAACTGGACTGCTCAATTTTAAATTAAGCTTGCAGCAAGTTTTCTATTAAATAGGACACTTTTTTTGGCAGTAGAAATAATTTCTTCCCATCCTTTTTAATATATGTTTTAGAATTTTTAATCCATATTTTCTTACATTGGATTTTCTTCAAGTTTGACATCCATTTAATGTGCAATCTTCTTGCTTCATTGTATAAACAGGGTATATGTAACAAAACATGTACTTGAGGAAGTTCTGATTTCAATTCTCCAAACTGTTGAGGGATTCTGTAATACTTGTGACCCAGAATATAGGTATACATTTATGAATGTATTCAGGATCTTAGATGTGGAGGGTTGATGTTTTTTTAATCCTCCTCAGTTTACAGCACACCATCACCATTAACTCATGTAAGAAGTCTTTCATCACCGTACCCTACTCCTACAATTATGCCCTTCTTCCACATCCACTTTATTCTGTTTAATATATACCTTTTTGTTTATATCTGTTTTTATAAGATGCATGTTTTGTTTGTCTGTGAGTATGTTTAATGTCTATAAATGGTTTGGTTTAACATTCTAGGTTTTTAAAAACTTTTTAACTAAGCACTATCTATTAAAGATCTATTAATTTTGCTGTGAACAGGATTGGATATTTAAAAGTTAGGAAGCAGCTGGCAAGCAAGCAGCCTTGACTTCTATTACAGAGGAAGAGAAGTATTGGGACTGGAATACAGAAGCAGGTGTACATCAGAAACCCAGACTGATACATGAAACATCCAAAAGTATCATTATAGCATAAATATCATTGTGTCCAAATATGAAGTACATGGTAATATTTGGTAAAATTTCAGAGGAGAAGGAAATCAGTAAGGAGTGGAGAAGTAAAAGAAATCTAGAAATTAAAGGGTCCAAGATTTAAAAATGCAACAGGAAAAGAGATTTAGGTGTTGGAAGTGGGGTGCGGGGAGAGGAGTGGCAATAGAGCAATGCTGAGTAAAGGCAGAAACCTGTAGGCTGCATGATATAGGGTAGCAAGAAATAATGTAAATGATGCCTTGTAGCTCTATAGCAAGATTGGAAAAGTGGTTCTGCTATGGACTTGTTCTGTGTCCTTTTGTTCATATCTACTTCTTTTTACTGGTTGCCCTCTTTCTCTACTATTATTGAGAGCTTCCCTTATGTGGTTGGGTAAGTGATACCAAAAGATCCAGCCTCCAGCCTCTATACAAATAGTGATCCAAGAAGAGGATGTTTTCTCACCAACGGTCTGTTTGTATCTAAATTCATGGGTAAACTATTCTTGGTTCTCCTTGGATGTCTATTCCTTGGACTATGTGATGAGGACATGGGAATGGAGTACCACAATTGATCGGGCCTCTACCACGTGCCCAGGTCTGAGATGAGAAGAAAGCATGCCCCGTGACGAACAATCCCACAGGAGACATGCAAATGGAGAAAGGGGGCAGTTCCTCCAAGGAAAGAAGGAGCTAGGCAGACGAGAGCAGCAAATATCTGTTAAAGCTTCCCACATGATTCTCACAACAGTTCCAAGAGGCAGGTAGGATTGGGATTCCCATTCTCATCCGTTGATGAGGATGCAGTAGCTGGCCCAAAGTCAAATGTATTTTAAGTGGCCAAGCAAGAACTTGATCAAAGTCCACTGAAGGTTTTAGAGCCAGGAAGTGAAATGATCAGAGTGATATTTAAGAAAGATTAGCAATTTAGAGATAAGCTCTAATAGCGTTTTGCTTTTGAACAAAATTTCTTTCCATTCTTTAAGTTTGCTTTTTTCTTCCTGTATTTTTTTGTAATTTATTTATTTATTTATTTATTTATTTTTGGCTGTGTAGGGTCTTCGTTTCTGTGCAAGGGCTTTCTCCAGTTGCGGCAAGCGGGGGCCACTCTTCATCACGGTGCGCGGGCCTCTCACTATCGCGGCCTCTCTTGTTACGGAGCACAGGCTCCAGATGCGCAGGCTCAGTAGTTGTGGCTTACGGGCCCAGTTGCTCCGCCGGCATGTGGGATCTTCCCAGACCAGGGTTCGAGCCCGTGGCCCTTGCATTGGCAGGCAGATTCTCAACCACTGCGCCACCAGGGAAGCCCTCTTCCTGTATTTTTACAACCTGTGAATCATATGACAGTTCTTTGAGGGTAAAATTTAGAAAATCAATGCCAAAAGCTTTTCATTATTCAGAAGAAATTAGTATATATCTAGACCTTAAGCATACACACATACACACACACACTCCCTCTCTGTCTTATTCACACTCGCAGATACAATCCTATTATGTTTATTGAAAGCTTATTGTGTTCCCGGCACCTCCCATATGGCTTACACATATTATCTCATTTAACCCTCATAAAATCACCTTATGATGCAGGCTCTACTGTTATGCACATTTTGTAAAGTTACACAGACGTTAAGTACTTTGCCCAAGTTCACGTAGATAGTAGATGTTAGAGCCATAATTCATCCCCAGCCTGTTTGCTAAACAGATGTTCTTACCCACCAAACCATACAGCTAAATAATGTATGCATATGCAGGAAAAAATATGTGCACATTTTACTATATAGGTATATTTCACATAATTTATTTTTGATTGCTAATGCCAGACAATCTGTAATCAATTTAAAACACCTGTTTATTCCATTGGAACTCAGAAAATTCCTTAATTTAGTATTTCACAATTTATGAGAATAAATGGACACACACAGATCTGGACCAACATAAATTTAATTGCCAATAGATGACCAATTCCAGTTCTTCCTAAATACATAAAGCCTAAATTAGTCATGAAGGAATATTTCAGATGTCAAATAGTCTGATATTCACAAAAACCAATGCCCTATGTACCATTCTATGACTTTATCTGTTACCTAAACACCTCTGCAAGGACTGAAATCTCACTAAATGTATTTTTCTTTTATTTTAAAAAAAATTATTTTTCATGTTTCATTCTGAATATAATTGTTCTTGAGTTATAATATATAAGGTCAGCACTTAGCAGCTGGAAAATAACATTTTGATGGTAGCCGAGACTAGGGAAATAAACTCTCCGATGGATCCTGTCAATATTCAGCTGACAGAGGCTACTCCTGCTTGTTTCAGGGGAAGATTTTCAATCTGACTGCAGGTAGCTGCCAAAACTTTTGGATGAATAGGGAAGAATACAGTCAATCACCCAGATGTTCCACCTGCAGGAGCCCATGCACTCAGCTATTTAGAAACAGCCAGGTGCCCAGAACATGAAGGCAACACATCTAGAAGATGTGTGTGTGTGTGTGTGTGTGTGTGTGTGTGTGTTTGTATGAACTTTTTGAGGAGACATATTGATGTCATGTTGAAACAATTATTAACCCCTCCTGTACCCATCTCTGAGATAAAGCATATATGATATAGTTTAGAGGAATGTTTATGCACAGTCTATATTATATGTTGGTTTTATTGACAAAATGTGGGTAATTCTATCTCAGCATATGTATGAAGGCTGATTATCTAATGCCCAACCTTATTTGGATATCTAATATTGAATATTTCATCCTGGTAATGGTTAATTAAACAATATAACGACCTCTACTTTTTCTTGGCTTCCCGCATCTCCATCCCAACTTCTAACAATTTATAATCTAGTCATCTAGTCCTAAATGAATTCAAATGACCAATAAATGCAGATAAGAAAACATGCCTTACCTCCCTAGTTACTCAGGATATGTGAATTAAAATAACAAGATACAATGTAGGGATTTTAAAGAGGGAGAAGATATGGTCAGAATGCTTTTTAAGTTTAACTCAAGATGTAAATCATACAGATCTGATTTTGAAAAGCATGAACAAACTATAGTAATTTAGGACATGGAAATATCATAATATCTGGGAACAGTGAAATAACGAAAGCTGGTACTGTGGTTCTAATCTTGGATGCATTGGGGTATCAGAGTCCCAGTCTTAGATGGATAGAGGTAGTGAGCAGGTTGTGAAGACAGGAATGTGGGATCAGAGAATGAGAAAGGTGTACTGTTACTGAACTTGGGGCATAAAGGGAGGAGGATAGAGGCATGTTGATTGGGCTTAGGGTAGTGGCCACTCATTCCACACTGCAGAGGATGGTGATATGGTCTGTGGTGAGGAGTCAGCTGGGAGTCAGGGGGCCCAGAGGCAGGGCTGTGTTCTGCAGCTGATATACCCTAGGCTCCTGGACAAGTCTCTATACAAAATGACTGAGGTCCAGATATCAGTAATCTTTCCCCACCACCCAGGATATGTTTGTAACGGACTTTAAGTTCTATTGTCTGGAATTCACTTAGAAAAATTATGTTATTATTTGGGAAAGTACCTTGGTAAGATTAAAAGAGAAAGGTGAGATCCTAACTGGGTCTGTAGGAACCCAAACCAAAAATGAAACAACTACATTGCTCTGAGTTAGAAAAAAATAGAAATTGAGATGAGAGAGAGAAGAGGTATAAGAAGCGGGAAGGAGAGAAGAGCCAGTGAGAAGACACAGGGCTAATGCACAGGAGGTGAAGTGGCCAGTTGCAAAAAATCCCGGATGGGTTAAAAAAATTGAGAGAGCAAGGCTACTTGAAAGGCTAACATCCATTTTGAAGTTGTTTGCAATTCTATAATGTTGGCTTTCCTTCCCTTTCCCCCAAATCATCGATAACATTTGATGGGATTTTTAGAGGGAACTGAGAAAGGAGTTTAATTCCATACCTGGGTTGACATTATGTAGAAGGTAGAGTGTACCTGAGGTGGTGCAAAGCAAAACCTCCAAGCAAGAGATCACCATTAGGACATATTCTGCCCCCCCTCCCATATTTCCAAGAATTTGGAGAAAATCTGGTAAGGGCTTTGGATTTTCACAGGATACTGAATGGAGTTTGAGCCAATCGGATAAGTTCTAGATAAAGATTCTAAAGATCAGGGGGCCATGAACTGACAACTAGGCTACTTCGTAGGTCTGGTGCCCTATTCTCTTCTTGTTAAAATAATAAATTATTTTTCTCCTTTAAGAAATAGATTTAATGCAACAGCTGAGCACTGTGATAAATTGTCTGAAATTAGTGTGGACCAAATGGCCATCATGAATAGTCTTAAATAAATCGAACCAAAAGTAAAAAATATCTAAGGAGATAGTATGTTCCATCTTAAGAGAATGTACAAGTTTTGAAAAGTATGCTGTGGTTTTCAGAGGCTTGTTCATTGCAACTTGTAACATTGACTAGTCATAGGTGATGATGACACCATAACTAGTTCTAGAGAGCCAAAGCAAAAATAGGATTAGAAAAGAATTTACAGAACTCAGAATACCAGAGAGACTCTCCAGAGAACTAACTGCTCTGTTTCTGTAAATTTGTACTCAGGGACTCAGTCTTTATTTGACATTAATAGAAACATAGTGATGTTAGAACCAATAGCTCCTGATGATTTCTTTTTCTTATAGGTACAAATCTAAAAGTATCCAGTTGTTTACTTATTCATTCTCAAGCATTTATTGAGTATTCATTATGTGTCAGACATTGTGACACAGCACTGAGAATACACAGATAAATAAAATGTGGTCCCTATCCTTGGGAGCACATAGTCTAATGAAAAGAGAGCAGGCAAACAATTTTAATGGAATTAACAAGTGGTGAGGCTTGGGCAAAGTTTCAGTGGGAGCATTGGTAGAGAGAGGTACTGACTCTGCCTGGGGAAGACAGAAGAAACTTCAAAGAGGAGGTTACTTATAATAAAAGCACTACGACCAGAATCAGGGGCTTAGGGTATCTTCTAGGAAATAAAACAGGTTTCATGAGCTGAAATGAAGCACAGACATATAGAAGGCCTAATTTTATTAGTGAGCATTATATTTCTCTCCATTATTCCTACCATGGAAAAACATAATTTGGTTGAAGACAAATATCCTAATAATCATACTTACCACTAATATGTTGCATATTATACTAGTTAATGTAAGCTAAACTGTTATAATAAATAGATCCCAAATGTAGTGGCTTAAGGAAGAGTTTATTTCTTGTTTGTAATTCCAGGACAGGTATCCCATGTCAGGAGGCAGCTCTTCTCTGCACAGAGATTCAGGGAACTAGGCTGCTTCTGCCTATGGCTTTGTCATACCCCCCAATTTTTTGTCAACAGTAATCCAGAAATACTTAATTCAGAGTCTTTTAATAGTGTTCTGGCATTCTTTTGAGGAGGCCCATGAGTGAACAGAAAGAGTCCAGGATGACAAGATGACAAGGATCTAGAAACTGTTATTTGAGGATGAGTACTAAAGAATCCAGGTTCTGTCCTTGAGAAGAAATAGCATGATGAGGGAAGGTTTTGTGTGTGTGTGGAGGGGAGGGGGGATAGGAAGTAGGGAAGGGTATGTACTAATGTGGTCTTTAAAACTCAAAGAAATTTAAAGTTTAAGTGCTTGAAGTTTAACCATATGGAAGAGAAAGTAGATTCATTCTCTTCTGCATCATGTAACCAAAAAAGGAACATTTTGGCTTAGTATGACAAAGATCTGAATGATAATTTAAGCTCTCCAAGAATGTTGGAATAGGCTGCTTAGAGGACTATTGAGATTCAAATCACTGGAAGTACTTGATCAGGAGCTGAATGACCTTCAAGTCTGCTGTAGAGAAGATTTTCTTTCAGAGAGGGCTAGATGATGTTTAAAATATTTTCTAATTCTATGGTTCACTAAATTTGGCATTATTATTATGGTTGTTCTGGATGATTCAAGCCAAAATAAAATTCCTGTTGAACCATATGACTGAAGGCCACCACTGTTAACTTGGCCAAGAAGCATGAACAGTGTGTCCAACATTGTAGATGCTCCCTTTCCCACTGGAAAAGTACTTTTGAAATCATCTAACTAGCAGCTTTTTTCATGAGACACCATTTTGCTTGAAATCAAACATGACAGACAAATTATGGTTATTCAGACTCGAGAATTTGGCAGATATTTTCTGAAAATGAACAATGTAAATCTGTCACTTCAAGAAAACGTGAACAATATTTATTGCCAGTGAAAACATTTGAGATTTTAAACAAAAATTGGCAGTATGAACCCTTTATATCTGCCACATGACCATGATAGCGTCCCAATACTTAAAGAACTTTCTGATGAGGTCAGTGGTGATATTATTAACAAATGTGATTTCAAAAAATATTGTATAATGAAATGTGTCAACATTTGGATGATCTGTATAACTCAATGAGCCAGTATTTTCCAAATGGCCAATACATTATGTTATAAAATCCTCATGGTTAAAAAATCTGCTCAAAGTACACAATAAACCAATGAATTTTTATGTAGAGTACAAAAATCATTGACAGGGTTTGGATTCCACATTGTAACTAACTTTAAAGAAATAACCACTTGTTGAGTTTTGGTGTAGTATCAAAGAAGAATATCTAGAATTATCTGAAGTTGCTATTAATATACTCTTCCCTATTTCATCTACCTGTCTGAGGCCAAATTTTCTTCATGTGCTATAAAATGTACTATTTTCTTCATGTACTATAAAAATCACACTTTGCAGTATTTAATGCAGAAGCAGATATAAGAATCTAGCTGTCTTCTACTAGGGCAGACATTAAAAAGATTTGTAAAAATGAAAACAATGACACTCATCTCCCTAAATTATTTTGCTTTGGAAAGTATAGTTACTTTTCATACAAATATATTACTTATACTGCATAAATATGTAATGGGTTTATTATTGTTCCTGTAAATGACTTAATAAATATTCTAAAAATGTATTTTAATGGCTAAAACAGTAGATATTTTAAAGTCTTTTTCATTTGTACTACCTCATCTAATACTTGCAATAACCATGAATATGAGTATTATTATCATATTTTACTTTTAATAAAAGGAAGAAAATACAGGATCAGAGAAGTTATGGGTTGTGCTCACAGTCATATAATAAATTATAATTCCAATTTAGATTATCTAACTCTAGATAGACTTTATGCTTTGTTTTAAGAAAAGCTCAGACCAAACCAGAGAAGGCAGAGAGGACAGTGGCTGAAGAGACACCTGGGACAGCTACACTAAGGAGGAAATTTAAGGAAATCATTACAGTGAACTTGCAGCACTCGAGAGGTGTAATTAGAAAACAATTTGATTTATTCCTCCAATGCCCATTCAAACACATGCTGCAGGATTAATATTTTTCTTTACCTTTGAGTGGAAACTAAGGCATGGTCCATGACTTTCTAGATCTGAGGCTATAAAAGTGATTCCAGCTCAGTAATTAGTATGTCTAGTACAATAATGAGAAAATAAAACTTCTCTTGAAATTACAGCTCCTCTGCCTCCCTCTCCCAAGACTAGGTCTTGCAAAGAGTGAAGTTGCTGTGGTTCTTCACCTAGTGCTATTCCTCTTGTTTATCTTCTTTAATATGAATTATAATGCTGGGTTGGGGGTTGGGGAGGAGAAGAAGGAGTCAGTGGCAGCAGGAAAGTTCTTACTTGACTGGAAGTATCACTGTGATCTGAGTTTTCTTTATCAAACGCTGATTCTTTCTCTTGTGGGAGTGCCTCTGTGGTTCTTGAGAACTCCACCTTTTCCCCCCTCCTTCCAATCTGAGCATCTCTGATCGTCAGGTTCCTCAAAATGGGTAATTACATTTTTTCCCAGCTGGTCACTTCATTTCCAGGCATTCCATGGTGCACATTCTGCTTTCTTTTGCTTGAGTCCTTCACAGTTTTTAGATTTTCATGGCCCTCTAGATGGGGATCCAAGACAACATTGTATCACCTCTCTGAAAATCTCTGGTTCACATATTTCCTACAGGAAGCCTTGCATGTGTGACCCCTCACTGGTGGGAATGCAGTAATTTCACAAACCACAGTGCTTTATCCAACTACCCTTATTTAATACTTATCCATATTGAGTCAGACACCAGTTCACAGCATCTTCCAGATTTTAGGAGACACATTTCAAGGTTGTTAAAACTTCCAACTGAATTACCTCTTTTGTAGACCTCAGTTTAAGGGCAGGTACTTCTCACACTTAATCTTGGTGTGTGTGTTGGAGGGAGTGTTAGTTATATTCAAAGCACAGCACCTTATCTGAGCTCTAAATCTGGATGAGAGTGAAGGTTAAGAACTACAAGCCTGGGAATTTCCTGGCAGTCCAGGTGTTAGGACTCCACGCTTTCACTGCCGAGGGCGCAGATTCAATCCCTGGTCAGGGAACTAAGATCCTGCAAGCCGAGAAGAGTGGCCAAAAATTTAAAAAACTACATCCCAATTTCAGAGAATCCCTTTAAAATTCTACAGAAGAACTTTCATGTCACTGTGAAATGTAGCATCTATGGGGACGTTGAAGTGGATTGATTGCTAACATACCCATTTTTCTTCACTTTTCGATGTATCCACACCCTGTGTGAAGTGACTTTGTAGTTCATATTGATACTATCAGAAGGTGGAATCTATTCCTTTGTAATCTCAACTGATCTTGTAATTTGCTTTGGCCAGCTGATAGTGGTGGAAATGACAGAGTGCTGGTGTCAAGCCTGGAACTCAACAGGTCTTGATGGTTCTGTTCTCTCTGGGTACCTTGTACCACCATGTGAACAAACCCAGGCTAGCCTACTGGAAGATGGGAGAGCATAAGAAGAAGAGTTCAGTTGTCCCAGCTATGACCATCGTAGACCAGCCTAGAGTCAGCTAGTTAATTAAATAGGGAACTATTTTTCTATACTAACACTTCTGACACCAAGTATGTGGGGTTCTTCCTGACATCAGTTAATTTTACAACTCTCTGGATACCAACTAGGTGTACTACAATTCAATTCTGACATTAAGTACCTAGAGTTAGTGCAGATCCCACAGGTTAAGGACTCAGTCCTGCAAGACTGCCCCCCACTTCAGACACCATTTACAAGTCCCAGGTTGTCACCTGTACATCTGACCAACTAGCTATAAATCTGTGGTTCCCACAACCCTCTCTCCAGGTTTGATAATTTGCTTTAAGGGCCCACAGAATGCAAGGAAACGCTAACTTACATTTACTGATTTATTTTAAAGGATACAAATGAACAGCTAGCTGAAGAGTTACATAGGGCAAGGTCTGGAAGCATCCTGAGTATAGGACCTCCTGTCCCCATGAGTTGGATTGTGCCACCCTCCCAGTACGTGGATGTGTTCATCAACCTGGTAGCTCTCCAAACGTCATAGTTCAGGGATTTTTATAGAGGGTTCATCATGTAGGCATGATAGACTATTAATTAAATCTCCAACCTCTCTCCCATCCCCGGAGGTCGTGGGGTAGAGCTGAAAGTTCCAAGCTTCTAATCATGGCTTGGTCTTTCTGGTAACCAGCCTCCATCCTGAAGCTACCTGGAAGCCCACCAAGAGCTGTCTCCTTAGAACAAAAGACTCTTCTATCACCAAGGATATTCCAAGGGTTTTAGGATCTCTGTGTCAGGAACCAAAAACAGAAACCAAATATGTAGTTCTTATTATGTCATACTAATGTACATGTGAGAGAGCTGGACAAAGAATAGCAGAGTTGCCATCATGACCCACCACTGACCACAGATACATGAGTAAGTCTAGCTGAGATTGGCACTGCCTACCTAACCTACGGACTTGTGGACAATACTTAAAGCTTGTAGTTTAAAGCCACTAAGTTTTGGGGTGATTTGTTATGTAGAAATAACTAATTGATACAGGTTTCAGTGAGAATCAAGACTAAAATAGTTTTATTTTGGTATCCTATTACAGTAATATGTAACTTGAAGGATGAAAAGAGCTGAATAAGCAGGGAAAGGAGAGGAAGAATATCACAGACTGGGGAGAAGGAACAATAGTAAGAAAATGAAGAGCAGTTAAAATATATACAGTTCACCCTTAAACAATATGGTTTTGAACTGTGCAGGTCCACTTATAAATGTTTTTTTTTTTTCCAATAGTAAGTACTACATTACTACACAGTCAGTGGTTGGTTGAATTCTCCAATGCAGAACCACAGATATGGAGGAACTGCATATACAGAGGGTTGACTATAAGTTATATGGGAATTTTCTACTATGGGCAAGGTTGTTCAAGGATCAACTGTATTTATTCAGGAGTCAGTGGATAGGCTAATGTGAAGATAAAACTTTACACTGGGGAGCAGAAGGAGAAACAGGCTAGAAAAGTGAATGTGAGTCAGACTGTAGAGATTTTGACTTTGGGGTGGGAGATTTTGTTGTCATCCGATATGCAATGGAGAACCACTGAAAGTATTGACTGTGGTTTGCTCCATCCCCATTTCTTATTTTTCTCTTTCATTCTAGCCACTCATTCCTATATTGTCTGCTAAAGTAAAGTTCAGGGTCAATGGAAGCACCTCTATTTTATTCCACAGGGTACTGACTGGCAATAAAGAAAATATTCTCAGTGTGTTTCCTTGTGAATACACCCCAGCCTACATTTTATGGCTCGAAGCACACTTTGACAGAAGATGAGCCAAGATACTTCTATTCTGACCAAAGAGAAACAGATGAAAGAAATAATTTCCTCTAAAAATGAAGACAAATTAAAAAAATCTTCCCGTTTAAGTGAAAAAGGTAAAAAGATGTTTGGTTATTCATGAGAAGCATTAAATCTTTCCTTCTTTCTTGAAGAGTCATGTGAATTTTACTGACCACTAGATGGCACTTGTGTACAGCATTTGAAATTATTAAAGCAAGAGTACCTATGGTGTGGTCAGAGTAGAATCAGAGGTTTTGCTCTGATGCAGCCTGCTTCCTCCCCCACCCAGAGTCAAGAGAGGTGTAGAAGAGAGGGCTTAAATCTCTTCTGTGTTTTTTTGACTTATAAAGAAAAATGAACATGGCAGAAGTGTTCCTGATTAGATCGGGAGAAAAAGGATGATGCATTCTTGCTGGATGAATCAGGAGAGATGATATTCTGTCATTCTTTAGATATAGACCTGAAATACTATCTTTAAATTTATGGTTGTGGTACAAGCCATGCTTCTGTGTTTACCCAGTCAGTGGATTTGGGTGAAGCATGTATAGTGTGTTTTCCAATTGGTTACTTTATCACACTGACGATTTCAGGAGATATAATAACTCTTACCCTTCTGGATGAAAAACATGGATCTCACAATTCTTCTTATCAGATCACTATAGTTTGATTCATCTTTATGAGAGTTGGCTGCCTGGCTGTTCATTGCTGCCTCCAACTCATCAGGACATTCTCAGATAATGCAAAGGGTGATAGCAACTGTGAACATCATCAACAACCATATCTAGACCAGTGTAGGACACATCCTCAAAAAAAAAAAAAAAAAAAAAAAAAAAGAGAGAGAGAATAACAAACAAGCAAACAAACAAAAACCTTAATAATGCAAGACAGCCCAATGGAGGGCCAGTGGAATTGATAATCTTGTCTGACCTGTGTCCCTTATTTCTCTGGCTCTGGAGCTATTATCAACATTTAGAACCACCTAGCAATACACAACTCCCGTTCTGGAAGGTAAGATGCTGGCAATCTGGCAGTTACAGCTCTGCCAACCCCATTAGCTTGTCACCACTGTGCTGATGCTGATCTCTTTTGGGTCTCATCTAATCTGGCCTTTCAGTAGCCTCAGCTTTTTCCTGTTTAGCCTAAGCTGCTGTAAGCACATGTTTTGAAGTATCGCCAGATCTGATATAAAAGGGGCATCTGTCCTAAAGAAGATTAGGGTGGCGTCAGGGAGCCCCAATAGAGCAAAAGAAAAATAGCGGATTAGGTCATAGGAATAAAGGGAAATCAGAAACAGAACTGTATGTGCTGGGACAGTGCAATGCCAGAGAAGGAGCTCTCTTTAGTGTCTGTGGTCCTATGCCTTTGACCTCCAGGATGGCATCCTTTGGTCCTCTGTTTGGTTAGTTGGAGCTTTTATGCTTTTCCAAGTGTTCTTATCAAATCATGCCTTGGGAAGAGGATTGATAAACTAATTTCAACTGAAGATTTCCATTTTAACAGGAGAAAATGCAAGAATTTCATAAGCAGAGTAATCAAATTCTGATGGTAGGAATGTAAGTTTTTGCAAGCAATGTCAGTGATATCTTCCTCTGTGAAGCCATCATTTAGGCTACCTACTTTTTTTCTTTTTTTTTGCAAAACCATCCCTGACCACATAAATTAATGTACCACCAGAAGCCTAGTTAGTTTCTTGGTTTCCATAGCACCAAATATGCTCAATTTGATTAGGAAATAGAGGGGCTGAATTACTGGTACATTGCCAGAACTGGAGTTTGGGGAGGGACACATATAAGAACGTGAAATAGCAAATACATTGAAAATTATACATGAGACGCTTGAGAATCACGTGTATCACAGTCTCTCAAACTTCTGGTTATGGGTTAAGCATGTTACCAGGCCTCATCAATCATAGTATCTGGCATATAACTGGTTTACAATCCAAAACCAGCCAATTAGAGTTCTTCCCTGGGATTTTATATATGGAAAAATGATATCTCTTTCTCTGGAATAGCAAAGCTGGGATGATGCAAACCTGGAACTTTTGGTGGTCTTGCTACTTCCTCTCCTCAATCAATACATGAAACAAAATTGTCTGAAATTATAATGAATGAGGCTGCAGAGAGAAACAGAGACATGAGATGAGCAAAGGGAAAGATGATGAAGCAGTTCCATCTCTGATCTTCCCAATTATATGATCCAATGCAATCCCTTTTTAGCTTAAAATATTTGAGTTGGGTTTCTTTTACTGGCAAGCCTGAGAATATTGACTAATATATTCCCAACCAGTCCAACTGGGTCTTCTAATATGGCACATGTGTTGCTACTAGGAATTTCATTAAGTACATTATTTTACACCTCTGGCTCAGCTTGCCATCTTATTCTAATAGAGGCAATAGTCAATGTCTTTAGAAGAAAATATAACTACAGTTCAAATTTTGGTCATCTTGACTCATGATCATTTTATGACCTGAAGCACATGTATTAGCTGTCCCTGCAAGAGGTATTATTTAGGATGGGATCAAATAATATTTGCAACAATTTACCACATTTTCATAGGGGAACTTAGAGTGAATGTGTTTTTCATCAATTACTGGGATTTTTTTCTTAACTACCGTGATGATTGGCAGTGTGCTGAGTTGGAAAACATTCAGGTGTTTTCTCCTAACAAGAACAAAAAGTAGAATGGAAGGAGGATTTTTAGAGTCCAAGGCAGCTTAAGCTTAACAGCAGCAAGATTAGAGGAAAGAAAATCATGCATCAGCAGGAACTAGAAGGTAACTTATTGTTTTTTGGCCCCATAGACTACTCCCTAACCCCCCGCCCAAACCCACCCCTCCACAGTAAAATGCAGGGACCTTAAGTCCAACTTAGTCAATGTCACAAAGCAAGTTTGCAAAGAATCAGGACTCCCTGTCTTCTTTTGATACACTAAATTGTACATACAAACTTGTTTTAAAAGAAATTATTTTGTTATCACTTAAGGGCATTATTTTCCCAATTAATGAGCCCCAATAATAGGTGAAAAGTGGAGGCAATCTTTATATAAACATAAAAGGAAAGAAAATGGTGCATTCATAGCTTATCCTTTTTCCAAAGCACCATCACATCATAATTTTTTTCCTGTCCCCTGGAATGTCTTAGTTTTCTGATTCTGTGCCACTGCTTTTGTTGTTTGCATCTCTTGGAATAGTCTTCCTATGCTTCAGTCCAGTTCAACACACATGTAGTGAACACCTTTTCTGTGCCAGACACTCTCAACACTGGCGCTGTCTGACAGAAACAGAATGCAAGCCACACTTGAGATTTAAAATTTTCTAGTGGTCACAAAAATAATTTAAACAGTAGAAATTAATTTTAAGAATATATTTTATTTAACCCAATATATCCAAAATATTATTATTTCAATATGTAATTGATATAGAAAATTGCTAATGGTGTATTTTATATTCTTCTCTTTGCACTAAGTCATCTAAATGTGATATGCACTTTACACTTATAGCACATCTCAGTTTTGACAAGCTGCATCTCAAGTGATTTATTGCCATAAGTAGCCATTGGGCAGTGTAGATGAAGAGCCTTACAGTATTGTCAAATCTTACCAGTTTCTCAAGATCAAAATAAAACTTCCTTTTCCCATCATATTTTTTCCTATGTTTTGCAGGTCAAAAGTATTTCCTACTCTGAGCTAATATTTTTGTTACTGTGAAAACCCTTTTTGCCACAAGTACCAAAAAAGAGCCAGGCACCACACTAGATCTTAGGAAGGCCTCTACTTCTTCCCTGAGTCCTTGGAACACTGCCTGTATCTCTTGGGTACCTGTGTACTGTTATACCTCATCCTATGGTTTACTTAGCTTAAGTACTTTACTGGTGGGTAAAAAATCTCCCCACAGGAGCTGTCTCTTACTTATACCTGTACAATTCATCCCATCTTACCTGTGGTAGACCATTAATACAAGGGTGTTGAACTATGTAGATAGGGTAGCATCAAATCATGTATATTATATCTTCCCATTTAGAATGTGAACATCTTGAAGGAAGAGTCCATATCTTACTTTTCCCTGTGTGCTCTCAGAAACTCATAAGAAAGAAATTTGTACAAAGAATATACTTGCCAAGTATTTGTTGATTGATTTTGATCTCCACCTAAGATAAGGCAGGTGTTTTCCTATCCTGAAGCATGGTAGAGTCGGAAGGAGATGGGGGTCTGTTTCTCATTAGGTGTTTGCCAAATGGGCTTTGTTACCAACCACCCTATGTCTCTGGGTAACATGATTAATTTCCCAGAATTTTTTTTCTTAAAGCCAGAATTTATTTTTAAAGTTAAAAAATGTTCAAGAGATTTTAAAAACGCCCCAAAGGCCGAAAGATGTCATATACGCCCCAAAGATTTAATATACGATTATACTGAGGTTGTGTCTGTTGGTTCCTCCACTGCTAAGTTTTCTAAATTGTCTGTCCTATAAAATTAGATTTGTATGGAGCACAGATTTAGTGGAAAGAACATAGGCTTTAAACTGAGGAAGACCTGGATTCTAATATTGCCTTTGCTCTCTCCTACTTATATAGTTACAGTTATTTCACCTTTATAAACCTCAATTTTCTGTATCATGATATTTATGTAAATTGTTCTAATGATGGCATAAACTTATGAGTTCAAAACTCTTTACCAATATCTGACATATGAACCATAAATGTGCAATAAATACTGTGTTTTTTCCTTATCTCTTGGCAGAAGAAACACAATTAGTTAATGATAAGCTGAGGTAGACCTACAAAGTACGTCTGTCTAAGTTCTGGTGCTATACTATTTCTCTTTGTTATGACTTCCCATGTGGCCTCAGGCAATAATGCAGCTGCAAGATAAATGTCCGTGAATCTGTAGGAAAGTCTCTTGAAGCAAGTCTCAGAGCTCTGACCAGGACACCGTCCAGCTACTTGTTGAAGACAGTGAGAAAATGCTGATCAAATTTGTAAGTGGTGCAAAGCTAGGCTAAATATCTAATATAAATATCTAATATGCCAGGATCAAAGCTCAAAAGGTCTTTAGATGCTGGTGTAATGGTCTAAATTAAATAATATGAAATTTATAGAGAATAATATGAGGTCTTTCACTTTAGTCTGAAAACTCAATTGAAGGAGATGTAGTTTAACAGTAGATCTGTGAAAAAATCTCAGGGGGGGTCTTAGTTGACTATAAACTTGATATGAATCCATAGTAAAAGGATTGTTCAAAAAGTGAAGTCAGTCTTAGGTTGCGTTCATGGATGTTTAGTATCCAGGATGAGAGAAGATCATTCTGGTTCTCTGTGCTTGCTGGGTGATACCTAGACTTTTACATTCTATTTTGGGTGCTACACTAAGAGGAACAGACACAAAAGAGGGCATGCTCATCATAGGGCAAAAGCATTTGGAAACACTCCTCAGCTCAAGCACTCATTCAGTACATTTTTACTAGTGCCTCCTGTGTTCCAGGCACTTCTCTTGGCTCTTGGGATACAACAGCAAACACACCAGACAAGTAATTCCAGAAGGAACTGAGAATTAGCCTGTAAAAGAGAAAACTTAGCAAATATGTGTTATTTTCTAATATTTGAAGGGCGTAGCATCCTTCCGAATGATCACAGAGCTAGTGCTAATGTATGTGTGTTAAAATAGTGTAGTGTCTAGGCCATGACTTTCCATCAATTAAAAGCATCCATGAAAAAAAAAAAAAGCATCCATGGATGGAATGGGTTGCTTTGCAACTGGGGTATACAGAGTAACTTGACTGATCTCTTATAAGAGAGTCAAATATAGTAAAATCCTGTGATAATAAACTCCATGAAAATAGGGATTAAAATATAATATACTTGACAATTGGCCCCTTTGTCCATTCTTTTCTTCAACATGGACTGGCTAAATTTGTTATCTTTTTAGAGGTGGAGGGAATGGAGAGATCACTGGGCTGTAAACAGGGGAGGGAAGTTAAGTAGGGAAATAGGAGGCAACCCATCCAGGGAAGCAGGTCTATGTTCTGGTCCAGTCTCTCCTGACCAGACCTAAGGAACAGGTGCCATTTCATTAAATTATTCCTGGAATTGCTACAGCAATCTTAGATGTCCCAGCCAGCCCCAAGCCCTGAATGGTCTCATTAATATTAATCTGGAATAGATAACCACCATCAGGTGGCACTAAACCATAACTGGGATCTGGATAGATCCAGATTATGCCACCAAATGAAATGCCACACTTGTTATTTCATTAACGTCACAATAATCAGCCTAGACATTTTATGTGATTGGAAATTTTGAGTTCACTTTTCAAACTATGGAGGGATTTTATCATATCAAAATCATTGCTGGACTGCATTACCATTAAACTTCTATCTAGACCTCTGTTTACCTAACTGTCCTCATTCTGTGGTGATCCAGTCATCCCTCAGGGCCCAGTTCAAATGTTATGTTGTAACATCTAGTCTGAATCAGAAATAATTTTTTCTTTATTTGTATTTGTATAGTATTCTTTCATGTTTCCCCACAAAGAGTTAATAAATTTCATTACATTTCCCCATCCCCAATACATTCATCAACAAATATTTGCCAAGTACTTGCTCTTGTCTAAGCAAAAGGAGAAGGAATTGCACCTGATCTTAAGGGGCTTTCAGGACAGTTGGGCAGATCAGATCAGATCAGCATGGCCCTCAGAAGCACTGCTGGGTGGGACTTCATGATGTGGGGCTGAGAGGTACATTGCTCAGAGGTGGGAGAGGTTTGTGGGGCAGAGGAGCAGGACTCCTCCCTGCTCAGGTTACTCTGCTGGGGGCTCCCAGGTCTTTCACAGCATTATTCTCTCACATGACCTTGTTAAGAGTGGACTAAAGTGGTGGTAGGTGAGAATATGCATACATATTTATATTTATATTTCAACATTTCAGGCTATGGGGTCAGGTTTTCAGGGCAATGCAATGCAATTATCAAATATTATACCTTAACAAGTATAACTACATTAAAGAACAAAATTCACCTGCTATCAAAAAGTATTATTAGCTTGACAGTTAAAGTACCAAAAAACTATTGTCAGTATAGATACCTTTAAACACAAAAATTTGAAACAGGATCATTTCCCCAAACATTGTTTGCCTTTTATTTTTTTTTCCAAATTCAAGGCTTTGGCTTTATATATATATATATATATATATATATATATATATATTGTGTGTGTGTGTGTGTGTGGTTTCATCTCCTGGTTTATTAACTAGCCACAAGCTACATTAGTGACAGAGGTAGTCTCATTCCTCTAATATTAGTTTTCTTTTTTTTTTTTAATAATTATTTATACAGCAGATTTTTATTAGTCATCCATTTTATACACATCAGTGTATACATGTCAATCCCAATCTCCGAATTCATCACACCACCACCCCCACCACCCACTGCTTTCCCCCTTTGGTGTCCATATATTTGTTCTCTACATCTGTGTCTCAATTTCTGCCCTGCAAACAGGTTCATCTGTACCATTTTTCTAGGTTTCACATATAGGCATTAATATACGATATTTGTTTTTCTCTTTCTGACTTACTTCACTGTGTATGACAGTCTCTAGATCCATCCACGTCTCAACAAGTGACTCAATTTCGTTCCTCTTTATGGCTGAGTAATATTCCATTGTATATATGTACCACATCTTCTTTATCCATTCATCTGTCGATGGGCATTTAGGTTGCTTCCATGACCTGGCTATTGTAAATAGTGCTGCAATGAACATTGGGGTGCATGTGTCTTTTTGAATTATGGTTCTCTCTGGGTATATATGCAGTAGTGGGATTGCTGGATCATATGGTAATTCTATTTGTAGTTTTTTAAGGAACCTCTATACTGTTCCCCATAGTGGCTGTAAACAGTTTACATTCCCACCAACAGTGCAAGAGGGGTTCCTTTTCTCCACACCCTCTTGAGCATTTGCTGTTTGTAGATTTTCTGATGATGCCCATTCTAACTGGTGTGAGGTGATACCTCATTGTAGTTTTGATTTGCATTTGTCTAATAATTAGTGATGTTGAGCAGCTTTTCATGGGCTTCTTGGCTATCTGTATGTCTTTGGAGAAAAGTCTATTTAGGTCTTCTGCCCATTTTTGGATTGGATTGTTTGTTTTTTGGATATTGAGCTACATGAGCTGTTTATATATTTTGGAGATTAATCCTTTGTCCATTGATTCGTTTGCAAATATTTTCTCCCATTCTGAGGGTTGTCTTTTCGTTTTGTTTATGGTTTCCTTTGCTGTGCAAAAGCTTTGAAGTTTCATTAGGTCCCATTTGTTTATTTTTGTTTTTATTTCCATTACTCTAGGAGGTGGATCAAAAAAGATCTTGCTGTGATTTATGTCAAAGAGTATTCTTCCTATGTTTTCCTCTAAGAGTTTTATAGTGTTCAGTCTTACATTTAGGGCTCTAATCCATTTTCAGTTTATTATTGTGTATGGTGTTAGGGAGTGTTCTAATTTTATTCTTTTACATGTAACTGTCCAGTTATCCCAGCAACACTTATTGAAGAGACTGTCTTTTCTCCATTGTATATCTTTGCCTCCTTTGTCATAGATTAGTTGATCATAAGTGCGTAGGTTTATCTCTGAGCTTTCTATCTTGTTCCATTGATCTATATTTCTGTTTTTGTGCCAGTACCATACTGTCTTGATTACTGTAGCTTTGTAGTATAGTCTGAAGCCAGGGAGTCTGATTCCTCCAGCTCCATTTTTTCCCCTCAAGATTGTTTTGGTTATTTGGGGTCTTCTGTGTCTCCATACAAATTTTAAGATTTTTTGTTCTAGTTCTGTAAAAAATGCATTCGGTAATTTGATAGGGATTGCATTGAATCTGTAGATTGTTTTGGATAGTATAATCATTTTCACAATATTGATTCTTCCAATCCAAGAACATAGTGTATCTCTCCATCTGTTGGTGTCATCTTTAATTTCTTTCATCAGTGTCTAATAGTTTTCTGCATAACGGTCTTTTGTCTCCCTAGGCAAGTTTATTCCTAGGTATTTTATTCTTTTTCTTGTAGTGGTAAACGGGAGTGTTTCCTTAATTTCTCTTTCAGAGTTTTCATCATTAGTTTATAGGGATGCAAGAGATTTCTGTGCATTAATTTTGTACCCTGCAGGTTTTCCAAATTCATTGATAAGCTCTAGTAGTTTTCTGGTGGCATCTTTAGGATTCTCTATGTATAGCATCTTGTCATCTGCAAACAGTGACAGTTTTACTTCTTCTTTTCCAATTTGGATTCCTTTTATTTCTTTTTCTTCTCTATTTGCCATGGCTAGGACTTCCAAAACTATGTTGAATAAAAGTGGTGAGAGTGGGCATCCTTGTCTTGTTTCTGATCTTAGAGGTAATGCTTTCATTTTTTCACCATTGAGAATGATGTTTGCTGTGGGTTTGTCATATATGGCCTTTATTATGTTGAGGTAGGTTCCCTCTATGCCCACTTTCTGGAGAGCTTTTATCATAAATGGGTGTTGAATTTTATCAAAAGCCTTTTCTGCATCTATTGAGATGATCATATGGTTTTTATTCTTCAGTTTGTTATTATGGTGTATCACATTGATTGATATGCGTATACTGAAGAATCCTTGCATCCCTGGGGTAAATCCCACTTGATCATCATGTCTGAACCTTTTAATGTGCTGTTGGATACTGTTTGCTAGTATTTTGTTGAGGATTTTTGCATCTATTTTCATCAGTGATATTGGTCTGTAGTTTTCTTTTTTTGTGACATCTTTGTCTGGTTTTGGTATCAGGGTGATGGTGGCCTCATAGAATGATTTTGGGAGTCTTCCTTACTCTGCAAATTTTTAGAAGAGTTTGAGAAGGCTGGGTGTTAGCTCTTCTCTAAATGTGTTATAGAATTCACCTGTGAAGCCATCTGGTCCTGGACTTTTGTTTGTTGGAAGATTTTAAATCACAGTTTCAATTTCATTACTTGTGATTAGTCTTTTCATATTTTTTACTTCTTCCTGGTTCAGTCTTGGAAGCTTATACCTCTCTAAGAATTTGTCCATTTCTTCCAGGTTGTCCATTTTATTGGCATAGAGTTTCTTGTAGTAGTCTCTTAGGATGCTTTGTATTCCTGCAGTGTCTGTTGTAACTTCTCCTTTTCATTTCTGATTTTATTGATTTGAGTCCTCTCCCTCTTTTTCTTTATGAGTCTAACTAATGGTTTATCAATTTTGATTATCTTCTCAAAGGACCAGCTTTTAGTTTTATTGTTCTTTGCTATTGTTTTCTTTGTTTCTATTTCATTTATTTCTGCTCTGATCTATATGATTTCTTTCCTTCTGCTAACTTTGGGTTTTGTTTCTTCTTCTTTCTCTAGTTCCTTTACGTGTAAGGGTAGATTGTTGATTTGAGATTTTTCTTGTTTCTTGAGGTAGACTTGTATAGCTATAAATTTCTCTTTTAGAACTGCTTTTGCTTCATCCCATGGTTTTGGATCATCATGTTTTCATTGTCATTTGTCTCTAAGTATTTTTTGATTTCCTCTTTGATTTCTTCAGTGATCTCTTGGTTATTTAGTAATGTATTGTTTAGCCTCCATGTGTTTGTGTTTTTTACATTTTTTTCCCTGTAACTCATTTCTAATCTCATAGCACTGTGGTCAGAAAAGATGCTTGATATGATTTCAATTTTCTTAAATTTACTGAGGCTTGATTTCTGACCTAAGATGTGATCTATCCTGGAGAATGTTCCATGCACACTTGAGAAGAAAGTGTAATCTGCTGTTTTGGGATGGAATGTCCTATAAATATCAATTAAATCTATCTGGTCTATTGTGTAATTTAAAGCTTGTGTCTCCTTATTAATTTTCTGTTTGGATGATCTGTCCATTGGTGTAAGTGAGGTGTTAACATCTCCCACTATTATTGTGTTACTGTCGATTTCCTCTTTTATAGCTGTTAGCAGTTGTCTTATGTATTGAGGTGCTCCTATGTTGAGTGCCTATATATTTATAATTGTGATATCTTCTTCTTGGATTGATCCCTTGATCATTATGTAGTGTCCTTCCTTGTCTCTTGTAACATTCTTTATTTTAAAGTCTATTTTATCTGATATGAGTATCACTACTCCAGCTTTCTTTTAATATCCATTTGCATGGAATATCTTTTTCATCCCCTCACTTTCAGTCTGTATGTGTCCCGAGGTCTGAAGTGGGTCTCTTGTAGACAGCATATATATGGGTCTTGTCTTTGTATCCATTCAGCAAGCCTGTGTCTTTTTGTTGGAGCATTTAAACCATTCACATTTAAGGTAATTATCTATATGCATGTTCCTATTACCATTTTCTTAATTGTTTTGGGTTTGGTTTTGTAGGCCCTTTTCTTCTGTTGTGTTT
This sequence comes from Balaenoptera borealis, assembly GCF_965194805.1. Taxonomy (NCBI): domain Eukaryota; kingdom Metazoa; phylum Chordata; class Mammalia; order Artiodactyla; family Balaenopteridae; genus Balaenoptera; species Balaenoptera borealis. Next base: position 34,396,895 of record NC_138875.1, read on the forward strand.
CCCACTTAGATAAGTTCCTTTAGCGTTTGTTGTAGAGCTGGTTTGGTGGTGCTGAATTCTCTTAGCTTTTGCTTGTCTGTTAAGCTTTTGATATCTCCATCGAACCTGAATGGGATCCTTGCCGGGTACAGTAATCTTGGTTGTAGGTTCTTCCCTTTCATCACTTTAAATATGTCATGCCACACCCTTCTGGCTTGTAGAGTTTCTGCTGAGAAATCAGCTGTTAACCTTATGGGAGTTTCCTTGTATATTATTTGTCATTTTTCCCTTGCTGCTTTCAATAATTTTTGTTTGTCTTTAATTTTTGCAAATTTGATTACTATGTGTCTTGGCATGTTTCTCCTTGGGTTATCCTGTTTGGGGCTCTCTGCACTTCCTGGACTTGGCTGGCTACTTCCTTTCCCGTTTTAGGGAAGTTTTAGACTATAATAACTTCAAATATTTTCTCGGGTTCTTTCTCTCTCTCTTCTCCTTCTGGGACCCCTATATTGCGAATGTTGTTGTGTTTAATGTTGTCCCAGAGGTCTCTTAGGCTGTTTTCATTTCTTTTCATTCTTTTTTCTTTATTCTGTTCTGCAGCAGTGAATTCCACCATTCTGTCTTCCAGGTCACTTATGCGTTCTTCTGCCTCAGTTATTCTGCTATTGATTCCTTCTAGTGTATTTTTCATTTCGGTTATTGTATTGTTCATCTCTGTTTGTTTGTTCTTTAATTCTTCTAGGTCTTTGTTAAACATTTCTTGCATCTTCTCGATTTTTGCCTCTATCCTTTTCCCGTGGTCCTGGATCATCTTCACTATCATTATTCTGAATTCTTTTTCTGGAAGGTTGCCTATCTCTACTTCATTTCATTGTTTTTCTGGGGTTTTATCTTGTTCCTTCATCTGGTACATAACCCTCTGCCTTTCGTCTTGTCTATCTTTCTGTGAATGTGGTTTTTGTTCCGCAGGCTGTAGGATTGTAGTTCTTGCTTCTACTGTCTGTCCTCTGGTGGCTGAGGCTATCTAAGAGTCTTGTGCAAGTTTCCTGATGGGAGAGACTGGTGGTGGGTAGAGCTGGCTGTTGCTCTGGTGGGCAGAGTTCAGTAAAACTTTAATCTGCTTGTCTGTTGATAGGTGGGGCTAGGTTCCATCCCTGTTGGTTGTTTGGCCTGTGGCAACCCAACACTGGAGCCTACCCGGGCTCTTTGGTGGGGTTAATTGTGGACTCTTGGAGGGCTCAAGCCAAGGTGTACTTCCCAGAACTTGTGCTGCCAGTGTCCTTGTCCTCACGGTGAGACAGAGCCACCCTCCCAAGGGGAAACCCTCCAACACTAGCAGGTAGGTCTGGTTCAGTCTCCTATGGGGTCACTGCTCCTTCTCCTAGGTCCTGATGCACACACTACTTTGTTTGTGCCCTCAAAGATTGGAGTCTCTGTTTCCCCCAGTCCTGTTGAAGTCCTGCATTCAAATCCTGCTAGCCTTGAATGTCTGATTCTCTAGGAATTCCTCCTCCCGTTGCCAGACCCCCAGGTTCAGAAGACTGACGTTTGGCTCAGAACCTTCACTCCAGTGGGTGGACTTCTGTGGTATAAATGTTCTGCAGTTTGTGAGTCACCTACCCATCAGTTATGGGATTTGATTTTATTGTGATTGCTTCCCTCCTACTATCTCATTGTGACTCCTCCTTTGTCTTTGGATGTGGGGTATCTTTTTTGGTGAGTTCCTGTGGCTCCCTGTCGATGGTTGTTCAGCAGTTAGCTGTGATTCTGGTGTTCTCACAAGAGGGCGTGAGAGCACGTCCTTCTACTCTGCCATCTCGAACCAATCTGGCTTTATCTTTTTTATCAACTTTTTAGCCATGTACCACTAAGCCAGCCATTTTCTCTCTCTGAATCTCAGAATCATATGTGAAAGCATTACCCTACTTTTCAGGGCTATCAAGAGGATCAAATGTAATGCTTAATGTAAAATTATGGAATAAATGCTCCTATATGGGTAATTTTCTATATCAGGTAATTGTTGCCTCAGTTTCCAAATTTCTTAATGCTTATTTCCTTGGTTTCTGCCTGGCATTGATTTTGCTTGATGAAGTTTAATTGCTGTTTTTCACAATCAGTTGCTGTTTGCACATGTCGCCAAATACCTCATGTTTTTCCCATCAATAAATAAGGGATTAAAATTATTTCATTGCATGCAGAGCAGAGTATTGGTCTTTGGGAAGGGTTTAGGTGATCTAAAGAAGACTTGGTCCTTGCCCTCCAGAAGTCAATAGCCTTAAGTATGTATTAACCAAGACAAAAATTTTCTATAAATACATATATTAAGCTCTGTTCCATCCACCTAGGATTTATTCTAGCAAGGCACAAAAGGAGAGATTGTGGGGGGTCCTAGCCCTTTTCCTTGGAGTTATGAAGTTAGGAACATTTTCCAAGTACTCTGATTCTTCTCAAGAACATCTCCAGATCTGTTATCTATGAATTCATAACAACCACTTTTGAGCTATTTTAAATTTCTAGCTGGTGTTACAACTTGTGAGATGCCAATGATAATTCTTAAAATGTATGAAGTATTTATTATGTTTTACTACACTATGTGATTCACTACACTATGTGCATTGTCTAATTTTATCCTTATAGCAACCTTGAGAGGGATGATACTCTGATAACCCCCATTTTACAGACAATCACATTGAGACTTTTGGGAAGATTATTTGCCTTAGAACACACTTAAAGTAAATGAAAGAGCTGGAATCCTAAGTCAGGTATTCTGATTGCAGAATTTGTCTGCATGATAGGTTTGCTAAACTGCCTTAATAACAAGTCTATTCATCGTAAAATCATTTCTTTTGATTTTTAAATCTCTTCACTCTACCTTTCCAAATTCTGATATTCTTCAATGTTATAAACCCCCTCTCCACCACCATTCCAAACCTTTTGTGAAAAAGGATTTGTAGTGAAATGGAAGCACGTTTGTTTAAGAATTAGAAGGTCCTCCAATTTTGGTTCCACCAACACTTATTTGGATAAATATGAGAAGCTCACTTAACTTCTCTGACTTTGTTTCCACCTCTGAGAAATAGAGATAAATTCTGCCTTCTGTGTAGGCTCTGAAAAGCAATTACTTAACATACATGAAACTATATGGTAAACGGTAATGGAGTAAAACTAATATGACATATAATAAAAAAAACAGTTGATTTCAACTATATCTTGTCAGTTCTTGCACTTCCTTTGGATTTTGTTGTTTGACATTATAGAGGAACTCTCTATTTCCTTAAAAATCTTAAATGTATTTTCTGGATCTTTCAGAACAACATGAAATATTTCAGAAGTAAATACACCAAGGGAAAAATACTCTCTTCTTTTTTTTTTCATTTTCTCTCTTAAAAATACCCTTCTTGTTGAATTCTTCAGAAGATTCTGAGATGGGTTAAGTTCTAAGACATAGATGGGTTACATTTACATGGTAGTGAAAAATGGGGGTCGTATGGGTTGCCTCATAAGTTGTTGTTGAGTGCTTCCTAGGCAGTGCTGGAAGCAGTTGGCTCTTTGAGAGCTGCAGGTCAGTGATGACACAATAAGACCATTTCCTCCTTTCATGTGTATAATTATTGCACTATCTAGGGAGAATCCCAACGGTATTATGGTTGGACAATATGGACACCTTTTGCTGGCTGGACCCTCAGGAGACTTTTGTATAAAGAATGACTAGATATCCAGAGAGGGTGGCACTCATCACAGTCTACCCCTAGTGCTGAAATTTTCAAGCAAGCATTGTGTAAAATAGCTATTCCTATACAGAGGGATGGAGGCTCACTGACTTAATCTGGGCCAGGATGATGATTCAGTTTGGTGCCAACGAATGGTTTTCAACATAGCATCATTTTTAAGGTGTACATATTGCTGTCTCCCCGAGAATCTTAGTCCTACAGCCATTCTCTACTGGCTACGTGTAGGACCTGTGAGATAATCAGTGAGGAGAGAAGAAAGGATGTGGGTGTAGTGTGAGAACTAGGCATGGTTTTAACAATCTTTTTGTTGACAGGGGTTCTAAATCAGATATTTTATGATTGCATTTTCCATGGATTTATGAGGTCTGGGAAGCGTGGGCTTAACGTCATGAGTTCTTTGTTTTGTAGGAAAGGCAGACCCAGATCACGTGATTGTATGTAACTATGTTACTGTGCTTACTTCATGCACCACCACTAACATGTGTATATTCTTTTTACTACCTACAGCATCATCTTGGGAAAGTATTAGAAACATTGTTTATGAGAATGGATTGCTATGAGTGGAAATTATAAAGTAGGAAGTTATTTGTATTTGTCAGAGCATAATATCAATATATCATAAAGCCTAAGTTTCCTTGTAAACTGCCGAAGATTATGACAGAGGAGGGTATTAACAAAAATGTTAAGAGTAAGTTGAAGGCTAAGGTAGTACTCAGGAGAAACCTCATCCATAACACTAAGGAACCACTTATCAAGGCAGAGGGCTACCTGCTGAATATGGATGACTGATGGGGAGGAAAAATCCCACCCTCTGCTACTTTTAGATGGGAATATAGCTTGACCAAATAGTCCATGCTTCTGGTAATTACTTATTATAATATAGCCTATTGAAAAAATGGGAATGTGAAACAAGCTTCTCGAAGATGTAGCAGCTTCCATGGCAAAATTCTGAGAGGAGTATCCCTGTTGGGTGATCAATTGCCCAAGATCCCAGTGGTGTTTCCTGTCACCTGTGGCAGTGAGAGAGCCTTATTTCATCAATAGAAGGGAGCTGAGAGCCAGTGAGGGGTTACACACCACCACCCCATCCACCACCCTTCTCCTTGCAGCTCCTTTATTCCTTCCCTCCCTTCCTTCCTTCCTTCCTTTCTTTCTTTCTTTCTTTCTTTCTTTCTTTCTTTCTTTCTTTCTTTCTTTCTTTCTTTCTTTCTTTCTTTTTTCTTTCTCTCTTTCTTTCTCTTTCTTTCTTTCTTTCTTTCTTTCTTTCTTTCTTTCTTTCTTTCTTTCTATCATTGTTAACTGAAGCAAGTAGGACAAAGTTTATGGATTAGGAAACATTTTTTGTTGAGTCACACAGAAAAGTGTGGCCTTTTGATAGAGATGGTAGGAAAAGACACTTCAGATTGAAAGAACAGTGATAGCAAAAGCATTTAGATGGCATAATGTGAGATGATTTTAAGACACTGTTAAGGGTTAAACTGGGAGGCAAATTAGCGTATGTATAAGAGGTAAATTGTAGGAGATTTTATTAGAAAGGTAGAATAGCAGTATAATGAAGAGAACATTGATAGCCAATATGAGGAGCCTATTAAAGAAATATGAGATGAGATAAAGTACAAGTGAAGTATTTTTCTATGTAATGGAACATGGGTAGCTTCAGGAGATCTTGAATAGATTTCTAAATTAAAATTTTAGAGCTAGAAAGAACATTCCTCATTCAGTCCTGTTGCCTAAATTTTTATATAAAAAATAAAAATATGGACAGATTTTTAAAGGCAGGTCCAAATTTAGAACCTTAGCTCCCTGGTTTAGCATACCAGGCTGCCTCTCCAACTGAGGTGTGTGTTTCTAAACTCAGTGTCTTCTGGCTTTTGCATTGATTATTTGTTTACATGGAATGCCTGCAATCTTACTGGCATCCTGCACAATGCCTGGCACATAGTAGGAAAACACCTCACAGAAATACACAGAATAATGTTTGACCAAATATCTGGACCCCTTGTGGCCCAGCCAAGTGGATACATAAAATTAACCACTGCAAGGGTATTCTAAATAATTTGAACTCGAGTTTGTAGGATATTGGAGCTCATAGCAGAAATAAATGAGGAAGACTGGCCCAGTAGCTATGGGCGGTAAGCTGGCTGTGGCAGCTGCAGCGGTCTCTTGTCTCTCTAGGAGGAGACAGAAGTAGAAAATACCAGGGACGGAAGGCAGAGTTAACTCAAGTGCAGTCCAAGCTGATGTTGATAAACAAATGGGATTATTTAATACCAACTGGAAAATGACATTATTTCTTTGTACTTGTTTATTGTCTGTGTCCAGCACTGTGCATATTAAATTTTGTTTGTATGAATATTACATTTTTTTTGGTGACTGGCACACAGTAGTTCTCAATAATTTTTTATTGTTGTTGAAAGATGGGGGGTACAGTGGAAAGAAAGGGCTTCTCCGTGGCAGCAGATTGCAGTTTCTGGCTCACTGCTTCAGTTCAAAGAGGACTAATCTGGGAGAAGAGCTATGGGGACGAGTTCTGGGAGAAAGGCCCAGGCAGAGTGGGGAAGCAGTGCTGAGGACCCTGGCTGCCTGCTTGGGGGTTTAGAGCAAGACTTCATTCCTGGTGAAGGCAAGAATACAAGCAAGAAACCAGGCCAGAAGGCCAATCATATGGATACAGGATTGGCTGCATAGAGGGAGTGTTAACTAGGGGAAACTACAGTGTGATGCTCACACTAGGCATTGCTAGTTCCCTAACAGGACCCCAGCCCTGGGGTAGCAGTCTGTGTCCTGACTTATTAGTTGGATGTTTTGCCAGCTGGACACCATACAGCTTCTCAAATCTTGGAATCAGATTGGATACCTCCACCCTTATTTTCTGTCCCACATTGATTTTCATATGGTATTGGTTTTCTTATCATAACCATCATTGAAAATGGCATCTAAAAGATATGATGTCATTTAAAGAAATGTAGTGTGATCTAATGTTGAAATTGTAGTGTCTGATGTAGAGTATTGCTGTTTCCCTCAAAAAATTAAAAATATCCCAGAACACTCTTGTGAGTTTTTAATGGAGTACATTTTGAGAAATACCAATTGAAAGGTTTTAAGTAGAACATTCAGATGCCGAGCATGTGTTTTGAAGAAATCCCTCTGGCCTGTGGATTGTTCAGAAGCAAAAGTGGAATTGGAGCAGATGACTTCAAATGCTGTTGCAGTAGAGAAGTAAAATGATGGCATCTTGGTCTAGCACAGTGTGAACAGAAATGAAGAAGTATGTCTGAATATTATTTAAAATAAAAACCATCAAAACACAAGGTTTGGGTTGAGAACAAAAGCAGGGAAAATAAAGGATTTGGACCCGCAATTATTTATTTTAGGATATAATGTTTTTGAAATATATTATGTTGTAACAAGCTCTGCTTGATCCAGCTGCAGGGATATATATCACAGCTGTCTTGCATTTTAAACTACTTATGATGTTCGCCTTACGATGTTTTGACTTTATGATGGTGCAAAAGCGATACGCATTTAGTGGAAACAGTACTCTGAATATTGAATTTTGATCTTTTCCTGGGCTAGTGATATGCTCTCTTGGATGCTGGGCAGTGGCAGCGAGTGCAGCTCCCAGTCAGGCATGCAATCATGTGGGTAAACAACCCATACACTTACAACCATTCTGTACCCAAAAAACCATTCTGTTTTTCACTTTCGGTATAGTATTCAATAAATTACATGAGATATTCAACACTTCATCATCAAATAGACTTTGTGTGAGACGATTTTGCCCAACTGTCGGCAAATGTCAGTTTTCTGAGCACATTTAAAGTAGGCTAGACCAAGATATGATGTTCTGTGCCTTAGGTGTATTAAATGCATTTTTGACTTATATTATCAGTTAACGATGGATTTTTCACATGTAACCCTATTTGTAAGGTTAACCTTATTTTAAGTCGAAGAAGATCTGTAATTTGCTAATCTTTTATGTATAAAAATTGTCTGTAACTCTTGTTTACCCCAGACCCCTACTATGGAATGAATCAGGATTCATGGGAATTGCAGAGAGGGCTTTGGGTCATGTCCAGTGCCATGGTGGCTGCACGCATGATGCCCTGCACTAAGGGAATGGGCCACACTTTTCTCTGGTCTTTCTTCCCAGCATCACAAATGACTCAATAGGGTTGTAGAAAAAGCTGGAGAGTCTCAAGGCCGCAGGGTCCCTAATCCTGACTACCTGGCCTCATGCCCTTGAACCTCAACTCTGTGTTGTGCTCTCCTCTGCTTCCTTGCTGAGCTGGAGCTCTTGCCAAAATATTGCAGCCTCAGCTGTAGGGCTGCCAATCGCTATCTGTTCCACTGGCAGCTGCCCCTCTGCCTCTGAGTGTGGCTGTTCTTTCAACTGGCAGTGGTCAACTAGGATTCTAATTCCTGGTCTTTCAATCCCTGAAAGTTTGTTTTGGTCTTCGAGGTTTTTGCTCCCTCTATCAAGGCACCTAGGAAGGAGGAAAGTCCTCACTGGGAACCTCTCCTTGTGTCCCGGAGTAGCACAGAGAGATGGCACCTCAAGAGTTCTGACCATGACCAGGCCTCAGACTGGGCCATGCTCTATGACATTTCCCTCCCTCGGGCCAGGTGACTGTCTTCCTGGGCATTCATGCCTGTCATTGGGGCTATTTGTATTCCTCTTCTTAGTGAAAATCTCCTAGTCCTGTGGTCCAGCGATCTAATTATGATCCCCCTAGTACCCTTCATGGGTTCCTCCAGAGGGTCTGAGGGCCTGTCTCAGTGTCTCACAGGCCCCAATAGTAGGAAGGGGATTATGCTGCTCCAGAGTAACCCTTCCTGAAAGTTTAAGGAAAGTACAAGTTTATTTCCCCTCTCCTAGAAGACAGATTTTCCAAGCCCTTTGCCAAATACAGTCCCCAGTGTATCTATTTCTCTATTTATTCATGATTAGGGACTTATTTTCTTTGGATATTTGAGGCTAGATGTTGGAACATCACAAATTCAGTTATTTTCTAAATGGAATGAAACATTAGGGAATGATAGTGCATTCCCCAAATGCCAAATTGCCCTTGATGAGAAAGGCTCCTAAATTTATCATAAATGCACAGTGCTAACATGAGCTGGACCTGTACCCCAATATATGGGGATATGTTTGTGTGAGGAAGTCATATAACAGACACCTGAACATGCATTTAACAACTTTCTTGCAAATGCATGTCTGTGTGTGCCCTTTTAACTGTGATATCTTTTCTTTCCTTCATTCAGGGTCAGAGTAGGGGCAGCAATTTAATTGTGTGGTGCAGACTTGCAAAAGTCCACTTGTGGTCAAGCACAACCCCTTTGAAAGATCCTTGGCTCTGAAGCATAAGGAATTTGAAATGTTATTTGCAAGATGGAAGCAACCAACAGATCAGCATTTGTGAAATGCAGGCAAGATGACTTCAAGCTGCAAAGCTGGGCCTTGACAGACAGATTTAGCACCATTAGCAGTGGCTTGTTGAAAAACAAAAATGACTTCAAAACTCTTCCCTCTGAACCAGAATGTTACATTCATCTCTTGGTTAAAACATCCGTTATTTGCTGACTTGTTTTCTGTTGCCCCCCCCCATCCCCCAGCCTCTCACTCTTTTGTGTCGGAGCTAATGTTCCCAGCGTCTACACTGCATAGGCCCTGATTATTTGTGAGACAGAGTGAGTTAATGCAGATTTGCAAGCTGTTCCCATTTGTTAAATGTCAGAAAAACACATGCAAGTCACTGGCTTTGGCACTTAGCTGCCAGCTGGCTCTTCTGGAGGCAGGGGACAAATGACAGTCTATCACACAGCATGCTTTCAAAGGAAGAGGAGACCTATTCCAGAACCACAGCATCGGAGCAGCTTTTAACAACATAAGCAAAATAAGAAGCCAACATCAGTTTTTTCCTCCCTTATTTCTCCCCCTGTTGTTGAATGAATGGCAGCACAACATTTGGGAGCTTTTTAAAGCCTTGGGAATATCGATTCCACTGCCCACCATCTGAGAGAGTGATGGGATAATGGGAGCTTGCCAGAAGGGCTGCACACTCTCTGGTGATTGACGACGGGGGAGAGGCTGCGCCCCTCCTCACCCCTGTCCTTCAGATGGTTATAGCTCCCCCCACTGCCACTCTGCAGCTGTCAGATTAAAGTTGAATTTCTGCCTCCCTCTCCCTATTAGAATCATGCTGAAGTCTCTGGATCCCAAATGCGGTCCCTCAACCCCTCTCCCCCGCCCCCCACATTCCACTCCCTTAAGAAGGTAAAACTTACAGGGTGGAAGTAATATAGGCATTTTTTCCCTTAATTCATTTACTCATTTATTCATCAGTTATTTACTCAGTATCTAGTATATGTCAGGTATTGTGAGGGATGAAACGAAGTAGGAGACATGGATTGTTCTTTCATGTAAGGATCTAACGGGGTTGCTGCTGATGAAAAGAGTGACAACTGAAGAAAAATGGGTGCAAGTGATTACAGAGGAGAATGATGTCATAATTCTCTGGTATCAAAGGGAGAGCTCATAAAACAAGTGGGTACTGGACTGGGCTTGAAAGGGCAGGAAAAATCTTAATTGCCAGAAAGAAACAAAGGGCCCCTGAGATGGGGATGATGATGAAAGGAGGCAATGAGCATGAGAAGGTGGGAATAGGCATTGGCTGTGGACACATCAGCCTGGTTAGGGCAGAAAGTTAGCTAGGGCAGTGGTGGGAGAAAATGTAAATCTAGACTGAAACCAGGCTAAGGAATATGGGTTTTCAATGAAAGTTTTTGAATCAGAGAGTGTCATTTTAGAGTGGTCTTTCAGATGATTGTTACCCATTTTACCCACGTACGATCTGTCTGGGAGGAAGTAATTTTCCTCTACCCTCCTAGGTTCTCTGGCTAGTCTAAGAATTAAATTGAAACGAGACAGATTAACAGGAGTAAGTAAAACACAGTTTAATAACATGCGTACATGGGAGAGACCAGAAAAACTGACTAACTCACCATAATGGTTGAAAGCCTCACCCTAAATGCCATCTTCAGCTTAAGACAAAAGAGGATATTGGGGGTAGTGTTTTAGGACCTCAAAGGGGACGAAGGGAATTCACATGGAGACAGAAAAGCAAATGTTTGTAAATAAATATTTGCTGGGCCAGGCAAAGACAATGAGACACAGAGAGGAATTCTAACAAACAGACTTGCTAGGTTCCTCCCTGTCTACACACCTAGTTCATGCTATACATATCTATGGTGATAGCTCCCTTCCTGGAACAGGTTCTCCATCTGCATTCTTTAGGCAGTTAGGGAGAAGGTCAAAGGTTCTTCCAGGGTCTTTTGGGCCTTGATTGTTTTTAGCTCAAAATAATTCACATGCCAAAGAGACAGTTTGGGGTGGCAAATTTTGTTCCCCTACAGATCAGATTCAGTGCTCTTGATACACCTAAGTGATTTATGCACAAAAGTAAACCAAGTATTCTACGTGGTAAACCCAAAGCCATCAATGTTCTTAATGGAAAACTGAATTTCTCCTAAAGCCACCATCTCCCTTATCCTAGCAGAACTGCTTATCTTCTAATGTTTTGTCAGTATTTTTTTAATTCCCTTTGCTGTTTTGAGACCATTTGTCTTACACGATTACAGAAAAAAGTCCATTCTTTTTTGAGTTCATGCAACCAGCAGCTACCCTTTACCATCCTTTGTCACTGGGGACTTCGATTCCCGCCTCACCTCATTGTTCTTCTCTCTAAAGTCTTAGGTGACTTCAACACCCATGTCAGCGTAGCACTTCAGGAAACAAAACATATTTAACCCCCTTACTCTAGCTTCAAACTTAAAATGATATTTATCCCTTCTACCTCAGGTTCATAATTCTAAGATCATACCTTGGGTTTTTCTTTTAATCAACTAAAATCTTAAACTGGCTCTGTGGTCTCTGACCCTTCTTCCATCCTTCCTAAAGTTATGGACTTCCAATCCCTCTCCTTTTTTCCCAGTCTGCTACCCAGCATGATTTTACCTGCTTCCCTGGCCAGCCTAGCTCCATGGTAAGGTTGGCATCTCTACAAAAGTAAGACCTAATTCTGGCCTTCCCAAAGCATTAACATCCTGAAGGGTCACTTCATCATGTCTCCAAAGTCCCCAGCCCCCAATCTGCCCTTGCCATAGCAGGTCACCTTGACTTTTACTTTCTGAGAAAGGTACATTTTCACCTAGGCTCCTCTCCTTTTCTGAGGAACAGGTGAATCCCTCCCCATATGTGTCCCCTAAGACATTGTCATTTTCTGCCTCTCTCCTCATTTTCAACCTCTCATTCTTTATTGGTTCTTTTTCTTTATCCTATAAATGTGCTCAAGATTCTTTTATCTTAAAAACATACAAACAAAAAAATCCTCAAATCAGTCTCTCTGTATTCCACACTCCCCTCTAGAAACCATTTCTCTCACTCTTTTGGATGAGAGTTAAGCTTCTTGACTTCACGTTCAAGACACTGCCTTCTGATTTCCATCTCTACACACTTCACTTCAACATTCCTGACAGAGACTGTGAACAAACAGCTGAGTCTCAATCCAGAAGACTTTTCAGACCTCATGCCACTTGACTTCTCAGAAATGTTTAACTTTATTGAATATGCCTGTGGACAAATGACAAGATTTCTTCAATTTCCTTATAATGCTGCTAATTATGGGCTTCTGGTGTTATGGTAATAGGAGTGACCTGCAAAAGCTGCTGGTGTGAAGTGTGAAGATAGGCTTAGGTCATAGAACTTTTTGAAAAGCTTACTCTTTGGGTGGTCTTGAGATGTGTACATCACATCATAGGTGCTCAATAAATATAGTCTGAATAAATAAATGAGGTCATCAGAGAATCTAAATAAACAAACTCATCAGACTTCTGCCTTCATTATCTTAACTCTGATGGTCTCCAGAGACTATAAATGCTGAATGTAGGGTGGTAGATGTAGAGTCTGGCACCATTAGAAAAGAAGAGCATGTAACCCAGACTGGTGGTTACTGGCATGGAAATTGAGTCTTAGTGGATGAGTAGAAATAAGTCAGACATGCAGACCTACTAGAGAATGGGCTTGAGGACACAGGGAGGGGGAAGGGTAAGCTGGGACAAAGTGAGAGACTGGTAGCATATATATGGACATATATACACTACCAAATGTAAAATAGATAGCTAGTGGGAAGCAGTCTCATAGCACAGGGAGATAAGCTTGGTGCTTTGTGACCAGCTAGAAGGGTGGGATAGGGAGGGTGGGAGGGAGAGAGACACAGGAGGGAGGAGATATAGGGCTATGTGTATATGTATAGCTGATTCACTTTGTTATACAGAAGAAACTAACACACCATTGTAAAGCAATTATACTCCAATAAAAATGTTAAAAAAACAAAACAAAAAACCAGAAGAAAACTTTCATTTCCATACCAGTTGGCTGATCTGTAATAAACGCCTGCAATATTTTGACTTGTAAAAAAAAAAAAGAAAGAAAGAAGTCAGACAAAAGAGGTTATGAGGGCATTCCACAGAGGAAAATATATGATGCCAGAAGGCATGGCTTATGTGACGTTACAGTTTTCTGATTCCCTTCTTATCACTTCCTTCTCAGTCTTTGTAGATTCTTCTTCTTTTATCTACTATTTAAATGTTACAATATTAAAAACAGTAACATTGATGGAATACTAATTCTATAATTTGCATGCCTAATATCATTTAATCATCAAACCACTAATCTGTTGAACAAATATTGACCATCTACCACATATCTGACATTGCTTTAGTTCTATGATACAAAAATGGAGAGACACAGGCTAGATCATTCAGCAAGTTCACAGTCTGGAACTCAGGTGCATGATCATGCAGCTAATTTGATGTTGTAGAGGAACAAAACTTTGCCACCCCAAAATGTCTTTAGCATGCAGATTGTTTCAAGCTGAAAACAATCAAGGCCCAAAAGATTCAGGAAGAAATTTTGACCTTCTTCCTAAGTGTCTGAATAATTTATATTGAGGGCCTATTACAAGAATACAGCTATCACTAGAAATATCTGCAAAGAACATGGGCTTGGTGTGGTGGGGGGAACTTGGGCAGGGCCTAGAGATCAGAGTCTACTTTGTGTTCCATTGTCTCTGCCTGGCCCAACAAACATTTGTTGACCAAACATATGCTTTGCTGCCCCCATGACAATTGACTTTCTCCCCTTTGAAGTCCCAGACCCCTACCCTCAACATCCTCTTTTGTCTTTAGCTGAAGATGGTATTTAAGGTGAGAGTTTCAGCGATTTTGGAGAGTTACTCAGTTTTTCTGGGTCTCTCCCATGTACACAGGTACACATTAAACTCCATATGATTTTCTCCTGTTAATCTGTCTCATGTCAATTTAATTCTTAGACCAGCCAGAGAACCTAGAAAGATAGAGGAAAATTTCTTCTTCCCCAACAATGCCTAGAACATAGTAGGTATTCAATCAATGTTTGTTAACTAAATTATTAATATAACTCAGTTGTTTAGAAATTGTAAAACTGGCTTCCATTTCTCATCCCAATCCCTGCCTCCACTGCAAATTTTTTTTCTCTCTGGCGATTAGATATGTGTGCATAAGGGTGAACTCTAAGTGTGTAGATGAAAAAAATGATACTTGTGGAAAAAGATTTTGCCTAATCTTTTTCTTGGTCAGACATAGCTGAACCTTTGCTTTTTCCCAGCCAACATTATGAAGTGGTTCAAATGATTGGTTCAAATTTTCTGCCAATATTGTCCAACATACAGAAGATACACTACCTCCTTGAGTGAGCTCACTCTAATAAAAAACACAGGGTATTTAACAGCCCTTATAGAAGTGAAGGAGTACAGTTTGACCAGAAGTCATTGGGAAAGGGGAGATGAGAAGAAGACAGTATAAATCACCTTGATAATCTCAGATCGCAGACATATTCATTCTCTCTCTCTCCCTACCTCTTCTTCTACCTCTACCTCTACCTACACCTACATCTATATCTTTATCTATATAACTAAATCCATATCCGTATCCAAATCCATAGCCATAGCCGTATATATCTAACTATATGTTCCTATTAATGAGGCTTACAAAATTTGTCTTTATAAATTACTGCAAACTCCTCACCACTGCTCCCCAAAATCAGGATGGCTAGATAATTATTTTTACATTTGACATATGTTTTCCATGCTTTATATAAGTACAAAAGAACTTTTCAGATGCAGATGAACAAAACATTATAAACCTTTCTCTTCTGTATCATGCATGCAACAACACACTAGGTCAAGAGAAAGGGTATGGAATGTAAGACATAGAAAAACAAAAGATCAGGATGGTGTGAGGGAGAAGAAAGAGTATCTAACTGAATAATTTTCCAGAGATAAGAGACCAAGAGAGGAGAAAAATTACAATCCATACAGGGAGTCGATTCTACTGGTCTTTCTAAAAGGATTATGTCATCATGACAAATGTTGGGTAGATGGCCCTGGACTCTCAAGTCTGTAGATGAGCCAGAGTGCACGTGCAAGGCTGGTTACCCACAAGCTGCTTTCTCAGGACTCGCACCCAAGATCCTCTCTGGGGAAAAGAGAGTGCAGGGTAAAGCTTTTGTGAATGAATCTAATTTTTGGTGGTTTTTAATAATGATGAAATGATACTTGTTCAACATTTTATTCTCTTCAAAGTTTATTCAAAAACATTGCTTCTCTTTTAGATTAGCAATTACATTCCACGTTTATTAAGCTTATTTCTACTCTTGTCCTTACCTCCACTTCTTATCCTATACATAGCTTCCATTTCACCCAAACTTATCTTCTCTGACCCTTGAAACTGGCTTGTAGTTTTCACCGAAAATTGATCTTCTCTGACCCTTGAAACCGGGTTGTACTTTTCAGCATTTTTATACACCACCTCACTTGCAGTGCCTCTTTTCTCCTGTCTATCTTCCCAAATTCTTAAAAGCATAGCTCAAACTCCATCTTCTCTAGAAAATCTTCCCTTGAACTTCTACCCTGAACTCCCATAACTCTTGTTATCTCACTTGGCAGGTGTCTCTACATATTAGTTAGATCTTTCTCAGTTATAAGTGTTAGAAATCCAACTCAAACTATCTTAACTAGAGGAAGGAGATCTTTTGTGGGAGTTCACAGAACAGAGAAATTAAAAATTTGGATGTAGACTCAGGAGCAGCTGAATTTAGAAGATATTGTTAAGACTCACAGTTTCTTGGCTTCTCTCACCCCTGCTTCTTTCTCAGACGGGCTCCCCATTGTTAAGTTGCCATTGGCAGCCTCTCACCCTGCATCTCCCAGTTTAGGAAGTTTAGGACTTCTGGTGATGGAGGGAAATTTTCCTAGAGACCTCTAGCATGAAATTCCTGGGAGGACCCTGATTTGCCAACTTAGATTGCTGATCATTTCTGCACCAGTTGCTGTGGCAACAGGTATGAGTTACTGTGGGGTCAGTTCCATCTGAACCACAGAGAGAATATTCCCTGTAGGAACAGAAGAATGAAGGAAGGCAGACAAAACAATGGACATCCACATGAAGTTCTCATGTATTTAATGGTTTTTCCTCCACCCAAGAATGCAAACTTTAAAGCTTGAGACTGTGTCTCAAATTTCTTTGTTTCCCTGACTATTCTTTACACACACTTGGTGTTCAAAAATATGTTGAAATTATTTTGGAGTAATTATGTAATATGTCTGCAGCTGGTTATTTTGATTGGTTAGGGTATGTTTTAAAAGACACCAAACTGTTGAATATTGTGCATACATAGGTCATTTACCTGTACATTTATTTTTCTGAGGCCCTGGAATACTCCTGAGACCTCGGAATACTCCTGAGACCTCAGATAACTGTCTTGAGAATACAGTCATTGGGTTGGGGTTTGGGATGGGGGTGCAGATGAGAGCCTGGAAACGGATCACTGCAAGTCTAATCCTTTTGTTGGAAAAACAATTCCATGTGCACGTTCTGCTGGTGTATTATCTTCACAAGAGAAACACATGATTAATAGTAGAACATAATATAGGACGCTAGGGTGGCTAGAAAATAAAAGCCAATTTTCAGTTCAGCATTTGGACCCCCTTGGAAGTAAGTTGTATTGTAAATTCAAAAGAGTCTTGTATAACTCTGGTAAATTTTCTATTAGAATAGATGACCTATTTAGTCTACTACATCTCTAGTTTCTACAATTCTGAGATTCCTTGGGGCATGTGCAGAATGGAGCAATTGAAGAACAGCAAATTTCACAGTATGGTTCTACCATCTTTATAGGAACAGCAAGAAAACTGATGGGATTTCTCTCCCTGGCAGATATTTATTTCTCAAGTGCCTTTAAAACAGGAGGTCTGCAAATTCTTCACGAAGGGTTAAAACATGAAGCTTGATTTACAAATGTATGTTTACTAGGAAGAAATAGTTCACATTGTGCCTAAAATTTTCATTAAAAAAGCTAAATATTTCTAATTTCTCCCCAGACTCCTTAGCTCCCACAATTTTAATAAATCAGGGAACATTTGTAAGTGCTAAATGTTAAATGGTTATTCACAGTTAATTTTAATCAACTAACAATAATTATGTTAATTGAATGCCATTAACAAACGTAACTTGATGCATTAGCTCTTTTGTTATGCAAAGAAACTTTTTCGTACAGTTTTTATATATTGTCTGACTTGCTTCTAAATAGAACATCAATAACTACAGACTGCAAATTTAACAAATGCACAGATAGGTGTGTGTGTCTGTGTGTCCTGCACCCATTTAAAACAAATCAGAATGTGTTGGAAGTACTAAAAATGAAAAAGAAATCCAAATTTAGTCCTATGAAGGGAATTAGATAAGAACCTGCCAAAACGGAAGCTAATCTGACATTTCAGAATTTTAATCTTAACTCACTGTTTTTACTTTGAATTTCTAAGTTGTTTAATATGTCTTTGGCTTTTATTTTCAGGAATTACTTTGGAAAACATGGCTGGAATGATTTTGATAGGGAATATTTCTTCATCATAGATTAAAACAGAAAATTAACACCATTCTTACAATTCAAAAAGCTAATACAAAGCTAATACATATCACCACCCTAATATAGTTCTGAAAGTGTAGCATAGCTTTGTGGTCAAAAGAAGATACAGTCTGGGTCACAGAGTGTCAAATTATCATGGCCCCAGTGGAAGAGGCTGGAGGCATAGCAGGGCCTTAAGAACGAGGTCCAGTGGGAGATGAGGAAACAATATTTGCAAGGTCAGCCTGGTGGTCTTGAATCCTATCGAAAGAGCTGTTCTGCAAATATAGCCATTGGTCAATTCAGGCCAAAATACACCACTGAAAGGTATTAAATTGTGAAACTTTTTCTTTTCCTTTGTTTATTCTCCTCTGCTCACACTTACGCTCCATTGTCCCATCAGACTTGCTTATAAAACACAAGTTCAAAGAAAATATTACTACTATTTAGAACTTTAAACTATGTATGGGACCTTTCTGAATGTGGTACCCTGTGTGACTGCCCCCAAAGCCTGATTACACCCTGGCCTTTCATTTGTTCTAAAAATGTATGGGAAGTCTGCAGATAATGGTACTCATTAGGAAGAGTAGGGATGGGGCTAATTAAAGCAACAGGAGACATTTACATCAAAAGAGAACATATTGTTATCTAGAGCCTTTGGAACATCTTTATAATAAGTTAAAAATCTCCACAGTTATTACCACTCAATCTATTTTTCACTCACCCAGAAGTGTTCATTGACCATCTTAAGATTTCCCCAGACTCTTCAGAGATGCATTTGAGGTCTTTGAAGAACATGTAAAGGAAAATATAATACACTGTGCATTGTATTTATGCTGTAATTAGAAAATACACTGGTTGTATTGAAAGACTTAATTCTATTAGCATTATGACACACAAAGGAGTACTAGCCAATCAGAAGTAGAGAAAAATATTTCTATTGGTTGTTCTTTATGAAAGCACTTGTAGCATTTTGTCCATCTAAACACTTCTAGATGGTCAGGGTGACTGTGACTAACCAGAAACCAGATGGACCTCACACACGTAATAGCTCTAGATTTCCAATTTTAGATAGATATTTACTTTCCCAGAATACGAGGTCTTTTCAGGACAGACGAGTGTCCTGCCCCGGTGCTGGTTTCCACCAGGCATGCTGGGCACACTTCCATAATAATGGTGATAATGAATATTTGTGTAACTCTGTCTAGGATTTTTTTTTTAACCTTATCTTATTTGGCTCTCATAACCCTACAAAGCCAGTAGTAAAAATTTCTCCATTTTACAGATGAGGAAACAAGCTAAGGGAGGATACATGATTTGTCTGAGTCGTTTACACGTTAAATGAGGAACCCAAGCCTTGAAGTTGGGTCTAATTCACTCTACTACTTTAGAGAAATATGCTTAGGCTTTAAGAGCCCTTCAAGGTTCCCTTGATGCCTAAAAAGTAGAAAAAGGACAAGGTCTCCAAGGCCATATAAGACCCACCTAAATTCTCAGTTATTTTCTTCATCTCAGTCAACAGGACTGCTCACTGTCCTGAAAACATATATTGTATATCTGCTGCCATGGCCTTCTTTAAAGCTCCATCCCTGATCTTCAACTACTGAGGTCTACCTTTCCTTCAAGTTCAGGTTTAGGTTTAGTGACACATCTACAATGAAGACTTTCTGCAGTAGAAGTAACATCCTCCTCTCTCCCACAAACACACACAATTATGGCTTAGGTTTTCCCTATATCTCCTGCCTGGACTTCATGTCCCATCCTACTAGGGCTATTTGTATACCAAGGCTATCTTCTCTATTAAGCTATGAGGGCATCAAGAACTCCCACATACCTAATTCACAGCCTTAGGTTCAATGAATTAAGGTTCAATGAACTTTATATTGACTGAAAAAAAAAATATAACTCACTAAATGTTGAGAGTTATGTTTTATTTGGGGACCTTACTGAGGACTATAGCCCAGGAGACAGAGTCTCAGATAGCTCTGAGGATCTGTTCCAAAGAGGTAAGGGAAGAGTCAGGTTATATAGAAGTTTTTGCTGAAAAACAAACATGTAGTTGAACATCTGCTAATCACAAAAACCAGACATCTCAAGTTAATGATTTTAGTGCTTTTCTACATATGGGAAGATGCAAGAGTCTGGGCTCATAGAAATTATTCCTTTGATATGCACCCTAACTGTATATCTAGGGTCAGTATCCTGTTTTTCTCCATCCTGAAATATCCACAGGGCACATAATCTAGGGCAGCTGCAGTGGCTGATGGCTTGATGGCCACAACATTTGTTGTTTACTGAAGTGACAACATTCTTTGTCCACAGCTGGTTGGCCATACTTCTAAACTGTAGCCATTGCATTTCTTTTGTTGTTAGCTTTCTGTCTTTTTACTCATTTGCTATCCCTAAGGAAAGAAACACATACCTTAGGTTCCCTTCTGTATTCCTTCACAGAATGTAACACAGAGGAAGTATGAAATCAATACTTGCTTAATGAATCATTAAGCTTGTGTTAGCCTATGCTTTTCATGGGGGTCATCCAAAGTTCACCACAGTCCAAATTATGAAGTAAGGTGGCTCATTTTGGGTTTTCTTCTTTTATTTTTTTCTTTCCCTCAGTAACTCAGCTACTAGCTCTCCTCAAGTTGTAACCTGGCTTTGTTAGGACCCATATTTATGCCACCTCTATGTTTGTCTCCCTAGGCAGCACTCA
Source organism: Balaenoptera borealis (assembly GCF_965194805.1). Taxonomy (NCBI): domain Eukaryota; kingdom Metazoa; phylum Chordata; class Mammalia; order Artiodactyla; family Balaenopteridae; genus Balaenoptera; species Balaenoptera borealis. The sequence continues at coordinate 34,417,317 of NC_138875.1, forward strand.
TGGATTCAGACTCTACTTTTCCCAGTATGGGCAATATGTCCCATTTCCTTAGGGTCCTGCTTTGCCAATACTTAATGACTACTATTTGATTCATGTGTTAGCCTTCCTAGAACTAGCAGTACTATACTGGAGTTTTCTGAAGAGAAAATGCTTTTAATTTTAGTGGTTTTGGAACAACTTTCTTTTCCTTTATTTTTTTTTGAGGGGGGGCTATAGTTGCATTACAATGTTGTGTTAGTTTCTGCTGTACAGTGAAGTGAATCAGCTATTTGTACACAAATATCCCTTCTTTTTTGGATTTCCTTCCCATTTAGGTCACCACAGAGCACTGAGTAGAGTTCCCTGTGCTATACAGCAGGTTCTCATTAGTTATATATTTTATACATAGTAGTGTATATCTATATCAATATCAATCTCCCATTTAATCCCACCCCCCTCCCCCTTTGGTGTTCATACATTTGTTCTCTATGTCTGTGTTTCTGTCTTTGCTTTGCAAATAGGTTCATCTATACCATTTTTCTAGATTCCACATATATGTGTTAATATGCGATATTTATTTTTCTCTTTCTGACTTACTTCACTCTGTATGACAGTCTCTAGGTCCATCCACATCACTACAAATCTCCCAGTTTTGTTCCTTTTAATGGCTGAGTACTATTCCATTGTATATATGTACCACTTCTTCTCTACCCATAAATCTGTCAATGGACATTTAGGTTGCTTCAATGTCCTGGCTATTGTAAATAGTGCTGCTGTGAATATTGGGGTGAATGTGTCTTTTCGAATTATGGTTTTATCTGGGTATATGCCCAGTAGTGGGATTGCTGGGTCATATGGTAATTCTATTTTTCGTTTTTTAAGGAACCTCCATACTATTCTCCATAGTGGCTGTATGAATTTACATACCCACCAACAGTGCAAGAGGGTTTCCCTTTTCTCCACACCCTCTCCAGCATTTACTGTGTGTAGATTTTTTCATGATGGTCATTCTGACTGGTGTGAGGTCATACCTCATTGTAGTTTTGATATGCATTGCCCTAATAATTAGTGATGTTGAGCATTTTTCATGGACCTCTTGGCCATCTGTATGTCTTCTTCCTTGGAGAAATGTCTATTTAGGTTTTCCACCCATTTTTGGAATAGGTTTTCCACCCATTTTTGGAATAGGTTATTTGTTTTTTTGATATTGAGCTGCATGAGCTGCTTGTATAGTTTGGAGATTAATCCTTTGTCAGTTGCTTCATTAGCAAATATTTTCTCCCATTCTGAGGGTTGTCTTTTCATCTTGTTTATGGTTTCCCTTGCTGTGCAAAAGCTTTTAAGTTTCTTAGGTCCCACTTGTTTATTCTGGCCTTATTTTCATTTCTCTAGGAGGTGGGTCAAAAAGGATCTTGCTGTGAATTATGTCATAGAGTGTTCTGCCTTTGTTTTCCTCTAAGAGTTTTATAGTGTCTGCCCTTACATTTAGGTCTTTAATCCATTTTGAGTTTATTTTTGTGTATGGTATTAGGAATTGTTCTAATTTCATTCTTTTACATGTAGCTGTCCAGTTTTCCCAACACCACTTATTGAAGAGGCTGTCTTTTCTCCATTGTATATTCTTGCCTCCTTTATCAAAGATAAAGTGACCATATGGGCGTGGGTTTATCTCTGGGCTTTCTATCCTATTCCATTGATTTATATTTCTGTTTTAGTGCCAGTACCATACTGTTTTGATTACTCTAGCTTTGAAGTATAGTCTGAAGTCAGGGAGCCTGATTCCTCCAGCTCGTGTTTTCTTTCTCATAATTGCTTTGGCTATTCAGGGTCTTTTGTGTTTCCATACAAATTGTGAACTTTTTTGTTCTAGTTCTGTGAAAAATGCCATTGGTAGTTTGACAGGGATTGCATTGAATCTGTAGATTGCTTTGGATAGTATAGCCACTTTCTCAATGTTGATTCTTCCAATCCAGGAACATGGTATATCTCTCCATCTGTTTGTATCATCTTTAATTTCTTTCATCAGTGTCTTACAGTTTTCTGCATACAGGTCTCTGTCTCCTTAGGTAGGTTTATTCCTAGGCATTTTATTCTTTTTGTTGCAGTGGTAAATGGGAGTGTTTCCATATTTTCTCTTTCAGATTTTTCATCTTTAGTGTATAGGAATGCAAGAGATTTCTGTGCATTAATTTTGTATCCTGCTACTTTACCAAATTCAGTGATTAGCTCTAGTAGTTTTCTGGTAACATCTTTAGGATTCTCTATGTATAGTATTATGTCATCTGCAAACAGGGACAGCTTTACTTCTTCTTTTCTGATTTGGATTCCTTTTATTTCTTTTTCTGCTCTGATTTCTGTGGCTACATCTTCCAAAACTATGTTGAATAATAGTGGTGAGAGTGGGCAACCTTGTCTTGTTCCTGATCTTATTGGAAATGGTTTCAGTTTTTCACCATTGAGAATGATGTTGGCTGTGGGTTTGTCATATATGGTCTTTATCATGTTGAGGTAAGTTCCCTCTATCCCTAGTTTCTGGAGAGTTTTTATCCTAAATGGGTGTTGAATTTTTTCAAAAGCTTTTTCTGCATCTATTGAGATGATTATATGGTTTTTATTCTTCAGTTTGTTAATATGGTGTATCACATTGACTGTTTTGCCTATATTGAAGAATCCTTGCATTCCTGAGATAAACCCCACTTGATCATGGTGTATAATCCTTTTAATGTGCTGTTGGATTCCGTGTGCTAGTATTTTGTTAAGGATTTTTGCATTTATGTTCATCAGTGATATTGGCCTGTAATTTTCTTTTTTGTAGTATCTTTGTCTGGTTTTGTTATCAGGGTGATGGTGGCCTCATAGAATGAGTTTGGGAGTGTACCTCACACTGCAATTTTTTGGAAGAATTTGAGAAGGATGGGTGTTAGCTCTTCTCTAAATGATTGATAGAATTCACCAGTGAAGCCATCTGGTCATGCGAAGATTTGTAATCACAGTTTCAATTTCAGTGCTTGTGATTGGTCTGTTCATATTTTCTACTTCTTCCTGGTTCAGTCTTGGAAACTTGTACCTTTCTAAGAATTTGTCCATTTCTTCCATTTTGTCCATTTTATTGACATTTAGTGCTTGTACTAATGTCTCCTGATGCTTTGTATTTCTGCAGTGTCAGTTGTTACTTCTTTTTCACTTCTAAATCTGTTGATTTCAGTTTTCTCCCTTTTTTTCTTGATGACTCTGGCTAATGGTTTATCAATTTTGTTTATCTTCTCAATGAACCAGCTTTTAGTTTTATTGATCTTTGCTATTGTTTTCTTCATTTCTTTTTCATTTATTTCTGATCTGATCTTTAAGAGCTCTTCTGCTAACTTTGGGCTTTTTTGTTCTTTCTCTAATTGCTTTAGGTGTAATGTTAGGTTGCTTATTTGAGGTTTTTCTTGTGTTCTGAGGTAGGATTATATTTATAAAAACTTCTATCTTAGAACTGCTTTTTCTGCATCCCATAGGTTTGGGTGGTCATATTTTCATTGTCATTTTTTTCTAGGTATTTTTTGATTTCCTTTTTGATTTCTTCAATGATCTCTTGGTTATCTAGTAGCATATTGTTTAGCTTCCCTGTGTTTGTGGTTTTTACAGGTTTTTTTTTCCTGTCTTTGATGTTTAGTCTCATAGCATTGTGGTCAGAAAAGATACTTGATACGATTCAATTTGTTAAGTTTACCAAGGCTTGATTTGTGACCCAAGATATGATCTATCCTGGAGAATGTTCCATGAGCACTTGAGATGAAAGTGTATTCTGTAGTTTTTGGATGGAATGTCCCATAAATATCAATTAAGTCTATCTGGCTTAATGTGTCATTTAAAGCTTGTGTTTCCTTATTTATTTTCATTCTGGATGATCTGTCCATTGGTGAAAGTGGGGTTTTAAAGTCCCCTACTATTATTGTGTTACTGTCGATTTCCCCGTTTATGGCTGTTAGCATGTGCTGTATGTATTGTGGTGCACCTATGTTGGGTGCATATATATTTACAATTGCTTTATCTTCTTTTTGGTTTGCTCTCTTGATCATTATATAGTGTTCTTCTTTGTCTCTTGTAATAGTCTTTATTTTAAAGTCTATTTTATCTGATATGTGTATTGCTACATCAGCTTTCTTTTGATTTCCATTTGCATGGAATATCTTTTTCCATCCCCTCACTTTCAGTCTGTATATGTCCCCAGGTCTGAAATGGGTCTCTTGTAGACAGTATGCACGCTGGTCTTGTTTTTGTATCCATTCAGCCAGTTTGTGTCTTTTGGTTGGAGCATTTAATCCATTTACATTTAAGTTAATTATCGATATGTATGTTCCTATTCCCATTTTCTTAATTGTTTTGGGTTTGTTTTTGTAGGTCTTTTCCTTCTCTTGTTTTTCCTGCCTAGAGAATTTCCTTTAGAATTTGATGCAAAGCTGTTTTGGTGGTGCTGAATTCTCTTAACTTTTGCTTTTCTGTAAAGGTTTTAATTTTTCTGTCGAATCTGAATGAGATCCTTGCTAGGTAGAGTCATCTTGGTTGTAGGTTTTTCACTGTTATCACTTTAAATATGCCCTGCCACTCCTTCTGGCTTGCAGAGTTTCTTCTGAAAGATCAGCTGTTAACCTTATGGGGATTCACTTGTATGTTATTTGTTGGTTTTCCCTTGTTGCTTTTAATATGTTTTTTTTGTATCTAATTTTTGATAGTTTGATTTATATGTGTCTTGGCGTGTTTCTCCTTGGATTTATCCTCTATGGGACTGTCTGTGCTTCCTGGACTTGATTGACTATTTCCTTTCCCATGTTAAGGAAGTTTTCAAGTATAATCTCTTCAAATATTTTCTCAGATCTTTTCTTTTTCTCTTCTTCTTCTGGGACCCCTAAAGTTCGAATGTTGGTGTGTTTAATGTTGTCCCAGAAGTCTCTGAGACTGTCTTCATTTCTTTTTTTATTTTAAATATAATTTAATTTAATTTTTTTTTACAGCAGTTTCTTATTAGTTACCTATTTTATACATATTAGTGTATATATGTCAATCCCAATCTCCCACTTCATGCCTCCTCCCCCAACTTTCCCCCCTTGATGTCCATATGTTTGTTCTCTACATCTGTGTCTGTATTTCTGCGTTGCAAACTGGTTCATCTGTACCGTTTTTCTGGATTCCATATATATGTGTTGATATACGATATTTGTTTTTCTCTTTCTGACTTCCTTCACTCTGTATGACAGTCTCTATGTCCATCCACGTGTCTACAAATGACCCAATTTCATTCTTTTTTATGGCTGAGTAATATTCCAATGTGTATATGCATGATATCTTTTTTATCCATTCATCTGTTGAAGGGCATTTAATTTGCTTCCTTGACCTGGCTATTGTAAATAGTGCTGCAATGAACTTTGGGGTGCATGTGTCTTTTTAATTATGGTTGTCTCTGTGTATATGCCCAGTAGTATGTCTCCATTTCTTTTCATTCTTTTTTTATTTATTCTGCTCCTCGGCAGTTATTTCTACCATCCTATCTTCCAGATCATTCATTCAATTTTCTGCCTCAGTTATTCTTCTATTGATTTCTTTTGATATATTTTTCATTTCAGTTATTGTATTTTTCATCTCTGTTCATTTTTTCTTTAGTTCTTCTAGGTCCGTTTTAAACATTTCTTGTATTTTCTCAATCCATGATTCCATTCTATTTGTGAGATTTTGGATCATCTTTACTGTCATTACTTTGAATTCTTTTTCAGGTAGGTTGCCTATTTCCTCTTCGTTTTTATGGTCTTCTAAGTTTTTACCTTGCTCCTTCGTCTGTAACATATTTTTTTGTCTTCTCATTTTCTTGGTGGGTGGGGCTGTGTTCCTGTCTTGCTGATTGTTTGGCCTGAGGCGTCTAGCACTGGAATTTGCAGGCAATTGGGTGGAGCCATGTCTTGGTGCCGAGATGAGGACCTCCAGGAGAGCTCACAATGATTAATATTCCCTGGGGCCTGAAATTCTCTGTTAGTCAAGTGGCTTGGACTTGGTGCTGCCACACAGGAGCTCAGGCCTGACTCCCAGCCTCGGAACCAAGACTCTGCAAGCCACGTGGTGTGGCAAAAAAAAAAAAAAGACAACAAACAAAAAAGAGCAGAACAATAACAAAGAATAAAAAATAAAATAAAATTAGAAAAATAAAAAATATATCAGAACAATAAAAATGAAACAACAACAAAACAAAACAGAACCACAGCAGCAAAAAAAATAAAAAAGAAAATAAAAATACAAAAATTTTTAAAAATAAAATTAAAAGATAGGAATAAAAAAGAAAAAAACAAAAAAGTAAAAAATTTAAAAAATGAAAACTTCCCTGGTGCCTCAATTATCAGTGTCCTTGCCTCCACTGTGAGCTACAGCCAATCCCCACCTCCCCAGGAAGCCTTCCAAGACCTCTAGGTAGGTCTCTGGACCTGCTGTGTCAGCCCCGCTTCTGTGTGTTTTCATGTTACTGCAACTGCTCCTGAAGCTGGCCTGCCTGAAGCACAGGTGCCCATGCAGGCCAGTTGGGGCACAGACGTCCACAGGTGTGACTACAGGGGCTGGTGCAACCAGAGGAGGACTTGGAGGGGGGTGGCACTTGGCCCACCTGGACTCACGTGGCCAGCGGAGGCCCTGTCAAGGGCAACACTTGGGCTGCCAGGACCTCAGAGCCTTTGGCGGGGGTGGGATTCAGGTCTGGGGTCTGCGCAGCTGGAAGAGGCTTTGGTGGGGGTGGGGTTTAGGCCTGGGACCTGTGTGGCAGGAAGAGGCCCTGGGTTTTGGAACAATTTTCTGATGGTGAGAAGTTTAGACATCACGATAGGCAAATGACAAGGAGGTTTCAAGGCACAAAAGTACTTTTTTAGTTCTTATAAATTGCACATCACAGGCATCTGCTCAAGTACAAATGTAGCATTGCCATCATTCGTGCCTTTTAAAGAAAAATAGGAGAATGTGGGAGGAGAGGTTCCTTGTAGCCAAGTTTACCATGGGAAATGGGGTTTTTATATCTAATTGAAATCCTTTATGAAGATAGACTGCTTTTTTCCTATGTTGTTTGGCATCTGGGGAGATCCTCTCTCCAAAGGTGCAGTGAGGAGTAGGAGGACACAGGGTTGCAAGTCTGAGAGGGTTCTGTGTGACACTGGATCAGGGTTTTGCCCATGTTCTCAGTTGTACACTATCTCTTTAAGGTTTCTAAGGGTCTCTGCCATTAACATTTTACCTGATCAGCAAGTAACAAAATCTTGCTTCAGCTTCCTCCTAAGAGGGTGTTGGATTGCTGATATTTAAGGTCTCTTCCAGCAAAAACTTATATTTATGTGAAGGCAATTATTATTTGCCCTTTAGCGCTCCCTGGCTTTATTATTTGAGGGAAAATTCATATGATTAAAAAATTCTTTATTTTTTTAAAACGTTTATGAAAATATTTCTAATCAAGTGTTTTTCAAGCTGCTAATTACCAAACTAAAGATGAAATATTTAGGCTTCTCAAATCTCACAATGTCCCTTTAAATTGCCTTTTTCTCCTGCACAGCTAGATCCACATCTGTAAATGTCTAAGTTGTGCTGCCACCCAGTCTTGTCTACAGCTACTTGATTCTGGGAGAGGCTTCCATAAAAATGATTATAGCATTTCCATGCCATACAGTGAAAAAACAATGTAGTGTGATATGATAAAGCATGGATTGAATGCAGGGAATATGAAAATGTCTCTCATCAGATTGAAGGGGCAAAGACAGTGGCTTCTTCTTTCTCCGGGGTGAGGTGGGGATGGAATTGCACAGATATTTATTGAGATAAGCTCCCTGGACTTTCCTGAAAAATCACTTTGTTATCAGATCTTTTCTCCTTTTCAGCTTCTAGTGCATACTGTCAGCCTCCTAGAAGTGTGTGTGTATCTGTGTGTGTGTGTGTGTGTGTGTGTGTGTGTGTGTGTGTGTTGTGATGGGGAGACAAGAAAAGAGAGATTAATATTTGCTAAGTATTCATTCTCTTATTATTTTTATATGTTAATTGAGAGCCTAGTATCTTGCTAAGTGTCTGGTACCAAGTAGGTGCTGGATTAAACTGTTGACTAAATAAAAACAGGTTTCTAATTCAATGAAACAAAATTAAAAACAAATTGAGTATTTTAATTATTTATTTATTTTATTTATGGCTGTGTTAGGTCTTCGTTTCTGTGCGAGGGCTTTCTCTAGTTGCGGCAAGCGGGGACCACTCTTCATCGCGGTGCGTGGGCATTTCACTGTCGTGGCCTCTCTTGTTGGGGAGCACAGGCTCCAGACGCGCAGGCTCAGTAATTGTGGCTCACGGGCCTAGTTGCTCTGCGGCATGTGGGATCTTCCCAGACCAGGGCTCGAACCCGTGTCCCCTGCATTGGCAGGCAGATTCTCAACCACTGCACCACCAGGGAAGCCCCAAATTGAGTATTTTATTTTGGGGTGAAGTGACAATGTATTGACTGGGATTGAGGTTCTATGGGTGGAAGAAGCAAGATGAGGGATCTCGTCACTCTCTTCAGGGAGATTATAATCCCATTTAAAAAGGGGGGATTTGCACAAGGTTTAATAACAGTTTGCGGAAGTACTTAAAAAGACAATAAAAAAAGCTGTTCTAAGGCAACAAATTGTAAATGTTGAGTGAGTGGCTGTGGCAGTAAGGTGGGAATTCAGAGAATAGAGCTGTTATTTGGGGAAGGGGGTGTGGGGAGGGGACTGTGGAACAGGATGCACAAAGGGGGATTTATCTAAATAAAAACTTTTTTTAGCAGCTACTATAAGCCAAACACTCTATTATGTCCTGGGCATACAATAATAAGATTTAGGTCATGGAAAAACTCAGAATTTCAATTAGTGGTTTTCAAATTTTTACAGGCTTAAAATTCACCTGGGAAACTTGTGACAATGCATATTCCTAGGACCCATCCAAAGAGACTTCAGCACGTCTGGAGTGGGACTTAGGAAGCTGCATTTAATAATTGCCTAAAATGATCAGATATAGATTATCTGGGGACTATGTTTTAGGGAACACTGATATTGAGCAGTCCTCAAAGTGTGGTCCCAGCAGCATCACCTGGGAATATGTCAGAAATACAAATTCTTGGGATTCATTTTAGGCCTATTGAATCAGAAACTATGAAATTGGCCCAACAATTTGTGTGATTCTGATGCTTACTGAAGTTTAAGAACTAGGTGTGGGACTAGAAATAAATTTTGCCTCCTTCATTATTTCTCTGGACTCATTAATGAATAACATTTAAATATGTGTTTTGTATTATTTAGTTCAGTCTGAAAGCACAGTGTGGTGTCAAAAATCCAACAATAAGTCTTTGCATGAGATTAAAATACAGAGAATTGTCATAGATTAAGGAAAATAAGTTTAATTGGAAAGAACTTCATAATACCAAGTATGTGTTCATCTGTTGGTAAGTTGCAGATCAGATATTGATTAAAGCAATTGTCCTCCACATTTGTATTTTTCCTCACCTCAGTGTGAAATGGGGTTAACACTGGGACTGGAGGGAGAATGCCTGTAGTCACCTTTTGCAACTAACATAATTTCTCTCAGCTTCAGTCTTCTCTGTAATGTATAAATAATGTGTCTTACCTACCTTGCAGGGTGGTTGTAAGGATGATAATAGGGATAGCTAATATTTACTGAGGGCTTAACGCTGTGCCAGACACTGTGCTAAGTTGTTTACATGAATTATCTCTTTTAATCTTCCCAAGAACCCTATTATCATTGTCATACAAATGAGGAAATTGAGGCTTGGAGAGATTAAGCAAATTGCTTGAGGTCACACAGCTGGAAAGTATTAGAGTCAGGATTTAAATTTAGACTGTCTGGCTCAGAGCTCAAGCATATAACTGCCATGCTGGACTATAAAGTTTGAAATGAGATAGCATACAAACTGTAAAGTGAAATTCACATTGGGGAAAAGGAAGGGGTCTGTGTGCTTTACTTTGTTTATTTATAATATCATCCAAAATATTGTGCATGTAATAGGACCTCAATAAAAACGAATTGAGAGATGACAATTAAGTGTTCTTTAACTTTTTTTTTCCTAACCAAAAGGTCTTGTCTGATTATGTTCTCAATGTTATGTAACAGGCTCTAAGTGGAAATGAAACAAAAGCTTAGAACAGTTCCTAGGATAACACAGGCACTGAGAATGTTCCCTGAAGTTTCTGCCAGCTCTTGGGTTCTACCATCTATATAACATCTACCATCTATATACTAGGAGCCTTAATAAATTTTTGTTGAATTAATAAACGGATGGACTACTAAGAATTGAAAGACTTGAACTCTAGTTACGGTTGGACTCTTACAAATCTTGAACTCTTACTACTATTGGTATGATTTAGAAGTTATTTGATCTCAGTTTCCTCATTTGCAAAATGGTAAAATAATGCCAATCCTTGCAGTTTCCAAACTGTATTATGATAATTAAATAATATAATAGATGCAAATGTACTTGTGTAACTAGAGAATGAAATATAGTTTTAAATTGCTTTCATTCTTGAATTTTTACAACATTCAAAAATATTTTAAATTACTGTTTTAAAATGTGCTACATGTGCAGTAATGGTAAACAAAAAAAATAAAAATAAAAGAAGATAGAGCCCTGTGGATGGATTTAAGCCAATGCCCTTCTTGGCCAAGGGGACATGAAGAAGTGGAGATGGTTTGCTCCAAAAAGCCTGACTCCTACTGCCTCTCTGCCTGACTCAGGGAAGAAAGTCTCACACCTGTGTCCACACTGAAACAGGAAGAATTTAGATAGTGATCTCAGAGTCAGGAGTCCAGTATCCTTTGTCCAAGAACAGTTCTTAAAATGTCATCTTCAGATAGAAACAATAACCACCTAATGCCAAGTCCTTGTCTTAATTTTGGGAATTTAACAGAAATGCAAAATGCTACATTGATTAATTTTTTTTTCTATAAATCATTATACAAGTGATTTATGAATTTTAATTATTCTTTTCAAAAAGAAAAACTAGAATGATAAGTTAAAGCTTACTGTCTTCTTTGTCCACCATTTTCAGTTCTGTCCTCCTCACCACATGGAATCACTATGGTGAGTTTGATGTGTGTATCCTCGGTTCATTTTTAAAAAATAACTTTATATCTTTCTCATCACATAAATAATAAACAGTACATATGTTCTGTAATTTTTTTTTCAGTCACTGATTTGTTTTTGATTTCTGATCAGTGGGAATAAAAATATTTAGCTAATTTTCCTTTATGAGACAATAACTTATTAAGAATACATTTTAAAATCATGTCCACCCAACAGGTTCATGGCTTCTAAGAAAAAAACACATTTAGCACAGCTCTAGGACGCATCACATCCCATTTCCAATAGGACAGGTGAAGCCTGACCAGAAGGGTGAAGAATTGTTAAGGGTGATTTGTAATCAATATCATGAAGCACAGTTCAAACAATGGCCAGCTTCTAAAAGCCACTGTTCAGTTGACCTGAAAATAATCTCTTCCGCTCCAGCCTGTGCTCTGTTCTCCGCCCCATCATCCCCTCCCCAAGAGTCTTTGTGCTCTGAATCCAAATGAGTTGAGTTTGAGCTCTAGCTGCTCTCCCAAGAGTATTATTATTTTTCTTCCTTTAAATTTAAGGGTGCTAATTAATGTAGGAAAAGTTATATGCCAAGTTTGCTTTGCCTGTGGTTTCCTTAGATTAAAGGCTACAGGCAACTCCAGATCTGTGAGAAGGGCCAGTGTTACATTCTTACCCCCTGAAGGAGGCTTCAGCTCTGCTGACTCAAGAAGACTTCAGCTTTTGATTTGGAGCTGGATATTGACCCATCACTCATAGCAGAGTTATCGGCCTGCTGCCCTGGATCCAGGGAACTGGGTTCTGGCTTTGCCTGCAGCATCACCCACCCCTCCCTTCTCAGTTTCTGTTGAACCATAGCCTGCAAATGTCAATTTCATTTTGTAAAGGCCAGGCAGTTGTCAGTTCTTCCAGGGGACTCAGAGAGAAAGCGCTCAGGATGATGCCCTCAGCAGCATTTTACAGTATTTTACTGTGGCTCTCCAACTTGAGCCAATCTCTCCTTCCTTCCTTGCTCCAGCCTTACCCAACCACCAACATCTTCCCTAGCCTTGGAAACTGTCATTGAACCAGCTTTTCGTAACCAGTTTCAAACTACTCCCATGTCTGGCAGATCTATTGTAATACAATTTCAATACAGAAAATGTTTTAATACAGAGAAAACAAAGTTGTTTGGGGACAACTTCCTCTTTGTAGGAGACTGCTCCTGATAAAAACAAAATCCTAGTTGACTGGATAATGAGATTCATCAAGGGTAGTGATTCTGATAAACTTATGGTGAGGAAAATCCTTTTTAATTAAACTTTAGCTTCACAACTAGTCCACAGTTATGTCTTTTTAATTCCAACTGTGGCAAGATCCCAGTTCAAGATGAGATTCTTACATGTCCATGCCTAGGAAACAATGGGATCTGAGGCCATGCCAGAAGGAATTTCATGAAAGCTAAGTGGTCTCATAGGAGAAAAAAAAACTCATGTTAAAGAAGGAAGAAGGGGAGGTGGGGGAGGGAAGTATTGGGAGTTTGGGATTAACAGATGTAAACTATTATATATAAGATAGATAAACAACAAGGTCCTACTGTATAACACAGGGAACTATATTCAATATCCTCTGATAAACCATAATAGAAAAGAATATGAAGAAGAATATATACATGTATAACTGAGTCACTTTGTTGTACAGCAGAAATTAACACAACATTATAAATCAACTATACTTCAATATAATTAAAAATAAAAAAAGAAGGAAGGAACCAGGCATGATGATCTTGACCCACTGGCAAAGCCTCGAGTTTAGAGTAATGCTGAGGGTCACTAACAAATGACAGAAAAAGTAGTTCCACCTAAATCTCTGAAACACAGAAGGCATGAGCAATCTGGATTTAATACAACACTAACAGACTTTGACACAAGAATGGAGTGGAAGTCTGGAAGCATTCTTTCCCTTCCTAGTTCCCTTCTCCATATCACTCTCAAGTACTGTGGCTCTTTAAATAGTTCATGTACCAGTATAGGTACTTGGCGGGAAGTGCAGGCTATAGAAGGGCAGCTGAGGAGACAATGACTTCTGAGCAACAGCAGTGTCTTGTTGGAGGTATTTCTTAGAACTTCCACAATGAACAACAAAGGTGGGCACTGCAGCAGGAGTGATGGAACCTGGCTGAAGCTGCCTGTTGCCTAATGGATGTGGAGGGACTCAACAGAGGGACAACACCTTCTAGTGGAGATAGGGAGACACAGTAGAAGTAGGAGCATTGCCCAGTATAGGCAGATAAAGTACCAGAGTGAACCAAGTGGCAGACGCTGTGTGCGATTGTCTTCTAGGGCCCGCAAAGTCACTGGCATGGCCTGATGATATCTTGCAGGCTGTGGAGGGCTCAGTGGAAGATATTACCTAAAGGGGCTAGGACAGGGGTAGAGGTCAATGCTGGGGACCATGCTACCATGTGTGGTGGATACCTTGGGGGTATCCAGCTAATAATGTCCTGCTACTCCCCCAATTTTGGTCAACAGTGATCCACCCCTTTGTTACTGTTGTTTAATCAGTGTGAGCATGTGACTTAGGTTGGGCTAATTAGTCTCCGTTATCCACGAATTTGCAACTGGGCCCCAGAGACTGATTTATTATCTGCCGGCAGCTGGATCCTTGTCTTGCACTCTCTGAAGCTGTCAGTGGTTACATGGACTGAGGAAAAAAAGAGGCTCACTGTAGAGAGACTGAGAAATGGGGCAGAGGCATGGACAGGTGAGGAATACCTTCAGTAGAATTAAAGGCATGGAGCAGAACCTTGGCTAGGAGACTGGGAACTAGTCTCCTAGCAAGAATTGAGTGTACAACTGGAAATGCCTGGTTATTACCTTTCTCAAGTTCAGGAGACACTGGGAACTGAAGTGGGGCAGAGTGTATACGAGAGAAGGGTAGAGAAGGCCCAGAGGCCAGCAATGGGGGTAAGGAGGATGGTCAAAGCTGACTAGAACACCACAAACACTTGAAATCGGACATTCAATGAGCATCTGTAACATGCTTCACATGTTTACATTCAAGGCCTTTGCCTAATTATAATGCATTCAAATTTCCAAGTACTTATTCATTTTACTTATAGACTAAGCCACTGAGACTCTTCTATCCCAGATCTGAGAGCAAACCTATTCTCAAGACACAAGATTATGTCAACTTTTCCACCATCACATCATTGTGACTTATATCTACATGTGATTAAAAGGTATCATTGTATTTTTAGATGGGCTTAGTTAATTGTGGATGATAGTTTATAAAACACAATTTCTAGAATTTAAAGATATTAACAGTAGCATCAGCATAATATTAACACCTTATTTCTTGGAAACACTTTTGTTTTTTGCATTGTAAAATTTTCTGTTTTAATGAATATTTCATTTAATCTGTATAATAATCCTTCAGGGAAGGCAGGATAGAGATTTTTCTTTCCCTCATTTTGAAGATGAACTCACAGAGAACTTGAATGACTTGCCAGGAGTTACTTAGCTGGCTAGTGTTAGAACAGGACTAGATGGTAATCTCCTGAGAGAAGGGAGACATGGACCAACTTTTGTCCTCTATGGACTTCACATCTCACATGTGACTTCACTTGGTCCCCACAACTGTGCTGTGGGGTAAGATTTATTATTCTTTTTTATAGATGAGAAAACTGTCAATGAGATAAAGCAATTCATGATTACCCAACTATTTAGGGTGCAAAGATGGTTCGAACCTGGATCAATCATTCTAGCTTGAAAGCTGTCCTCTTTCCCCTATCCCAGGCTCTCTCTGTCCTCACAGTTTTCTGCTGTTCCCGATTCTGAGTGAGGACACACTCATGTATTACAGCTATAACACTGTCGAGGATTCTCTTGATGGGTCTGGGAGGCTGAATGGGCAGAGCTGAAATTCCATGGAACAGAGCCATCTGTGAGAAGCATAACTAGGTTTAAATTTCCAGGGGAAGCTGGTGGGAGAGTGGTAAAAAACATGATTTGTGAACAAATTCAGGAGCTGAGGGGTTGTGGAGGTACCCCTGAGATGGTACCCCTCAAACCATCCCCAGATGGGACAGAAGGGTTGTTAGCACTAAGCACTTACACAGTTGTATAGTTTGGAGCCTGGAAAAGTTCCCTTCTGATCTAGGATCGGCTTAAGCCCTGAAGCATGAAATGTGAATTCCTTTTGCTCAGCATCCATTAAATAAATGTTATTCTTCTCCCTGGCAGAAAACACAAATTTCTCTGCTCAGAGCCATGATGTAGCAGAAGGAACAGAATTTACAATGTCCCTCTTTACGATAATGGCTCTCACCTTCCAAGGAAATGAGCTCGGAGGAAAGGAGCACCATTGAGTGCCCAGCGACAAGGCGGCTGGGCTGCTGCTGCTGCTAATTATCTGGCAGGGAGGAAAGCCGTGTCCCTGGAATGCAGAGAAGGGTTTGTGAACTTTGGAGAATGCGCGAAGCACTTTGATGTCCGTGTCATGCAAACTGGAGAACGGCGCCCACCAGGTCACATCTGACCTTTCCTTCTTCACTACCGAGCAGACATTTTTGCCAATTATGATCCCAAACACGCTGAAAAGTACCCTTGGCCACTGACAGTTGCAAGGGAGAAGCAATGCCTCTGGAATAATACCATACCCAGGACAAAGAGGAAGGGTAAACATAGTGTTACTTTGTGTTGCAAATAGATGGCTTCGTTAAATACTGGAGAAATCCCCTCTGTGTCCACCTTAGGCAGCTCTGATAAAAATGCATTTGCAATATGCACAGTGTCAAGAAATCACTTCCTACTGGGCCAAGGAGGTTAAGAGCATCTTCCCAACTACAGAATAAAACTCATTAAACTAGTCTTTCCCTCTAGAGAAAACCAGTTTTCTACCCTCTCTGCACCCTCTTCTTTTTTCTTTTAAACCAATGCATTGCAGAAATAGAGACACGATCAAAATAGCATAATCCACATTTGTATTAAAAATAATAAGCTTGGTAACAATGGGAAAAATTAATGCTAAACAGCATCAGAAAACACAGCAGTGGCAGAAGTTAACTTAACAGAACATACTTGACCGGCAGGTAACATATTAAAATGCTATTTTGGCAGACAGAATTGATAGCAGACTTGCTGAAAGAAAATCCGCTTCGAGATGTCAACAAATACAATCCTAATCCCCTTTTTTCCTGCCACGTGCTGTAGATGAGTGATACCCAGGGGAGATTTCTTATTACAGCAAATAGGTGTGAGTCCAGAGGAAAAATTAAGTCAAGTTGACAATTTACAAATTTCCTTTCAAGCATGAAAGGGGACTGGAAACCAGGTTATTTTATTTTATTTTTTAAATCCCAAGCTTGGTGTTTGCTACCTGTTAATATGACTGAGGATAAGGTTATAGGAAGAGGTTCATTACCAACCCAGAAGTCATCTCTTGGAAATAAAGCCAGAATGAAATAACTTTTGTCAGACAAGCAATATTAGAAAATCTGATATTGGGAAGAGACATTTTTCCTGCTGCCTGGTGAGCATTGACAGACTGGCAGCTTGGGTTTAGTTATGGCACTACAATGAGAATCAGAGGGGTAAAACACAGGGTTTCTGGACAGTTAACTATAGGACTGTCAGGGTCTCAAAACAACCTCAAGAACATGTGTCTTCAGTTGGGGACATTTCTAAGGGTCCCTGTGTAGTCTCTGATATTTACATGGGCTTCTGATGATTCTGCATAGCAGGTGCCTTTGCTCATCCAAAGGAAAGTCACCTTCAACATGTTAGTGAATTCACTGAAGCAATGGAGTGTCACAGATGTGATGGGGTTTGAGTTCCAACATGGGCCAACTAGAATATGGAGATAGATAGAAAAGAAGTAAAGGAGAAAGATATATACTGTTAGGTTGTTTATGGGTGAATATGGACCCAGAGTGAAGTGAACTTGAATCACACAGGCTGAGACACTGGTTGAAGAAGCAGAAGTCTGGAGGTTGAAGTTCTAGTCCACTCTTTGACATTCCTCATCTCTTTCTTTTCCATATTAACTTTCTCTGTCACATAGACAAGTCCTTTTATCTAGGGCAAACGTATGTCCCTGTATGCCCTGGTTCGTGTCTAATGTAGCTATCAATAATCCCCTTTTCACTCTCAAAGTATCCTGTTTGGGCTGAAAATTATATGATCACTCTACTTATAAGCTCCCTGGGGCTCAGTTACCATATTTGAAAATAAAGAGATTGTTCTAGACAATCCTGTCCTCAAACATACACGGGCTTCTCTTGTGTTCCACTGTGGTAAGTGTGCTCTAATCATTAGTGTAGTTGAGAAGGGTCAACAAATAAGCTGTGGTAGATTGGGATGTTGCCCCCATCAAGGATATTTACCTTTTAATAGGGGACTTTTGAAAATAAGATTTTGGAACTGAAAATACTAAATCTTTAATGGTGAAATTACGGGCAGTCTCAGCTTATACCAGCTAGTGTGTCTTCTTTGAAAATCACTAAATGCTGAACCAGTGATCTTCAGTGGATAGTCCAGGAGATCCTAAAAACCAGTCCTGGACAAGCTGTGTCCAAATAATCTGGGAAATTAAAATAAAAATACATCCTTGAGTCCTAACCCTCAAGATTTTAGTGAGGCCCCTACTTTACATGTATACAAAGCTCCCTAGGTGTTCCTGATAAACAGTTGGCCTTGGAGACATAGTTTTATCCCAGTATCTTCATTTTAGAGGTGAAGGAACTGAGGCCCAGATGGCAGCAGCAGCAGCAATGGGTATTTGTCTGTTTTTTGTTGTTTACCAAGTGCATCAGTGGACTGTATTTTCTTTCAGCCTTATCAGAATCTTATGGGGTTTGAAATTTTAGCCCCATTTTATAACTGATGCTATAAGACAAAATAAAGGAATGTGTTGAAAGTCACACAGGTAGTTAGTGGCAGAATCAGAATTGGTGTTCATATCTCCCAATCCCCATCCTGGATCTATTCCTGTTAACCCATAACAACTCAGGTTGTTTGGGAAAAGCATGTGTTTCCTTGACTAAAGTACTCAGCTCACTTTCTTTCCCTACATTCAGGAGGTTGTTGTTTTCTTCTCAGTCTCAGTTTTTTTGGAGCATTTAATTCTGCTCTCCCTCCTCCCTGTGAGTGTGCTGTGAGCTGCCTGTCAGAGATAGCAGGAGATGTTTTCATGGGCAATCAAGGACATGGATGCATTGGCTGCCAGCCTCAGGCAGGGACACAGACTTGTCTCCCACCAGCAGAGCGATGATGCATTTCCCCAAAATGTTCCAAGAATGGCCTGGAATGTGACTAGACAAGGTCCATGCGGCCTCATGAATGGCTTCACACTACACCAGCCAGAAAACAAACACAACAGTAATTCTTGGATTAGCATGAAAACACTTCCAAAGGGGGCTCAAAGACAGCCTTTTGTCCCCTTTGTAAAAGAAAAGAGATGGGGTGTAACAAATGGCCTGTTGGATGGCTTTCTGTGCTGGGCAGAGGTCATTTTGGAAGGGTAGCACATACACAGTCAGTTTAATAGAGAAGAAATGGACTCAAAGCTAAAGGACAAAGAACATTTCAGAAGAGACGAGGTGATGTCTAAAGAAGACAGTTTAAATTAAAATAGGAAGTTGAAATAACATGACTCACATATTAAAAAAAAAACCCAACACAGTCTTTTGCATTGAGGCTTGATGCATATGGTGCAAAAAACACGGGGTTTGTAGTCAGGAGACATAGGTATTCCAATCTATGAAGTTCTGGACTTCAGTTTTTGCTTCCATAAAAGAAGGATAATCATACTTTGCCTGGTTTCTGTGAGGATTCAATGAGATTAGAGGTAGGAGGTCTGGAAGATCGGGGCTGGGGAAGTGCACATGTGCTGGGACACAGATGACTTGGGCTGAGATCCTTGTTTTGCAGTGACTAGGAGATATGAACCAAATCATTTTGCCTGAATTAAGCTCGAATTTTTCAAACTTTTTTTTGGGTATATCTGTGGAACCAGAATTTAACAAATTAATTCTTAACAAAATCTTAATACATAAACCAGGTAGAAGTGGAGATGCCCTGTTTGAAGCAGAAGTTGGGAGAAGATGTCTGGACTTCTTCATACCCCATGGCCTTCTCCCATCTCTTCTTCCTGAGACAGCTCTTCCATTTCTATCCTCTAGGATTTAGTTGCTGCTTGCCTCTGCCACCTTTCTTAATCTTTCCAGCACTGAACTGGGAAGTAATTCTTTCAAAACCTTTCACTAAATCTTCTGAAACTTCAATAAAGTGGCCAAATTTCCTCATTTTTGATGATAAGGAACAAACAGAAAAGTAGGTAAATGAATAATGGGTGACAGAGTTAAACGCCTCTGATCGACAGCACTGCTTTCCAGAGCATGGGGATTTAAAAAGAGCCTCCAGATTCACAGACACAAGATCATTGTCATTGTCCAAAATGCATATTAATTTATTTATTTTAGTAGAAAGAGGAGTAAGAATCTAAGTATAGTTAGCATAGCTAAGGAGTTGCTTTGAACTTCAGGTGACCTAAGTGGTCACCTGAGTCCCAATCTAAAGTCAACAGTGCTATGTAAAAAAGAAAAATGTGCTTTTCTGATTTTCATTTTCGTAGCATGATCTATAACATGTTGCTCTTCTGTTATTTCACACGGATATGCACATGCACCCTTCCCCTCCCCCACCACATGTCACAGGGAGACCTCTATCCACCTCAGGAGCACCCGGTCAGTCTCATGAAATCCTAATGAACCTGTCAGAAGTTCTCATAATGTCATGTTACTTCAAAAGCATTTTCTTTGTGTCTGCTTTAGGATCTATATATGTCTTAATTTATGGAGATTAGATAAGCCTTCAGAGATTTGAAGACAGAGAAGGATAGTTATATATTTGTAGACATTCCAAGAAAAATAAACAACAGCCCCACTCATTGCATCATATAAAATAAATGTGTCTTAATCTCACGCCATGAATCCTGATTCTGCCATTCTTTCACTGTGTAATCCTGGGTAATCACTTTGAACCTGTGATTCAGTCATCCTCATCTCTAAAATGGGGATAGGGAAATTCCCTGGCGGTCCAGTGGTTAGGACTCCAAGCCTTCACTGCCGGGGGTGTGGGTTCAATTCCTGGTCAGGGAACTAAGATCCTGCAAGCCAAGAAGAGTGGCCAAAACAAAAACAAAAACAAAAAAAACCCCAAAAAAGGGTGGGGGGGATAAATAATGACTTGTGAGCATCAAATAAGACAATACGTGTTAGGTTTTGATAAGTATAAAAATGCTAGTCAAACTTGATCTTTATGATAAAAATATAAAATATAATCAAGGTTATTCTTAGATAATACTTAAAAAAGTAAAGATAAACTGGTAATAAATGGAGTCATTGATCTTCAGCACATGTGGGATTTAATTTAAGTTTAGAGGGTTTACCAGAAGTGGCTTGGAACGTAAGCACAATGTTCTATTGTCTGGTAGAGTTCTCTGAGACTGTTCTTGTTGATTCCTCTTTGGATCAGGAGGACTTTGAGTTAGTAAATTGGAGCTATATTCAGCAGCTGTTGCCCTCTGATATCTGGAGGGAAGTCTTGGGCCTCCCTGGTCTTGGGGTCTGCCAAGCTTCTTGGGCGATATAAGAAAAAAAACTTAGCATCAGCTCCAAACAATAGAAACGTGTATATTTGGAATTCCTAGTTCCAATCCTACTTTCAATGTGCCTGCCTTCCTATTGCTTGTATTTCCTTTTACTGGGAGGAAGCAATCTGATAATTCATTTACCTTGAAGGGCTCTGCATGTGATCGTGAATGCGTGGAGCTGGCAGTGAGGCTGAACCCACCCAAACTGCATGGCTGAGAATGGAAGACCAGCAGGTGTCTCAAAAAGAAAATTGGGAGCTACCAGGAAGGGGAATGGCTGCTGAGGAACCTCATAAAAACAAATACTCTGTCTGATTTGTTTGATTATTTTTTTTCCTTTCATGTTTCTGGTACCAATTTGAGCTGGGTTTTCTGTCACTGCTCCTGAGAAGCAGCATTACTGTCATGAAAGGAGCATTCGGTTGAGTTGGGAGATGGGGGCTCTGGTTCTCATGGGTCCCTGATGAACTGAACGACCTTGGGCAGTGTCATTTTGCCTCTGTGGTTTTGGCTTTCTTTTTTTGTAAAATGGGTTTGGATATAGAGGTTTTTTAAGGTGCCTTCCAGCTCTAAATACTGTACTTACTTTATTTTCTATCATCTATTGAGTCCTGTAAATGGCGTGCAGCTTAATTGTGATATGTAGGTCACTACGCCAAATAACGAGGAGAGGAAAAGCGCTGCAATGAGAGCTGACCACTGTGTGTGTGTCCTTCATCTGATTTCTTTTCACCCGCATCACAGGAGGGCAGACGTGATGTATTCCCTGTGTGCTTCGCAGATGAATATCTGGCATCTGATTCTTGATCATTATAAGTTATGTTCAGATCAGGATAGCTAAGGTGAGCATAGGCTATAACTGAAAGAGGAATGTTATTGCTCTAGCAGCAATCTTCACTCTTTTAATTGCTGTGAAATGAAAAAAAACACTCCATTCTGGAAATGTAAATGGAGGGAGTTGACTACTTCCCTTTTGAATGGCTTAGATTGTAGCCTCAATCAGAGGCAAGACAATAGAAAAGTTGACCTCTGAGAGTCCTGTCTTAGCCCCTCTGTTCTCCAAAATGCTGGCCCTGAAGGAAAAGTGTCACATATCTTCTTGCATGTCCTGTCTCACACTGAGTAATGTTGCCCCTCTGCCCCCAGCGGAGTGTTTTAATGATAACGGCTGTTTTCAGGGACAGATTGTGACTTATCTTTTAAAGGAAGATGAAATCTATTAAGACAGTGAAGAGAGAGAAGAAAAGCTAGGTTCCTGAGAGGAGAGCTCTAAAGGAGAGCACGGTTAGTTCCTTTTTCTTGTTCTCCCAGCCCCATCTCTTTCTCTCTTTGTTAGAAGACAATACCCTTCAACTGCTCTGTTTTGTGTCTGGATTATTGTGGTTGTTGGTGTATAAAATTGCTGCTGGTGTGTATAATTTATAAGCTCTAAAAAATGATAAATAGTCTCGAGTAAGAAGAGTGATTTGTGTTAAAAGTCCTCAGGGTACTTTTGTAAAGGAATTTAATTTCTTGGGGGAAATTGTCTATAACTTTCTGTGGAATGTTAGTTAACTGGTTCATAGCTGGGATTTATTTTCTGTAATCTTTTTTTTTTCTTCCATTATTGGTTTGGATAGGTTTACCTGGGCAAATGAGACTATATAGCAAAGTCCTGATGAACTGGGAAGCTGAGGGAAATGCCACTTAATTTATTTTTCTTAGTTTTGTTTCAAACCTGTTGTTAAGATACTTTTGTGGTGTAGTGCAGTGGTTCTCAACTGGGGGCAATTTTGCCAGCAAGGGGACATTTGACAATGTCTAGAGACATTTTTGGTTGTCACAACTAGGAGGTTAATGGTGGCATCTAGTGGGTGGGTAGAGGCCATGAATGTTGCTATACATCCTCTGATGAACGGAACAGCTACCCCCTTCCCCACTTGCCCCACCCCTGTAACAAAGAATTATTAGGCCTAAAATGCTAAGAGTTTCAAGGCTGAAAAATTCTGATGTAATCAGTAGGCCCCAGGGAACATAATTCAATATTCTTTTACCAAGGAATTTCTACAGAATCTCATCATTCTTTTTCTCAACCAACATGAATTCTCGTCACCAAGGATGGAGATAGGGAACAAGAACTTGCTGGAGTTGGCCTAAATGTAATGAGTCCCACAGGATATGGAGCCCAATGCTTTTTTTATTTAACGAAATATATGAGGGCACATGTTTCACTGTCATGTTTTTATCGCATTTTTTTTTAATGAATTTCACATGTTTCTTTAAACTTTATTAATGTGGATACTAGGAACTTGTAAATTATACATGTGAAGTGCCCTGTATTTCTTTTTTTTTTTATACCAGAACATATAAGATTTTTAGAAATTTCATGTAATGTCTGAAACATTTATATTAACATATTTCCATACAAATAAACCAAAGAAAGTTTAGTATTAGTTGTTTTTTTTTGTTTGTTTTTTTATACTGCAGGTTCTTATTAGTCATCAATTTTATACACATCAGTGTATACATGTCCATCCCAATCACCCAATTCAGTGCACCTGAAAGAAATATATGAGGGCATATGTTTCACTGTCATTTTTTTTTTGCATTTTCTTAATATTTAAGTTCAACTGCTTGATTGCAATGAAAAAAAAAAAAAAAAAACTCTTGGTAATTTATGTAACCAGTGAAATGGATTTTAGTTATTTGAGATATTACCCATAGGCTTCTTGGAAATATTTCCCAGCAAAGAATGGTCAAGCATTGAAACTTTTGATTGAAACTGGCACTATGGGCATTCAGATCAAAAGTTGGGTAAAGGTCAGGCTTCCCTGGTGGTGCAGTGGTTGAGAATCTGCCTGCCAATGCAGGGGACACGGGTTTGAGCCCTGGTCTGGGAAGATCCCACATGCCGCGGAGCAGCTAAGCCCGTGAGCCACAACTACTGTGCCTGCGCGTCTGGAGCCTGTGCTCCGCAACAAGAGAGGCCGCGATAGTGAGAGGCCCGTACACCGCGATGAAGAGTGGCCCCCACTTGCCGCAACTAGAGAAAGCCTTCGCACAGAAACGAAGACCCAACACAAACATAAATAAAAAGAAAAAAAAAAAAAGTTGGGTAAAGGTGTTTAAAAGTGGGAGTAGGATCTCGGGTGCAAAGATTACACTGCCTAAAGCCCTTTTTACTTTGCCCGGCACTGAGCCTAGTAGTAATTGTTGAGATTAATGGATTGATTTGAGAATACATGTTAGTATTCAGCTATGCACATATGAATAGCCTTAAACTCTTTAGGGTGGTATTCAAGATTCTCTAACATTTGATCTTGGCTTACTTGTTACTAATTCTCCTACTTGATTCTTCTGCTCTAGTCAAATTTTTGAACCGAGTGTTTCATAAACTCAGCTTGCATGTTTATAGATGGTCATATACCCACACTGTTGCTTATGACAATTCCTTCTCTAACTGGCCATTAACATTTCAACTACCCTTCAAGAGTGAGATGAAATTCTATCGCTTTTGTGAACCAACCAGCTAGAAATACCCTTCCCTCCTTCTTCCCACCCTCCTTTCCTTCCTTCCATGACAAAATGATAACATTTATTAATTGTGTGTAGTTGGCACATAGTTTTTGTTTTTTGTTTGCATTTTTCTGTATTACAATTTTAAAAAATGTACAATGAATTAGGGGGCCCCCAGTTCCAAATTGACACTGACAAAACTTGTTATCTAACCCAGAATAAATCACTTAACCTCTCTGACCCTCATTTAAAAAAAAATATAAAATAGGCGGAATGATACTTATTCTACATCTCTTGCAAGGTAGATTTGGATCAAATGAGATAATGAACACAAAAAGTCCTTTGAAAAATATCAAGAACTACATAAATGTAAAGCATTATTCTTGTCATCAATTTACAAAACCACAGTGAATCTCACAAAGTGCTAATGCTGTATGTATTCTGCAAAGCACTTAGCTGTATTCTGCACTTAATAAATGAATTCACACAAGTGAATTGTTTCCACAGTTAACACAGACTGGCAGGAATAGCAGTTAGAGACAGTGGCTGGGTAAGAGGTTACTACCTGTACTGATAGAGAAGCTATTAAAAGCAGAATGTGATTTTTAACATCCCCAGGACCATGATAGAAATGAATAAAACTTTGTGCGCTTTGTCATTTGTGACCCAGAAAAGAGAACCCTGAAGGCATAAAAAATCTTAAAATAGATTATTTGTTTGCAAAAGGAGACAACATATTCCACTGATTGGGCAATTTCAGTTTCTCCATTAAGGGTAGGAGATGGGGTCACTTAAGCAAATTCCTCCCCAATTTGTTAAAGTCATTCCTGACTACAAATTTAGGCTGAATTCATTTTCGTGGCTCATAATTGGCTCAATGTCCGCACTTCCCTTCTTGATTGGTGAGAGGAGGGTAGAATTTGACTGGGTGGGTCTGGGGGTGTGGCCTGGGA
This sequence comes from Balaenoptera borealis, assembly GCF_965194805.1. Lineage (NCBI taxonomy): Eukaryota > Metazoa > Chordata > Mammalia > Artiodactyla > Balaenopteridae > Balaenoptera > Balaenoptera borealis. The sequence goes on from NC_138875.1 coordinate 34,442,472, forward strand.
AGTGGGTAGAGCTGGCCTTCAGTTACTCAGCATGGAGCCAAGAGAACAGTTTCAGAGCCAGTGGAAGTTCTAAGGTGACCAGTACAAGGGACAGGAGTTGGGGAAATAAGAATACAATTAACTTCTGATAGCTAATGGCTTGGTGAGTGGTAGTGAGCTACCTAGCGGTCTGTCGATAGCTGTTAGATATTTTCTGAGGCAAAATAGGAGGGACTTTAATAAATTGCCTGTATTTTACCCTTCCTCAATGGTTGGGAGGGAGCTCTCAAGGATTTCCAGCTGTAACAACATGAAATGAACAATAGATTAATCTATTACCTTAGAAGTAAATGTGGTTATATTTTTGCTATGTAAATATAGTACAAAAAAAGACAGAAGAGTGAGTGTGAAGAATTTAGGCTCTAAGCTAGACTGCTTTTGTCCAGTTCCTGTCTCTGCTATGGATTAATTAGTTGAAATGACTTTGAGCAAATTACTCAGCCTCTCTAGGCCTTGGTTTTTCTCATCTGTAAAATAGGAATAATAGTCTATACTTCACAGTGTAGTTATAAAGATGAAAGGAAATAATAAATGCAGTGCACATTGCACAATGCCTGGCAAGAAGAGTCCTCAGGAATCCTTAACCATTGTTACTGGATTGTCAGCAAATGGAAACAAAGACTCTTGTATTTCCCCCTCTTCTGCCTCCCCATATATGTCTAGTTGTTTAAAGAAATGCTTAGAACTGAAGAGATATTTTTTCTAGCTTTATTGAGATATAATTGACATATAACATTTTGTAAGTTTAAGGTATACAATGTTATCATTTGATGTACATATATATAGGGAAATGTTTACCACAGTAAGGTTACTTAACACATTCTTTACCTCACGTAATTACCATTTTGTTGTTTTTGTGAGAACATTAAAGTTCTACTGTCATAGTAATTTTCAAATATTTTCTCCCATTCTGTGGGTTGTCTTTTCATTTTGTTTATGGTTTCCTTTGCTGTGCAAAAGCTTTTAAGTTTAATTAGGTCCCAAGTATACAATGTAGTATCGTTAACTATAGTCACCAGGCTGTAAGGTCTCATGTAATTCTCTTAATGATATTATGAAGTAGCTGCTCTCATTTTCACTTTATAGATGGTAATATTGGGACTCAGAAGGGTCAAGTAACTTTCACAGGGTCACACTGCTAGTCAATGTCAGAAGTGAGATTCAAAGACATCTGACAGCTATGCTTCTCCCAGATAAGAAGCAAGTGAAATAGTAAGATAGCACTCTTCCTTTCCTCTGTGAGGAATTCATAGGAAAGACACCTCTAGCATTAGACCCTGAGTGAAAGATAAAAAAAAACTAGAACACTCCTGGGACACCCTTGGATGATATTGTGTTTTCCCCTGTGGTTTGGTTTGGGGTTAAATGCGACTAGTCCCTAGGGATTTGGGAGTCTTTACAAAACCTTTGAGGCTAAGACACATCTTCCAAATGATAGTGCACTAACATTATAATAAAGTAGACATATTTCATATTAGCTAGTGAGATCAGGATGAAGTTCATTCTTTGAACTCTACCTTTTCTAAAGTATTTTCCTGATCCTCTACCTGCTTTGATTTCTTCATTCTCCCTAGCAATTTTTTTTTGGTGTGTATTACATATTTCACATACATATTACATCATATGACTAGTTATATGGAGAACCCAGATGTCAGCTTTGGTTTACTTTCTTCTTGAGATCTAGGTTAGCCTATATAGCTTCTATGCCCTGTGTAAAGTCCACTGCCTTCCCCAAGATTTTCAAGACTTCAAGGGTCATGATATTAAGGTACATGTCTGGCTCTAACTTCTTGTCTCCTCTGAATTCCACATTTCCCATGCTGTGTTTTTTCCTTGTTTATTTCCACTGGGCCTCTATCCAAGCATGGATCTTAGCCCATTTCTCTGATTTCCACAAAAATACCAGGTTTTTTATTTTTGTTTTTCGAATTTTGCAGACTGTATTGAAAGTTTGGAGAGAAGAATGGATTCTGTATCCTAGCAAAGCAAAATCTTATAACCCTGCTCCTCAACAAAAGTCCTTCCCATACTTTTCTAAGTTGCTGAGTCATTCTCTCTCCTCCCTCCTCCTTTCTTTTCTACTCTGATCCCAAGAGGATCAAATATTTCTCCCCTATTTTCTTATGCAAAGAAATTCAGCTCCCTTCTGGCCCTATCTCCAAATTCAGGTCTTGGGCTTTCTTTCCTAACCAAACACTCCGCAAAGCTTCTTCATTATCAGACTCTTCTAGAGAAAGCAGAGATTTCTTTTTTCAGTTGCTTATTAATACAAGTATAAATCATGTATCCCCATTTATAGACAAATTTCCTTAAGCATAAGGACAGAATTTTCCTCCTTCTTTGCTATTCCTATATAGTTACTCCTATGTAAAATTTAGGAGTTGGTTTATTCGTACTTGTTTGTCTGAATAGATAGACAAAAAAGAGAAATAGGTATAAACACGAAGTGGGGGAAGAAAATAGAGAAGAGAAACAAGAAGGTCTCATCACCTCACCTGTTACTCAGGTGGGCTGAGAAATACTCTTTACCCAGAGGCCGTATACAGTAGTGTCTGGGTGAGGACTGACAGATAGCAGCTTAATTCCTTCTCTCTGCCTTGAAATGCTCCTTGCTTTCTACCTCTTTTGTTGGATACCTTCCTTTTCAGGTTAGTTTATGTCATCTTTCCTACTAACTGACTTACCCTTTAGATTTGAATTTCTCTCTCTTTTTTTAAAAATAATGAAAATAGCAATAATTATTATTATTTTGACTATCTAATCTACTCTCCAGCTAACTTGATTTATGTTCCTCTGGGTGAAGAAGGAGATGATTTAAAGAGCTAGATCTTTCAGTCTTGTGGTTTCCCAGAGTTGGAGACAGAAGCTTGGAGTTCTGGCCTAGATAATCAAGAGATTCAAGCAAAACATTAACAGTAGGTGAAGTGGAAATTTGAAGATCCAGACTGGGAAGCCAGAGGATCTTCTGAACCAAAGTGGCCCAGAGGCAAGTTTGAAGACAGGATATGGAACTGAGAATTCCAAAATGAGCTAAACAAGGAAATGCAAATGGATGATCTGGGTGGAAGGGAAATGCGGATTATGGGTCCCAAGCAATCTTTAGGGCACCCATTGATTTTCATAGGTTTCTTTTTCTTTTCTGTTATGAGCGGGACAAGGGGAATTTATGTTCAACAGCAAGGTACAGGGGAGAATAAATACTGGACACACTTCCTTTTGAAAAATATAAATTTAAAACATGTCTATTGAAAGCAAACTATGTATTAGAAACTGAGATTTTTGCCCTCTTTTTAACTTTTTTTTAAATAAATTTATTTATTTATTTTATTATTTTTGGCTGCATTGGGTCTTCGCTGCTGCGTGCGGGCTTTCTCTAGTTGTGGCGAGCACGGGCTACTCTTCGTTGCGGTGCACGGGCTTCTCATTGCAGTGACGTCTCTTGTTGTGGAGCACAGGCTCTAGGCACACGGGCTTCAGTAGTTGTAGCATGTGGGCTCAGTAGCTGTGGCTCGCGGGCTCTAGAGCACAGGCTCAGTAGTTGTGGTGCACGCGCTTATTTGCTCCATGGCATGTGGGATCTTCCTGCACCAGGGCATGAATCTGTGTCCCCTGCATTGGCAGGCAGATTCTTAACCACTGTGCCACCAGGGAAACCCTCTTTTTAACTTTTTAAAACACAAAATTATGCATACTTATTGTAAAAGCAGAAAGATTGTGTGTTTTTCTTTTTGTTTTTCTTGTGTGTGGGGGGGGAAGGGGGAGAGAGAGAGAGAGACAGAGAGACAGAGATGGAGAAATAGAGAGTATAAAGTTCTTTATTTCAGTACCCTTTTACCCCAATTGAATTCCCCCATGTAGAGCCTCCACTGTGAACAAAAATGTCACTATTGCTAGGACTTGTAATATTCCATTTATTTGATAGGAGAAGGGACACATTTCTTTTCTCTTTTCTGACTACTGGAGATTTGTTTTTTGTTCTTTCATGAAATAATCTTCTCAAAGCTTCCTTTACTCTTGACCTGTGTTTTCAGACCAAAAATGTACTCAGATTCAAACCTAGGGACAGTCCTAAGTCTATGAAAAGTGTGCATGCACACCATGTATACTTGTTTGTTGTGACATTGTAGCCTTCTGTATGGGTGGGACTAGGCTATTTCATGCTGTACTGTTCACAAAGGGAAAAATTGGGGTCATGAGAAGCTGTTTTACAGGTCAGCCAAGCTGCAGCATATAAACACTACTCTATTGATGTCTTATTATGAGCCACTGACATAGAATAAAAGAAGTGATTCTTTTAATGAAGGCAAAATCCATGGTTCATTGAAGGAAGCAGAAATGTCACTTGCTACTTTCAAAATTGTAGCATTTGATTGAATATTTGTATTGCTTTACTTGCTGCCTATCAAAAGATTTAGAGAGGTATCACAGAGTTCTTACAGCTGAATTTCAGAGTGTAACTATAGAAAAAGAAAGTTTTTTTTTAAAAAAAGAAAGTAAATTTTAAGAGACAAATTTACATCTCATAGTCTTTTGATTTCAAGAATGGTCAAAAAGGCCGCATAGTTGGTGGGGGAACAGAATGATACCTTAAGGCTAAGATAAGAGACAAAGAAAGGCTGACTGAGGCAGAAGCCCAGGCCACAAGGCTGACATTTGATCTCTTCAGTCTTCAGGTACTACTCCCTTGTTTCCTCCCAGTGGTTTATTAATGTCTAATTAGGAAGATTTGGATTACAATATTCCCTGCATACAATCAAGAAGCTAGGAATAAAATAATTGCACTTCTCCCCATTTTTCCTGGAGACAGAAGAAATGGGCTTATACCACATGAGTGAATTAGATTTGTAGGTGCTAAGCTTCTTGAGGATAAGGACTTGGGCTTTATTTGTTTTTGAATTCCCTACCACTCCTAGCACAGTGACTGGTGCCAGATAGACAATAATATATATTTTGTGTTTGTTTTCATTTGTTCTTGTTAAATATAAAGAGAATTGACTGACATTTTGATTATGATTGACATAGATTGAAAGCTATTAAAAAGAAGGTAGAGTCATGTCAATCTGAGATTAATTAGGTGGGTGCCATATGAAAGCTGCAGAAAGAGCCAGATGACCATTCAAACTCTTGTCTCATCTAAAGAATCTACTATTCAATCTAAATACTTATGATAAACTGTGTAATAGGAGGAAACAATCATAAAATTACCCTTTTCCAATTGTTTCAGAGACAAGCAAATTAACTCTTTGTCACAGACCCATTTATTTTAATTGTTTTCTCCTAGGTAATATCAAAAAGTCAACATGGGTAGAGGAAACAGGAAAAAAAAAAAACAATTTGTTCCTCATTAAATGTTAGAAAAGTCCAAGATAAACCTATTTAAAATTGATCTGATATGCCCCGAGAACCGTGATACACTGATGTGTTTTCCTCGGCTAATGGTCTTCAGCTAATATTTATCCATTGCTTTGAGTAACCATTAATCTCTTGTGTTGAGAAACTCCACAAATGCAATTTCTAGGGCATTTAACCTTTCCAGGTTTGCTGTCTCTTGAGTTTGTGTGACTCGGTTGTGTTGTATTCTCAATTTCATTTAGTTTTCTTGGGTCCCAATTGCCCAGTTAATAGCACCAAGTCCATTTAAAATTAGTCTTTCTCCTTCCACAGCACAGTGATATGTTCCTGAGGCGTAATGAAGTTAAATTCATTTTGCCTTCCCACACTTACACTCTTATTCACTACAATCTTCATTTCCCTGCAATGCATTCTCTGCTGTTTTTCTCCTCTGTAACTTGACATCAGGAATAGCCACACAGGAAACAGCTGAGCAGTGTAAATGCCTTTCTAATGATCTCAAAACTTCACAAGCTTAATGATATTAATGTCCTCAGGTCCATCTTTAATTTTTTTTTTTTAATTTTTATTTTATTGCTGTTGAACGATTCCCATAAGCTTAAATATGCAGCCAACTCAAGTTCATTTTTTAACCTATAGGCATCGTATCCACCCTTACCTTCCTCCATCTTCTCTTTTTTCTCTCCCTTTACCCCAGTCTGGCCCTGACAAGTAAGTCTTTTGAAAAAGTGACCACAGTTCTGAACAAAGCCTGTTGTTGCAGGTAATTGTTGAAATATCAAGGGTATTTCGTCCTCCATTACTTAAACTCTCATTTGTGGTTTTCATGGTTTTGAGGAATGTTTATGGCTGACAGGCCTTTCTTTACGGCTCTATCCTTCAAGCTCCAGCTGATACAGCTGAGAATGACCGCTTGAGTGACTGATAAAATGTCAAGATGCCATTATTTCCAGGAGACTGTTTGGGAGCAATAAGATCTATTTCAATTTATCTCAAACACATGAATTTAAGTCTTCAGATTTAACCTCCTTGGCTGCTACAGCCAAATTGTCTCTGGGTTTTGAGAGAACAGCAATCATGGAATGCATAGAGAGTTATAATGATGGTCATGCTATGACATTTGTGTTGTATTTCACTGTGCACGTTGGTGCAATATTTTGGACTTAATTAATACTCTCCAGGAACCTCAGTTTATGGATGGCAATAACCATATTTTAGATCATGTGAAATACCGCAACAAAAATTCAATTCATAAGGCAGATGGCAAAGCCTAGTTTGAAGAACAACAAAACAGAAGATTTACAGTGAGTTTCAGAACTCTTCAACTGGAATCCAGCCGCTGCCAAAGCTCTGTTAATTTCACTGGAGGGTAACAATCTGTGAGGGTCATTAGTGTCCTCATAAAAACTGAGATTAAAAAAGTAGTCAAACGAAATGAATAAATAGTTGAGGCTTTCTCTGTGCAAAGGAAATGGAGTTGTTTAAAAAACAAGCTTTCCAAATGTTTTAAAAAAAGATCATTCTGTAGTCACTTGTTTTCAACCTGGAATTTACTAAAGTAATAAATTTTAATGGAATGAGAGACATCTTGCTACATTCTCAAGTGTGCAGCATACAAGAGAATATTTCATAAGTGGGCGCATTCTCTCTCTCTCTCTTTCAGAGCTCAGAAAAGAATTCAGTGTGGGGCTTCCTTGGTGGCACAGTGGTTGAGAATCCGCCTGCTAATGCAGGGGACACGGGTTCGAGCCCTGGTCTGGTAAGATCCCACATGCCGTGGAGCAACTAAGACCCTGTGCCACAACTACTGAGCCTGCGTGTCTGGAGCCTGTGCTCCGCAACAAGAGAGGCTGTGATAGTGAAGAGGCCCATGCACCGTGATGAAGAGTGGCCCCCGCTTGCCACAACTAGAGAAAGCCCTCGCACAGAAACGAAGACCCAACACAGCCAAAAATAAATATAAAAATAAATAAATAAATAAAAGATTACTATTAAAAAAAAAGGAAAAAAAAAAGAATTCAGTGTGGAACGAGTCATGACAGAGGAGAAAGGCTAATGAGCAGAATGTTACTAACACGACTGCTCAGCCACCTTGGTGTTTCTGATTTTGTCACTGCCACAACACCACATAAAAGTGAAGCATGATTCACATAAGTTTAATACGATAAAGCACAAAGTTAACAGTTTAGATGCCTTTCAGGTTTTCTGAGTCCAGCTAAGGAAGGCTACAGAGGCAGAGATCTGACCACCCTTGGACTCAGCAAGAACCTTGTCTCAGCCTAAGTGCTAAAGAAAATGGTACAGTGAAATAAAATTTTGAGAAGTTATAATAAGTAAGATGCTTGTAACCTCATAGAATTTGAATTATTTCAGCATAGGCGTTTATGAGTGCTTTTGTTTATGTGTGTGGGGTGTGTGTGTATGGAATTTGTAGCAGTTATTCATATTAAAATTTTTTTCTATTGCAAAACTAACAGTTCTCTTTAGTTATTAAGAAAGTTAGTGGATGAGGAAGGGAGAGTGGGATAGAGCAGTGATTTAAATTTGCCATTTTATAAGGTCGGAGATCTTGGGAGGATCTGAAAAGTAGAGACGCTAAATAGATATGCATAAGAAAACTGGAACTCTCCAGTCTTGCCTGCAAATGGTGGTTCCAGGCAACCACCATTTGCATCCCATAAACCCGATTCTGGACAATCCTATTACTTACAACTGCCCTTGACCAATTGGCCAAGATAATACAATAACCTCCTGGAGGGGCTTCCCTGGCAGTGCAGTGGTTAAGAATCTGCCTGCCAATGCAGGGGACACAGGTTTGAGCCCTGGTCCGGGAAGATCCCACATGCCACGGAGCAACTAAGACCCTGTGCCACAACTACTGAGCCTGCAGTCTAGAGCCTGTGAAGCTCAACTACTGAAGCCCACATGCCTAGAGCCCGTGCTCTGCAACAAGAGAAGCCACCACAATGAGAAACCCGCGCACCACAATGAAGAGTAGCCCCTGCTCGCCACAAATAGAGAAAGCCTGTGCGTAGCAGCAAAGACCCAACTCAGCCAAAAATAAATAAATAAATAAACAAACAAATAAATAAATTTATTAAAAAAAGAAAAAAAAGAACCTTCTGGAGAGTCAGAAATTCAGATGTTACTTCTATAAATCTGCTGTTTGAATGTGTGGACTCTAGACCAGAGCTCCCCCTTGATGTGCCCTTGGCCACACGGAAGTGCCAAGATATTTATCCCCATAGACTTCTTGGTGGACAAGAAGGGCTAAAGACAGCCAGCGACCCCATATGGTCACCTTTAGCCATGAGTACCTTTAGAAATTATCCTACTGTGACATAAAAATGGGTTCACTTTCTATGTTGTCATCGTATGTACATAGTTGGGAAGTACTGCTCTAGACCTCAATTTCCTATGAAATGAGAGGAATTGGACAAGTTGATTCCCAAGGTCTATTCCATCCTTATAATTTTATGATCATATATCAGCCTGCAGTTAAAGTACCCAGAATTCCCTGTTCCTTTAGCCATAGTTCCCTCAACCACAGAGGCTCATAAAAATTGAATTAAAAAACATGGACAAATGTAGTACAGTATATTTCATGTACTGGAAATCTACTATCTGATTTTTATTGGACTCTGTGCACAAGAGGCAATCCTTGCCTTTGTGGTAGCAAATGGACCCAAGGAACTATAACATGATCTGTTATTTAAAAATATTGTTATAATAAAAGACCTGTGACATATCTCTCTGATCCATCCAGTTCTCTGCCTTCTCTACCTGGTTTGTTGCTTTGGGCCAGCCCCAGTGGTTAGCTAGGTGAGCTCCCAAACTCTATGCAGAGAAGACCCTGAGAAGAGAAAAATAATTATTGGCCCATTTCATTAGTCACCAAGGGGGAGTGTGTAAGGAGAAAGATAATGGAACTGGTTGACTCTTACATGTTCAATAATATTCTTTTTCTAAGAAATCAAATTTATTTGTTGAAGAGGATACAATAATTTTCTTCTAGATTCAGAGCAGTGATAGTGGAGAAAAATATTTGTTGTCTTCATTTTACTTTTAGTTGCCTTTCAGGATTCCATGTCAAGTTTGCAATCATCTTTTGACATCTTTAAGTCCCTGCTTATTCCCTTGGAGACAAATCACTCTTTATAGATCTCATAGACAAAGTAAAATGATACATTTTCACTCTAGAAAACTTCACTTTAGCACACAATTACTTCTGAAGTCTTCCTTGACTGATTAAAGTTGGTAATTCATTCCTTGGTATATAATGCCAATGTTTTTCAATTACTCTATGTTCCTTAGTATAAGTTTTTCTGAAGTAAATGAGTTAATGGTTATGAAAGGACTTTGCAAAACATATGACACCTTATAAACAATAGGCATTATTATTATCATTAGTCAATTAGAATATAAATACAATAAAATACTATATTAATTTGTTCAACATTTATTCCCCACTTTGTCATCAAGCCCATTTCCTTTAAATGTTGCTCTGTAATTATTTCATGTGTCTTTGTTTACAAATACATTGAAGGCAAGGGTATACTCAAAGCTCTTTTATAAACTGCCTGGTCAAATATTTCTAACTGTATTCTGTGTTCTTCCTGTGTGCAAAGAAAGGATCAGGAAGTGTGTTCACTGCCTTTCTTACCACAATGATACCATTTCATTGAGGAAACAAGATAAACATATATGACACCATCATAGAAAAACATGAGAAAGAATGAATAAAGTTCTAAAGTGCCCTAGAAATTTTATGTCATGGGAGCTTGAGAAGACATGATGGCTCACAGATGGCTGTGAGCTCAGAGGATCAGGACCCCTCTGAAGTTGGTGCTCAGCTGATCCTTAGCAAAGGAAGAGGATTCATACTTACAGATGGGGGGAATGTGAGTGAGTAAATATTTTTTTAAAAATACCATGACACATTGTTGCTACCAAAATGTCCACTCTTTAAATCAGAATTATATCTTTTAAAATTGCTACACATTCATTAAAATTTTTTGGAAAGACTATCAGTAACAGTAATATGATATACATTATTATACTACTGTCATCAGAATGTGAGTTAAACATCAACAAAAGTCAATAAATACTTTCCAGCACTGACTGTTTATAAGGATCTGCACTACATATTATAAGAAATATAAAGATGAATAGTACTTGATAACTTTCTTATTGAAGAGTGAGTAGTCTAGGAGGTTGGAAATATCATTTTAATAGAATGGAGAAAGTGAAGAATCGGTTAACCTAAATATTATCTCAACTTTTGCCCTGATTTATTGTCACAGCATGGGGAAATGCTCTTATCCTTCTGAGGTTTTAGTTTTTCCTCTTATAAATGCATGAGTTGGGTTAGATTAATTCTCTTTGCCATCACCATGACCATATCTGTTGAGTAGGTTCTTGCCATCTCTGAGATGGACTATTGCCATGGATACCTAATGGAACTCTCTCTTTTCTCAGACTTGCCCTTTTCATCACCACCCTCCATGTAAATGTCAGAAAAATAAATCACTGCTCTTACCTGACAATGACATTCTCCTTACAACTCTAGAGGTTCTCCCTAGGGTCTCAGTTCTCTAACGTGGTGTAGAGGCCCTCTGTAATCTATGCCCTTCCTCTTCAGTATTCTAACCCTTTAAGAATTCCTGGTTGCACCTGGGTCACACAGAAATACCTGTGGTATCTCAGAAGTACCATGCTGCCTCTCACCTCTGGGAAATTTGCTTGTGCATGTGGTCCCTTTTATAGGGAACATTCTTCCTTATCTCTTTGAAGTGGGCTCTCTTATTCCCTGAAGGCTCTCCTAATTCCTTCCCTTCCTGCCATCCCTTCTCAGTGTTTCTGTGAAGCTCTGTGTGTACTACAATCACCAATCTCCATCTTGTCTATATCTGTCACTCCCACTAATCAATAATTTCTTTGAGGCCTGGCAGTCTACTGCATTCATTTCTGCTGGGAACATGGGAAGCAGTCAAAAAATATTTTGGAATTAATGAATCCATAAATGTAGAGTCTGTGTTCTCTATACTGTGATAGTGGAAACTCATAGAACGGAGATATGGACAAATTATTATGGACCTAGAAAGGAGAGAGAGGTTAGTGCTGGCTAGAGGGATTGAGTTAGTCAACTTTTGATGAGTGAATGAGAATTTAAAAGGCAGAAATAGAGAAGAATGTAATTCCAGAACAGGAATAAGAACATGGATAGAGCTAGAAAATTTGGCTTGTTCCAAATTACCCCCAAACTTAGTGGCTTAGAAAACAATTTATTACTTTCTGTCATGATTCAGTGGGATGATGAGGCTCCACTGGGGAGTTTTCACTAGGAATGTCTTAAGCAATTGTACTCAGAGACTAGCTGGGGCTGGATCATCTGAAGGTTCAACTGGATTGGATGTCCAGTATGGCTGGCATTTCACTCATGTGTCTGGATCCTGAGAACCCCTCCAAATACCTCTCTATCAGAGTAGCATGGACTTCATACAAGGGCTCCAAGAGGCAAGAGTTGGAAGATGCCAGCTTAATTAAGGATTATGCCAGGAATGGGCACAGCATCACTTTGCCCTATTCTGTCAATCAAAGCTGACATAGGGTCCATCCAGATTCAAGGGGGTGGAGAAATAGACTCCACCTCTTGTTGGGGAGGAACACCATTACACTGTAAAACACATGAGATAGGAGACATCGCTGTAGCCCTCTTGGAAAATACACTCTACCACAGGATTTTTTCTGGGGATAGTAAGAATGTTGTTTAGGTCATAGAAAGGGGAATATGGGCTCTTACACAGTAAGGAAAGTTGGCTTAAGCCCAGAGAGCTTCGAGTGCACAATCTTGCTGGAGTTTTAATAAAAGAAGTGCCTTTTGATCAGGAGGCAGTTCAGTTTTTTTTTTTTTTTTTTTTCCTTCTGCTGGAGTAGTTGCTTTCTTTCAACTCTATTGAAACTTTTTGTTTTAGTATAGTTTTGTTCTACATTGAACTATTTTGTTGAAATTGTGTACTTCATAATAGGATGTCAAGATATCTCTTTATTTTTAACACAGTCATTCATCTTGAGACAAAATGGAAGCTGAGCAAATTTATCAAATTGGCATATCTTCTGTAATATTCGATATATTTCAGTGAAATTTACTACACATATAGGGGTTATAGAAATAACAGATTGCATTGGGTGATGGATACAGATTACTGAACTGTTAGGGTAGCCATCTCTGAATACTTTCCAAAAAATGGCTTGCAGTAATTGATGCCCTGGGAGAAGCTAATATATTGGCAGAGGGGATAGAAATTCTAAAAAATCTATGTAGTGATTTGGTCAATAACACAGCCAGACTATATAAATTTAGATACAACTTCCATTTTAGTGAAAACAGTTTGTTTTTTCCCCTGCCAAAGTTTCTAAATAATTATATCTTTACTTCAGGATACTTAGATAGGTACAGCTTCTGGGTCCAAGAAATCTTAGGAAGCTTTTCAAAAAGCCGGAGCATTATAAGTAACAGCCCATCTGTCCCCTAATTTTAGATTATTTTTTTAAAAAAGAGAAATCTCTTCCATTTTTCTGCGCACCTCTAAGCTGTAATGCAAACGATGCAGCAGGCTACCCTGAGAGTTGATAAACAAATGTTGCTTGCTAATTTCCTGATCCATTGCCTAACTTATTTATGCAAGTAATAGCAGCAGCACCACAGAAAATGCTGTGTTAAACTTTGGTGCCATGTCAATGTCAAGAGATTTCCAAGAAACAGCCCTTTGAAAATCATTAATGCTTTCATAATGGGAATGTATTTGTATTTAAGACGTGAATGTATTTTTTAAAAGACATTATTTACTACATGAGAGTGTTTTTCCATGAGGACTCTGCTCCTAATACCAAAAGAATCCCCTTCTGTGCACCTAGCTTGGGTTTTATCTTCTAGACACTAAGTGAGGTGACTGTTAGCTTCTCTTTTTTATTGCAGTTCTCTTGAAAGCTTCGAGACAAATTTGTGTTCCATTTCCAGTAAATGCACTGTATTATATTGTGTATACTTTTGAATTCTACTTTAAATCCTCAGGTACAAACCAAATAATTAATTACCCAGTGAATTAACCTCCAGCTGATTGCTCCAGGATTAATTTGCCATAGCAGTTGCTTAGCTCTGCATGTGGGCACCAACCTCACAGAGGACTGGGAGATTACGAAGTTGCAATCCCCCTTCTTGATTCATGCAATTTTATTAATGTTCAAGGTGAGGTAAAACACGTATGTTTGGTTAGCCTTCAGCCTAAATGATGTTTGGTTACTGTGGAAACAGCCAGTTGTTTGAAAAATGTTGTGGTAATGTGGTTAGAGTCTCTGGCTTCCCCACATGGGGGCTTTACTTCCAAATCGAATTCAGTTGGTAAATATTATAGAAAGCTGAATTCTGGCAGGGGCTCTGAATTACTTTTCTGTTCATTGACAGAATGTCTACACTAACCCCACACTTTTTATGTGTTGTCTCACATACCTTCCCTGACGAGGCTGTCAGGGAATCTGTGAGATGTGAGGCTAAGAACAGTGTCCTCTAGTAAATATCTGCCAAGAGAAGAGGGGAGATTTGATGGCATGTATATTTAATTTTTGCTCCATTGATTGATATAAGTGAGGAAAAAGTCTAGATTAAAGAGAACAGATCCTCTGAATAAAACACTCAAACTTGGATGCCGCAACATAGTACTCATTCCAGAGTGTTCATGTCTTTATTTGTAAAATGTGTAAAATATTCCCATTGTTTAGCCTATAGGTTTATGCACAGTGTAAAACTAACAAATAACAATTTATGATGGAAATAAACCACGTTTGTTGTTCACTACCACCCAAACAGTGGTGACACTGACTCTCAGTCTTGACTTTGGATTCCAAACACAGTGACAAATGCTACCCAGCTGTCTGTCAGAAATAAATTTCTAGATTAAATCAACAAGGCTTCAACTCCATCCAGATAAAATTGTAGCCATGTTGGCAGCATAAAAGCATGACTCTGAGGAACTCACCTCAAATGCATGCCCACCGGACTCAGGCAGTAACACCTCAGAGAACCAAGAAAATGCAAGTGGGTTTGAGTTAGTTTGCTGGATAAGCAAGTGAATATACCCCTTTCCCACTTCAAGCCTGTGTTCCACACCAGGGAGCATGCATTGCATCTCTGTGGAAATCTTCTGTGGGAAGGACATGAGTAGAACTTTGAATCAGTCAACTATTCAAATGATGACTAAGCTGTAGGTGCCTACCAAGACATAATAAATACCTCAGTGACAGATACAAATATGTGTAAGACCCTATTCTCTCCTTTGACCATTTTTACATCTACTTGAGAAGGTGAGCTATGGGCATAAAACAGAAGCTGGTTACAGACAAATAGTATTAGGAGGAAGTCTCATGGAAGTTTAAAAAGAGGAGAGAAAAACCTGGTAAGGCAGTTTGAGTTATGCCTCACAAAGGAGAAAGTAGATTTTCTATATCCTTGTTATCTTTCCTCTGGTTCATTGATGCTGAGGGATATTTACTTTTGAATTTCTTGTGAAGTAAGCTATAAATGGTACCCTTAATATCTGAGCCACTTTTTTGTTGGGAATTCTGATTTGCAGAGGAAAGTGTCCTGCCATGAAAACCAACAGTTCTAGATTTAATTTCATGCAAGTTGTAATTTATTCTGACTTGTGTAGAAGCATCTAAAACATTCCCTTGGGATGCTGCATCATCAGTAGGTGAAGTGAATGCTGTGTTACAGGGGGAAGGAAAAGCAATTAACTTTTGGTGATTGGTTGGGTGGCAGGAGGGTAAAAGGAAAAAGATGAGAAATAATTGGGAATGACTACCAGGTTTCTGTTTCAGGTAAGTGGGTAGATGGCCCTACTATTGATAGAGATAAAGAGTACAAATGAGGTACATATTTGGGGGAGTGGAATAGTGAATTCACTTTATGATGTGTTGAATTTGAGGTACCTCTAGGATGTTCGAATGGAGGTGTTTACTATATGGAATATTACTTCTGGAGCTCAGGTGAAAGGTACTGCTGGAGACTATGAACATCATCAGCATGTAGGGTTCTGAAATCTTGGGAACAGATGAATTCGCCCTGGAAGACAAAGTAAAATGAAAAGGTAAATGAAAACAGAACCCACATATTTAAGGTGCAATAAAAGAAGATAAGTCATTGAAGTAATGGCTACAGAAGTAGGAGAAAAACCAAAAGACTGAGGTTTCTGAGAAGCCAAAGAAAGAGAGCACGTCTTTCAGTGCAAGAGTGGGAACAGTGTCCATCGCTGCAGAGAGCTTAGAGTATCTGGGGAGTGAAGTGTCCACTGGATTTAGCAGCAGAAACCACTGATGACCTTTGGGAGACTAGATCCATTGGAGCGAGGGGTGAGG
Source organism: Balaenoptera borealis (assembly GCF_965194805.1). Classification (NCBI taxonomy): domain Eukaryota; kingdom Metazoa; phylum Chordata; class Mammalia; order Artiodactyla; family Balaenopteridae; genus Balaenoptera; species Balaenoptera borealis. The sequence goes on from NC_138875.1 coordinate 34,458,276, forward strand.
AGGGGCTGGAAGGTGAGGGAAAGTGAAGACAATGATTGTGGATAGTTTGAAGGAACTGAATGGTGAATAAGAGAGAGGGAGGTATTTAGATGGGATAGACTTGGGCATATTTAATGCTGATTAAAGAGCCAGTAGCAAGGTAACTTTTAAAGGTGGAGAACATAGGGGGAGTATTCTGAGTAATAAAAAACAGATGCGACGTAAAAAACATTAACAAGTAAAAAACAAACGTTTTATATGTGCCTCTGTTTCTGGATGCCAATAGGGACTGCTGTCTAGGTCTGCTTCTCCCGGCGCCCCAGCAGGACCTGTAGAAATGATACATCCACGTGCTTTAGGAAACGTAGTACCTTTCTCTGAAGAGGATTCGAGGACCAAGGTGCCTAGACAGACTCGTGTTCTCTGTGGGAGAAGGGGGTCACCCAGGAGATACCCTCTCAGCACACTCTATAAAGATGAACACAATCAGTATGAGCAAGGGGGGTTTGTTAGCAATGCTGACTAAAACAATAAACAGGAAAGGGGAATGTGTAACACTATCAACCTTAGTGAGTCTGATCCGGGAAACCTCGGGCCTGTGAGGTGAAATATAAATCATGTTTTTTTGGCAGCAAGAAGATAGTCCAGTGAGCTGTGAATATGAAGATGGCTTGAGGGGAAAACAAACAAGTGAAAAAGAAAAACAAACAAACAAACAAAACACTGTCCCTGGGATGGGACAACAAGCTCCTGAACAGCTGCGATATCTCTATTTTTAAGAGAAAATGCTAATCTACCTATACTCCTTTTCTCTCATTCAGTCATTGAAGTCAACATTTAATTTGGCCCTTCTCTGTATGAAAAGCACTTGGGTTCTGGGGATTTGAAAAGGAGTGAAGCCCCATTCCTGTCTTCTTGGGGTCACGATTTCCTAGGAAAGTTAAACAAAGACACACAGTCCCTGTGCAGTGTAGTAGCTACTATCTGTAATAAAGATATACAGAAGGAACCTTGGGTGCCTAACACTTCCTGGCCTAAGGGAAAAATTCAGACAAGAGCATAAGAGCTTTCTCTTATTTTGAAACTATGTGGAATAAACAAGTCTATTTCAGTCATACTTTTTCATAAAGGCATTTTATCCAGATTTTTAAGATGTATCTTTTATCTCCACGAGGGGCCCCATACCCCATTTACACTTGCTGAACACTGACAAGAATGTGTTTATCAAAGGATCATGAAATTCCACCACTGAATGAAACCTCAGCAATCACTCTAACCACTTGATTGTTAATTGAAGACACTCTACCATTATTCAAGCTGTTATTATCTGTATAAATCATCCATTACCAAACTACTCTAAAATGGTTATTTTCACTTTTTGCAGGGTCTTCCACTTATATATATTTGTATGGTTACTGAAGTAAAAATAAAATATTTTTCTACTATTATTCAACATTGAATTAGGATCATTATTCCATATTATTACACAGTTTTTGTAATTTTCATTTGAATGCCTGCAGGATAATCATTGTTTTGCTCTACCTTAAATTACTAAATTATTCCTGTAATTTTGGACATGTACAACCACCCCACTTAATAGATGAAGAAACTGAGGCCAGGACTAGTACTTCATGCTTTGGTGCATCATTTGGTATTTGTAAAAGATCAGATCATGATGGAAAATAGATATGTGCTGAAAATTTAGGGGACTGGTCAACAGACAAGGAAACATGGCTCACTCTTTTTAAATTTTTTAATTTAATTTTATTTATTTTTTTCTACAGCACGTTCTTATTAGACATCAATTTTATACACATCAGTGTATACATGTCAATCCCAATCGCCCAATTCAGCACACCACCATCCCCACCCCCCCCACAGCTTTCCCCCCCTTGGTGTCTATATGTTTGTTCTCTACATCTGTGTCTCAACTTCTGCCCTGCAAACTGGTTCATCTGCACCATTCTTCTAGGTTCCACATACATGCGTTAATATACGATATTTGTTTTTCTCTTTCTGACTTACTTCACTCTATATGACAGTCTCTAGATCCGTCCATGTCTCAAAAAATGACTCAATTTCGTTCCTTTTTATGACTGAGTAATATTCCATTCCATATATGTACTACAACTTCTTTATCCATTCATCTGTCGATGGGCATTTAGGTTGCTTCCATGACCTGGCTATTGTAAATAGTGCTGCAATGAACATTGGGGTGCATGTGTCTTTTTGAATTATGGTTTTCTCTGGGTATATGCCCAGTAGTGGGATTGCTGGATCATATGGTAATTCTATTTGTAGTTTTTTAAGGAACCACCATACTGTTCTCCATAGTGGCTGTATCAATTTACATTCCCACCAACAGTGCAAGAGGGTTCCCTTTTCTCCACACCCTCTCCAGCATTTGTTGTTTGCAGATTTTCTGATGATGTGCATTCTAACTGGTGTGAGGTGATACCTCCTTGTAGTTTTGATTTGCATTTGTCTAATAATTAGTGATGTTGAGCAGCTTTTCATGTGCTTCTTGGTCATCTGTATGTCTTCTTTGGAGAAATGTCTATTTAGGTCTTCTGCCCATTTTTGGATTGGGTTGTTTGTTTCTTTGATATTGAGCTGCATGAGCTGTTTATATATTTTGGAGATTAATCCTTTGTCCATTGATTCGTTTGCAAATATTTTCTCCCATTCTGAGCATTGTCTTTTTGTCTTGTTTATGGTTTCCTTTGCTGTGCAAAAGCTTTGAAGTTTCATTAGGTCCCATTTCTTTATTTTTGCTTTTATTTCCATTACTCTAGGAGGTGGATCAAAAAAGATCTTGCTGTGATTTATGTCAAAGAGTGTTCTTCCTATGTTTCCCTCTAAGAGTTTTATAGTGTCTGGTATTACATTTAGGTCTTTAACCCATTTTGAGTTTATTTTTGTGTATAGTGTTAGGGAGTGTTCTAATTTCATTCTTTTACATGTAGCTGTCCAGTTTTCCCAACACCACTTATTGAAAAGGCTGTCTTTTCTCCATTGTATATTCTTGCCTCCTTTATCAAAGATAAAGTGACCATATGGGCGTGGGTTTATCTCTGGGCTTTCTATCCTATTCCATTGATTTATATTTCTGTTTTAGTGCCAGTACCATACTGTCTTGATTACTCTAGCTTTGTAGTATAGTCTGAAGTCAGTGAGCCTAATTCCTCCAGCTCCTGTTTTCTTTCTCATGATTGCTTTGGCTATTCTGGGTCTTTTGTGCTTCCATACAAATTGTGAACTTTTTTGTTCTAGTTCTGTGAAAAATGCCATTGGTAGTTTGTTAGGGATTGCATTGAATCTGTAGATTGCTTTGGATAGTATAGTCACTTTCTCAATGTTGATTCTTCCAATCCAGGAACATGATATATCTCTCCATCTGTTTGTATCATCTTTAATTTCTTTCATCAGAGTCTTATAGCTTTCTGCATACAGGTCTTCTGTCTCCTTAGGTAGGTTTATTCCTAGGTATTTTATTCTTTTTGTTGCAGTGGTAAATGGGAGTGTTTCCATATTTTCTCTTTCAGATTTTTCATCTTTAGTGTATAGGAATGCAAGAGATTTTTGTGCATCAATTTTGTATCCTACTACTTTACCAAATTCAGTGATTAGCTCTAGTAGTTTTCTGGTAGCATCTTTAGGATTCTCTATGTATAGTATCATGTCATCTGCAAACAGGGACAGTTTTACTTCTTCTTTTCTGATTTGGATTCCTTTTATTTCTTTTTCTGCTCTGATTGCTGTGGCTAACACTTCCAAAACTATGTTGAATAATAGTGGTGAGACTGGGCAACCTTGTCTTGTTCTTGATCTTAGTGGAAATGGTTTCAGTTTTTCACCATTGAGAATGATGTTGGCTGTGGGTTTGTTATATATGGCCTTTATCATGTCGAGGTAAGTTCCCTCTATCCCTACTTTCTGGAGAGTTTTTATCCTAAATGGGTGTTGAATTTTTTCAAAAGGTTTTTCTGCATCTATTGAGATGATCATATGGTTTTTATTCTTCAATTTGTTAATATGGTGTATCACATTGACTGTTTTGCATATATTGAAGAATCCTTGCATTCCTGAGATAAACCCCACTTAATCATGGTGTATAATCCTTTTAATGTGCTGTTGGATTCCGTGTGCTAGTATTTTTTTAAGGATTTTTGCATCTATGTTCATCAGTGATATTGGCCTGTAGTTTTCTTTCTTTGTGACATGTTTGTCTGGTTTTGGTGTCAGGGTGATGCTGGCCTCGTAGAATGACTTTGGGAGTGTTCCTCCCTCTGCTATATTTTGGAAGATTTTAAATCACAGTTTCAATTTCAGTGCTTGTGATTGGTCTGTTCATATTTTCTATTTCTTCCTGGTTCAGTCTCGGCAGGTTGTGCATTTCTAAGAATTTGTCCATTGCTTCCAGGTTGTCCATTTTATTGGCATAGAGTTGCTTTTAGTAATCTCTCTTGATCCTTTGTATTTCTGCAGTGTCAGTTACTTCTCCTTTTTCATTTCTAATTCTATTGATTTGAGTCTTCTCCCTTCTTTTCTTGATGAGTCTGGCTAATGGTTTATCAATTTTTTTTATCTTCTCAAAGAAACAGCTTTTAGTTTTATTGATCTTTGCTATCATTTTCTTCATTTCTTTTTCATTTTTTTCTGATCTGATATTTATGATTTCTTTCCTTCTGCTAACTTTGGGGTTTTTTTGTTCTTCTTTCTCTAATTGCTTTAGGTGCAAGGTTACGTTGTTTATTTGAGATGTTTCCTGTTTCTTAAGGTGAATTGTATTGCTATAAACTTCCCTCTTAGAGCAGCTTTTGCTGCATCCCATAGGTTTTGGGTTGTCGTATTTTGATTGTCATTTGTTTCTAGGTGTTTTTTGATTTCCTCTTTGATTTCTTCAGTGATCTCTTGGTTATTAAGTAGTGTATTGTTTAGCCTCCATGTGTTTGTATTTTTTACAGATCTTTTCCTGTAACTGATATCTAGTTTCATAGCGTTGTGGTCAGAAAAGATACTTGATACAATTTCAATTTTCTTAAATTTACCAAGGCTTGATTTGTGATCCAAGATATGATCTATCCTGGAGAATGTTCCATGAGCAATTGAGAAAAATGTGTATTCTGTTGTTTTTGGATGGAATGCCCTATGAATATCAAATAAGTCCATCTTGTTTAATGTATCATTTAAAGCTTGTGTTTCCTTATTTATTTTTATTTTGGATGATCTGTCCATTGGTGAAAGTGGTGTGTTAAAGTCCCCTACCATGATTGTGTTACTGTCGATTCCCCTTTTATGGCTGTTAGTATTTCCTTATGTATTGAGGTGCTCCTATGTTAGGAGCATACATATTTATAATTGCTATATCTTCTTCTTGGATTGATCCCTTGATCATTATGTAGTGTCCTTCTTTGTCTCTTGTAATAGTCTTTATTTTAAACTCCATTTTGTCTGATATGAGAATTGTTACTCCAGCTTTCTTTTGATTTCCATTTGCATGGAATATCTTTTTCCATACCCTCACTTTCAGTCTGTATGTGTCCCTAGGTCTGAAGTGGGTCTCTTGTAGACAGCATATATATGGGTCTTGTTTTTGTATCCATTCAGCCAGTCTGTGTTTTTTGGTGGGAGCATTTAATCCATTTACATTTAAGGTAATTATCGATACGTATGTTCCTATTCCCATTTTCTTAAATGTTTTGGGTTTGTTATTGTAGGTGCTTTCCTTCTCTTGTGTTTCTTGCCTAGAGAAGTTATTTTAGCATTTGTTGTAAAGCTGGTTTTGTGGTGCTGAACTCTCTCAGCTTTTGCTTGTCTGTAAAGGTTTTAATTTCTCCATCAAATCTGAATGAGATCCTTGCTGGGTAGAGTAATCTTGGTTGTAGGTTTTTCTCCTTCATCACTTTAAATATGTCCTGCCACTCCTTTCTGGCTTGCAGAGTTTCTGCTGAAAATCAGCTGTTAACCTTATGGGGATTCCCTTGTGTGTTATTTGTTGTTTTTCCCTTGCTGCTTTTAATATGTTTTCTTTGTATTTAATTTTTGATAGTTTGATTAATATGTGTCTTGGCGTGTTTCTCCTTGGATTTATCCTGTATGGGACTCTCTGTGCTTCCTGGACTTAACTATTAACTTATAGTTAACTATAGTTAACTAATAGTTAACTATTAACTCTTTCCTTTCCCATATTAGGGAAGTTTTCAACTATAATCTCTTCAAATATTTTCTCAGTCCCTTTCTTTGTCTCTTCTTCTTCTGGGACCCGTATAATTTGAATGTTGGTGCGTTTAATGTTGTCCCAGAGGTCTCTGAGACTGTCCTCAGTTCTTTTCATTATTTTTTCTTTATTCTGTTCTGCAGTTATTATTTCCACTATATTATCTTCCAGGTCACTTATCTGTTCTTCTGCCTCAGTTATTCTGCTATTGATCCCTTCTAGAGTATTTTTAATTTAATTGATTGTGTTGTTCATCATTGCTAGTTTCCTCTTTAGTTCTCCTAGGTCCTTGTTAAATGTTTCTTGCATTTTCTCTATTCTATTTCCAAGACTTTGGATCATCTTTACTATCATTATTCTGAATTGTTTTTCAGGTAGAATGCCTATTTCTTCTTCATTTGTTAGGTGTGGTGGGTTTTTACCTTGCTCCTTCATCTGCTATGTGTTTCTCTGTCTTCTCATTTTGCTTATCTTGCTGTGTTTGGGGTCTCCTTTTCACAGGCTGCAGGTTCATAGTTCCCGTTGTTTTTGGTGTCTGTCCCCAGTGGCTAAGGTTGGTTCAGTGGGTTGTGTAGCCTTCCTGGTGGAGGGGACTAGTCCCTGTGTTCTGGTGAATGAGGCTGGATCTTGTCTTTCTGGTGGGCACGTCCACGTCTGGTGGTGTGTTTTAGGGTGTCTGTGGCCTTATTATGATTTTAGGCAGCCTCTCTGCTGATGGATGGGGCTGTGTTCCTGTCTTGTTAGTCGTTTAGCATAGGGTGTCCAGCACTGTAGCTTGCTGGTCGTTGAGTGAAGCTGGTTCTTGGTGTTGAGATGGAGATCTCTGGGAGATTTTCACCATTTGATATTACTTGGAGCTGGGAGGTCTCTTGAGGACCAGCGTCCTGAAGTTGGCTCTCTCACCTCACAGGCACAGCACTGACTCCTGGATGGAACACCAAGAGCCTTTCATCCACACAGCTCAGAATAAAAGGGAGAAAAAATAGAAAGAAAGAAAGAAAGAAAGAGGATAAAATAAAATAAAATGAAATAAAGTAAGATAAAATAAAATAAAGTTAGTAAAATAAAAAATAATTATTATGAAAAAATTTTAAAAAGTGAAAAAAAGAACGGATGGACAGAATCCTAGGACAAATGGTGAAAGCAAAGCTATACAGACAAAATCTCACCCAGAAGCATACACATACAGATGCATAAAAAGAGGAAAAGCGGAAAAAAATAATATATCTTGCTCCCAAAGTCCACCTCCTCAATTTGGGTTGATTCGTTATCTACTCAGGTATTCCACAGATGCAGGGTACATCAAGTTGATTGTGGAGCTTTAATCTGCTGCTTCTGAGGCTGCTGGGAGAGATTTCTCTTTCTCTTCTTTGGTCACACAGCTCCCAGGGTTCAGCTTTGGATTTGGCCCTGCCTCTGCCTGTAGGTCACCTGAGAGCATCTGTTCTTCGCTCAGATAGGACGGGGTTAAAGCAGCAGCTGATGTGGGGGCTCTGGCTCACTCAGGACAGGGGGAGGGAGGGGTACGGATGTCGGGCAAGCCTGCGGCGGCAGAGGCTGGCATGACGTTGCACCAGCCTGAGGCACGTCGTGCGTTCTTCCGGGGAAGTTGTCCCTGGATCACAGGACCCTGGCAGTGGCGGGCTGCGCAGTTTCCTGGGAGGGGCGGTGTGGATAGTGACCTGTGTTTGCTCATAGGCTTCTTGGTGGCTGCAGCAGCAGACTTAGCATCTCATGCCTGTCTCTGGGGTCCGCACTGATCGCCACGGCTCACGCCCGTCTCTGGAGCTCCTTTAAGCAGTGCTCTTGATCCCCTCTCCTCGCGCACCAGGAAACAAAGAGGCAAGAAAAAGTCTCTTGCCTCTTAGGCAGGTGCAGACTTTTTCCCGGACTCCCTCCCAGCTAGCTGTGGTGCACTAGCCCCCTTCAGGCTGTGTTCACACCGCCAACCCCAGTCCTCTCCCTGCAATCCCACCGAAGCCCGAGCCTCAGCTCCCAGCCCCTGCCTGTCCCGGTGGGTGAGCAGACAAGCCTCTTGGGCTGGTGAGTGCTGGTCAGCACTGATCCTTTGTGCGGGAACCTCTCCGCTTTGCCCTCCACACCCTTGTTGCTGCACCCTCTTCCGTGGCTCTGAAGCTTAGCCCCTCTGCCACCCACAGTCTCCACCCACGAAGGGGCTTCCTAGTGTGTGGCAACCTTTCCTCCTTCACAGCTCCCTCCCACTGTTGTAGGTCCCATCCCTATTCTTTTGTCTCTGTTTTTTCTTTTTTCTTTTGCCCTACCCAGGTACGTGGGGAGTGTCTTACCTTTTGGGAGGCCTGAGGTCTTCTGCCAGCGTTCACTAGGTGTTCTATAGGAGCAGTTCCACGTGTAGATGTATTTCTGATGTATCGTTGGGGAGGAAGGTGATCTCCGTGTCTTACTCTTCCGCCATCTTCTCCTGGTCTCCAGTTAGGTTGTTTACTTGAGATTTTTATTGTTTCTTGAGGTAGGCTTGTATAGCTATAAACTTCCCTCTTAGAACTGCTTTTGCTGCATCCCATAGGTTTTGGATCATCATGTTTTCATTGTCAGTTGTCTCTAGGTATTTTTTGATTTCCTCTTTGATTTCTTCAGTGATCTCTTGGTTATGTAGTAACGTATTGTTTAGCCTCCATGTGTTTGTGTTTTTTACGTTTTTTTCTCTGTAACTCATTTCTAATCTCATAGCATTGTGGTCAGAAAAGATGCTTGATATGATTTCGATTTTCTTAAATTTACTGAGGCTTGATTTGTGACCCAAGATGTGATCTATCCTGGAGAATGTTCCATGTGCACTTGAGAAGAAAGTGTTATCTGCTGTTTTTGGATGGAATGTCCTATAAATATCAGTTAAATCTATCTGGTCTGTTTTGTCATTTAAAGCTTCTGTTTCCTTATTTATTTTCTTTTTGTATGATCTGTCCATTGGTGTAAGTGAGGTGTTAAAGTCCCCCACTATTATTGTGTTACTGTCGATTTCCTCTTTTATAGCTGTTAGCAGTTGTCTTATGTATTGAGGTGCTCCTATGTTGGGTGCCTATATATTTAAAATTGTTATATCTTCTTCTTGGATTGATCCCTTGATCATTATGTAGTGTCCTTCCTTGTCTCTTGTAACATTCTTTATTTTAATTAATTAATTAATTAATTTTATTTTTGGCTGTGTTGGTTCTTTCTGTGCGAGGGCTTTCTCTAGTTGCAGCAAACGGGGGCCACGCTTCATCACGGTACGTGGGCCTTTCACTATCACAGCCTCTCCCATTGTGGAGCACAAGCTCCAGATGCACAGGCTCAATAATTGTGGCTCACGGGCCTAGTTGCTCTGTGGCATGTGGGATCTTCCCAGACCAGGGCTCGAACCCATGTCCCCTGCATTATCAGGCAGATTCTCAACCACTGCACCACCAGGGAAGCCCCATTCTTTATTTTAAAGTCTATTTTGTCTGATATGAGAATTGCTACTCCAGCTTTCTTTTGATTTCCATTTGCATGGAATATCTTTCTCCATCCCCTCACCTTCAGTCTGTATGTGTCCCTAGGTCTGAAGTGGGTCTCTTGTAGACAGCATATATATGGCTCTTGTTTTTGTATCCATTCAGCAAGCCCGTGTCTTTTGGTTTGAGCATTTAATCCATTCACGTTTAAGGTAATTATCAGTATGTATGTCCTTATGACCATTTTCTTGTTTTGGGTTTTTTGTTGTAGGTCTTTTTCTTTTCTTGTGTTTCCCACTTAGAGAAGTTCGTTTAGCATTTGTTATAGAGCTGGTTTGGTGGTGCTGAATTCTCTTAGCTTTTACTTGTCTGTAAAGCTTTTGATTTCTCCATCGAATCTGAATGAGATCCTTGCCATGTAGAGTAATCTTGGTTGTAGTTTCTTCCCTTTCATCACTTTAAGTATATCATGCCACTCCCTTCTGGCTTGTAGAGTTTCTGCTGTGAAATGGCTGTTAACCTTATGGGAGTTTCCTTGTATGTTATTTGCCATTTTTCCCTTACTGCTTTCAATAATTTTTCTTTGTCTTTAATTTTTGCCTATTTGATTACTATGTGTCTCCGCATGTTTCTCCTTGGGTGTATCCTGTATGGGACTCGCTGTGCTTCTTGGACTTGGGTGGCTATTTCCTTTTCCATGTTAGGGAAGTTTTCGACTGTAATCTCTTCAAATATTTTCTCAGGTCCTTTCTCTCTCCCTTCTCCTTCTGGGACCCCTGTAATGCGAATGTTGTTGCCTTTAATGTTGTCCCAGAGGTCTCTTAGGCTGTCTTCATTTCTTTTCATTCTTTTTTCTTTACTCTTTCTGCAGCAGTGAATTCCACCATTCAGTCTTCCAGGTCACTTATCCATTCTTCTGCCTCAGTTATTCTGCTATTGATTCCTTCTAGTGTATTTTTCATTTCAGTTATTGTATTGTTCATCTCTGTTTGTTTGTTCTTTAATTCTAGGTCTTTGTTAAACATTTCTTGCATCTTCTCGATCTTTGCCTCCATCCTTTTTCTGAGGTCCTGGATCATCTTCACTATCATTATTCTGAATTCTTTTTCTGGAAGGTTGCCTATCTCCACTTCATTTAGTTGTTTTTCTGGGGTTTTATCTTGTTCCTTCATCTGGCATATAGTCCTCTGTCTTTTCATCTTGTCTATCCTTCTGTGAATGTGGTTTTTGTTTCACAGGCTGTAGGATTGTAGTTCTTCTTGCTTCTGCTGTCTGCCTTATGGTGGATGAGGCTATCTAAGAGGCTTGTGTAAGTTTCCTGATGAGAGGGACTGGTGGTGGGTAGAGCTGACTGTTGCCCTTGTGGGCAGAGCTCAGTAAAACTTTAATCCACTTGACTGTTGATGGGTGGGGCTGGGTTCCCTCCCTGTTGGTTGTTTGGCCTGAGGCAACCCAACACTGAAACCTACCTTGGCTCTTTGTTGGGGCTAATGACAGACTCTGGGATGGCTCACGCCAAGGAGTACTTCCCAGAATTTCTGTTGCCAGTGTCCTTGTCCCCATGGTGACATGGCTCACTCTTTCTTCTGATCCAACAGTTGTTTCTTTTTCCATGTTGGGCAGATTACATGGAGATCTTGTGTTCTCACATATGCATATGAATGGACAGTATGAGCTTGCTTCATGCTTCAAGTATTTATACCAGTAGCAGGTTTCTGAAGAGTTGAGATAAATATGGTTAAGATTGATATAGGTGGAAGCTGGTAGACTAGGTCCACCCACTGAAAGCTGTTTTGTTAGGGCGTATCTTGGAGGAAGAGAACAGCACCTTGGGGAAGAAGAGGGTATTGAGAACTTAAGTATGGAGTTACTGATAGGAAGTAGGGGTGGCCCATCAGACATCTCAAATACTAGAATGTTAGTGGTGGAAGGGAGGTTAGAGACGTTTTTCAACTCATCAAATACCTATTAAGATAGCAGGGGCTGAACTAAAACTCAGATATCATAATGTCAAGTTAAGTGTATTGTCCATCACAGACTGAATAATGCCAGTGAAAAAGTTTCCTCCTTCAATTTCTAAGAGCTTTCATATACAATTTTAACTTCTTTTCTAAGAAGTCTGGTAACTCTATTTCTATTTCTGGATACCAGAAATATATGTTTGGCTATGTCCCTCCTCCATATACTGGAGGCAGGGAATAATGCTTTAGAGTCTTTAGTTTGTTTCAGTATGTCTTGAAATATATGTTTTAAAATGTAGATATGGTAAGTAGACTAATGGTAGATGCATTCAGCCACACCCCTCTAAACCCCACTTCTGGAAACAGAGAGATAATTGGGTCAGGGTTGAAAGAACAGGTAGATAAAAGTTGGATGCCGGAGGAAAAGGAGTAGAAAAATGTGAGATAAGTTCCCCACCTAACATCTCAAAGGTTTTGTGCAAGTAAAACAATAGAATCATAAAATTTTAGTTTTAGAATTACTATCAGAAAGCATGGTATTTAACATTTTTACTTTATAGATTGAAAAACTAAAATTTAGAAAGACTTGTCTAGGTTTTAAGAGCTTCTCAATGGCAACATACGTCCATGATTTCTTTTGATTCTAAATCTAGTGCTTTCTGTCAACTAATGGAATAATTATTGTTACTACTGTTGCCATGAAGTAGGATAAGTATCACTGTCCACAAAAGAAGACATAGGGAGCATTGTACTATCCTTAAAACTTTACCAATTTGGGTTGCATAGAAAGAAATACAGTATAGACTCAAGAGCTTGATTGTGGCATTCCGTTGGTAAGTCTGAGCGAAGTTCACAGTAGGCTGGTTTGGAAGAAGTGGACCTTGTGGAGGTGGGGCCTGAGCCAACTTCTAAGGGATAGGATTTGAAATAGGTGGTAGTAGAGGGAAGGTGCATTTCAGGCAGTAAGTATTAGCACTGCCAGGGGAAGAACCTGTGGCTATGGAGAACATTCTCTTCATTCTTTATAATAGTTTTAGTATTCTCATTCTAATCCATATGAACAATATTGGGCAAATTGCTTAGCCACTCGTCCTCTTTCTTTAGCATCAAGAAGGAGGGAATAACAAAGCAGGGCTGTCTGTTACAGAGAAACCAGAAGGCATCGTGAATGTGAAGCATTATAAAGGGTTTTATTCACGTAAAGGGAAGGAGAATATGCTGCACAAAATTCTACAGCCAGAATTTCAAATTATCATTGTTGCCTAATGATGGTTTTAGCTTTGCCCTCGGTGAATATATAGTTGGAGTTTTACAACTGAAAAATATCTTTGTTGTGTTTTGCCTGGATCAAAGCACACATAAGCCTGATCGAATGGAAACAAAGGCGAAAGCTACAGGCGAGAGCCTCTGCATGACAACGGGCGGCCCTCAGGTTTTTTCTAATGCCCTACTCCGGTTAAAATGTTCTGAAACCTTTGTAAGCAAGGACTGAAAAATTCAACAAAATTACCATATATATATATCATATCCAGAATGGGGCTCATACCTTCCTGGAGGTCACAGTTACCGCAGATGGAAAGAACAACGTTTTGAGCCCTTCTCTCCAACAGCGTGTGAGCCCCCAAAGAAGAGAGATTTGTGAGAAGAAAAGTGAAACTGCAAAATGTTGGAAGATTGTAAGAGAGGGTGAAGATACAGAAATGTGTTTAAATAAGAACGAGTCTGTGTAGCAAAATCCAGCTTTTTCAGTCTTAGGTACACAATGGACTCCCTAAGACAAGGAAATTTTATGAACAGATAGAAATGGCTTATAAGGAACTTATCAATTGTTTGCCTATAAATGAAATTTTTAATGAGAACCAGAGAAACCTTTCTTTAAAAAGAGTGAGTTTGGGGCTTCCCTGGTGGCCCAGTGGTTGAGAATCTGCCTGCCAATGCAGGGGACACAGGTTCGAGCCCTGGTCTGGGAAGATCTCACATGCCGCGGAGCAACTAGGCCCGTGAGCCACATTACTGAGCCTGCGCGTCTGGAGCCTGTGCTCCGCAACGGGAGAGGCCGCGATGGTGAGAGGCCCGCGCACCGCGATGAAGAGTGGCCCCCACTTGCCGCAACTGGAGAGAGCCCTCGCACAGAAACGAAGACCCAACACAGCCATAAATAAATAAATAAATAATTCCCATTTAAAAAAAAAAAAGTGAGTTCGGTATTTCTGTTAACACTGGGTGGAGGGACATCTTCCCATTCTCCTAAGGTGTGGTTTTTAATGACACCCATATACACTGAGACTTATCTTTTATCATGATTCCAGGTAGAATGAAAGCAAGAACTGTTACCATTAGTTCTGTAAATTCCAAACAAACCTGGAAAAGTCTCATTGCATGTGAATACTCTTGATGCATAATTCCAGCATTATTGGCATCTTCTTTAAAGAACTAACTAATGTCTAGTTCTTATCTTTGACTTCCTGAACCTTCTCTTTATCTTCCTCAACAATTATCTTATTGGTCTTTTTTTCCTGCTTAAAGACCAAATCTTTGGGGTCCCAAAGTCCCTTTGCTACATATGGGCTATGCATAATAGGATGGATGGAAAAGTAGAAAATTCAGTTTAGAAAAGATATATGATTGAGCTCCAAAATTAAAAAACACACATACACAAAAACCCTCCCCCAACCCTACCTAATTTGGCTAATTGTTTTTTCACACTGGATTGACTATTTATACAGTAAAATTCAACTGCATTGTAAGCCTCTGAGGGTTAGGAAAATTTTCCTATGCCTTCATTTTATTTCCATCCCCCCCACTCCAATATTTAGTATAAAGTCTTGTCCTTAGAAAATGTTTAATAAATGCAGATTAAATTATTATTTATTTACCAAATTGATTGGCTTATCAATATGCCAAGGACATTGACTTCTCAGACTAGTTGGGGGCTTTCATTGGAGACACAGGGAGGCCCTCAGGGACCATATCATATTTATCTTCATCTCCCTTGCATTGGTTAACCTCATGCTCCACTCAGTGCTCCCTCTAGGTAGATGCTCCATTTCTGTTTGTTGAATAAAAATAGCTTCTATTGTTGAGCAATATCTCCTCAATTAAGTTCTGTTATGAGAACTTGTACCACCATATTAAATTTAAAAAGCAACACAAAGTTGTTGTTATATGACCTGGCCTTTCAGTATTGAGAATCTAATATAATAATAAAGGGCTATTTCCTTGAGGGTGTAGCATCTCTCTAGCCAGATGCTCATTTTTACATGCACAACAAGCTCCTTAGAGCTAAAATGTTCTCCCTTATCCAGGAGGAGGGAAATGAAAACCACTTACCTGGTCAACATTATTTCATAGGGTGCTGGGGAATAAATTAGGCCTGGCATGACCTTCATTGAAATTTCATATTTATTTACAGAGGTCTGTGCTGATTGCTTTATATACCGGATGCTCTTGTTTCCTCTTGTGACTCATAAGTGATGTGGTCCACGCAAACCCGTGTAAATAGAGCTAATATTTCAAGGGAGGTCATGCTATATACACTTCTCCTGAGAATAGATGATGGCTGACTGCTAGGCTAATATGAATTTATCTCTGTGAGGGAGAAGAGGGATTGTGTGGTCCCGAGGGCAGTATCCAGGGTTTGTGACTCCTAAGAGGGCTGAGGTACACTGGATCCAAGTGTGTTTGTGTGGTGGGTTTCTACTTATGGGCAAAGATCAACAAAAGAAAACAAAATAACTCACTCAAGTCTTCAATAGTCTACAAAGTTATCATTGATTTTTCTTAATTTATTTCTGTATAGCTTTTCCTTTGAGCCACTAATTCCAGTGGTCTCCAAAGAAGAGTTTGGACCCACAAGTAAATAGATCTTTAAGTGGGTTGCTGCTTTTAATTCGACTTCCTCTTTTCATTTATCCCACTTTCAGTCCCTCACCACACCTCTCTTTCCTTGCCTTCTAATACGGTTTGCCGGGATTTCTTACACTTACGTAGCTCCTCTTGCCCAATTCTACTTAGGCTTCTATAGTCAGCAGTCCTCCTCATTTACAGCTCAGAGACTTTCCCATACACTTTCAGAGACACCACACACCTACCTGCACCTACAGGGTGAATGTAAGAAGGCTCCTGAAAAATTAAAACAAGCTTCTCTTAATAAAATGTTTGTGTAAATTATAAAATCCTGTGCACTATGATTTCTTATTTCTGCTTTATGATATATGATTGTATTAAACCTTATAAATGTTATTGATTAAGAAGTCTAGAAGAAAGCTAGATAATTGTATTAGAATCAAGAAATTTAGGGCATTCAATGGCCTCAGTAAATTGCTGTTTGCTACATGGGATAAAGATCTTGAGTAACTTACAATGGGTTTGAGGAAACAAAACTAACTCTCTGGAAAAAAAAAAAAAAAAAAAACCCTGCAAGACATAGTCTGTATAAAATTAGCTGTGTGGTATGGACTTAAGTGATGTTCTAAATATGTACGTGGTCATACCCCTCTCCTTAATATCATCCTGAAGGATAAAGTCCAGACTCTTTTTGCAACTCTTGGATCCACAAGAGCTTTGCAACCTGGCCCCATCTCATCCCACCAAGCCAGAGAAACCCTGTGTTCCACCTCCACTGGACACATCTGAATCACTATTATATTTATTTGAGGATGAGAAAACTAAAGATAAATAACTTGTGTAAGATCATAAGGCATATTTGTTGTAGTCATTTGATGTGCAAAGTCCTTTCCAAATGTATTGTCTTATTACATTTATCTTCTTTCAGCTTGGAATACCTTCTACCACCATCTCCAACTGACAAATATCAGTGCTTCAAATCTTCCCAGAACTGAATGTGTTATTTCCTCCTCTGTGCTCATGTAACACTTGGTTCTACTCCACTGCATTTTTAAGTCATCTCTTTATCTTACACCCGCACTAGACTATGAGTTTTTGAGGGCAAATACTGCATTTTAGTCACTGTGAATTCCCTAGTGCCTAGCACCAGAATGTTTTACAGGTGTTTTAAGGGTGAGTAAATTCTCAGAAAGTGGCTGCATAATCTCCTAAATGAGTAGGGAATGCAGCCACCTCATGAGAACTGAGAGCTACTAAATAGAACCTTCACACTAAAACATCCCCCTTTCATCCTGCCCCTGTAGCAAGAGAATCCCTTGGGGCTAAGGTTGCCATGGTCCTAATCCTGTGACCCATGCAAATTACTTACTCTTACTTTGATCGTGGTATCTTGTATCATCGTTATCTGCATCATCATTTTCAGCAACAGCAGCAACAAGGCACATTTACTATCTGTGGGGTCCTGTTCCAGGTTCTGTGGGTAAAGACAGTCATAAAAAACAGCCTCTGCCCTGGAGAATCCAATATATAGTAGAAAATAAAAACAAATGTCATATAATGGCACAGTTTTTCATGGAATACTGCTATCCGAAAACACTTTGAAAATGAAGAGTGCTTTGGACAAATGAGGTACTATGTTCACTGTCTGGAGATTTACAGTGTACAATAACATGATAGAAGATTTTGTTCTGACAAAGGTATCACTTTGACGTTTTTTAAAAATAATTAAAAAAATTTTTTTCTTTATTTTTTTTGCTCTGTTGGGTCTTAGTTGCGGCACGCAGGATCTTCGTTTAGGCATGCGGGATTTTTCATTGCGGCGCTTGGGCTCTTCATGGCGGCATGCAGGCTTCTCTCTAATTGTAGCATGTGGGTTTTTCTCTCCCTCGTTGTGGTGTGTGGGCTCTGTAGTTGTGGCACACAGGCTCCAGAGCATGTGGTTTCTGTAGTTTGTTGCACGTGGGCTCTCTAGTTGAGGCACGCGAGCTCAGTAGTTGTGGCGCACAGGCTTAGCTGCCCCGTGGCATGTGGGATCTTAGTTCCCCGACCAGGGATCGAACTTGCATCCCCTGCATTGGGAGGTGGATTCTTTACCATTGGACCACCAGGGAAGTCCCCACTTTAACTTTTTTTTGGAGTTATATACAGCAAAATATGCAGATTTTAAGTATAGAGTTTAAGTTTCAACCAATGATATACTCTTGTAACCAAAACCCCAAAGAATATTTCTATCACTCTAAAAAGTTTTATCATGATCCTTGTCAGTCAATTCTCCTCCCCCTAGCCTGCCCTCTCCCCAGGCAACCAGTATTCTGATTTCTACCTCTATAGACAGAGTGGTTTTGCCTGTACTTCACACTTAGTAGACAATCATTTTTTAAATGTAATATTTATCAATATTACACATATTTATTATACTGTAGAATATGCTTTGAGAAATGCTTGGTTATCATTTTATAGCTTTCAATGGATTTGCATATCCATTATCTGATTTAATTTAAAACAGTAATATAAGGATACTGTAAGTGCCAAATGAGTGATTCATACATTGGTTACCATAGGAATTGAGATGAAGACATGTCACTTAGGGTTAGTTTGAATTGGGAAATCTTCCCAGTGGTCATTTGTCAAACTTCAGCTGGACCTTCAGGAGGGGTAGGGCGTAGACAACTGGGGAGAAAAGGAAAGGGAGTTCCCAGATATAGGAACAGGGTGGGCAAAGATTTAACAATGACAATGTGTATTGTGTATTAGAAAAGCAACAACTGGAAAAAAGTGGTGGGAATAGAGCTGCTCCCCAGCCCTGAGGATGCCTCTGTACACTTGGAGAAGCACTGTGGTTCCAGACCCACATCTGGTGAGATATGCTCCCTGCAAGATCCTCTCAGCTGTGTTTCCTTAGAAGTGCTGAGGTCAGTAAACAACTTTTAAGGACTGAGTTCACCTTGTATTTGAGTTCCTTTTCTTCACACAGTCAGGGATAGTATATTGCTTTTGTTAGAGGAAGTCATGGAGAAGATGTGACCGCTGGTTGACCCTCAAGCCAGACCAGGGATAACTGGAGGCTCCTCATCCCTCCTCCGTCCTTGGAATGTAACCTCTGTCCACTGTTCCCACAGTGGGAGTCGGGTTCAAGGATGAAGTGCTGAAAGAGCAATGTGTTGTGAGACCACATTAGATGGTGTACATAACTGAACTTGTTTAGGCCTCTCTATAAACTCTTAACATTCTGACAGGTGGGCCGGGATCTACTCTTCTTGAGGCACCCAAGACAAGCCTCCAGTGTAAGTTCCCTTCATCTTAAGACCACCAGCACCAACCTGGAATGGCTGCCTCTTTCTTGGGTCTCTCCTCGCCCTCCATGTAGCGGGGTCAGTTTCGAATTTCACCTTGGAACTCCTGAGGTTGACAACCAACAGCTATCAACAAAACTTTCTTCATGTTCATTGTTCTTTCAGTAAATTATAATGGAGAGGGAAATTGCTCACAGCTTTGTGCTTTAATTTTATCATAGGGAAAATGTTTGCAAGGATTTCTCACGTCTTGGAGCTGATAGGGAGACCCCGTCTTCCTGGGATGGTTTCTTTTCCGACCCTCTCTATCTTCTCTACTCCCAGGCCTGTCCTTCCAGGGCACTCAGCTCCCTGCTCAGACCTCTCCAGTATTCAGGGGAAGGTGGTGTTAGGGAAAAGAGCTGTGAGAAAAATGCACATCCCCACTGATGACCAACAGGTAGCTTTCTTGGCCAGATGCCCCCTGGTTCCCAGAGAATTTATCTCCTAAAAAATAGTTAAGATTTTTGGTAAGTAATTTGTCCAATAGGATCATATAATTTATGCTGAATCACAGATTCTAACAAGTTTTAGACAGGACCTGAGGCATGTGGTCTACTTACAATTGTTTTCCATTATTAAAACTAGTGGTAAAGAAAGCAGAAGAGAACACACACACAATTACAATGGGGTAAGCAACATGAGAGAGGTGCTGTCTTAAATAGCAGGAAAGAGAGAAAAGGATACTAAGTAGGTTTATTTCTTGACAGACTAAAAATTAGTACAGGCATCTTTGGCAACGGCTTGCTTTTCTGCCTTTCACAACTTACCCACCTTACCCACCTGTGCCTTTGTGCCCTCTTATTACTTCTCCAAGTACTTTGCACCCACACTGCCCCCTCATGTGGTGGGAGCAGCAGAGAGCAGACCATGAGAAGATGGGATGGGTGGTCATTTTAGATGAGGTTCCTGCTATGTCCTCTATTCATCTATTACTAGACATGAGAAATGTGCATAAATCATAACATATTAGAAACCTTCCATATTATGTGTCCATCCACCCTAATTTCACAGACAAGGGAATGGGCATAAAAATGAAGTGCCTTTTCAAACTCACAGTGTGTTAGCTGTGGGACCAGGGCTAGCACGCAGCTTCCTGTCTCTTTCTAATTTATATCCCTTTACCCTGCACCCTAGAAATAGAGTCAGTGGGCTTCGTTCATGGTTTGCTACCCAGGGGACGTATTGTTCCCTCCCTCTGGAACTCCATCCCTCCACCCTCAACCTAGCAGAACTCTCCTCATCCTCTACAACTAAGGTAAAATATGACTTCTTCATGGAAATCTCCCCCTTAGTTCCAGGCTGCCTGCCATAGTCTTGAGTAGGGCCCTGCCCATCTTCAACACCTCCTATACTTCCAATTACTTGTTCACTGTCTGTCCTCCTTGTCCAACAGGGAGCTGCATGAGGGCACAGATCCTGACACATAGTTTATGTTCAATGGATATGTGTTGGCTGAATGAATGAATACAGATTGAGCCCTGAGGTAGGCCTGTGTGTTTCACTTTCACAAAGACACACTGCACATGACATACAGGCATATTGTTGTTATTCAGTTTTTTTTTTTTTTTAATTTATTTTTTGTTGTTGCAGGCAACTCTGACTGAAGAAAATGTAAAATTTAATGGAAAGCTATTGCTAATTCACAGAGAAGGCTGAAGAACTTGGAAGAGGATGGGAACTGAGGCAGCTCTGAGGAGCAGAAATGGTAATGACTAGAACAGCTCATAGTGGGGAGAGCTGGGCCAGGGGTCAAGGCTATAATAAGTAAATTCCTACATTTAAAATCTCTGTCACTGTGAACAAGTTACATGTATCAGGGAAGGATCACCCAATTAGCACAGGTTGAGTCTGCTCCTTGGCCAACTGAGGAAAGTGTACATTTCTCAAAAGAAGATCCTATTAGGGAAGAGGAATGAATAGTGAGTGACTGAGATAGCAAAACAAAGTAAGACACATGTCCATTCCATACATACCTTGATGAACTGCGTCAAGTCTATGTTTTCACAGAATGGGGTGCAGTGCCCCCCAGCACTCTGGGTACCTCTCACACAGGGTGAAGTTTTGTCAAGAGTCTGCCTTCTTAGGGTGTGTGAGCTCCTGGGGCCTGACAGATAGTTGGTACTCGATAAATGTGTGCTGAGTGAATGAAAGCATGGATTATAAATAGGTTAGGCGGAGATCACCAGAGACAGCTCTCAGAGGAGAATCAGAGCCAGAGATATCCTGAGGTAAATGTGGACAATAATAAGCCTTTGACTTCAGGTGTATATTCAGTTCTCAAATATTTCTCACAACAACCTTGTAAAACAGGTAGGACAATTATATTCCTATGTTACTGATGAAGAAATTAGACAGTGAGATTAAATAATTTATCTGGGTCACAAAACCAATTATTTGCAAAACTAGGATCAGAATACAGGTCACCTGTCTCTTACTCCAATGCTTGAGAAAATGGTTGAGTGATTTAAAAAAAAATTTTGTTTAATCCAGATGTTTGGTGATGGATGATAAGTCAGAGATAAGTATGGGGTTTTGTAAGGGAACCAAGGAAGCCTGAGGACACATGAAAATAATGAGCAGTATGGAAATGAAACAACTGAGAAGTACCATGTTTGTGTGTGTGTGGGTTGTGAGAATGGGGGCAGAGGGCAGGCTGTGTGTGTGTTTAAAGCAGAACATTTGGGCAGAGGTACTCTTGGAAACAGAAATCTCAGAGAGGGAGTAAAGAAATAAGAATACTGGGGAGTCTTCTGAAAGTTCCACCTCATTGCTCCAGTCTTTGAGCATTAAGGTTTTTTGGTTGTTGCTATATTATAACATATATATTTATATATATATAAAATATATATACATATTATATTTTAAGGAATTATTACTGAAATGGATGCTTTTGCTGTTTATATTATATAATATGTCCCCCAGCAGGAGCAGCAGCAACAACAATAACAATAGGAAACCAATACAGTTATTAAAAAGGAAGCTTTGTGTTCTTGGAGAAATAGTTTATGAAAAGAGAGGACTCATCAAACACATATTCAAGATATTTTAGATTGAGTAGTCACGTGGAGCACAATTATTGCTGTGGGATACAGGATACTTGTGAACACCTTGAATATGGACACAAGACCTTGAGAGGGGACAAGGAAAGTTGCTAGTGTCCCCACAGCACAGTTTGGGATCCTCAGACTCTCGTGAATCAGGAAAAATGTGGAGCTCTGCACCAGAGGTTTATGTGGGTGGGTCACCTCACCCCTTATTGTTGTTTAGACAGCATCTGCCATTGTGGATGGATAATGATATGTAGTACCTTCTCAACTCCCAGCTTTGGTAGGTGAAACAGAAAGCATTTTATTTCAGTTTATTTTCCAGACAACTCATTCTTGACTCCCCTATCTGGGTTATACTTGTCATCTCTAAGCGTTACTTAAAAATTTAGATTCTTATTCAGGATTGATCCCGTGAGGATTAATCTACGATGGAGAAGAACATAGGGTGCTGTTTCCTAATTTCCACCTGAAACTCCAACATGAAGTTTATTTTGGTAAATTAACTTCTGTATGTAAGAGAGAAAGGAGAAGAGCTAGAAAGAAGTGAGGGCAATGCCTACTGTGAACCCTAATTCTCAAAAATGGGAGAAAAACAGTGAGCAAGGTCTTCAAAAAATTAAAAATAGAACTACCCTATGATCCAGCAATCCCACAGTCACACTCTAGGTATTTATCCAGAGGAAGTGAAATCTTGACCTTGGAGAGATATCTGCACCCCCCACGTTCACTGCAGCATTTTTCATGATAGCGAAGATGTGGAAACAACCTAAGTGTCCATGGATGGATGAATGGATAAAGAAGATGTGATATATATATATATATATATATATATATATATATATATATATATATATATATATGTATATACACACACACACACACACACACACACACACACACAATCATTTCCTTTGTGACAAACATGGATGAACCTGGAGGGCACTATGCTCGGTGAAATAAGCCAAACACAGAAAGACAAATACTACATCATCTTACTTATATGTGGAATCTAAAAAAGTCAGACTCAAAAAAACAGGGAGTAGAATAGTAGCTTCCAGGGGCTGAAGGGTGGGATAGATGTTGGTCAAAAGTTACCAAGATTCAGTTTTATGGGACAAATAAGTTCTGGAGATCTAATGTATTGCGTGGTGACTATAGTTAATAATACTGTCTTGTTTACTTGAAATTTGCTAAGACAAATGTGTTCTTACTACAAAAAAAAAAAATAAGTATGTGTGAGGTGACGGATGTGTTAGTTTGATTGTGATACTCATTTCACAATGTATACATATATCAAAACATCATGTTATATACCTTGATTGTACAAATACAATTTTCATTTGTCAAGTATACCTCAATAAAGCTAGACAAAAATATTGGAGCAAGCAGATTCTCAGTGAAGATATTCCTGGAAGCAAAAAGGTCAAGGAAAAGGCAAGGAAAAAAGAAAGCCAGAGGCAAATGGGGACCTCAGCATGAGGTGGACATGACCTGTAGGCAATAGTCCTTGATGGAAAAGGGACCCCAAAATATCCTTCAGCTAGAATAGAAAAAGGAAATTATCAAACTCCAGTCCCATTGGATCCTTGAGAAACTCACCTCGCAGAGACTAAGCCATTTGAAGGAGCTGGGAGAATGGGAGGGAGGAAGGGAGAAAGAAAAAGAGAGAGAGAGAGAGGGAGAAAGAGACAGGGACAGAGAGACAGAGAGAGAATGTCAGGATTCATTGACAACAGCTTATTCAGAGGTTCAGCTTTAAAAAAAAAACTGTTCCTTCATTTGGCAGTTTGGAAGTCTGATAACTAGTGTAAAGAAGGAAAAAAAAATCAACATTTAAAACTGGTGAGTTTTACTTTCTTCTCTCACTTCTTTTAGCTCCCCCCCTAATTTTTCTGAGGCAGAAAAAGAGGAAAGTCACATATCTCCTAAAATTCTTGCAGACTGTAAATGTAGAGTAAAGGATTTCTGAGATGTATGTTTCATCTTTCTATAGAGAGCAAAAATTAGCATTCAGCCTCCTTGTTACAAGTCCCATTTTGATCTTTTTTTAATTGCCAGTGAAAAGTAATGAAGAACAATTCTAATTTAGCCACGAAAATCCTACAAATGATAAAAAAAGGCTGAGCTGACAGGTACGCTGAAAATGGTCATGTCTTTCCTCTCACTTTGAGTCTAACTACAGCTAATAATGGTCTAGAGTCATCCTTTGAACTGCTCGTGGTGTCTTTCATCTAGAGTTCAAAGCCTTTACAAACAATAAATAATTAGGTCTCACAAAAGTCCTAAAGCAGGAACACAATTACACTGTACCCATTTTACAGTTGAATAATGGACCACTAAGGGCCCAGAGCTGGCCACGGAAACAGTCTTCTCTGAGGCCTCTGTCCCTGACTGCTTCCTCTCACTTTGCGCACCTTTCAACCTCCCACACCCTCCTGGGAAAAGGCTCCCTCCACATCATCACTTTTACGCCATGTCAAACCCACAGATTTAAGTGTCTTTCCTCCGCCTTCCGTTTTCCATTTCTGACCATCGTCTCTTTTGTTTACTCATGTATTAATTGTCTTTGCTGCTTTGCGAGAATTATGACATCTCTGATGTACCCTGCACTTAACAAATAAGAGTAGGGCTTCTACTCCCTTCTGAAAAAATTAATAAGTGTTTCTGGTTATCTCCTATGTCTGCAGCAGTGATCCGGGCACTGCAGGAGTTACAGAAAGAGCATAAACTGTAGGTCCTTCCTTGGAGAAGTTGCAGGACAAGACTGATGCCTAGGGTATAGCAAGGAAACATGCCCTGCACTTAAGGCATCATTGTGTGTCACCCAAGTTGTAGGGACACAGGAATTCTGAAGAGGCTGGGAGATTCAGACAGGATTCTTGGAGGAGCTTGCGTTTGTTGGAAGTTCTGAAGACAAGGTGAGTAGAAGATTTGGGAAAGACATTCCAGGTCTAGGGCCAAAAGATGCCCTGGGGTGAGGGGAAGTCAAGTTGTTAGAGGGTGATTACAGATGAATAAAATTAGAGCGCACATAGTAGCTCCTCAAGAAAATGGGGTGTTCGACTGACACATGGAGTAGCAGGTACTGAGCTCAGTGCAGCCCTTTTCACAGCAATTGGAAACTCAATCTAGTAACCTGCAGAGGAGAGTTTTGACTGTCAAGCAAACTAAAGGTAACTTTTCTTAATGAAATTCTTTATCCTCATTTTATTTTAACTTCACTCTTATGCTGGGAATCTTGAAGCTCCTTTCATGTGTCTGGAGGCAGAGACAGGACTCTGCTCTATATCAGTATCTGTAAATATAAAGCAGTTGGCCAGGGTTTACATGTAAATAGAATGTTCCCTGTCGGGGCTTGGTTCAGTGCTGCCTTTGAGGAGGAGATGACATATGAGCTGAGCTTGGTTATGGGCTGATGGAGAGCAGGGCATGCATGGGTCATGGGAGGAATGGGATAAGGAGGTACAATGTGGCAGTAGGAGGTGGTTATATGTAGGAATATGTAGCACTTAGCAGTTTTCAGAAACTTTTTCTATCTTCATTACTTCATTTCATCCTTCTGACATCTTAGGAAGTAGGCATGGCAGGTTTTATTATCCCATTTTATAGATGAGGAACATGAGAGATAGTGTTTAGTTTGTTCCTACAGGTAATATAACTATCTAACAGCAATTTAGGTGTAGAATCTAAGGGCCCTCAGTTAGTGAGCTGTGTCAGGCATCAAGCAGGGAGGGGTAGTGGAAAGACCTGGACCAGTCAGGCATCAGGAGATGGTGTTTCTCTTCCTGACTCTACGAGTGAAGGAACAGCCAAGAATCCAGGAGGCAAAACTGGTCCAGACTCTGTCGGATGGGTCTCTGGTTGAGCTAGTATTTTAACAACGTTTCCCTGCTAGACAGGGAACTTAATGCAGGGCCACGCACACAGTAGGTGTTCCATAAATGTTTGTTGATGCTGTGGACACAGCACAACTGGCTCACAGCAGGCCCGTCATACCTAATCACCTCAGACAGGACTGGGAAGAGATTGAAAATAAAAACTTCATCAATAATAGAATCTGTTGTTTTTCCTTCTCTGCCCAGGGAGATTTTGTTGCATTTCCAGTATTTTTTTTTTTTAACATCATCTTTATTGGAGTATAATTGCTTTACATTTCCAGTATTTTAAGATGGGAATAATTTTCACAGTGGCAGGTAGAGCTGGTGAGATGCTGCTTTAATACAAAAGAAAATGCTAGAATAGAATTTAAGAATATTAAGAAGGGATTTGGTTTCTGACAGAAATATTAGCTGTAAAGGCTGGTATGAAGATTTTAGAGAAATTTAATTAAAATTTAATCTTCTTTCTAATTAAAGTTTCCTTTAATTAAACTTAAAATTAAATTTGCTTTAATTGGAGGAATTTAAAGGGTATTACCTTTTGAGTGTCAATCATTTGTAAAGAAAAAAATTTTGCTGCTTTGTCCAGTTTAAAATGAGGATTGGTGTCAAATTTCCAGAAAAGTAATAAAAATATTATATTTAAATAGAAATCAGCGCTTCTTGGTGTTTGGCTCCCCATTTGCCTGGTTCAGAAACATTTGGCTTGAATTGTGGTTTCCCTCTGTGTGGGGGACCTCTGGAGAAGGTCAGGTTTAGACCATCAGGGACCTTAATATAAGAGTCCTGTATTTCTTTCTCCACTACTCAGGCTCCCTGGGGAGCTGTCTCCCTTTTGGCTGGATTGCTCTAAGCCTCCCTCATACCTGTTTTGAAGAACCTTGATCAATCCATAAATCTGGGGAAATGGTTGCCTCTTGTCTTTCACTGTGGCTCCAAGCCCCATTCATGTCCATTCTGTCCTCAAAGACTTTTCATGTAATATATTAGAATCCTTTCAAGTCACAGACATTATCACCTCAAAAACTGAGGCGGAAAGAGAGTTAATTTCTTCTCCTGGGATGGCTTCCTCTTATGACTTCACCATTTCCAATGACAGCATCTCAAAAAGAGGTACTTCATTCTTTCTTTACATCCATATCTGTTACCAAATCCTTCATGGTAGCTAACACAGCCATGGCTTTAGTTTAGCTCCTTATCTCATCCTTAGATGGATGAGGCAACAGCCTCTAACAGGTTCTGTCTGCTCCCCATTCTCCCTCTGATCTATCCTGCATGCTACTGCCAAGTCATTAGTCTGAGAATACTGCTCTGTATCTCCCGAATAAATTCCAAACTTCTAACCCTCGCATTCAAGCCCTCCAACAGTGGGCTTCAACTCACCTTTTCCGCATTCATCTCCTTCAACATGACTTTGCTAACACACTTAGTCTGCTCTCACCATACTAGTTACTCACTGCTCCTTAAACACACCAAGATTCTTGGCTTCCATGCTTTTTTCCACACCATTCCTTCCAGCATAGAACGTTTTCTCTTTCTTCAAGATCCTGATGAAATTCCAAGTCATCTACAAATCAGCCCTTTATCAGTCTGGCCTGGCGTGATGGCTCATTCCTCTGTAGGCCTGTAATGTTTATTCCGTGTACTAACATTCACATCCTTTATTCACATGTATTCTGTATTTGACAATTTCTGAAACTTGGAATGTGTTATCTTCTCATTTGATCACCAAAGCCAGCTGTGATGTTTCTCACAGAAGTATTATTATTCATTTTCATATCTGACCAATATGAGGCTCTGAAGGGTTTTGGCTTCATCAAGATCTCATAACTAGTGAGTGATAGGGTGAGGATTAGAACCCATGTTCTCTCCTGACTTATTTCTGCAAGTTTACTTTAACTTTTTCTCCATCTGTAAGGTTTCCTGCAAAACTTTGATTTTTGCCTGTTCTGTTCAAAATAGTTTAAATACTTCAGAAGAGAGAAGGACAAAGACCTTTTAAGAACTCAGATTTGAAGACTGTTGGGACTTGCTGAGCTAGTTATAAAGATAATCTTTTGCTATTTTATTCAAAGTAAGTATGACACAAATAAAGTTCTTCAAAGGAAGATAAATGACCAACTGCCTACTGATTTGTCATCACTAATGTACAGATACACTCCAGAGGGCATCCTTCTCTCAGTTTTCTTCCTTATTTCTTCCCTTCCTCTCTCCCTTATTTCTTCCTTTCTTCCTTCCTTCTTTTGGAAAAGAACTAGAGTAATTGCAGTAAAGACACAAAATGCTGCAGGACAAAGAATGTTGTGGTTAAAGCAGTAGGTAAAATAGACTAGGCTTTTAGGATATAAAATTAGAATTCAGAGCTGGTGCTTATATTTTCCTTTGGATACTTTGAGCCAACAAGATTCTTTATGTAGCTGTGAAGTGTAGAGCAGGGCAGCCAGAGCACAGATGCTGAGGCGGGGGCTCCACTGAAGTCTAGGCAGGTGTATGTGTTGAGGTAGCCCCGGGGCCCATGGAGCAGTCATTTTACTCTAACAGGAATCCTTAAAATGCTAAGGGCCTACTGTATTCACCTCTCCCTTCAAAGGCAAGTGTCCTCAAGCACTTCTTGTGTAGATGCTGGAGCTTCTGCTCTGAATGTTGAGTACAACAGAACCTGCTCTCCTGCCATTGTCTAGACCAAGGAATGGTCTCAGCCAAGGGCAATCATGGACAGGCTGGACCTACAGGGACTAGCCACCATACTTCGTGGAATAAGGCATGCTCCATATGAGTCGGCAATGAATCAGTCCAACCAGATAGACTCTCTTGGGGGGATGGATGCTATAGGCACATAAAGTTGGTGGCTCCCCTGAGGTTATGATGAGTCCTGGAGTAGACGAACTGCTTTCCTTGAAAGTTAGAAGTTCTTGGACCCAAAATGGCTATACTGTCCCGCAGTCAGTTGCCTCACTGTCCTGCTTCCCTTTGTGACCATACAATAAATGATCATTACAGAAGGTATCTGAGAATGTCTTTTTTTTTTGCAATTTTACAAACCAAGTTCCTGATTATGTCACTTCATGCCTCAAAATCTTTCAGAGTTCTGGATCCAGTACCTTTAAAATTATGAATGATCCAGCCTGTTTTTGAAGACTGCCTGTCACTTAGCTACTCTTCCAAACATCCCTCTATGACTTTCTACATCAGGAGTCAGTAAGATATTATTGTAGAAAGTAAGATAGTTAACATTTTAGCCCCACAGTCTATGTTGTAACTATTCAATTCTCTGAAAGTAGCCATAGACAATACAAAATGAATGAGCAAGTCTGTGATCCAAAAAAACTTTATTAATGGACACTGAAATTCCATGTGAGTTTATATATTTCATGTAATTTTTACCTGTCATGAACTATTCTTTTAGCAAAATTTTTCGACCACTTAAAAATGTGAAAACCATTCTTCAATCAGCAGCTCTACAAAAACACTTGGTGGGCTAGATTTGGCCCAGGGTCTAAATGTACCAGCCTCATCCTCCCCATAAGATGATGTGTTCTTGTCTTACTTGGTCCTTTTATCCCCTAGGGATAACTCTTGTTTTATCACTTCCACATCTTGTTGATGTTGGTCTTTCAAACTGAAAAATCTTGTCTAAGTCCAGATTTGTCAAAAGTCTGCCTAATATTAAAAATCTACCTCAAATAGAGAATTGAGATGAAATTCCAGATTTCCTATTTTCAGGACATACTAGGAATAGGAGGTGGTTAGGACTTTGAAATCAGAGTATCTGGGTCTGAATTCCAGTCTGACTGCTTACTAACTCTGTCATCTTGGGCAACCTAATCTTATTAAGCTTCATCTGAAAAATGAAGATAACAACAGTTCTCAAATTGTAGTTCATAGGGCTATTGTAAGGATAAAATATTGTAAGCAGATAAAGAGCTTAGCACAGTACCTGACCAGGATGAAGTAATCTGTTCATGTTAGTAGTTGTCAGCTCTTTGTCCTGGGTCCTGTGCTAAATGGTGTAACTATCCTTCTGCAGTTTAAAGAAACAATTTTGCAGTGAGAACAAACACAATGCAATATGCTTTGTTTTAGCAAATGTCTTCATTCTTACATGTGTATTCTAATCTTCTCCACTTCATTTGGAAATAACTTAAAAGAACAAATTTATTTTTTTCCTTCTCTTGTCTGTGCTTAACTTCACAAGGAAATGTAATTTTCTCTTTTCTATTTTTTTTCTTAATTTTAGGTTTTTTATATGTGGTGATAGAATTAATGTAGTTTCTTCCTTTAACAAAAATTTATTCTCTCAGAGTCTTATCCTACCACCCCATCTTGGTTTGGGTACTAGAGCCATCAATTTATATCAACTCAGCTCTAGGAATAATGTTGGTTTATTAATTCTTTTTTGTAGAGTATAGAAGCAGGGCTGAGAAACTCTGCAGAAAGAATTTATTTCCTTTCACTTTCCTTTTGATAAAGTGTAAAGAATATCAGGTAATTAAGAGTAGGAGGGTAAGATATATATACATTTTAAATTTAGACTCATTTTAAACCATGTCAGGTACAAGCTGGAAACCAGTTTAAACTTTTTGAATTCAAGTGTAGTTTTTCATAATCAAAGATATTTGCTTTCTATGATTACTTCATCTATCATTTCACTCATTCAGGGCCTTTAATGAACATTTAGAGAACACCTTAGCTAGATTGCCTAGGGGAAAGAAGATAAATGACAGACTGTCATAATTAACTCAAGTAGCTTCCAGGCCATGAGAGCACATAGCCACCCAAACAATGAGCTATCACATCAGGCAGAGTGAGGTGCCCTGGGGTTAGGCACACAGCCACCTTTTTTGGAGGATGGAATGCCTAACAGTGATGATGCCCCAGGGAATAGGCTCAAGGGAGGTTAGATTGGTCTGAGGAGAAATAAAAGGCTCCCCCAGCTAATGGAAAGAGCATGAGGAGCATGAGTGTGAGGGTGTGTGGCAAGTTCCAGAAAAAACAAAACCAAAAAAACCCAATGGTTTGTGTGACTAGAGGAATATAATGAGAGACGGGGCTGAGACATCTACATCCACCATTGTAAAGCTCATGGTATCCTTGCAAAGACATAGCTATCTTTGTAGGAGGTGAGGAAACCCAATTAAAGATAATAATTATCTCTTCAATTTAGAAAGTGTCCAGAAAACCTTATTTATAGAATCAGATATGGATATACAAAAATTTCTGATTTTCAATAGTAAATTATGGAGATTATCATCAGCAAAAGACAATTTCTAAGAATGAAGCCCATAGTTTTTGAAAGGCATTGACAAGTCATCTCATCCCCACTTCAACTCAAAGGATTGCAAAAGCTTAGAAAAGAAAAAAAAAGAAAAAAGGTCC
Organism: Balaenoptera borealis; assembly: GCF_965194805.1. NCBI lineage: Eukaryota > Metazoa > Chordata > Mammalia > Artiodactyla > Balaenopteridae > Balaenoptera > Balaenoptera borealis. The sequence continues at coordinate 34,489,373 of NC_138875.1, forward strand.
ACTGATCCAGTATTTCCAAACATTTTTTAATGTGAGGATTCCTTAAAAATGTCATAACATTTCCCAGATTCTCCACATAGTAGTTGCGTTCACTGATTAAAAAAATAATAATTACAGAAAGTAGTTATGAATTTAGTGACACTGTTAAATAAATCTGAATCTTATTCATCTCTGCATCTATATTATGTTGAAGAATAAATGTCATAAAAGTGTGTGTGTAAAATATATTATTTATTCAGGCTATAGCCAATGCTAGTACCCACTAGATTTGTGACCTCCTTTCCTTGAAGAGTAAAGTGTCCTCCTGTATCCCAGTCCTCTATGCCTGTTGCCTTCACTGAGTCCCATAAGTGGCTTGCTGCTTAGTTAGCCTGTGGTAGAGTCCGGACAAGACCCCAGAATGTTTCGGTTAAATTTAGCTTTGACTGATCAAGCACCTCCTATGTGTTCAGTATTGTGCCCAAACTCTGATAGGCTCAGAAGAGAACCAGAAGGTGGATGCCTGCTCTCAAGGAGTTTGTGGCTTAATTGTTGTTGCTTATTGGGGTATCCTTTCTATGGTATATTACCTTGTATTATCAGTTTGCTCTGTAAGGATTCAATATTAATTAATGATGTAGATCAATGAATGGTAGAAACATTGGAAAAAAGGTTTTGTGTTTTTTTTGAACCATGGAAACTTCAAAGACGACATTTCAGTTTGCACACTTTCCATTCTACCTCTTCTGCAAACACTGTACCCATGACTTCAGGGACAGCTTTGCTTCAGCTCACCACCAATTCCTGCAAGGGGTGCTTGGGCAGTGACATTACCTTTCCTCATTCATCATTCTTTTCCTCACCAAGGATCACTTTGAGTGTTGCTATGTTGGAACTCAAGGAAGGTACAAGAGCAGTGTTGAGTTGTCTTGATGAAGTTGGGTGAAGCTTTTATGGACTCAGGAACAGACATTAAATGAAACTTGATGGAAAGTCACTTCTAAATAGTTATTGAATCAGCAAATTATGCAGTGGTGAAAGTGGCATGGGACTAGATGCCTGAGGACCTAGCTTTTCTTTCTGAATTTTCAGTTCCTTCATCTGAATGGTGGTTTACCAAAGTAGTGAAGAGCATGGGCACCAGAATGAGACCAGTGAGGTGCAAATCCCAATTCTCCTCCTTACCAGTTTCACGGCTTTGTTCTTTGATGTCTATGTGTGTCAGTTTCCTCATCTGTAAAAGGCTGTAGTTCATGTGCTTGCATCCTATGCTAGCTAACACATAGGAAGCACTTAGTCCAAGCCTATCACACAACATTCAAAAAAGTTAACTATTACTATGTGCTGTAAAATAATAAATTTTGGATTCTCTGATCTTTGGAGCTGGAACAGTGGCATTGGTTGAGTTTGAATTCTGCTTCTGTCACTTTCTAACTGTGAGACTTTAAGTAAATTCTTTTTTTCTTATTTCTCTAAGTCTCAGTCTCTTCTGTAAAGTGAGAACAATAATAACTATTACCCTATTCAGAAGATTAGATGAAATGATGACTTGCATTTCTTAGCACACTCTCTGACAGAGTTTCCATGGACAATGATTTGTACTCATTTTAATTTATAGTAGTATTTGATAATTGTGCTTTTGGGACATATTTATGATTGACTACTATGTAGAAGATTCAATGCTGAAAGTTTTGAGGAATAAAGTGTTCTCTGTCCTCAGGGAACCTACTAGTTAGCTACAGAGGTAAGAAACACAAATCACTAATAATGTACAAGTGAAATATATGTCATGCAAAAGATGGTACAAGACAAGATATGATTAACTGTCAAATGTCTTTTGAGTTCAAATAAAGCAAAGACCCAGCAAAGACCCCTGATTCTGCAATAAACCAGGACTCTATCATAGAAACGTATATTTGGAAGATGGCAACAAGCCACATTTTACCTCTCACAAGTTTCAGGGATTCTTCATCAAATGTACAGAAAAGTCAGCAGCAGTTTTTCCTCTGGTCAAAGTCTGAGAAGGACATATGTCCAAACTGGGAAACCTGCCATTCCAACGTGCTGACAAAATCAGAGCCTTTGTGTAGAATGTCATTTCTGGTTTACTTTGTGTGCTTTGTGGGGTTCATCTTTGATGACTCTGCCACTGCAGTTCCTGCCATTTCCTCAAGGAAGTTATCCTGCAGTTTCATTGACTCTTGGTTAGAACTCTTCCCTTGCAATAGGGCATATACTTACTTTCCCTGAATCCCCCATTTCATTGTTCTCCTGGATGGCACAGAACTATTTTCACTTCTTTTGGGACTTTAATATTTGCCCACGGTTCCCTCCCCAGCCCTACCACCCCATCTCCACAGCTTAGCGTGGGTACTAAAATAAATGCTTCCGATTTAAATGCTAAATCACTAGTTTATTTTTAAAGACTGTGTGCTGGGAGAATTGAGGAGGGAACAGGAAAGGGCTGTTGATATAGAGAAGCGGATTGCAAACCTGGGGAGGTGAATGACCGCGTGTCTGGTGAACTACCTGCCACGGTGCTCAGCTGGCGAGGAGGGGAGAAATGGCAGGAGTCAACAAGAGACCAATTAAAGTCTGACCTCTTCCTCGGCGCGGGTACTGGCTGCAGGGATCTGGGCCAGGCGGGTGGCCTCTAACTACCTCTCAACCTCTGCGACGGGTTTAGAAGCTTCTGTTCTGAAGTTAGATGAAGGCGGGTAGAGAGGCATGCTGGAAAGAGAACAAGGCTCGAGAATGGTTTTCGATAACATGCCCTCTCCCCAGCCCCCCGCCCACCTCCCTCGAAGCAGAGCATGAAGATGACTAAACCCTTCAGGGGACAAAAGCAAGCAGAAGGTACTGGGAGGAAAAGGTGCAATGGAGCAAACTGGGCATTGCCAACTTATTTTAGAGAACAAGAAGGGAGAATTTTCAAGGACAGAGCGTGAGAAGCAAAAGTAAAAGCAAATATACATCCTGCAAACACACCACACACCACACACACAAACACTCCATGTTCAGAGGTTCTCCGAGGTTCCGTGTGGCAGGATTGACAGGTCCTTGTCTGCAGGCTCTCTTTGTCACCCAGAATCTATCAAACAGGCAGCTGTGAGAAGGCACGTTGCTGGAATGACACTGTTAATGATTAAGAACTTTCTTGTTGAGTTTAGCTTTCCTGACAAACTGGTGTTATCATAATTAAATACACAAACCTCCCTCCTACTCTTCAAATTACCTTTACATGAGATTATTTTTTTTCTGTTTGCTTCAGTTGCTCCTGGCACCTCTCCCCTTGAACTCCTTCCTCCAAGAAAAATTTCGGCAGGATTCAGGACCTTTTATTTCTTTCCTGAAAAACTACCTTATCTCCTTAGTTCTGCTGGATTGTTGAGTATATCCAACACCACTGTGCTAGAGATTTCTCAGGCTGGCCATGGCACCTAGAGTCAAGGGTGAATATGGTGCCAGGCCACTACCAAACTTTCTGAAATTGCATGCCTTGGCTCTAAGAGCTTCAACCTCATCATTAATTAGTCCTGCATTTTGACCCTAATAAGTAGGCATGTTATAGCATAAATTAGTGAGATGATTGATGTTGTAATTTTAAAACAAGGACCTTAACTTCTAGTTACTCCACTCTTCAGACTTATTTCCAAGTATTTTCCAACATGTTCCTTTTTTTTTTTAACATCTTAATTGGAGTATAATTGCTTTACAATGGTTTGTTAGTTTCTGCTTTATAACAAAGTGAATCAGCTATATGTATACATATATCCCCATATCGCCTCCCTCTTGCATCTCCCTCCCACCCTCCCTATCCCACCCCTCTAGGTGGTCACAAAGCACCGATAAACATGCTCCTTTTGATAGAATAAGGATGGTTTCTCTGAAGTCCAAACATTCTGGTCTCCTGACCTTTGTTCGTTATAGTTCTCTGCTTTACCAAGCCCCAAATCAAGGTCTGCCTCTTCTAGGAAACCTCTCTGCCTATTTTTATTCTAGATGGTCTTCTATCTCCAAATCTATCTATCTATCTATCTGTCTATTTATTTAAATAGACTCTATTTTTTACAGCAGTTTTAGGTTCACAGCAAAATTGAGTGGAAGTTACAGAGAATTCCCATACGCTCCTTGCCCTCACAACTGCACCTGATTTATTTTTCATTTATTCAGAATAGTCTTATATGTTTTGAGGGTTTGTGTGTGTGTGTGTGTGTGTGTGTGTGTGTGTGTGTGTAAGTGTTATCTTCCCATTAGGGAGTGCAGGAGTCTTGTCTTCTCTCCAAGTGTCCAGGGTGATCCCAGTGCATAACAGGATAATAAGTGCTCAAAAATGACAAGTTGCTTGATAATGCAATTGTTTTACCCTAGTGGTAGGAAAGGTAAAAATTTGTGGCACATTCTTTTCTTGTATCTTTCTTTTCAATGTTGTTGTTTTTTATAATACACTGGAAATGATAAATGAATGATTAAATGTTCATAATGTACAGTATTTCTATCCATATTAAGTCTCAGGGTAGATACCAGCCCTGGTCTTGGTTAATCATTTGAAGTAGAAAGCTTTTTGTCACAAGCATACCTATTGCACAAGGAACCATGTAGGTGGTTCTCTTCAGATTGGTCCATCCTTTCCCATTTTTGGAAAAGGAACTTCAACAGATGGTCCATTTACGTTAGAGGGATTCCTTTGTATACCCCTGATTATGCCAAGTGAAATGAAAGATTTCAAAAAACTTTTTGATACCTACTTCCTCACTTGAACAGACAACTTTAATCTATTTATGCACAGAGTGGAGAAAAACTCACTCATCTAAGAACCTATGACTAAGGATATTGAAAGGCAACTAATATGATGCACTCACAAGAGTAGGATTGGAAATTAACTAATTTTTGAATCTTATGCCCCAAATGAGGTAAAAAAATCCTCTATCCAGATAGCTGTTTTTTTCAGAGCTGAAGTTCGTGAAGTAAGTCCTTAAAATCACATCTGTTCACCTTATGTGACGGGAAGGAGAGGCGACTTCTGAAGCAGAGTGATTGAAATGGAAATACATTCAAATAAATGGACTCTGGAGCTCCACTTTGTTCTAAATAACCTCTACAGTAAGTGATCAGCTTATTTGAAAGTATGATTGGTGGGCTATTGGGGCAAGGCTGTATCTGATTTTTTTTTAATCATTAGTCTATCTTCCCTTTTTGTTCAACCTTTTGGAATAAGGTCTTACGCTCGGGCAGAACAGGGGGTGGGGGAGCTGAGGCTTCAAAGGACACTCTGCACCTGTTTCTAATGGGTTTTCAAGTGCATCCTTCTCCCCTTGGACTATGTCTCTTTCAGAACACCTAGATTTGAAATTTGTTATATTATTGCTAGGTGGCCAGAAACCAAGGAATGACATAAGCACCAATTTGTATATAAAAGGAGAAGAAATTTGACTTTTTCCTTAATCAAGAATGCCGTGCGCTCAGCGCCCTGCAGTTCTACAACTACACCTTGCATAACATAGCTGCGTACCTTGGTTGAACACATCTGAGCTACATGGGAACAAAGGATTAGTTACAATGATATGTGCATATTTGCATATGATCAGCTCAGATTTTCCCTTATAACCCTCTGACTACACCTTAAATCAGCCTCAAGTTTTATTTAGCTTGATCTGTACATTGTCCTTGTCACCTGAATTGCCTCTTCTATCCTTTTGCTCACTTGAATGCCCTTTTTTTCCATTCTTTTAAGCAGAAAGGTGAAGAGAACTTTCCCCTTTATTGAAAACATGGTATGTTTTAAGCACTGTGTTTGGGGCTTTACATATTGCATTTTATTTTATCCTTTTAGCAACTCTAAAAAAATAAATTATCTAGATAGATAATTAGTATACCAATTATCTTTATTATTTAGTCAGAAAATTTGAGGCTTAGAAAGGATTGAATGAATTGTCTAAGTTTACTCAGTTCATAAGTGGTGGTGTCAGGATTCCAATTCTCTATCGAGGTTCATTCATGTCCTTCTTTTTCCTTAAATCCAATCTATAGTTTATTTATTCATGGATTCAACTAGATTTTTCAGTTCCTGGACAAAACTCTTTGCCTGCCTTTCCCTCCTTTCCTGCTGTCTTTCCACCCTGCTTCCCTCTTCCCTTTAACTTATATGCTGGTGGCATAAAATTCAAACAATCCAGAATAACATAGAATCAAAGTTTCAAGTCTTTTTTACCTCCTTGCCTCATTCTTCCTCTCATTTCTTAAGGTAACACTTTGCAACTTATTGTGTGTCACTCCAAGTCTGCAATTTGTCTTCTAACTGTGTGTACCTTTGTCTTATGAAAGTTTATAAGTTGTATGATGTAATCATATCACAGTGGTATAAGTTGTGATGTTCTCCTTTATGCCTTCTGTGTTTAGTCTTTAGTCTTACATAGGAGAATCTTTCCTGCCCAATATTCTTCTATAAATTTTTCCAATGTTATTTATCACTTTGTTTTTATATTTGGTCTTTAATCTATTTACATCATATATAAGTGGGGGAAGTAAGCAGTCAGATAAGACCTCAAGCTCTTACCTACTGGTCCATGTTTTCTCTCAAGCCTTACATGCCTAAACGTTTCAGATCCTGGCCTTCTAAGTTCATGCCTTTTAATGCTTATTTTTACATTCCTCTCAGAAATTAAATTTAGTGGTTAGGTTGGGAAATGCTTTTGCTGATGTCTTTAGAGTTTAGAGATATTGGCCTTTTATTTAGAACATGCAGGTCTTCATCAGAAGCTGGCTTTAAGAGGACAAGGTATGCAAGTAAGGGAGGTATCACCAGCACTATAGTAATACCTCTGCTCATCAACCATGTGCTCCAGGTCTGGGTTGTCTTTTACCTGGTTTGTGCTAAAAACAGAATTTCCTAATTTCTATTCTAAAGCCCCATTTCATTGCTCTCAGTTATCCTTTCAGTTTTTCTTTGGACATCCTTTGAGAGAATCACAAAGAAACTCTAACAAGAGCTAAACTTCATTTATTACTAGGACCTTTAAAATTGTTTCCAGTTGGGGAAACAAAACTTCTATTTTTTTGAATGTGAATGTTATTTTGAACAGCATCTTCTGAGGAATGCCGTCCTTGCATCCTAGGAAAGGTGTTTCTGCCTTCATAAACCACATTTATTCTGTAGTGAAGCTCAGACTACATCTCCTGAGGGAAGGTAGAAGGGTAAGTGGATCTCTTGGTACATACTACATGCCTGATGTTTCACATATATTTTCAACAGCTTTCTAAAGTAGCCATTAATATTCTCTTTTTCAGATCCAGCAACCACAGCTCAGGAGGGTTAAGCAGAATGACTTAAGTCGTGTAGCCAGAAAGTACCAGAGATAAGACTCCAAGTCAGGTCTGTCTGACTCCAAACCCCATAACATCATATACTTCCTTTCATGCTCATGCACTTGGAAATTGTTATCTTACATTAATAAAAATAAAAACAATATGTAATACCTACTGAGAACACTGTTTTAAGTTTTTTATATACAATAACTCATTTAACCTTTGTAAGAAAACCATGTGAGATAGTTACTATCTTCATTTTCAGATGCAAAATCAGAAATTGAGTAGCTTGCCTAAATTTTTGTAGCTAATAAATGGTGGAATGGGATTCCAAAGATATTATTTTCCAAAAATATGTATGTATTTAAAACAGTTTGGGTTAATTCATGAATTATAGCTCTCTAAACTATTATCACAGGAAAGTTGATCTGGATGTTACACTGTTACACAATGTGAGTGTTACAGTGCCTTCCAAATGCCCCACAGGGATACTTTTGGAGGCAGAGTTCTGACCTAGATAGATCCAGTATGTCAGTGTGTGTATGATTACCTTCCAAACTGAATCTTAAGCTGAACAGAGGAGTCTGGTTAACTCATCCACAAATCTGCTTCATCTTGAGCAGCAGGACTATCACCCCACCTGAAGTATCTAATTAACCTACCACAATTCTCACTGTGGCCAGATGAACACAGCCTTGGCAGACCAGAGGACCACCTCCGGCCTGGTAGAATGTAGGGAAGTGGCAGGGTACCCTGCAAAGGCCACATTTGAAGGTCAGCAGAATTACTGGCAAGCAATTTCTCTAACAGAGGGATGAAATTTGGAATTCAAAAGTTTCTTTATTCCAAGAGCACACATTACAAGAAGTAATGTCCAGTCAGGGCTGATGGTTCAGATACCACATTTATATCCTTAGCATGGAAAAGGCTCAGTCCTGAGGCAACATCATTGCGGTCATCTCAACTTGTGAAAGAAGCTGTGGAGGAGCAGTTACAGGATGTTGCTTGTGAGGAGATACCTCCAAGCGCAGACACCTGGCTCTAGCATGAGTTGCCCACAGAAAAAGAGGAGTAAGTTAAAGCAGTGACAGGAGCCATTGTTCTGTGGCTTCAGTCCTGTTCTTAGAATCATAGCCTTTCAGAGCTAGAATGGCTAGAATCCAGAGTCCTCTCCCTACCATTTTTTCCATGAAAAATCAGAAAGTCAAAAAAGTGAACAGGCTGCACAAGTTTGTAAAGCAATGAAGTGGTGAAACCAGATGTGAGAGCCAGCAGATGCTCAATAAGTGCTTGATGAACTAGCACTTTTAATAAATGCAGACTATGGGATAGACTCAGTTCTCCATCGCTCTTCTGTTATTTAAAATGAGAACCCTACTCTTTATAATATAAAAATTATTGATGTTTAAAATAATGGCCTTGTGGTATAACAAAGTTGTGGAGTATTATCCGATTTGTTAAGGATTAAATTTTGTCCGATAAAATCTCTGCATCAGAATGTATTATTTTTCTGAAGATAATAATAATAATAATGAGGGATGATTGGCAATCTTCCCATGAGACTCTATATAAATAAGAGTTATGGGTAATTTCTTTCTCTCCTGTGTCATTGACAGCTTCTGAGGAAAGGCCCCATTGCTCTCTGTTAGTATGATAGTCATAACTGTGCAGTGGACACTTGTCCTGGTTCCATGGTGTTGAGTTCAAAATGTACTTGAACCAGTACAAGTATCATGGAAGTGTCACAGAGATATATGAAAACCGTTTGTGTCTGAGTGTCTGCATTGTACTGCATTGCACCCTGTACTCATAGTGTGTAGTTGTGACCCATGATTGCTGAATGTGTCTGACCCAGATGACATGGTCTCTGGGAAGTGTCTGGGCTCTTTGTATCAATCTGCTCCTACTGAGAGTCTGATGGGACTCTCACTCAGGTGTTACTACTCATGGTTATATACCCTATAAGTTAGGGGTCTGAAACCTTTTACTTCTGTCTATTGCTGAGCTCTCGGCTCTGGGTCCTGAACATGGTTACTTCCTTCTGTGATCTTTGGTTAAGTATAGTAGTCAGATTTCTCCAGATAAATAGAACCTATAAGATTTCTACCAGTTTGTCTGTCTGTCTTTCTATCTATCTATCTATCTATCATCTATCTCTAGCAATCGATAGCAAGTGATCAATCAATTAGTAGATTAATAGGTAGATACATAGAAAGAGATTTATTATGGGGGATTGGCTAACATGATTATGAAGGCTGAGAAGTCCCAAGACCTGCCATCTGCAAGCTGGAGGGCCAGGAAAGCCAGTGGTTTAATTCCAGTCCAAACTTAAAGGCCTGAGAGCCAGGGGAGCCAATGGTGTAAGTCTTGAACTGAGTCCAAAGGTTCAAGAGCCAGGAGAGCAGATGTCCAAGGGCAGGAAAAGATGGATGGTCCAGCTCAAGCAGAAAGAATTTCACCTTTTCTCTGCTTTTTTGTTCTATTCAGGCCTTCAAAGGATTGGATGATGCCCACCTGCATTTGTGAGGGCAATCTTCTTTACTCAGTCTACCCATTTAATGCTAGTTTTTTCCTGAAACACCCTTACAGACACTTCCAGAAATAATATTTTAACAGCTATCTGGGAATCCCTTAGCTCTGTTAAGTTGACACATAAAATTAACCATTGCTTTAAGTAAATCCACGTTGTCAATTGTCAATCTCATTTGGCAACATTCTTGATGTTCACTGGCACAGGTTTTTATCCTTACAAAAGAGTTGGTGGGAGTGAGCTCACACACTGTGACTTGATTAGAGACAGCTCTGAGTTCCAATGATCCTAGGGGTATCTCTTTTAGTTTCTGTGGAGCAGGCTGCTGAATAAACTCCAAGGACATGGTCGAGTCTGCATGGCTCAGTCTGTACCATCAGCATTTGGTACTACAGTATCTGCCACAAAGTAGATACACAAGAAATATATGTTTATTAAATTTGTTGCACTCAAATATCAGAACATTATAGAGGCCACCCTGGAGGAACATTAATGCCCCGTTAATAGAACCTTCTGTTTCTGAATAAGAATTTTACTTCAAAGACCCTAACATTCCCTTAACATGGATGTTAGATTTATCACGTATTGGTCTAAACTTTGCTAGAATCCTATTTATTTATAGGGATATGAATTTTTAGTATTTGCTCTTTGGAGAACAAGGTAGTTAACCCAATGCTATTTTGACCTCAACATTTAGACAGTGATGATATGTGAACTCCATGTTAACAGATCAGAACTATACCAACAACAATAAGGTCTAATCAATAAATTTTCATTGAGAAAGCCTTCTGAGAGTGAACTAAAGCCAATTTTCTATAGACACAGTTAAGCCATTTACAATTTTCTTTTTTACCCCTAATTTTATTTTGTTTAATTAAAATCATTTTCTTCAGGATCAAATCTTCATACATAAAACTTACAGTAATTGATTTAATTCAGCAATAAGCTATAAAAAAGTCTCACTTCTCACTTCTGAATTTTCTTTAATGGCAGTTATTTCTACTGTGTCCAATTTTCCTGGATCACATTTTCCAGATCAAAATTTGGGCAAGAAAATTAGATTCTTTTGTCAATTTTCAGTCAATAACACATTTTCCCACAATGTAGTTTCAACCATTCTCAGTTTTATTTTGCAAAGTTTTTTTCTACTATGTGTAATTTTCCTGGGTCAGTTTTGTAGTTTTGGAACTTACTAACATTGATGGAATTTTCAGTCAATTTTTCTTTTAATTTTGCTGTGTGAAATGTTAACCTTTTTCAGTTTAACTTGGTTGATTATTTTTTTCAGTATTTATTTATATATTAGAACAAAAGTCCTTCATAGATAAAAGATCTTGCAAGGTGGAGTTGAACAATGGGGTTTAAATGGCAGCATTCTACTTCACCTAGAAGTAACTCAATTTTCTATGGAGGGACAGAGAAAGCCTTCTTTACATAAAGTTCTTGGTAATTATTACTTTGTAAAATTATATTTACTTATCCCCAAAGACAGAACTGGGACCAGTAGAACTGAGGAAGCCATATTATTTCAAAATAAGAAAAAATGTCTGTTAACTAAAATAGCCCAAGTTGAAATGAAGTTGGTGAGCTTCTCCCTAGTATTCAAAAAAATTTGGGTAAAAAAATGTCAGAGATTCTACTGTATTTTCTAAATGTTCTCAAGAAAAGTCCACATCAGACAGTATTCTGTTTATCAGTTTATATTGCATATTGTTCCAAATTATGGTTGAAGGGCAGATTTGAGTTTTCCCTCCTTTTAGCCTTCATCTTTCTAAATTGTAGAGAACTAATTGGTTTAATCTATTTCATTTTTACGTCTTTCATGACAGGTCCGTTTTTCTGTCCTGCTCCACTTTGTCCTGCTCAAACTCAAACTCTTAGATCCTGTCCCTGGATCTCTGAGGATGCTGCACTGTCCACCTCTGCCTTCCCTCGGCTCCTCTGTCTTTGGCCTTCAGAATTCTGTTCACCTATCAGTAGCTCTGAGAAGCCTGTCCACATTGGCCTTCTGAAGGTAGGCTAGGTACTCCTTCAGTGTCATTCAGATGTTTAGCAACATGTAGATGACTGACTTTCAAAAGTTTTATTATATGTAGATATATTGATGGCATACAAACACACCAGTATAACATACTTTACAAAACTACACACAAAAAATTTTGTGTGGCTTAAATGAGGGATAGTATGCAGTCCTTCTCCAAGGGCTTCCAAGCTTTTTGAGGAATCAAAATATATCTTTGTAAACATTTAGAAAAATTACAGAACACTAATTAGCCAAGTATTCCATAGGTGTTATAGACATAACTTGCTACAGAAGTTTAGGAAATAAAGATCCATGTAGGCTAGTGATATCAAATAAGGTTTAATGGAAGAAACAAAATTATTAATTATTTAGGCAGTTTTGATATTCATGCTGTATTTACCACAAAATAATTATTATTCAGGAAATCCTATCAGCATTTTGATTTAAAATTTTTCTGTGAGTTGTAACAGGAAAAGCTGTTTTCAGCTGAACTTTGGGAGTGTGCAGCAATCACACACACAAAAATCCTCATTTTTGAAAGAAATATTAGAAAATCTAGATTGTAAAGATGGAAATCAAGAAATTTTATGGTTAAAACTCTGGTCCAGAGAGGTGGTGGTTGAATCCTAAATTTCCTGGGAGAGGTCAAAGAAGTGAAGAGAAATCCCAGGCAGTATGGGATTATTCATTCCCATCACAAATATTTACTGAACATCTATAATGTATCAGATGCTACCCTAATTACTGGAGAGGCAGAAATTGTGTAGACAGATGCAGTTGAGGTTTTCATGATTCTAAGTGGAAGCAACATACACATTCCCACCCCACCCCCACTCCAGTCACCTATTTATAATACTCATTCTGCCTCCAGATTAACCTTGCATGTAAAATGTTATTTTGTCATGAAAAAGCAAGTGAAGTAGCCTAGGGGAAGGGTACTGTACCTGTTAACCTCTGAATGTCCCTTCCAGCCTGGGCAGTGCTCTCCAAGAGCCATAAATCCCGGAGACTGATCACCTTTCCCTGGTCTTCACAATGTTTATGCTGGAGCTGAGGCTGTTCCCCTAGAAGGCTTGCAGTTTATAATCATTTAATAATGCTCCTTTGCTCTGAACCTGGGATTGCTCACTTTAAAAAATGGATCTGGAAACCCATATGAGGGATTATTCTCACTTTATATGTATATATTTTCCCTTGAAGGTGGTAACATATGAAGCAATAATTATAGCAAGATTTTCTTCTATCATTATAATCTTCTGTATTTTTTTCCCCACATGGAATATTCATTTTTAAAATCCTTGGCTGGAACTCAATGTTGTCCTTTTAAATGACTAAACCTTTGTTGAATTCTCATGCCCTGTATTATATAGATTTAGCTAATCAGCCTCACCCACCTCATGTATCACAGCAAAGTGTTTCTCAGAGCAGCTCAATCTGGTAGCAGTGATGATGGAACTATTGAATTGAACGAGCTCATTTCAGATTTACCCTTTCAAACTAAGTTGTGATGTCTGTGGCACTAACTTCCCCCTCTTATTCCTTCCCCTCTTCTTGTACTCCCTTTTTTCTTTCTCTTCTTCCTCTTAATCCCCTTTCTCTTCATGCTCCTTTTCTTCTTCCTGTTCATCTTGCTCTTCCTTCTCCTTACTTTCTCCTCTTCCTCTTTCTCCTCCCTCCTCTCTGCCAGGACACATAGCAGACATTACATCCTCAGTGATGATTGTTTTTAACTCATGAGCCTGTTATGAATTCCCTGTTTCTTCTAACTGTCTGAATTCGGGTCAACTCTCCCTAAGAACCACAATGTTAGTCCCTTTTCCGCAAGGAGGTTGGGACCAAAGGGCAAGAATTTCCCACCCTCTCTCTTGATTTCTTTTTAGTTCAATTTCCAGAATATTGCAGAATCCTTTCCTTACCACTCAAAATGGACCAGCATTCTCAAATTCTGCGACCCTGATGTCTCTGCTTTGCTTATCTGGCCCTTGCCATGTTCTGCACAGAATTATTTATTGCCTTTCTCATGGATAGAATTTAATCTACCTAGGGAAACAAAGGTAGGTATCTCATGGTTTTGAACTATTGTAAGCCAGGCAGTGTCAGAAAGTTTATGTAGATTATCTCCTTTAATCCTAACAATAACCTCCTAAGGTAGATCTTATTATCCCCTTTCTAAGTTGAGAAAACAAAAGTTCAGTAAGATATAAGACATTTGGTTATTGCTATTTGGACTTGAAGTATACTGACTCCAAGGAGAATACTCTTGTTTTTAAACAATTTTATTTCCAACCATGTTACATGAGGACAGAGACTTTTTCTTTTGAATTACTTATGTCTAACAAAGTGCCTTGCATTTAGGAAGTATTCAAACATTCTTGTTGTCTATCTCTGTGTTCTCCAATACCCCAGTAGTCTCAAAATAGATGCCCTCCCCAAAAGAATATTGATTAATTAATCCATTGATTGATTTTTCTGTATAACCTTTAAATATTCCCAGATATCATAAATTTTTAATATGCACGTACTGACTACTATACAATCAAAACATACTATTATTGATCACAGAAATATTGTTTATTATCATTCCTATTTCTGGGTTTCAGATCATTCTCCTTAAGTAGGTACCTTATATTTGTTTTCTCAATTTCTATGTTCCTAACTTTGATCTTGTGTTTTATAAATCTGATTTCAGTCCTATCACTGTTAAGGATTTCAGGATTTGTGCCTTATTTATACCTCTAAATTTTCCTCCCTCTGGAGACACTGAAAGACATAGGTATACAAACTATCATAGTAAAAATTAAAGGCAAACTGTTATTCTGCTGGTGTCTAGAATGCTATATCCCAGTTACCAGCACTCTTAGAAAAGTTGACCATGGCTTGGACCAGGAAAGTCCTTGCTTCTTCCATCCTCTCCTCTGAATCTCAAATAGTCAAGCATTGCCAAAATGGCTTTGGGCCCAGAATGTTTCCCAATCTGTTTCTTTCTTGCCCTGGTTGTAGCAGATGCAGTGAAGGAAGTTATAGAAGGGTAGAAGTGCTGTTTCTGGGAAGCAGGCCCTGAATATGCCTGCTAAGTATATTAACCATGTGGAGAGGCAGAAAGGCAAACAAAATGCAGGATGGCTGAATGGGGCCCAAAGGGACAGACCCTGCCCTGGAGGGTTTAGCACATGGGGCAGGAAGTGGGAGTCCTCTCTCCATAGTTGGACATTGATGTGCAACACACAGGGACCTTAACCACTAGCAAGAAAAAAATGGCTTTAAGTTTCAGACTTTTATAACTTAGGTTGAAAGCTTCTCTTCCTTGTGAGAAATTAGTGAGGATGATGGGAAGAGGCCTGGGTGAAAATTTGTTTTACAGTAAGCACAAATGCTCTTTCTATGCTCCCTGGAGAATCCATTCAAAACTTGGCCACTTCATCTGGCTTTTCCCTGTTAACTTGCATTTATTAGTTTTATCTTTTTTTTGCTCTTTGAATGGTGGCATGGAGAGATCAGCACTAATGTGCTGATCCTGGCAGGCCTGAGACCCAGGACAGCCAGTCCTGTGATGTCTCTTGTTTCTAGGTCTAGGCGTGTGCCATTTGCCTTATGCTCTCTGAAGGCTGACTACCTTCACCTCAGTTGTCCACACTCACCTTCTCTTGAGCCTTCCCTGAGCATCTCTTTTTCTGCTGCTTCCTTCATTCTGCAGGCTGGGCTAGGGCATATCCCTCTGTGTCCTTCTGAGGTCCTGTTCTTATCTCTAGCATGTAGTTTTGTAACTACTTACTTAATTGCATCTCCCCCATCCCACCTCCCTTGGCTATGAGCCTCTTAGGGCAGCTCCTGGAATGGGATTAAGGTTCATTGAGTACCTCCAACTTGCCAGACATTGTGCCAGATGTGTCCTATGCTTTATCTTAATAAATTTCTGCACCTTGCCCTGTGAGGTGGATTTTATTATCTTTATTTTATAGATGGGTAAATGGTGGCTTAGAGATATTAAGTAGCTTGCCCAAGGCCATTTATTAAGTGGTAGAGCTGGCATTTGAATCCAGTTTTCTCTGACACCCCAGCCCTTGCTTTTCTCCCAGTGTTGCCCTTCAGGTCCTCTGGTATCAGTGCTGACTCGTGCTGTCTTCACTTCACTTTTCTGACCTCCTATCAGGGCACCTCTAGCCATGGCTGAACCTGTCAAGTTCTCCCTTTCCTGTTTCTGCTTCTAGATTTTTCCTGTTGACTAGATTTGCAACTCAACTGACAGAGAATGACTGATATCATCCCCACTCATTTCACTGTCAAGGGTTGGGCCTGTCAGCACTCAGTGAATAATATGCTGGCCATGGGCACTGATCATAAATCGTTGCCTGTTCGCTGTCACGGTCAAACTCACCTCCCCAAGTTGTGGAGTTCCAGATGGGCTACTAACAACAAGCTTCACTGTTTGGTCACTTGATTTTTCCCTAGAGCAGAAGGCTCTCCCTTTCCCTAGGTTTGCATTTCTGTATCCTAAGAGGAAAACGTGGCTCATTAGTAATGGAGCACATATGCCTTTCCTTGCTTATCATGAATTGACACTGATTAGAGAAGCAAATAGCAGTCTTTTTTTCTTCTCTTGCCATCCAGTCAGAACAGTGACTCCAATTTTATTTTTCTGTTTTTCTTGTTGTCTTGGCTTTCTCCTGCTCACCATTCTCTTACCAAATCTATTGTAAAGAATTTATATTCATGGAGTGTTTATCAGGTGCCAGGCTCTGGTCTAAATGCCTTATGTGGATAAACCCATGTGATCCTTGCTACAGTTCTATGGAATGGGAGCTACTCAAGGCAGCTGAGAACATCTGCTCTGGACGTATGTACACTGCTCCCCTCCAGGGCACCATTAACAGGCACCAATGTGAGCAACACCCCTGGGTCTGTGTAGTGCCACTCTCCTGGCACCATCATCACCTCCATTTCAGAGAGGAGGAAGTGGAGAAGCAGAGAAGTTAAGTAACTTGTCCCAACTCCCCCTGCTGTGGTAGCATGTTGGGACTCAAACTAGGGCAGCCTGGCTCCAGAGCCTACTCGCTGCTCTCATTGTACTGCTTCTTCTCCTCTCTGTCTCCCAGTAGAATCTCGGAAACAGAATTGTGTTTGGTTAGGTATTCTGGGTAACTGAGAGTAATAAAACTGTTTTGTTTCAATAAATGTTCTTGAAAATCTTTCTAAAATGACTCAGTTGACTTCCTACTCTAATGAGTCAAGTGCTCAGTGAACTGGGCTTGACCCAGTTCACTGACACTCTGTGTAAGTGAGGGTCCTGCAGGTCCATGAGTTCATTCTGAAACTCTACTTTCATCTCTGGAATTTCCATCTAGATGGAGAAAGTATAGGAGATTAGAAGAGTCTCTCCATAAAACACGACTTAATTCAGACATCTGACTTCAAAAAATTAATTCTTCATCTTTGTGCATGAGCTCCCCTGGGTCATTAAATAGTAGATTTCCTTACTTTGACTGTTATGCTAGCTTGCAGCTGATCACTGAATTGATTTGACAGAACTTTACTCCAAATCACCTTTCAATGCAACTCAAATAAGCATATATACGCTGATGATGGGATAGAAACATTTTTAAAGTATTCCTTGTTTATAGCACTCCAAGAGACCTTAGACATAATATAATTTAATCCAATTAGAAATCACTTTACTGCTTCTGTGGATTTTTAAAATGAAATCTCTGCTTTTGTATCTTTATTCACAGGGATCTCACCACCCCCCTGAGGACTGCAGAGGCCCACTGAAAGGACACCACTTAGATTAACTTCTGGTTCAACTGATCACTACCACTCTCAGGCAGGGAAAGTGTGGCCTGGGACATGTGCTTTAGAAGGCCTTACAAATCACAAACACAGGGAAATATGATAAATTAAAACTGTTTGGGTGCTTCTATTTCTTGGGGTAAGGTACTTAGGGCTGGTGCAGCATGACCTATGACTCTAAATATCTGCTCTCAGGACTAACATGATTCAGGAACCAGGGAAAGCTTTCCCCTCATCTCTTTCCCCAAGTCCTCAAAACACAAAGCACATGTGTCTGAATGACATGAAGGCATGCAGACTGAACACTGTGGAAGCCAGAGGCAGATAGTGCTTTGGAGTATGGGAAGGATTTGAGTGGATAAAACATATAGTTAAGATAAAAGACAAATTAATAAGCATGTCGAGTCTTTTCTTTCAGAAGGCAGGAGAACACTCAGTTTCTGCAATTGAGCTGGGTTCCATTTCTCTTACTGCTCTTCAGGGTCCATTTCATGATTCTGGGGGTCCTCACAAATTGCCGTGGTGGCTGGGGAATTTTTGAAATAGTAAACAGTTTGTATTATTTTCAAATTTGTATGTGTATACAAATGCAGATATAACATACCTGAAGAGTGATACTGATTCTTTATACTGACAGATAGAAACTGAAAGTTAGTACAGTAAATATTTTTATTTAAAAATGTTTAATAGGGGTGGTCTTCTGGGAAGCTGGAGGGGTTTCAAGGAGGCTGGATGGTGGCAGCCACTTTGTGAGCAATGTGACAGTCTCACTGCACACTATCTGTCAGGAAAGGGTTTCCTTGCATAATTGTAGCCCAGGCAGCTTCGATAAAGCTTACAAAGGAGAGCTGTGGAAAGTGAGGAACCAGGAATTTCTCTGGAAGCACGTGAGAAACTGTGAGAAAACTGCACCGTCTTTGTGCTACTTTTACACATTTCATGGGCACATCTTGAGGGCACAAGGGTGCACTGTAGGTCAGCGACTGCAGTGGCCAGTGACTCAATTCTTGTAGAACTGGATGGTGGGCAACATTCTTCATTTTACACCAGGCTCCTATTCCAGCTGCTGCTAAAGGATAAGATAGCATAGCTAGGGGCATAGTCAAGATGGCAGACTAGGAGGAGATGGCATTCGCGTCTCTGCACAACTAGGGCACCTAAGGGGACGGGAGGAAACCCCAGTGACCAGGTAGGATGTGGGGCATGGGGGGAGTGAAGGGGGAGGAGTGGAGGCGGGATGGGACTGACCACGCTGAGGAGCTGCTGGGGGAGGGGAAGGGATCCCACGCTTGAAGGGGGAAATTGTGGGACCACTGGGAGGGCAGAGGATCAAAAGAGAGTGTGGCCAGGTTTTCCCTGCTCACTTGGGTCCCCAGGAGCCTGCTGAGATACCAGGCCTGATCCTCTGCCCACCGAGGCCCCCCCAGCTGCGTGGGTTCTGAGGGAGTGGAGGGAGGGAAGGGGAGCAAAAGTAAAGGCCAGACCTCCAGGAATGGCACCCCTGAGGGGTGGCAGGGGGAGAGAGTGGTTCCTACACCCAGTGGGATCCACCCATGGTTAGGGGTTCAGCAGCGATGGGGGAGACCCTGGGGGAGACAGTGGGGGTGAGGCGCAAAGGAAAGGAAGGGAACGGATCAGTGCTTTCCCTGTCCATTTAGGCACCAGGGAGCCTGTTGGGCTCCCGGGCCTAATCCTCTGCCCTCAGAGCCTCCCTCCTGCCCTGCAGAGCCCAAGCCTCGCTCCTACACCCCCACCCAGGGCCTGACCTCTATATTTGGAGACCCCCTACAACCCTCTGGGCCTAAACCCCACCCACACAACATCACCCAGGGCCTTACCTCCAAACTCCAGAACTCCACACTACAGAGGCCCTCCTTTCCACGTGCTGCCTCTTTCCTTCCTCACAGATACTAAGCAGAGGCCCCACCCCATGCTTGAACATCACCCTGCCTAGGCCCTGCCCCATTTTCAAATGTCACCACCTACTCGCCTAGGGCTTGCCCCACCCTAAACCCCGCCCCTGCCGAAGTTCCACCCCCACCAAACTCTGCCCACATAGCCAAGGCTTTTTTTTGTTTTTTCTTTTTTCCTCTTTTAGATTGGGGTTCTATTTTACCTTGTTGATTCACTGCTGTTGATAAATTTATATTTTTATTTTTTCTAACAAATCTATTCTTTTTCTAATTTTATTTTATTCTTTATACTTTGTTATTGTTCTATCCCTTTGGCTTGTTCCCCCCCCCCCCTTTTTAAATTCTTTTCTTTTTTCTGTTGTGGTTTCATTGTAGCTTGTTGCAGTTGTTTCAATTATATTTTTATTTTTCCTAATATATTTTTTATCTTTCTAATTTTATTTTGGTTTTTATTCTTTGATATTGTACTGCTCCTTTTTTTCTTTTATCTTTTTTCTTTTTTTTTTTTGCCATGCCACACGGCTTGTGGGATCTTGGTTCCCCGGCCAGAGGTTGGGCCTGAACTCCTGTGGTGGGAGCTCCGAGTCCAAACCACTGGATTAACAGAGAACCACAGGCTGCAGGGAATATTAATCGGAGCGAGGCCTCCTGGAGTTCCTCATCGCAGCACCAAGACCTGGCTCTATCCAACTGCCTGCAAACTCCAGTGCTGGACGCCTCAGGTCAAACAAGCAGTAAGACAGGAATTCAGTCCCACCCATTAAAAAAAAAAAAAAAAAAAAGTGAAACACCAAAAATATGTTACAGATGAAGGAGCAAGGTAAAAACCTACAAGACCAAATAAATGAAGATTAAATAAGCAACCTACCTGAAAAAGAATTCAGAGTAATGATAGCAAAGGTGATCCAAAATCTTAGAAACAGAATGGAGAAAATACAAGAAACGTTTAACAAGGATCTAGAAGAACTAAAGAGCAAACAAAGAGTGATGAGAAAAACAATAACAGAAATTAAAAATAATCTAGAAGGAAACAATAGCAGAATAACTGAGGCAGAAGAACGGATAAGTGAGCTGGAAGACAAAAGAGTGAAAATAACTACTGCAGAGCAGAATAAAGAAAAAAGAATGAAAAGAATTGAGGACAGTCTCAGAGACCACTGGGACAATATTAAACACACCAACATTTGAATTATAGGGGTCCCAGAAGAAGAAGAGAAAAAAGAAAGGGACTGAGAAAATATTTCAAGAGATTATAGTTGAAAACTTCCCTAATATGGGAAAGGAAATAGTCAATAAAGTCCAGGAAGTGCAGAGAGTCCTATACAGGATAAATCCAAGGAGAAACATGCCAAGATACATAACAATCAAACTATCAAAAATTAAGTACAAAGAAAAAATGTTAAAAGCAGCAAGGGAAAAGCAACAAATAACATAAAAAGGAATCCCCATAAGGTTAACAGTTGATCTTTCAGCAGAAACTCTGCAAGCCAGAAGGGAGTGGCAGGACATATTTAAAGTGATGAAATGGAAAAACCTACAACCAAGATTACTCTACCCAGCAAGGATCTCATTCAGAGTCAATGGAGAAATTAAAACCTTTACAGACAAGCAAGAGCTAAGAGAATTCAGCACCACCAAACCAGCTTTACAATAAATGCTAAAGGAACTTCTCTAGGCAGGAAACACAAGAGAATGAAAAGTCTTACAATAACAAACCCAAAACAATTAAGAAAATGGTAATAGGAACATACATATCAATAATTACCTTAAAGATAAAAGGATTAAATGCTCCAACCAAAAGACACTGACTGGCTGAATGGATACAAAAGCAAGACCCTCATATATGCTGTCTACAAGAGACCCACTTCAAATCTAGGGACACATACAGACTGAAAGTGAGGGCATGGAAAAAGATATTCCATGCAAAAGGAAAAAAAAGAAAGCTGGAGTAGCAATTCTCATATCAGACAAAATAGACTTTAAAATAAAGACTATTACAAGAGACAAAGAAGGACACTACATAACGATTAAGGGATCAAACTAAGAAAAAGATATAACAATTATAAATATTTATGCACCCAATATAGGAGCACCTCAATACATAAGGTAAATGCTAACAGCCATAAAAGGGGAAATTGACAGTAACGCAATAATAGTAGGGGACTTTAACACCCCACTTTCACCGATGGACAGATGAACCAAAATGAAAATAAATAAGGAAACACAAGCTTTAAATGATACATTAAACACGATGAACCTAATTGATATTTACAGAATATGCCATGCAAAAACAATAGAATACACTTTCTTCTCAAGTGCTCATGGAACATTCTCCAGGATAGATCATATCGTGGGTCACAAATCAAGCCTTGGTAAACTTAAGAAAATTGAAATTGTATCAAGTATCTTTTCCGACTACAGTACTATGAGACTAGATATCAATTACAGGAAAAAAATGTAAAAATACAAACACTTGGAGGCTAAACAATACGCTACTAAATAACCAAGAGATAACTGAAGAAATCAAAGAGGAAATCCAAAAATACCTAGAAACAAATGACAATGAAAACACGATGGCCCAAAACCTATGGGATGCAACAAAAACATTTTTAAGAGGGAAGTTTATAGCAATACAATCTTACCTCAAGAAGCAAGAAAAACCTCAAACAACCTAATCTTACACCTAAAGCAATTAGACAGAGAAGAACAAAAAACCCCAAAGTTAGCAGAAGGAAAGAAATCATAAAGATCAGATCAGAAATAAATGAAAAATAAATGAAGAAAACAATAAAAAAGATGAATAAAACTAAAAGCTGGTTCTTGGACAAGATAAACAAACTTGATTAACCATTAGACAGACTCATCAAGAATAAAAGGAGAAGACTGAAATCAACAGAATTAGAAATGAAAAAGAGAAGTAACAACTGACACTGCAGAAATACAAAGGATCAGGAGAGATTATTACAAGCAACTATATGGCAATAAATTGGACAACCTGGAAGAAATGGACAAATTCTTAGAAAAGCACAACCTTCTTAGACTGAACCAGGAAGAAATAAAAAATATGAACAGACAAATCACAAGCCCTGAAATTGAAACTGTGATTAAAAATCTTCCAACAAACAAAAGCCCAGGACCAGATGGCTTCACAGGGGAATTCTATCAAACATTTAGAGAAGAACTAACACTTATCCTGCTCAAACTCTTCCAAAACATAGCAGAGGGAGGAACACTCTGAAACAAATTCTACGAGGCCACCATCACCCTGATACCAACACCAGACAAAGATATCACAAAAAAAGTACAGACCAGTATCCCTGATAACCATCGCTGCAAAAATCTTCAACAAAACACTAGCAAACAGAATCCAAAGGCACATTAAAGGGATCATACACCATGATCAAGTGGGGTTTATCCCAGGAATGCAAGAATTCTTCAATACACGCAAATCAATGTGATACACATTAACAACCTGAAGGATAAAAACCGTATGATAATCTCAATAGATGCAGAAAAAGCTTGTGACAAAATTCAAAACTCATTTATGATAAAAACTCACCAGAAAGTAAGCATAGAGGGAAGTTACCTCAACATAATAAAGGCCATATATGACAAACCCACAGCCAACATCGTTCTCAATGGTGAAAAAATGAAAGCATTTCTTCTAAAATCTGGAACAAGACAAGGATGCCCACTCTCACCACTAATATTCAACATAGTTTTGAAAATTTTAGCCACAGCAATCAGAGAAGAAAAAGAAATAAAAAGAATGCAGATCGGAAAAAATGAAGTAAAGCTGTCACTGTTTGCAGATGACATCATACTATACATAGAAAATCTTAAAGTTGCTACCAGAAAACTAGTAGAGCAAATCAATGAATTTGGTAAAGTAGCAGGATACAAAATTAATGCACAGAAATCTCTGGCATTCCTATACACTAATGATGAAAAATCTAAAAGTGAAATTAAGGAAACACTCCCATTTAGTATTGCAACAAAAAGAATAAAATACCTAAGAATAAACCTACCAAAGGAGACAAAAGACCAGTATGCAGAAAACTATAAGACACTGATGAAAGAAATTAAAGATGATAGAAACAGATGGAGAGGTATACCATGTTCTTGGATTGGAAGAATCAGCATTGTGAAAATGACTATACTACCCAAAGCAATCTACAGCTTCAATACAATACCTCTCAAACTACCAATAGCATTTTTCACAGAATTAGAACAAAAAATTTCACAATTTGTGTTGAAAAACAAAAGACCCTGAATAGCCAAAGCAATCTTGAGAAAGAAAAACAGAGCTGGAGGAATCAGGCTCCGTGACTTCAGACTACACTATGAAGCTACACTAATCAAGACAGTATGGTCCTGGCACAAAAACAGAGATATAGAGCAATGGAACAGGATAGAAAGCCCAGAGATAAACCCACGTACATTTGGTCACCTTATCTTTGATAAAGGAGACAAGAATATACAATGGAGAGAAGACAGCCTCTTCAATAAGTGGTGCTGGGAAAAACTGAACAGGTACATGTAAAAGAATGAAATTAGAACACTTCCTAACACCATATACAAAAATAAACACAAAATGGATTAAAGACCTAGATGTAAGGCCAGACACTATAAAACTCAGAAGAAAACATAAGCAGAACACCCTATGACATAAATCACAGCAAAATCCTTTTTGACCTACCTCTTAGAGAAATGGAAATTTTAAAAAAAGCAAACAAATGGGACCTAATGTAACTTCAAACCTTTTGCACAGCAAAGGAAACCATAAACAAGACAAAAAGACAACCCTTCGAATGGGAGAAAGTATTTGCAAATGAAGCAACTGACAAATGATTAATCTCCAAAATATACAAGCAGCTCATGCAGCTCAATATCAAAAAAACAAACAACCCAATCAAAAAAAGAGCAAAGACCTAAACAGACATTTCTCCAAAGCAGATATATAGATTGCCAACAAACACTTGAAACGATGCTCAACATCACTAATCATTAGAGAAATGCAAATCAAAACTACAGTGAGGTATCACCTCACACCAGTCAGAATGGCCATCATCAAAAAATGTACAAACAACAAATGCTGGAGAGGGTGTGGAGAAAAGGGAACACTCTTGCACTGTTGGTGGGAATGTAAATTGATACAGCCACTATGGAGAATAGTATGGTGGTTCCTTAAAAAACTAAAAATAGAACTACCATATGACCCAGCAATCCCATTACTGGGCATATACCCTGAGAAAACCATAATTCAAAAATAAACATGTACCACAATGTTCATTGCAGCTCTATTTATAATAGCCAGGACATGGAAGCAACCTAAGTGTCCATTGACAGATGAATGGATAAAGAAGATATGGCACATATATACAATGGAATATTACTCAGCCATTAAAAGAAACCAAATTGAGTTATTTGTAGTGAGGTGGATGGACCTAGAGTCCATCATACAGAGTGAAGTATGTCAGAAAGAGAAAAACAAATACTGTATGCTAACACATATATATGGAATCTAATAAAAAAAAAAAAGGTTCTGATGAACATAGGGGAAGGACAGGAATAAAGATGCAGAAGTAGAGAATGGTCTTGAGGACAAGGGGAGGGGGAAGGTTAAACTGGGACAAAGTGAGAGAGTAGCATTGACATATATACACTACCAAATGTAAAATAGATAGCTAGTGGGAAGCAGCCACATAGCACAGGGAGATGAGCTCTGTGCTTTGTGACCACCTAGAGGGGTGGGATAGGGAGGGTGGGTGGGAGATGCAAGAGGGAGGGGATATGGGAATATATGTATGCATATAGCTGATTCACTTTGTTATACAGCGGAAGCTAACACAACATTTTAAAGCAATTATACTCCAATAAATATGTTAAAGAAAAAAGAAGATAGCATAGCTACCTTGTTTGATACCAGTCAGTTGTTAGGGGAGCAGGGATTTGATTTGATATCTGTTTCCTTACAAATTCATGCTTTTTCCTGTTTAGCTGCTGATCTGGAAAGTTGTACATTGTTTGGTAAAATATGGACTCTGTAGTTTCCGTACTCTTGCCATTACCTGCAGGTAGAATTTTGACTTCTAGTATATTGTTCATTTTACTTTTACTGTAAAATTTAAATTAAAAAAAATGCTTAATAATAACTTATATTTTCAAATTATTAAATAGTTCAACTTATAAAAATAATAGTTTCAACATTTTATTTACTGATTATAATTGATATCTTACTTTTTAATTTTTAATATTTTAGAATAGAATGAACTTTAAAATATGTATTAAATATTAATTTTTCAATATTACATAAATTTACATTTTATCAAAATACACTAAATGTATATACTTTGAATATAATTACATTGAAAATTATAGATTATGTTCAATAGAATCCAAATTATGTGAAAATATTGGTAACAGCATAATTAGTAATTTTATTAAAATGAAGTAAAAATATATTTTGTGCTATAAACATATTACTTATGAATTATGAATGCATTTTTAAACATCATAGGTCCATCTACAGAATATTTAGACCTATGATAGTAATTTTTAATGATAATTATGTCATCTTTTGTATTTTGCCAACTTTAATTTTAAAAAAGTATATATATCTTTTGATATTGGGGTTTCAATGTATATTGTCCAAGATAGGAGGCTGGGACAGATTTAACTGTTTGTTGCTTAATTTTTAACTTTTAAATAGTTAAGCATAAGTATGTGGATCCCCAGTTATACTCTAGCCCCGAATCTTTCAAATGTGATGCCCTAGGACCACAGATTAACCTTAGGGCTCATTCTGCCCATTTATAAACTGGGGTTCATGATCTTTCATGGCTGTGGTAAGAATCAATAATGCACACCAAAAAATTTGTAAATTACTAAGCACCATTCTAATATGTAAGGTATTGTTTAACATCACTGTCTAAAAACAATTTTTAAATGTTGAATGATAATTTATTTCCACATAACTTAGAATAACAGAATCTTCAAGTAGAAAGAAACCTTTAGATAACATATATCACTTCTCTTTTCTTCCCTCTGCACTTTCTGAGACAGCCCATTGTAATTTTTGATACTGCTGTTTTTAGAGAGTTGAAATGTGTCCCTCCTTCCATTTTGTAATCTGCCCTTATCAGAGACATCATCACTACTACACCTTTTTCTTGGTCGTTACCTCTCTCCCACCTTTAAAATTCAGATAATTTTCAAAGACATATTAAATTGCAATTAAAAAAACACTTACACCTCTTGTGAGCCTTATTCCTTTTAAAAAGCAGTCATCAGGACACCATATCTCTGTTTTCCCTGACATTAAATTTCTCCCAACATATACATATCCAAGTGCTCCTGTTTTAAATGTCATGAATTCTAGGCTGACACGATCATTTTCTCTTCTGTCTTATTTCTGAATTATTAGTTTATTTTCTTATTTGTCAGAATTAAGCCCAGGATAACAGCTTCAATTGTATTATAGAGCTGACAGTGTGTGTATATAACATTAACTGCATGAGGTACCATGGCAGCAGTTTAGAGTGAAGTTATGAAGGCTCACATCCTCCTCCTGCTGCCTCCCCTCTGAGTTATCAAGTGATGGATCATTTGTAGTCAAAAGTAAACCCTGTTGAGTTGCTATATCCAACTTAGGTTTGTACCAGAATTAATTATACCTTCTGCTACTTTGCAAAGGAGTGTGACCAATAAATTCTAATAAACAGGAGTAGAAAGATTTTATTCATGCCATTCTAAAGAAATTAGAACATAGTAGTGTTATTTAGCAATGCAGATGTTATATTATTGTGTTGTTTATATGAAAATGGATATGACATGAAGAGGTATATCAAAGGAGTAAGAGAGAGATTTGAGCTGGGCTACTGTTTTGATTATGCATATTTATTCATAATGCAGAAGTTGTTCCATGGAACCTCTTTTCCTAAGATGGATTACCTATTTTTGGAAGCCTTATTCTATATTTTTTTATTATTTAGAAGTGTCAATACTGCCAAGGTACAATATTTATGAGTGCCTTGTTTAAATTGTACCTTAATTGGTTTAGTCTCCAGAGTTGTAAGACATGATGCTAATACTTGGTTGCCCAGTGAGCAGGGCAGATAATGATGTGGTGCTGTCTGTTGGCTGCTGGGGAATGGGCTGGCAGTACATGGTCTGAAAACAGTAATTGCACTGTGACTCTGATTTGTTGTTAAGGGTATAATGTTGTTTCACCAGCAGATCACCTAATTTTCTATTTTGATTACTCTGTCAGGACAATATCCTTATGCACATATTTTATTTTATGTTCTCGAAAGCAGTATGCCCAAACAAGATCTATGTTAACCAACTGATTAAAGAATTAAAACAATTAGATGACCTCCATACACACACACACACAAACACACACACACACACACACACACACACACACCCTCTCTCACTCTCTTTCTCTATTTGTGTGTGTGTGTGTGTGTTTCTTGCTTGAAATATTCATGGTGTTGTGACTCAGGGAGTACTTTGAATTATCAATATCATGACCCAATGTCATGACCTTTTCTTTAGTGGACCAGTCACATCAAAGTATTCCATATGTTTCAAAAAGAAGGATAAAGAGTAATAAACTGAGAAGTTAATAATTTAAGAGTTCATATCCTATCTGGGGCAGATTAGGGTTAAAAAAGCAAGGTAACTTTGCAAATAATTTTCAACTTGGTACAATAATTACATCCATCTTCAAAATTGGTGCAGGCCCTACAAATCTTTCACAAGGCCTTATATTCCCAAATTCATTCCCGCTTCACATTACATCCTGTCCCTTCAAGCTCAGAACAGAACACATCAGTTTCAAGTTTTGACTAGTTATATCTCATTTGACTCTAACATGCTAAATCTTCCAAGTATGTTCAATATAGTCCTCTAATCTAGGATATCCTGCCCATTTTTCTGTGTTTGAAATGCTCAAGGATTATCACATATAGATCCAGTGGCAATTCTCCCATGTGTCTTATTTTTTTTTTTTTTATAAATTTATTTATTTATTTATTTATTTTTAGCTGTGTTGGGTCTTCGTTTCTGTGGGAGGGCTTTCTCTAGTTGCGGCAAGTGGGGACCACTCCTCATCGCTGTGCGCAGGCCTCTCACTATCGCGGCCTCTCTTGCTGCGGAGCACAGGCTCCAGACGCGCAGGCTCAGTAGTTGTGGCTCACGGGCCCAGCCGCTCCGCGGCATGTGGGATCTTCCCAGACCAGGGCTTGAACCCGTGTCCCCTGCATTGGCAGGGAGATTCTCAACCACTGCGCCACCAGAGAAGCCCCTCCCATGTGTCTTTTTTATAATTGGTTATACCAAACAACAAGGACAAAACAAATATTGTATAACATATTTTTGTACCAAAAGTACACATTTGTTTTTATTTCTACTTCTCACTGTCTCTTAGCTAAGTGGGTGAGAGAAGGGAGGGACCTACTTGAAATACTTTAAAATTTGAACACTCTGACAATAGAGGTAACCAGTCAAAACAGAGGAAAGAGACTATCCTGCAATCTCCAGATTCTCTTAAGACTCTGGGTCATCTTGTGGACAGGGGACAGGTAACATTTCTCCTTGTGGGTCCCCATGGTTGCAGTCACCAAGTCCCATAGTCCAGTTGCCCTGAAGAGGAGATGCAGTATCTGCCTTTTCATGAAACTTCTGAAGATGTATCTATGATTTTTACAAGTTACCAACAGATGTGACCAGGCTTACTTCCTTGACAACTGAGCCATTCCAATTAAAAATTCAAGACAACACTTGCATCTTCATAAAAATGTGATAGAAATTTTACAACTTCTGCAAGTAAGTCTTCAATTAATTTAGCCAATGGTATGATAGCCGCCATCCAAAAGGGATCTCATTACATAGTTAATACAAGGCAAGAAGACGAAATAAAACCAAGGCCAGAGAGGAACTTCCCTTGTGATGCAGTGGTTAAGAATCCACCTGCCAATGCAGGGGACACAGGTTCGATCCCTCATCCAGGAAGATCCCACATGTCATAGAGCAAATAAGTCCTCGAGCTGCAACTACTGAAGCCCACATGTCTAGATCCCCTGCTCCTCAATAAGAGAAGCCACCACAATGAGAAGCCCACGCACCGCAACATCACACAACTAGAAAAAGCCCGCGAGCAGCAACAAAGACCCAACGCAGCCAGAAATAAATAAATAAAATAAATTTATTAAAAAAAAAAAAAAAAAAGAACAAGGCCAGAGAGATTTTTCCAAGGCTGTGCTTTTGTTGCTTCAAGTCCCAAATTCCATCTTCTCCCTGAAGCCCACACTGACCATTCCGGCTCACCAACTTTAGTCTTCAAAAGCATGTAGTGACCTTCAGTAATTCTGCTCTTTTTGCATCCTGCACATATTCCTAGTTATCTAAATGATCTTCTGTTTTATCTTTGCCTTTTCCTTTCACTTAGGATATGAGGTCTTTGAATGAAGGAGATATATAGTAGATTCCCTTTATTTGGGGTATTTATATTTTATAAAGTTGCCCCCAAACTCTGAATTAGCAAATACTGAACCATTGTTCCTAGGGAAAATATATCAGAAATGTTGAGTGCCTTGACTGAGGTCACTCCACTAACACGTGCAAGAGTTGGGTTGCCATCCTCTGGTCATCTCTATATGAGGGCTAAAACAAGATGGAAGAGCATCATTTTATTTGATCTCAGCTGGGAAATACAGGTTGGAGACCTAAATTATTCACCACTTTGGGCATGACCATGTATGCCTACAATGGCCTGAAAGCCCATAAGTATTGATTTTGGGGTTACAAATAAATTTTAGCAGTATGCACATTTGCAAATATGAAATCCATGACTAATGAGGATTAATTGCATTTGTCATATTTCTTTGGATGCCTCAAACACTGAATACAGCCTTTTGCCAGTAGTGATTGCTTAATAGAGGTTTGTTCAGTGATGGGTTAGGTGAGTGAATGAGCTGATAGCCCCAGAATCAGAGAGCAAGGGCTGGTTTATTTCTTGCTGTTTTGTAGTACACCTCCCAGTGTGTTGAAAGACACACAGTGAAGGTGTTGAGAGCATGGACTCTGGAGATGGAGGGTCTGGATTTGAATCCTAAAACTCCACCATTATATCCACCTCTATGAGTTGAGCCTCAGTTCCCTCCTGTATAAAATGGGAGATAATAATAGTTTTGACCTTAGTGAGTTGTTATAAGGATTAAATAAATTGATATTTGAAAAGAATTTAGCAAGTACCTGGCACATAGCATTATATAAATGTTTGATAAAATTAAAACAGAAACAAAAACAAAACTCAATATCATATTCTTAATACCTAGCATTGTAATAAACTATTTTTATTGTATTTCTAAAAATTAATACCTATAACTTTCCATTTCTCTATACTTATTTGAGAGAAAACTTCCAACTGCCTTCTTCAAAAGAAGACTAGGAGAGTACAGTGAAAATTGTATTGAAAATATGAACTTAAAGAAACACAAAATGTTACTACGATTCCTTTGTATGCAAGTCTGGCAATCTTCAAAACCAGGATGTGGTCTCTTTGGTCTGTCCTAGCAATACCTGAAACTTGTACTTTGCGGTTCACCCAGTACATGGACAGGTAGCAATTTTGTTGTGACTTTCTCACACTTAATGTCTTTGAACGAGCTGACAGAGCTCACTGCTGCACTGCCAGAAAATAACCGTTTAGGGTGGAACTGTATACATTTCTTCCCCTTTCTACTAATCAACAGGTTTTAACTTAAGATATAAATGAGGCCCCTGAGTTCATACTGGAAATCGGGGGGAAAAAAGTAAGATATGATATGTTGTCAGCTTCCCTGAAAAGGTGCAAGGCACCAGAACTGAACATAAAGACTTTATTGCCTTGCAAAGAAGGCGTCATAGCATTCAGATATTACCTACATCTGCTTTAATGATTCCATTTAAGCTGTCATTTTCTGCATTTACCTTGCAGCATTCAAAAGCAACTATACTTACATGTTCACAGCCAACTCATTGCCAGCATTTACAAAAGTGGGGTTGGGTGGGGGGAGAAAATGGTATATGATGTATTTCAAAGAACAGTTTCCTTCCAGAAAATTAGCAGTAATTTTGAGGCTACTCTTAAAGGGAAGTAAAGTTTCTTCAGAGATAAAAAGTGCTGACACTGAATGAAAGAGAAGAGGAGAGAGAGAAAGAGAGAGAGAGAAGAAAAAGAGAGAGAGAGAGAGAGGCAGGCTAAATTCACTCTCTGGTCCTTTCTCTCTCCACCCTTTTTCTATTTATTTGATTTGCTGTCAAGCACTCCTGTGGGGATTGCAAAGAAGCTGGGGATGAAGTCACCCTGCTTTTATTCCCAACAAGACCAGTTCTGATCAATAAAGGACACAAATAAAGGTGGCTTTTCTGGGGATTCACTTTGCTGCTTCCGAAATGGGAGTAATTAATGGTGGCTATGGCTTCCAAGAGGCTGTGAAGAAGGTCCCAAGGTCTCTATGCTCCTTGGAAGCCCCACGGTGACTTACAATCTAGAAACGCAAATCACTTTGGATGTGGTAATTTTGTTATGGGTGGTCTAATATTCTGAATCAAATGCTGCAACTTCTTCTCTAAATAGGCTTCATTTCTCAAGTTTGAGCTTAAATCCCATCACCACTGCCTCTGACCCCTCCAACCTCCAAGGGTTCTCTTCCTCCTTTAAGTTCCTGGGACTTGGGTTAACCTGACTCTGGTCTGCACTCTGAGTGATGAACTAGGGCAGTTGTTTGTTTACATGTTTCTGTATATGTGTTTATTTTCTTAGCTCTCCAACTAAAACTTAATTTTGTGAATTCAGAGTTACATTTCTTGGGGCCACTCATGCCTCCTGCAAGGCACATTTCAGACAATAAGTGTTTGAAACAATAATAGTCTGTTTGCTATTTTTCTACTAAAGGTGACCTCCAAATCTACACAGTCTATAAGACTATGTCTATTTATTTTTTGGACTCCTTCCCCTGCCTATTTTGCCTATTAGGGGATTCTCCCTACATTAAGCTTGCAAATGGTTTCAAAATCATTATGTTAGTGCTCCAAACAAACTTGAGCTGACAATTTGGATCAAGCAAACTTTGTTTTGTGGGAAGAACAATGGCTTATGACTAAGCAGGCCTGGCTTATCTATCCATGATTCTCTACTGTAAGCCTTCTCTAGACCAGGTGATGGTGAAGTGAATCCTGTGGTGCTCCTTAGTAATGAGAATGCAGAGTGCTCATGATTATACAAAGTGGGACTTCATAAATCTCTTTTTAATAAAATAATTCACTAATGAATTAATAAACAAATTCAGCATCTTTGAGCAATTTGCTTAAGTCCCCTTTAGATCTTCTGTAATTATGTGGATAATGCTTAGTGTCCCTTTAATCTGACTGCATAATTCAACAGGTTTATGCTCAATTCTCAGCATAAATCATTTTCAATTTTTTTTTCTTTTTTTTATTGAAGAATGAATACTTTAAAATCAGAGAAAATTAGGGATTCTGAAATGGATGGTAGGGCCAGAAACAGAAGCAGAAGGAGGAAATGTTGTTTATTAATGTTACTCCAGTAGTATTTTATTTCCTGGAAGGTGAGGGGACCCTAGGAAACATGGGCCAGAGTTTAGTTATGGATTTTCATTATTTTTCTCTCTTGACTAAAGAGAAGAAATCTTGTCTTAATTTGCTTTTGCATTCAGGTGCCTAGCACAATGTTTAGAATATAGTAGGTGTTCAGTAATTGTTTTCTGAATAAATGAAGGGGAAGCACTAACATAGCAGTGTCAGAAAGATAGGCCAGGAAGTAGAGGGTCTAATGGAGAACATCTTGTCTGTGTTTCTGTTTCTTTTTTCAAGATACCTTTCTACATGGGAGTGGGAAAGAGAAGGGAGTACATTTTTTACTACTGCCATTTTTTTCTCCATATCTCCACTAGGTCCTTGCTCAAATTCCTTCTGTTTGGAATTCAGAAGGGTGACTACATACTCACTCCACATGCACCTTCTTACTTCCTGTCAAATTGATTGTCATGTTGGAGAGAATTTGAAGAAATAATTGCCCACGTTAGTGTTAAAAACTGAATGCAGATTGCTTTATTTTTCAGAAATATTTGACTTCATTAGGAAACAAATTCTGATTCCAAGGATCTTATGCCCAATAGAAGTCAAGATAACATTTACCAAAGGTACTACTCAATCAGTAATTTAAAAAATGTATACATACACATGTTTTTTCTGAGGTCCAAGTAAGTTTGAAAAGCGTGGGTTAAATACAGTTAAATATACTGGACTTCCCAATTTTTAGTATAAAAATCCTATGTGAATCTCTAGATTTCTCAAAGTTATTTTTCCATGGAATCTTTTTTTAAAATAAAATATCATGAGAGATTAGAATTCTGTGCAAAATTCTTTGGAAAATTTGTAATAAACCACTTTCCAGAACATATTCACAGAATGAGGGCTATAAGCCTCAATCCTGAAAACAGGCTGAAATGGAATAATTTTCTGATTCATTTTTTCCATTTCAGAATTCACACAACATTATTCATCTCAAGCTACAAGAATGTTGAGCACTACTGTCCCTTCACCAAAACAAAAAACAATATATTATAGGTGTGTGCAAGAAACTTTGCAATAAAATCACCTGCCCTGCATAATGACTGGTTTAGTTATTGGTAAGATTGGGGATAATAACTCTTTGAACTCTACGCTGTAACATTTCTCATAAGCCATATCGCCAAGTTTTTCAGCTGCTTCAAAACCATTAATTAGTGAAGAAGTGTATCTGAACACAGTAATTTCCCAATAAAAACCACAGGTATCAGACCAAATGGATGCAAGCTGATCAAAATGTAATGTTATGTTTCCCATAATCATGGTGGATCATTTGGTTCATATTGAAATTTGGACTTTAATTTTCTGCCACAGCCGAAAGGAAATTTCAGCCAAAGGTGGCAGAAACTCAAGAGGCTCTGCTCACCACAGGTGTTTAATCATCAGGGATGCTCTTGGGGAATAGCATTGAAGGCTGTCCAGGCTGGCTTCTGCACATGGGGAAAAGCTAGTTGGGGGGAGAGGCAGGTTAGAAGAGCATCAAAATCTGGACAAGCTCCAAAGAAAATCTCATCTTTCATTTCACACCTTTGCTATTTTCTGTCAGTCTCTCCCCAGAAAGCGTTATTACTTTGCAGGGCTCAACAGGGGTTGATGGGTAACTTCAACATTTCCCCTCAGCCTCTCTGCCTGGCAGGTGGACTTCTTCATTTAAAGCTGCACCACACTTTTCCCAGTTTAATGGGCATAAATATAGCTACTCAAAGAGGGGAAACACTTTCTTATCCATGAAGATATTACATCCAAGAGACGAAAGGAAAACCTGCTAATTGAGAATTACACTTCGGTTTAATTACACAGATGCTAAAATAATGTAACTGAAGCGACTTAAAAATATAATTATCCACTCTGCAGTGCTTGAGAGCATGTTTTATCTTTTTGCCTTTAATATACATGATCAAGAAAGAGCCAACAAAAGAATAATTCCTGGGTAATTTGGGAAACTGGGACATGTTTGGGTTTGAAGGATGTTTCAGAAAAGTGTCTTGAAATAGGAATTATCAAAGGTATTTTATGAGTAACTATACATAAAATCCTTCTTCTTTACCTGTATACTCTTCAAAGGCACTTGGGATTAAAATAAATAATAAATTTTAGGATAGCTTGAAACTGTATCCAATTATCTCCTCCAACATAGCAGCAAGTGAGGACTGCTGTATATTTGGAAAGACATCCTGTGTTTATGATGTGACTTGAGGAAGGTCTGAAAAGCACCTCTGATTGACGAAATATTCTTTCCACCTCTCCTTCTCCAACCTTAAGCCCCATCCTGTTGAATTTATTATTAATAAAATGCTGGTTTATTATAAATTTTTCAAAAATATTTACATAGAATGCTAATATTTATCTCAAACACTGCTAAAAATAAACCTGATTATGTATTATTTTCCATTGCTATTTACTTTGTGTTTTTATATGCATTTTATTTTCCTTGTAGATTTTGCCTATTTCTGTAAGTAGTGTTTGCCATGGGTTATAGTAAACACGCTTGATTGATGCTAATATTATGCATTTATTATTAACATGGTGGACAGTATATACTATTGTTGGCATTCTAAGAAAGATTTTCAGACAAAAATGGATAGTAATTTAACAAGGGAGGGCTGATAAAACCTACTTCCATATAGCAATCTAGAGATGGTACTTCATAGATCTAATTCTAGCCTTCAAGAAGTACAGAAACTTCTAGGTGCTGGAAAGAGAAGTGTGTAATCCTGAGAATAAGAGGAAGGAAGCAGAAGATGGAATGCTTGGAGCTTCTCTAAGGCCAACATGAAGAGGAGGACTGTGGGCTAAGTGATGCAGTCACAGAACATCTTGGTTAGCACCTTGACAAATAGGCTGTGGAGGAGGGCATATGGCAGAGGAGGAATGGAGCCTGGGCTAGATTCAAGATGAGGGAAGTGCTGGTTCCCCTCACTCCCCTCACACACACAGGAGGCCATAGAGCTGTGAAGAAGAGGAGGGATGAAATCTCAGGCCCTGGAGTCTGAATACCTGGACCTTAACCCTGTTCCTATCTGACACCAGCTGTGGAACCTTGGAAAAGTAACCCACCTGTCTAATCCTCAGTTCCTTCCTTTGTAAGATAAAGATAATATTAGTATCCACTGGTTGAGTTTTTGTGATAATTAAGTGAATTAATTCAAATAGCACATTGAGAAGAGTGCCTAGCCTGTTGTGAATACTCAAAAAATTAGCTGGCATCAGTTCTCTGAAGCCCAGGCTAATTCTACTTTGTCAAGCCATGTGTACATTTCAAACACCTTATGTGTAAATGGTCAGATGGAGATCTGTAGCTCTCAGAACTTTCAAGAAGAAAGAAAATTCAGCAAAGTTGGAGGAATCTTGGATTAAAGAGCCAGTGCCAAGTCAGTTTGTCTGCTACATCCTTGCTCTACTAGGAGAAGAAAAGCATCATAGCTAAGAAATGGAGCTAGAACTGCACTGGACAGTTTGCAGTTGGGGTAGTCACAGATGTGTCTACATTCACATCTACATGGTACATGGCTGATTACTTCAGGGTGAAAGGCTACAGCATACATGTGCATCTGCTAATGACTCTGGACCTGTCCCAGCAGACTGCCTAGACAGTTAAAATTTTTTGGATGAGGTGGTATGTTTTGAGTGAAGTGAGGAATGAAAAAGTGAGGTATTTTGTTAATTTCTAAACATCCTGAATATCAGTGCTTCTAGTCAGTATTCTCTAATTTTCTATTTGATAAAATTGTAGTAATAGCCAACATTTATAGAATACTTTATATGTATTATCATATTTATTGTAAAAAAAAATCAGGAACATTAATGACATCTTTCTAAAGGTGTATTTGTAAGCTCACATTAATAATGTTACTCTCACAATTTTGTCATTGTTTGATATAGGAAGTTTCTTGATAAACTTTTCTTATCAAGATTGGTTTGTGCCCTTCCGGTCTTGAGCCAAATGAGAACTCACTGTAAAGAGGGAAGTGCTATAGTTTAAAGAAATTTGAGGGTTAAGTGGACCTGGGTTGAATTTTAGCTTCACAACTTATTAGCTGTGTGACCTTGAACAAATTAGGTTCTCTGAGTCTCAGTTTTCTTATCTGTAATACTGAAATAATATCTACCTTTGGGTTTTTGCAAGAGTTAGAACTAATATATGTAAAGTGCCTGAAATATAGTCAGGCACTAGAAAAAATTAGCCACTTGGTAGGTTCAATTTTGATCCCTTACAATGGTAGCAGTCACTCCAGGCACTTAAGATTCCTGTTGATCCCCACCAATGTTGTTCCTGTATGCTCCCAAATTCTCTAGCAGTGAATGCAGATTTGTAAGCAAGTAAGAGAACCAAATGTATCAGTGTTGATTCTGATTTCAAAATCTATTTCAGACCTGTTTTCTTCCTCCTTCCCCACTATCCCATCCAAGGTCAGGTCTCCAGCACCTCCCATCTCAGCTCTTGCAGTAGCCTCCTAACCAGTTTCCTACTTACGCTTCAGTCCTCTCCAGCACGTTCCCCACCAGTTGTTTAGAGCACTCCTTTCAAGTTTTAATCAAATTATACCATCCCCTTGCTGAAGACCTGTCCAGAGCTACCCGATACACTTAGAGATCTGAATTTTAGTGGGAGGTACTTTCCTGCCCTAAATATCACTTTTTCATCAGTTAAATAACTGAATTGGTCCAGGTAATTTCTAAGACCTTTCAGTTCCAAGATTCTACAATTCCACTTGGATTTTTTCAAGTATCAGAGTCATCCTACTAGAACTAAAATTATCAGATTTTTATTAGTAAGTGTATTAAAGCTAGATGCTGCAGCAAACACCTTCATTTC
This sequence comes from Balaenoptera borealis, assembly GCF_965194805.1. Taxonomy (NCBI): domain Eukaryota; kingdom Metazoa; phylum Chordata; class Mammalia; order Artiodactyla; family Balaenopteridae; genus Balaenoptera; species Balaenoptera borealis. The sequence goes on from NC_138875.1 coordinate 34,527,364, forward strand.
TTAGAGGCTTAAACAGTGCTGTGGTGTTAAATATTTAACAACTGACTATACAAACAAAAAGGAGAAAAAAATCCTTGATTTGTAGAATTTGGTATTTTCATGGGATAAATACTCCCACCATGGCTGATGTGAAGGTTTAAGTTTACAATGTCATATCATTGCATATGGAATTAGGAAGAGATGCTAGCTATTGACAGAGCTGGTATGAGCTGTCTCCAGCACAACATAGAGCTTAACTTGGTAAACTTTATTTCTCACTTATGTGTCCATTCAGTGTGATCAGTGGGTGAAGAGTGAGGCTCTGCTGCTCACAGTCATCCAAGATTCCCAGTGTCAAAGGCTTTGCTCTGTTCACTGTGTTGCTCCATAGATCAGGTAGTGTGCTGACAACCTGCTGCAAGGCAAAGGACAGAGAGAACACAGATGATCATGGCACCTTGGTGCTACCAAGCCTGGAGGTGGCAACCATATTTCCTCCTGTTTTCTTTGATTAGAAGTCAATCATATAACCACAGAACTGCAGGGGAGACTGGGAAATGTAGTCTAGCTGTGAGCCTAGCAGTAAAGAGAAATATAGCATTTTCCTTGACAGAGACTGGTCTCTGGTAACTAGTCTGCCCAATTGTCTCACTTTTACCTACATTAAAACATACCTTTGCCTTAAGAGGTAAGGGTAATCTGTTCAAGACTAATGCTGGCTAACTGTGGTAGTGTCCTAGATCTACCATGAAAAGGTACCACAAACTGAGTGGATTAAAATAAGAAAAATTTATTCTCTTGTTGTTCTGGGGGCTAGAATTCCAAAATCAGGTTATTGGAGGGTCTGTGTTCTCCCTGAAGATTCTACGGAAGAATACTTGCTTGCCTTTGTCAGCTTCTGGTGGTTGTTGACAATCCTTGGCATTATGTAGCTTACAGATGCATCACTACAACATCTGCCTCCATCTGTACATGGCCTTCTTCTGTGTCCACATTTTCCTTTACTTATAAAGACACCAGTCATTGAATTAGGGTCCACCCTAATTCAATATGACCTTATTTTAACTCAATTACTTCTACAAAGACCTTGTTTCCAAAAAAGTTCACATTTACAGGTACTGATAGTTAGGACCTGAGCATATCTTTTTTGGAGGGTACAATTCAACCCATAACACTGGCTTCCCCCGAAAAAGAGTTGGCCCCCAGCAAATCTCTGTAGCCTAATGCAATCAATCTTGGTAAATTCCAAGGCTTAGAATCTAAAGAGAGGGACGAGCATTTCCCCAAATGTGAATGTCAAGCCAGAAGAAAAGGGCTGGGGACCAGTTTCTGACGTGTCATTTTGTAATTGTTTCCTGACTCCTGATTATGGTGAGGAAGGTCTGGTATTTTCCAGTGTCTGATTTATGGTCCTTCTAGATATCTGTGTATTGTCCTATAATGAAGGGGCCACAGGGGACCTGAACAGCTACAACTAACTTTGTCTCTGGCAGTTTTCACCAATCATGCTGTTTCAGGATGCAGCTGGGAGAACTGCTTGGCTACATGCCCTGGTGTGCATGACACCTCTTCTTAAAGGAGGCAACTCAAAATCACATACGGTCACCGTTACCAGAGCTGACTGCCCAATTATGCACATTGAGCATTGATATGGCTCTTCTTTGGCTATGCATGTAAAGAATAGCAATAGCTGTGTACCTCCCACATCAAATCAATACACAATGGTTGAGTAGGACAGGGTTATGTTAATTTAAACTCCCATTTGGAAAAGGGTGAAATAGAAAACATATCATTGGTTCATAGTAAACTGAAATTCTGTAGGTCAAGCGTTGTGATGTTGTCTGCCTTGGCAGTGGGGAAATTCTTGGTGAGACTCCAGTTCTGTCCTCTCAGAATATTTCCTTTGTCCATTTATCTCCATGGCCCCTTGCACTACTCCCTGGCGGAAGGGCTTCTTCCTGTTTTTCACCCTTCCTGCAACATCTGAGGTAGGTGTATTAGTCAGAGTTCTCCAGAGAAGCAGAACCAGTAGGATGTAAAGGAGATTTATGATGAGGCATTGGCTCATGCAGTTATGGAGCTGAGAAGTCCTACAATCTGCTGTCTGCAAGATGGAGATCCAGAAAAGCTGGTGGTGTATTTCAGTATGAAGACCTAAGAATCAGGGAAACTGATGATGCAAACTCCAGTCTGAAGGGAGAAGATGAGACAAGTCCCAGTTCAATGAATGAGGCAGAAAAGAAGGGCCAAATTACTCCTGCCTTAGGCTTTTTGTTCTGTTCAAGCCCTCAACAGATTGGACGATGCCCACTCTCATTGAGGGCAATCAATTTAACTGAATCTGAAAATCCAAATGATAATCTCTTCCAGAAACACCCTCATAAACACACTCAGAAATAACGTTTAACCAGATATCTGGGCATTTCCTGATCCAGTCAAGTTGACACATAAAATTAACTATCACTGTAGGCACTGGGATGTATACCCTTCTTTGGGCTGTGGAGCTTTTAGAGCCCATTTAAAGGCTCTGAGGCTGAGGTCACAAGGATTGTTTTAAATCTTGAATAATCAAGGGGTTATTTTAGTCCTGGTTTATGACTTCTCTAGCAACACAATTCCCTTGAAAACTTAGTAGGCTGCTGATCTATTTGCTTAAAGTCGGTCTCATGTGAGTAACTGAGGCACCCAGGGTTCTTTCTTTTTTTTTTTTTTAACATTTTTATTGGAGTATAATTGCTTTACAATGGTGTGTTAGTTTCTGCTTTATAACAAAGTGAATCAGCTATACATCCAAATCTAGTATTTCTTTGCTTCCTCACAGTCAGTTTTCCCTCTTTCAACCTAATGGCAGGTACCTTGAGGCTACTGGGTTATCTTTCATCTGATCTTTTCTACAAAGGTGGGAATTAGTGGGATTCTGTTGCTCAAAGGCTTATTTGATCTTTTTTTTGCCTATTCCTTGGGGCCCAAGAAGCAGTGAATACTTGTAATTCAAGATCCCATTATTATTGGATTTTCTCTATTCTCTTTTAGTTCTTTTCACAAACTGATCAGTTTTCTCTTGAACTCATCACTTTATTACAATTTTTAACTTAATTCAGCAATAATTGAAAACACATACTAATACCTTACTGTCTTTCCAACTGCTTCATCTAGATCTCCAGGGTCGGTGGGTATGAAATCTTCCTCCCAGGTTATTGCGTGTGTTGCAGTTACATAACATGAATCACCATATTCCAGCCTCTAACATCAGTTTCCCTGTTATCTGCCATGTGACTTCTAAGCCAATGCCATCATTTTGGTTTTTGTTATAATAGCACTTCATTTCAAAGTATCAATTTCCATACTAGGATAACTAATGCTCCCTGTCATAACAAAACTCCTTAATTCTCAGTGGATTAACATTAAGAGTTTGTTCCTTACTCATGGTTGGCAGGGGAAGGAGAGGTACAGGGTTCTGCTCTACGTGGTTAAGCAGGAACTCAAGATCCTTCCATCCTTTGTCACTGCTATCTTTAACACATGGCCTCCAAGCTCACTGCTGAAGGCGAAGAGAAGACCCACCATCTCAGTTTGTAAGTAACCAATTGGTTTTCCTTACATTCCTCTGGCTCCACTGAGACCCAAGGGACCTGGAAAATGCAGTTTAGCTTTGTACCCAGGAAAAGAAAATGCATTTGGTGAGCTTCTAGAATGGCCTCTGCTAGTGATCTAAGTGTTTATTTCAATTATGATAAGATGCTTTTGCCCTAGGTCATTTCTGAAGAGGGCAGCATTAGAAAAGAAGTTGAATGGGAAGTGTAAACTGGATAAAAAGAAACTGAATCAGAACCACTCACAATTCAATACAACCAGAATTTTTTGAGCACTCACTACATTCCTAGCCCTTGTCTGGGTAGCCTTGATTGTGAAAGCTTCTTCCAGTACAGCATCTCTAAATGTCAACTAGACACTAAACATCCATGGCATCCCATGATTTTGCCACTTGGTGTTCTGTTGTTTTGCATGTAGAAATAAATCTTACCAAGGCGTTAGTTAGGATAATTTTTTAATCCCAAGGGAAACTTCTCCACAGATTCTGTATTCTCTAATTCACTAGGCTATTTTTAAACCTAAAATGCAAAAGAAAAGACACATTGTTTCTTAGTTAAATCCCTTTTAGGCTCAATTACATCTATTTCTTGACCTAAAAACATAGCCAAGTAATGCCCAGGTACTGGGGCATTATGGTAACCAGATACTCAGAGATTGAAGCTGAGTTGAATAATGCATGAGCTCAAAGTCACCCCGCACCCTCCCTGCTTTTGTTGACTGAAGTGCTTTGTTTTTCAAAACCTCCTTTGGGAGGCTTCACAAACAACTGCTTTTTAGATCATAGATTTCAAAGATGATAGACAGAGACCTTTTCCTGCAGGTATAAAATATCGTACCTTCTGATGGTGGAAATCTGATTATTGGCATGCTCCCTGCAAATGACCCTGTCCAAAATCAAACAAAAATCAGAGACATTCAAAACCAAATGCCTAAAGACTGAGAGTTTAGCAAAATTCAAATTACTGCTGACCTCCACCAGCAGAATACATAAAGTGGTATACTTATTAAGAGGCACATTTGAGCCATTTGGGGTTGGGAACTTTGCTTTGCTGATTTTGAAAGAAAGAAAAAAAAAAAACAAACACAGGCAGCTGCCCTAGTTTCTAGCTGGACACAAGAGTATTTGCTCAGCACAGAGCCAGTTGGAGCTAATGGTTCTGAGTGACTCTAATGGGCCCCTGGGTTGGGCAGAGCCAATTTTGGCATGAACAGAGAGGTACGGCAATCTGAGAGTGAGCAAATCTCCCCAGATGGGATTTACCTCACCTACTCTCTCTCTCTGCCCTCTGTCCTCGGGACCTTTCAGATCCTCCCCATAGAGCATGTGTGCAGGCTTCCAAAGCTCAAGAGCTTGGATCAATACCTAAAAGTTTGGAGGTTCATGAAATCTTCCAAATTAGAATGAAAACATCTCCCTGGGTACTCTGCAGTGCTGGTAAATAGAAATGAAACATCTGAGTGAAGGTGAAGCATTCTCCAGAACTTTATCTTATTTCCACTCAGTTGTAATCCAAAATTAACTCTTGCTCCAGACACCCAGCCAATTAGCACCCGGGATGATTCCTCAGCTTCAACAAGAAGGGCAGCGTCTGGGGGCCTGGGTGAGTGGGAAGGGGATCCCCTACTTGGAATTCCACCCTGGTAACCAAAAAGAGACATACACTACCATTTAATTATAATCAGGAGCAGATGTGATAACAAGGTTGTCGTCTCTGGCTCTGTTCCTGACGTCATCACAAGGGTTTCCAATTGTTGCTCTTTCTCATTTTGTGCTTTCTCATTAATCTCAGCTCCTCCAGCTACCTCCTGCTCTCCTCCCTGTAGTGTCTGACCAGCCTTTGTGCAACGCAAAAAAAAGAAGTGGCTGCGTGGGGCTGGGTTTGTGCTTAGTTTGGTTCCAGCCATCTGTGCTTTCCTGCAGGCCACCTCATGCCCCATGACTTCATCTTCATCAAATGAAAAAAATCCATCATTTGAAAGAAATTTCAAACTCAAATGATTCCTTTGTGGCATCCGTGAAAGGACGTTTTCTTTGAATTCCATGACTGTTATTTGGAATCTGCTCCTTGTTATGTTCCTGACTGCCTCAAAGCTCCCTCCTTGCTCTTTTGTCTGTTTTTCTTACTCCAAACTTGAATACAGATATAATCATTTAATTTTTCTCAAAGATCAGGCTTACTAGACCCAACATTAGGAAGGAAGTCATGGATTCATTTGTTTGGCATAGGCTGGCATTCTAGATCTCTTTCTGTGAGAGTGAAACCCAAGGCTGAGGGTGATTTTGGTAAAGTTTTGTATAAATAAATAGTTCACCAAATTTATTGTGCTTGAGATTTTGAACACAACTGGGCATATGTATATTTTCCAGTTTTTGGTTTCCTAGCCCTTGTGGGACAAAGAGTTGGTGAGGTACTGTAGCAAACACAAAATAAGAGTGTATATGTAAACTTTTTGATTGGAGAAAATCTTTTCTTGCTTGTGTTGCTCTTAGCACCTGACACATGATAGCCAATCCTACAGTGCATAACAATAAACTCTCACATTTTTTTGAGCAGTTAGTATATGCCCAATATAGTACTGTGCTAAGCTTTTAATATGTTGACTCTCATGACAGCTCATTAAAGCAGGGGCTATATCATTCCCAGTTTACAGATATGAAAACTAAGGCACTGGGAAGTTGATACTTGCCGAAGTCACAGACATAGTATTATTGGAGGCTGGCTGGGAACCCAGACAGCATCATTCCAAGGCCTGATACCTTAGTCATTATACATTTTTCTTTTTTGAAAAAGCAGAATAGCTGTCAGAATGACATTTGTAATCTAAACATGGAACAAATGCTTAAACACAATAGCTGAGAAGCTTGTATGTGGTGTAGATGATTAGAACTATAAGGATGCAGAGACACAAAAAGATATGGTTTCCAGTCTCTTAGAGGAGGAGGCCTGGTGGGAGAGAAAGTACTTCAGGTGAGGTAACACCTGATGCAAGCACAGGGAAGGCCATTTGATTATAGAGGATGGGAAAGGAACCCTGTTCTCATGCTTAACCCATGACTCTGCCCAGGGAGTCACAGTCTCCTGGACCTTTCTGAAGACGTGTTAAAGCATTGGAGAGAGCCACAGATTTGATGACTAGATTATTATTTAGAGGCTTTATTATTGCTGCCCATTTTGTAGACCAATATGTTGACTTGTGCTGTATGAGCAGCTAAATTCTGAAGGCAGAGATATCTCTCATACTCAGGGGGTGAGCCAGGGAGAGGAGCAAGAGGTCCTTGGCATTCATGGGGGAGATTTTCTTCTTCAAATCCTCTACTTGGGACTTCTCTGTGGCACAGTGGTTAAGAATCTGCCTGCCAATGCAGGGGACACAGGTTTGAGCCCTGGTCCAGGAAGATCCCACATGCCACGGAGCAACTAAGCCCGTGAGCCACAACTAGTGAGCCCTCGAGCCACAACTACTGAAGCCCACACACCTAGAGCCCGTGCTCCACAACAGAGAAGCCACCAGAATAAGAAACCTGTGCACTGCAACGAAGAGTAGCCCAAGCCCGCGCGCAGCAACAAAGACCCAATGCAGCCAAAAATAAATAAATAGAATAAATAAATTAAAAAAAAATCCTCTGCTTGTTTTGTAAGCTGGGGCTGCAGTTGTACCCAGCAGGCACCCTGAGCTGCAACATTGTGATCTGATTCCAGCTGTCTTTTTGATCCATCTCAACTAGATCAATACAGAATACTCATATCAGAGGTCATTTCTTAAAGCTTCAAGTTTAGGTCAAATAAAAGGAAACATTATTATATATAAAAATGGAGAAGTTACAGATTTTTAGAACAATTACATCATTGCAGAGTTGAAAAATATAAAAATTTCAACAGTGAAATAATATATTTATACATAAACCCTTTGATAGTTAATAGCAACCCTTTCTAGGGAATGTTATTCAAAGAAGCAATTAATTTGCTGATTGTAGTTCAAGGTCAGGTGTAATGGTATTCTTGAGTTTGGGCCCCAGGTACCCAAGTTTCAGTGATTACATATCTACAAAGCTGTATGGTTACAGGATGATCCACAGAGAAATGCTGGGGAGAGCCAGAAACAAAACCACTTAACCCATTTCAAGTTTACTGTTGTTCTGGTGATGTGGCTCTTGGTAATTTATGAGACTGTCTATGGGGTTCAGGAGCTCTGGAGACCTCCTGTCTAATAAAATAGCCATGTCATTTTTCCTGAGTGAAGTGACCGACATATATCAAGAAGTGCAATTTGTTTGATATCCTTTTGTACAGGAAAAGGAAAGGTTGTGACATTTGTAGCTGACTAAAAAGGAGAAAGTTAAGGTATATAGGTGTGTTGAGAGAGACCTTGTGGTTGAAAGTACATAAAGGTCTTTAGTATTTAAGATCTTGGGGGCACAGGACATTATACTAAGAATACTAAAGTTTCAAGTTGGAGCTGTCAATTTAAAGACTTAAATGTAGCCCATTCCATATTCCTTCAGGGTTTAAAGATACCAAAATAGGTCTTTCTTTATAATCATAGGTTAAGCTACCCCTTACCTGAAGAGGCAGGCCACTCTGCTTTTCCTAATTGTGATAAAAGCTATAACTCTTATTATGAGAGAAGATGTTTTGATGACTCTTCATCCCCAGTGAGTAAGTTGTCCATTTCCCAAAAGAAAGGTTTTGTAATACCCGTTGGGCCATTTGGTCCAAAGGCTGTGTTCCTGAATGAGCAATCTGATTCACCACATAGCTATCCCAGGAAGTAAAAGTCCCTTTAGTCTCTTGTTTAATTTATAAAATTATGATTTTCACTGACCAAAAATAAACCTGTACTACATGAATTAAGAATGAAAATATTGAACTATCTATGATCCTAGGCAATAGCATAGCCTGGATCATTTGATACAGGGCATATAACTGTAAATATGTCTCTCTAAGCTTGCGGTGTGTGTGTAAATGTGTGTACACGTGCATATGCATGTATATGTGAGTACATGAATGGGACAGTGAGATCAGAAGGCTGAGGATTCAAGGGGTGCTGGTAGCATTGGGGCTGTTAATTGGCATATGGGATTCTAATTAGGAAAGTTGAGATTTTCTGACTAAAAACTGGGAGTTTCTTGTGGGCAGGACATAAATGTGCAAATGAATGTATATTGATTGAACCATAGGCTTTTATAACAGCTTATTGATGGCAAGGGTGTCATAAGTTCAATACACGTGCCTTTGCATGGCAGGGTATAGGATAGCTTTCTTCTTCGAAAGGTATTTTTTTCTCTGGCTAGATCTTCCCCCAACTGTGCTGGGAGTTTGGTTAATGCACAATTCAGAGTAAAGAGATCTGCTTCTTTACAGCTCCTTCTTTTCCAGTAGAGATCACTTAGCCAAATCCTCCCTCAGGGTCTCTGCTAATAGCAACGTTGAGTCAACAGTTATGGAAGGAGACTGGTTGCATTCTTCTGGGGGCTCCCTAAGAATGAGGACCCCAACATTGGGCAGAGTACTGGCCAGTAACTTACGTCAAGCTCAGACAACTTTGCAGTAATTCTTCCAACTGTCTGACTCAATAGCAGCCTTTGGAAGGGTATTTTTTATCTATGAGAGTTGCAGCTTTCAATCCTAGATTGGATTTCTCCCTGTCCTCCCAGAAGATGTTTTAATGATGTACTGGCTTTATCATATGATTGGTAAGGCCTTGAAATAAATTCCCAGCTAAAAGAGAGACATGGTGGTGTAGGATGTAGGGTGGAAAGGGAGTGCAAATTCCCTAGTAAATCTAATATCCTGCTAACACTATTTTTAAGAAACGAGAGGCTTTTTCTTCGTTTCTGCATCCATTCCAAGTTCTTAACTCTCTTCTCATTCTATTGTCATATCTCTGTAGCATGATCTAATCAGATCAACTGCCACTGTTCTGAAATTTGTGATGGCTGGTTGCTGCCAGAGAATTGGTTTTTACATCTGAAGTGTTATCTGGTACCAGTCAGTGGACTGGTCTTCATGGGCCTTAAGTGTCCTCTGTTCTCACTGGCGCTAACTTGCTGTGGCCTTGGACACATACCTTTCCTGCCAGGGCTCTGGTTTTCTTTACAATAAGAAAAACCCTGGTTTTGTCTTTAAGCTACCTAGTAGGTATAAGGTAAGTGGAGAAATCAAACTTGGAGAATGAGGAATAGATCGGAAGACTTGGAGTGAGAAAAAATTATTATATTCAACGATCAGTGAGGCAATGATCACTGAGTAAAAGTTTGTAGGGAAAGGCAAAAGGAAAGGCAGAATAGGAAAGTTTAGGGAACTGGAGAAGTAGAAAGAAGAGAGAAGATGCATTGAGACAAAGGAGAAAGAAGACAAGTTGGCAGAAAGGAGGATGGGTGGGAGAGGTACAGAGAGGGCTGAAAAGCAAAAGTTTCTTCAGGAGGAACTTTTGAAGCTTCCTGGGAACCTGGGACAATGTGAGAGCCTGGCCTATGTGCCGCACACAGACAACACAACACCACTTCTTCTGGTTCCTGCATTCTGTAGGGCACCATGAGGGTGAAAGTTGCAGGGCCGATTCTGTCTTTTAAAGATGTCTTCCCAGGACCTCCCAGAATTTCTTATATTCTAAACAGGGGTATTAGATAAAGCAGGGTCTCCTGAAGATTCCATAAAAATCTACATTATTTATCTGAGAATCCACAAACTTTTCCTGTTAACAATTAGCTTGGCACAGAAAGGGTGGAAGGTCAAGTGGTGATGTGCCTGGCCTCTGCAGAGCTACAGTCAGGGGAAAGCAAACCTAGACATGACAAAGGTGGTAGAGGGGGGTGTGTGCTGTGCAAGTGGGTGTGCACACGCTCCCATAAATCTGCTTTTAATTAAGTGGCTTAAAAACTAAAAAGAGTGAGCATTGTGGACTTGAGAAATCAGAGACGTCTTCAGGGAGGAGGTAGAATATGAGAAAAACATGGACAATTTGAACAACTGGAGAGGTAGGCATGAGGTGGATCATTCGTCCTGGTGAGAAAGATGAGGATGTGCCCAAAGGCATGGAAGGTCATGGCATGTACAGGTGACAATTAAGAAATCCTGCTTATGTCAAAATAGAGTAAACAGGTTCAGATGAAGAAAGGCCTTAAATATCAGGATAAAAGTTGTCATCCTAAGCACACCAGATAAAAGCAACCTGAGATTTGACACTGGATTCAAAGCTATAGAGCCTGTATTTTCTTTCTTTGGACAGTTTGCTTTGCATTTTACAAACAGTTTTTAATTAATATCTGCTTATGTGTAGAAAAAGTCTATTTGGGGGATGCATAGATTACCATTTTGTGTTCAATAATATCAATTTTGAGATCTGTAGGTGATGGCTACTCAGACTCCAAATTGTGATTTTTTTTTAGATTTAGTGAATTATATTGAACTAATGAGGACTGTATTTGGTTGCAACATTTTTCTCACACAACAAAATATCCAGAGGTCAGCAGTTACAGTCATTGTGTCAGTGGTTTCACGATGTCAGGGCTGAATTCTCTGTGATTCTCTTAGCTTTTCCCTTACTATTTCAAGATGGCTGTATCCATTATATCCACAATCAAGATAAGAAGAAAAGAAAAAGTAGGAGGCCAGAAATGGGTCACACAACCTCCTTTAGTCTAAGAGAAAGCTGGGAAAAGTGGTTCTTGGCTTTGCAGACAATTCAGTGAGGTGCAGAAGTGGAAAAGATGGATGGGAATAGTTTTTCTTTGTCATAAATACCTAACATGATCATCTGGGTATTTATCTAGTGATTAAAAGTTTTGTTGTATCTTTTAAATATGAAAACACCCGTACAAACAAAGCCTATGGCGACTCTCAAGTGTCCAGTTATTACTATTATGTAGCAACTAAGTGTATTTTTCAACTTTCATCCAAGGCTTATCATTTCTAATAGGTTTATAAACATTATTCACATTTCTTCCAGTGTATCCATTTACTGGTGAACAATTGCAATGCCAAATATAAGATTTCTTCCAAAATGCTAACCAGTTTTCCAGCATGTTGTTTTTCTAGCAATTTTCTGCTCTAAGTCATGATCATCTTTCTAGCTGTCACCATTTACTGTTGACTTAATATGTGAAGTCTTTATATTTGTTATTCTCATTTTCATGATACTTCAAAGTAGTTATTGTTATTCTTGTTTTACAAATAAAGAAACTGAGGCTCAGATAAAAGTAAAGTGACTTGCTCAAGGACATATGGCTGGAAGGTGGCAGAATGAATTTAAAGTTAATTCTGTCCATTCCAAAGCCTGTTTTTTTTTGTTTTGTTTGTTGTGTTTTTTATTTGTTTGTTTTCAGAAGGCTGTACTGACCTTGGTACCACTTGAGGGAGTTTGTACTTATCTACTTCCCATATCTCATCAGGGTTAAAACTATGATGATGAATTCAGGTATAATTCTTTTTACTCCAACATGACCTTGAGAAATGATTACCTGGGATCAGTATATAAAGGACCAACTCCAAGGACTGTGGAAATCAGAGCAGTAATAGATGTCTTGCTTCAATCATTAGGCAGAAGATAATGATTAGGTTTTTAATAACTTAAATCTCTCCCTGTCCTCGGTTCATAACTGCTTCATTTTGAAGGTACAGTTTTTGTTCTTAATGGAAGTCTCCATGTCAGCTTTTGATTTGAGTCTTGCTTGAAAGGGACTGGTCAAATGTATTTCTATCAGTGAACTTCCATGAAGTGTCTGGAACAGTGATTCTCAACACACAAATTAGAATCACCTTGGAAGCCTGAAAAAATATGACAGCCTGTGTCAGCCTCCAGAGATTCTGATTTAATTGGTATGGAGTGGAGCCCAATATTTTTTTCCATGTTTTGTTTTGTTTTTTAGCTCCCCAGGTGATTCTAATTCTCAGCTTGAGTAGAAAACCATTGGCCTAAATGATTAATAGAGGTACTAATGGAGGGAAGGGAAGAGATAGACCCAGAGGGCGTGGTCCTCAAACCTTTTGGTCTATGGACCATTTTATGGGGATGTTGAAAGAAATGGGTCTCTTCAGAGTTAGTAGAGATAATTGCCTCACTTTTGATGAGACACCAGTGAGTGAACGGACAAGTAAATTACTAACGAGAGAGAAGTTATGTTAGAGAAAAACTTCATTGTGTGTTTCCATGATGCTTTTATAGTTTTTTAAGTCCCACCATCCAAATTTACAAATAAAAATACCTAAAAGACCCTTTGGGGATAAATACACTAAAGAGACTATGGTTTTAGTTAGTGACAAAACTTGAATTAGATCTCTGATCTGCTAAGATTTAGTCCAGACTCTCACTTATCCTGGAGGCCACTCCAATGGGGTGATCTCCCAATATGAACATCTCTGGGAGATCTCACTGAATGCAAAGATTTGTATTCTGGGTGGAAGAATAAGTAATCTGGTTTGGTCCCCAGGCTTCATTTCACAGAAGCTCTGCTCTGAACAATTTTATCACAGTGAGAGAAACCTGTTGTGTGCTTTACAACACACTGTGTGCCATGGCTAGTTCCAATTCCTTGGGCCAAGTGTATTTCCTTTCTGTCTGGTGGCAGAATCCCCTTTATTTCCCAAAGCCCATTTCTTACACTTTTTTTTCTGTTTTAAAGTTTGATCTATCTGAAATCTATACATTATTTCACAGACATCAGTGGCTTTTTTTCCAGGTTAAATTATTTAATGGTGTTGTTTCATTGAAGGCTTCAGATTAGCCACTGACACTTATTGGCACAAAGAAACACGTTTTTCCATTGGGATAAAACATATTTTTTATTAGAGAAAAGAGCAACTAAATTGAGTTTCTGTCTTTTAAATGCTAGCTGTGGCAAATGAAGACATCTGGGGCTTTAAATGACAATTTACCTTTGTATCAAAATTAAGCATCAGTCACCCAACCTGTGCTTTCCCTCTCTCCCTGCTTCTTCCCTCTTGCTATTTTTTTCTTTCCCACTTTTTTTCTCTTCTCTTTCCTTCATTCCCCATCCTCTTCCTCTTGCTCTTGATCTCTCACTCTCCCCCCTTCTTTCCCTCCTCCCAGATCGCTCCCTCTTCCTCTCCACCTGCCTCCCCAATCTCCTTCACCTTTCCTCTCTCTCTGCCCTTGCTTTCCCTCCTTTGCGTTTTCTAACTTGCTCTATTTTGGTTGGCTGATCTTCTCATCTTCTAGTCTTTATTCCTCTGGGTTTGGAGATTTTAATTCCAATGCCCCTCATCTCATGCAGTGACTAAGTCAGGGATCTGAAAGGAAAGAAGAAAAAAAAGGGGAGGTTGATTCCATTTCTGTCTCTCTTTTTTTTTTTTTCCTGCCAAGCATTTTTCTTGGGAATTTTACAGAAACAAATGGAAAGAAGATAAATTTTGCTTTTTTTTACTATCCAGGTGGAGAAATGGGGGTGAGGAGATCAGCAGCTGTCTAGGTACTCCTTCTTCTCCAGCATAGAAGCATATAATTGCAATTAGGTATCTGTTCTCCTATCCTTTCTGGACCCCCCCTCTACTAGATCTATCTGCTTGGAATTCCATGCACTGCATTGGTATAACACACCTTTATGTGTTTGACAAAATAACTCCAGAGCCACAATCTCACATTTATCATCACAATCACTTGTCTATGCAGCAAATGCCCATTTTCCAGATGAGGTCAGTGGCTTAAACATTGACTTAAACACACAGTGGCTTAAACATCTGTAGAAAGAATCTTCAGATGTTTGAGAAGAGAGCAGAGCCTGAAAACTGGGATGAAAATTAGCAGTCTGGAATAGTGTCCTTCTGGATGCTAAATTCAAATGGGGCCAGATTAGTTGAGGGAGAGCAAAGCTGCCCAACCAGGGGGGCAAGCAGGAGTAGAAAGGAGAGGTCAGGAGAAATTTTCTGAAATTAATATCACAATGCTGGAGGCTCCTAGAGCCTCCTGGGTGTGCCTGAAGGTGGAAGAAGGCAGATTGGCAAAGGACAACCAGACAAGACCACCTCCTATTTTGAGATAAAGTGCGTCCTGAACAAAGGTGCTTGGCAAGGGGCTAAGTGAGGCTGAACTCCGGCCACTCTCAGCTCTCCAAGGTGGTCTACAGCCTTGGAGGGGGAGGGGCCTCATCCTGGCAGAAAGGTCCCGTAGGCTCACTTAATCGGGCACTGCACCTTGAATCGGGCTTGACAAACTAGGGTGTCCTAATAAGTTAGAGCTGGACTCAAGACCAAGAACCGGGATCCTTGATTCTTAGATGACTTCAGGTGTTTCTTCCACTTGTTGCTGTTCACTACATACCCCTGTGCATTGTAATTACAAAAAGGATGAAATGCAGAAAAGCCTAAGTGGTAAGCTCTTCTTTTCAAAATGGTTTAGGAGACAACCTCACAAATCTCTTTTAGAGAAGAATGTAACAATCTTGTGGAGAGCAGGTGTTTTCTATGCCTGATTTAACCAAACACTTTTCAGCCACACTGGGCTAAAGACAGCACTCGACTGCTATGCTACAGACTTTTAGTCTTAATGGTGCCGCCATCTCCGCTTTGCTGGGATTCCTCAAAACTTTCCTAGCCATGGGTGTAGTAATTGGACTCAATTATTCATTCCCAATAAATGAGCCAAGTAACTGGGTGTGCATAGCGTAGAACTGGGGAGTCATCACCTTGGAACTGACGGGAAGAAAATAACATAAAAGACTTCTTGAATATAAGGAAAAATAAGAGATTTCGGGGAAGGATGTGTGGTTCTTGTTTCGGATCCCTCATTCCATCTAAACTGAAAACAAAGAGGAGACTAGAGATTATGGAGATGGAAAGAAGGAGAGCAGGAGAGAGACGAACTGAGAGCAGACTACATAGCATGTGTTTAGCACTATGAATTGAGGTCAGATTAACAGCTGAAAAATAAAGTCATTACAAACATTGAGTTGGATTCTGGAATTAGGAGATATGAAACCTACTAGACATCAGGTTTCTCATCTGTAATATAATGTGTAATGTGTAATACGTGTGGAGCTACAGTGGTGTGGAGGGAATAATACCTACTCTGGCTGCCTTTCCAATCATCGTGAGATACAATAGAGAAAACACATTCAAAGCACATAGGAAATTAAAGTAAACTGCTGTGCAAATGAAGGCATTTTTATAATTTTATAAATTCCTCTTTTGTTCCTGGTCCCTTTTCTCAGCCATTTCCTCTTATGCCCTCTCTTCTGCTTACAGTGCTTTCCCTCTTTATCTAAATACTGCAGCTGACTGATTTGAGGAGTGAATGTTTGACAGGTAGATAGCAGAGCTCTTATACATGGCATGCTCATCAGGATGGGACCACTTGGACCAGCTTCTTTTAAGTGAGGGACCATAGAGGAAATTCATTCATTCATTAATATATAAACATTCATTCTTCAAACATTTACAGAGGTTCACTGTATCACAGGCACTGCACTAGACACTGAGGATATGGCAATGAATAATACATAGTCATCCTCTTGAGGATGTCAGAGTCTATTACTTTCTTGGAGGTCTTCCTAGAAAAATTTTGTCATATATTCTCTAAGCGAAATCTAGAAATTTGCCGGGCTATGTAGGTAACTTCTAAGCAGAGTATGTACATTGCTTTGGAAGGATAGGCTTTCCTCGTCATATGTAAAAGTGACTCCATATGTTGGGACTGCCTTTTGTATTTGTTGCCTTTGCCTTCGTTCCTCTCTCAGGAAGCAGAATACTGAAGATTCATGCATCTAGGGAGTGAACCTATGATTTTCCTTATTCTCTTTGGAAGTCAAACAGCAGTGTGTTGGGCCAAACTAGAGACACAAAACTGTTGCCAGATAGCTAACCAGGTTATGAAGTACTTAATTACAAGGGCAAGGCATGAACACAAGGTTGGGATAAGTGTAAAGTTGGCCAGGAAGGGGTTTGGGTGAATGGAGTGAAGAAGAAAAAACCATACAATAGCCAGTGAGGTAGTGAGTTTAGCAAGGGAAGGAGAGGAGCATATGTCAGGATATGGATGAGTCTGCCAAGTCTGGGGTAACTCTTAACAGTTACTAAGCATGGAGTTTAGTAAATGCTTTCTGAACTAAATCACACCATTTAGAAGAACTCAGAATACAATTCCAATATTCTGTATCAAAAGGAAGAGATCATTTTTACTTACTCCATCAGAGTTTCTACCCCAAACTTTACCTCTTCTATGAATAATAATCAATAGCAAATTAAATCAACAAATATTTACTGGGAATCTCTCTGCATAAGAGCCTTGGGGGTTCAAAGATTCTAAGAACCTTGAGATATTCGAAGATGAAACAAAGTTTTGGGGCAGATACTGCCTTCAGGGAATTTACAGAATGGCAGAGCAAATATGACATATGCAAGGATGACACTGTAGAATGTGAGAATCCATGAGAGAGGTATGTATAATATTCTATGGGGGTTCAAAGAAGGCAAGATTACTTCAAGTTGAGAGTCTCAGGGAGAATTAGGGCAGGGTGCAAGAAGGAAGTAACATTTGTCCAGGGAAGGTATGAGATGATGAGACAATGAAAGTTTCATATGAAGGAAACAAATTAAACCAAGAAATTGTAGGAAGTGTTGCACATAAATAGGAAAGAGTGAGTTCTGTGAGGGCAATAGTGGAAAATTAAAGTTGGCAAGGTTAGTTTGGGCTCAGTTAGAAGGTTTGGAATGACTTAAAAGCTAAAACACTCATACTTTATTCTACAACCAACAGGGAGATAGTGAGAATTTTTGTGTGTGTATGGAAATGTTATAATCAGAACTGCATGTCAGGAATATTAATCCAGCTATCAATCAACAAATATTTGTTGGGTGTCTACTCATTTGCAAGGTACTATACTAAATGCTGATGGCCATACAAAAGGAATATATCACTTAATCCCTGATCTAAAGTGTTTTTTTTTGTTTTGTTTTGTTTTTTTTACATTATGGGTAAGGAAATACATGCCATATTCAAAGAAGGATAATGAATTATTGAGTTATTTAAAAATCAATACTGGATAAATAGTGACACATGTAAACACTCCTTTGGTTTCCATTGAGTGTAATCTGGAATCTTCCATGTTGAAATTGTTTGTTACAAGGTTGTCTGTTTGTTCTCAGCTTGTAATGTTAGTTGGTTCTAAATCGCTGCTTGTAGAAGGGAAATTACATAGCAAATTTGAGTGCTGCAAACCCACTACCCTGAGAGGATTTATAAAGAAAATCTTCCTAAGTCCCCTTCTCCCCCCAACTGTGAAGTGCATTGAGCTGAATGGCGATTCTTTGTTTGTCTGAATGATTAATTGTATCTTGCACTGTCCTAGAACCTGATATTTAATTATCCTAAAAAGCTTTATGAATATAGATTATGTGTCTTCGGGATCATG
This sequence comes from Balaenoptera borealis, assembly GCF_965194805.1. Taxonomy (NCBI): domain Eukaryota; kingdom Metazoa; phylum Chordata; class Mammalia; order Artiodactyla; family Balaenopteridae; genus Balaenoptera; species Balaenoptera borealis. The sequence continues at coordinate 34,545,302 of NC_138875.1, forward strand.
TGAGTGTGCCAGGGATGTTTGTCGAGTGATCTTTTCTCTAATCAATGTAAATTTTGCCAGAGACAGGCAGTGGCAGTGACTTCTTCGTTGTCTGACTTTGAACTATAGCTACATCAGGAGGGAAGGATACACCACCTTAGGGCACCTTTTTTTATCTCAGGCCCAAACTGGAATTTGATGCTTATACCAGTCTCAGCTATTAATTTTGGTTTAGTTCCTTGTCAAGCACACACGTGTGTGCGTGTGTGTGTGCGTGATATGCACGCACAGATCATTGACAGTATAGACAGCACAAAATGAGTTTGTTTTGTTTGTGATTTGTATTTTGCTTGTTTTGTTTTATTTATTGTTTGTTTGAAGGGGGAATCACAAAGAAATTGCTTGCTCTTTGCTGGTAGAAATCTTGGAGAGGATCTTCCTCCTGTTAACATCACCACCATCATCCCCACCAACATGACAGCATCATAAATTTCATCATCAAAACTTTACTAAGTACTGCCCCTGAGTTGTATTCTGTGTTTGGCTATTTTTATCACTATAAGAAAGATGCATTTCGACTTCTGGACCATAAAGCCCAGGGATGCCACCATTATTTGCACATTAGTAGACTATTTTGTCAGGTAGTAGAATCAGGCTGTGCTCTTGCTCAGGTAACTTGGCAAGATGACTAACTGGGATATGGAGCTTAGCCTGAGGCCATAGGGAATAACATGTGTAAAGTTAGGACCTATACATTTATATGGGTTAGATCTCATTTGCTCTGTACAGAATCCACTGGGCTAATTGCCTACAGGCAAATAAGGAACTGAGAGTTAATAGTAGGCGCTGATGAAGGCACTGGATGTCTTCTCAAAATAGCCACTTCCCTCATATTCTTCCTTCTCATGGGACGTCTTTCCTTGTCTTTTTCAGCCATACATTAAACCAGTCTTAAAATTGACACAGACATAGGCCTACATTTGGAAGATATTAGTCTTCCCCAAAGAATTCAGCCCATGAGCTTGTAAGAATTTAACTCAAATATTTGACAATTAGGTTCATTCCCTTGCTCTAGTGTTTCTACAGGTATTTATATTTTCTGGGTTAGCAGACACATCACTCAGTACTGTTGAGTGTGGGAAGGGCTGTGAAAATGTTGTGGGCTGACAGATGTTTTGAACTTCTCTATCTCCCCAGCTGCACCAGATCTAACAGCCTGAAAGTGATTTCCCTTTATGATATTTCATACCACATTGCAAATCTAAATTGAGGCCTGTTTCCTAAATACATTTAAATATTAGCTGTATATAAAAATGTGAATACAGCCAACAATCCATGAATATGCAAATGTATTTCACAACATTCTTCACCCTGAGAATCAGAAAATGGCATATCTGGGACAAGTGAAGATGGATACAAAAGACCAAAATGGAAACATGCCTCTCTGTGTATCTAAGCATTACTTTTGTGTCTATCACTATAGTGCCTCCGCCTTTTGTTGAGAAACATTTCTCTTCCTTAATGATGATAAACTCAGGAATATGTGGGAAAAAGAGAGCTAACTTATGAATAACATGAATCTCATCCATAATGGTCAGTATCGGGAGGCCATTATGTAGATGCATCCAGATCATTAAGTGGAAAGGTTGGCAACGTTACAAATTCTTTACACATGTACAGAGGCCAGGGCAAAATGGGAGAAGGGAAGAGGGGGTGAGAGGCAGGTGCTTTTTGTTCGTTTGTTTGTTTTGTTTCGGAGATGCAGAATGTAATGGGAACCTCTCAATTTTGGATATTAGGATTGTTCTCACCAGTAATGCATTGCTGCCCTTCATAACCAAGGTCCTGGTTTACAGACCTTCTTTGCGAAATTATTTCTAGGAATGAAAGTGGTCTGGATGGATTCAATAAAAAACACATTACTATACCATAGCTTTGATTTTATTGTGGGTTATATAAAATTTCCCATTTACATAGTTACCAATTATGTAACTAAACCCATGCTGTTATGCTTTATAAGAAATATGTAGAAATCCATCATGACTGGTGACTGAGCCAAGATTGAGTCCAATTTCACAGTATTCCCTTCAACTTTTTCATAGAAAACCTTTGTCCCCCAATTTTTTCTGCTGAGGCAGTTCTTGGTGTACCTTACACAGAATAAAGATCTTCTAATCAGCCTCCAGTATAGAGAAGTTTCCATAAATAAATATTTGTTTCATGAAGTAAATTTTAATGGGCATGAACTACTGTTTCTTTTTCTTAAAATGATCACCCAAAGAACAAAAACAATTACTGAGTGAATCCCATAACCTGAACTATTTTTCATTTTATGTTTCTATCATTCTCAATTTTCATCTCTATATTTCATTGGAGATCATTAACCAAATAGAAATGCACTTTAAGAGAGCTTATACTTTTTTTTTTTTTCTCTTTAAAGAATGAATGAGATTCTTTTTTTAACATACTGAAAATAACTTGTAGACACTTCTGTTCTTCTGGCATTTATCTAATGTAGTCTGTACTTCTACAGGGTAGATGGGAGCAGATTTTCTTTGTATTTGAGAAATTCAAAAGGAAAGTGTCTCTTTCCTTTTTATAGCTCCCCAGGTACTATGTTAAATTCTAGGAATAGAGTGGTGAACAAATGGTTCTGGACCTCACTGTGCAGAAAGACTAGGGCAGGTACTGTATTAGGTGCTGTAAAGAGGACAAAATATTTTAAATATAGGTCTTGACCTTGAGGAATTGACATTTAAAAAGGGAGAAAATATATGCAGATAATTACCCATAGAATGTAATGTGTGATATAGAGATGGAGATATCCAGCACTACCAAAACTCACACAAAGGTATTTCATGTTGGGACTTTCAAGGAAGACACCTTGGGAGACGAAGGGACTGACTGGGAATTTGGGGGAGACTTTGATTGGTGGAGAGAAGTTTGCAGTGAATGGCAAGGAATGGGGTGCAATGTGTGGGGGCGAGTTTGCATAATGCACATTCAGAGGGCATTATGCAGATCAACATAATTAGAACAGAATTTACACGGGAGGGCAGCGTGAGAAAAGTTTGTCTGAGCAGGTTTGGGTGAGATGGCAAAGGACTTTGAATAGTCTGTTAGGGAGTTTAACCATATAGACTGCAGAAGTCCACTAAAGATTTCTTAGAGTAAAATAAAATTAAATGCTTCAGAATTATGTATATAAGAATTGGCAGGAATTTTGTGAGGCTATCAACTTCTAGCCCATGTTCTCATATAACAAAGTATTATACCATCTGGACAGGTAGTATTTCTCCTGGCATATTCTAACTCCCTAGTCAAGTAGATCACTGTGTTCTTTCAATTAAGATGTTGGCTTCTTTTGCAATCCAACTTGGACAAACCAGATTTTCACAAGTCAGGGCCTTAGTCTTGTTCATTTCAGACACCTTTATGGGATATCTTTGATTACCCCAGACACTCGAAAGCCTGACATTTGTCAGAAGTCAATATACTGGTCACCCTGCTGAATTTCAGCACATTTTATAATTGTGATATATAAAGATGAAATGAAGTGATAACACTCCACTCCCTCATATGAAGATCCTTCTTATCCATCTGCTCTGATGTCTCTGTAACAATATTATGAAGTTATATTTGACATGATGATACAATGATGATCAGGGTGATTCTCAGTGCAGCAATTTTAGTCTCATCTCCTGCATTCCTTTTTACTTCCAGACACTGTGCAAGTAAAAGCTAGGTAAGCATTATTTCCTTTTTAAGTACATTAAGGATGGGTAGTGGGCAGCCAAGAGGATAAATTAATTGTCTGCTTAATGCAGCTGAATGCATTATCTTACCCAGAAGCGAAAATCTTTAACTCCCAGGTAGCAGCACAATGGGAAAAAACCATGTAATACTCAGGGATTCAAAAGACCCCAAAGTGGGCAGTCAGGGAGGCCTTGGACAAAAGTGAAATGTATGCATTTGTTGAGATAGGGCATGGACTGTATTTTGGACAGTTCAATAGTTTCTTCTTTTTACTCTGATGGCTGTATTCGGGCAATGTTCTGCTCCAGAAGTGGTCTGGACTCACTCCTCTGAAATGGACTTATTTTGTTTCACTAGGAAGCTCTCTGTGATCCCTAGAACTGGCAGTCTGTTTTCCTGCAGAAGCACTGGTGTAATCTGGAATACCTGCTCCTTTGTTCTTCCTCCACTTATCTTCTACCCATTCTTGAAGGTCTGCCCTCTCCAGGACACTTTCTGTGTCTATACTAACCACCCACAGTGGCTTAGGTCCACGCACCATCTGGAACTGCATTTCATATGCATGTTCTTGTTTTTGGTTGTGCAACAGAATCACCCATGCAAGGATCTCTTTTTGTTTTCTTTCTTTTAAATATTGAATCATTGGCTTTCAACTTGGCTCTGTATCAGAATTAGTTATGGGACTTTGCAAAGACAAAGAGACTGTACCCAGAGATTGTGATTTTGGGTGGTCTGGTCCTCTGCATTTGTATAAAGTCCTGTGGGTGATTCAGAGGCATATTTGTGGTTCAGATATTTTGCTTTAATATTTTGCATTGCCTATTTTTGTCTTATATGAGTAAATCTTTTCTTTGTAACTAAATTATAAGGCACTGCAGTTTCACTGGAGTGTTTTATCTTACAGCATTTGCATTGTCAATAGTATAGTACATTGCCTTAGTTAATTTACTTTGCAGGGATGTTGGGAGAAGACATGGCTCTGACCACAGATATGCTTCTCCAGGGCAGTTATTAAACACTTTTGATCATGAGGAACATGCAAAGACCCCCTGCCTCCGGGAGCCCTCACAGGACACACATGCTTCAAGAACACTGTTTATTTTGCCAGGAACAGAAGCCTGAAGGCATTTTTAGATAATTTTGTTTTAGAGTCCAGAATTTATATGAAAAACAATAACCCTAATGGAAATAAAAATTTGGGATGATCTGATGTTCTAATCTACTTATAACCTGGCTGTTATGAAATTTACTCAAGAAAACTGTGGAGCTCCAAAATCTCATCTGAATCTTTAAGCAGACCAAAATGAAGCTAAAAGAAGTTAGTGCAGCCCATTCCTCAAGGGCCTGTGCCCCTCTGTACCCTGAAAAAAATTAAAAGCAGGTCAGGAAAACCCTCCAGACCTATCCCCCCTTCCGTCTTCCGTTTCTACTGCTGTGGGGGTTTTTCGCAGTGGGACAGCACTGCAGTAGACCTCTGTGTACCGTCTGTAAATTCACTGTTATGGGGAGTGGTGTTAGAGACGCAGCTACTTCTGGGGTAAGGGCAGGTGACCACATAGCCTGATCTACAGCCTTTTCAATAGCACGTGCCACTTTCTGCTCAGAAAGAGGGGCCTTTGATTGCCCCTCCTTCTCCTCCATAGAAAGTTGAACCAAGTATGTTTACAACACTGCCTTTTTTTTTTTTTATATGTATATATATTTTATTCTTGGCTGTTTTGGGTCTTCGTTTCTGTGCGAGGGCCTTCTCCAGTTGCGGCAAGCGGGGGCCACTCTTCATCGCGGTGCGCGGGCCTCTTCACTATCGCGGCCTCTCTTGTTGCGGAGCACAGGCTCCAGACGCGCAGGCTCAGTAATTGTGGCTCACGGGCCTACTTGCTCTGCGGCATGTGGGATCTTCCCAGACCAGGGCCCGAACCCGTGTCCCCTGCATTAGCAGGCAGATTCTCAACCACTGTGCCACCAGGGAAGCCCTACAACACTGCCCTTTTATGACGGTGCTCCCCAGACCCTTCCCCCTTGGCCCGCTACAGCCCACCCACCATTCCCTCCGATTTCAGCTTGGTTGTAGTGAGAATTGTGTTGGGCCGGGCTGGGGGGTGGAGTTGGGAAAGTAAGGCAGATGCCTCTGAAAGGTGCAGCTCTCACCTGGCTTTTGGGTCAAGGGAGTCTGTTCATCTGGCTGAGCTACTTTTCGGCCTCCTTCCTTCTCCCCCTACAGCACTGAGGGGAGGCCTTTTTTCACATTTGTGCTCAGACATGCAGAAGCAAACGCCAAAATGAATTACCTGGAATAGCTCTATTAATTCATGCTTCGACAGTAATGACCTTAAGACACAGAAGAATTATATATTAATTTGTTTCTGGTATACAGCACTGCTAAGTTAACACATTTAGGAGAATCCACTTCCCTGTCTCCAGCTGTGAGGATAAATGAGGCCAAGCGTAGCTGCGAGCGGAGTTCGGGCGCGTCCCGCTAGATGGCAGGGTGGCCTCAAGGATGGGCTGGGCCGCGGTGGCTGCAGACACTTGGTAGTCATTTGACACGCTCGAAAATCCACAATTTTTCTCATGTTGTTCATTTGGAAATTATATTTAAACTTATTTATTTACATGGGCACATACATAACATGTATATTTACAAACAAATAGGCCTACACTGTCCGAGATAAACGTGTTGAAGAAACAATGTGTCCAGCCTGGCTGATTTGTGTGAAATTCCGGCTCTGCAGACGCCCCGCTGCACTCCACACCGGCGCGCACACCGCCATCCAGCCTTATTGATGTTAGGAAGGGGAGAGATGTCTTTGAAAGTCAAAGGGCATAATCCCTTCCAGGAGGGAAAGTGTTTTTAGCACATGGTGTGGTCAGTTAGGGGTGCTCAGAAAAAATGGAGAACAATCAGCATCGTACATTCACACCCTCCCCCGGAAAGAAGATTAAAAGTAAAACCAGATTAGAAATTTGAATTTTATTCAAATCCTTTCTCCCCTTTCCTCTCCCTTGTCCTTTAACCTCTCCTACTCTTTTACCTTCCAGTCTCTCCTCTCTTTGTTCTTATTCCTATCGTCTCCCTCCTCTTTCTTTTCCCCTTTCTCCTCAGTCTGAATTTCCACATCTCCCCTTCCCCTATCCTTCATTCTCTCAGAATTTGATGCTGCTGAGCTGCCTCTGATCCCGCATCCCTTTATGTAACCTTTTCCCGATAATGAGTTGTTAAAATTTCATAGGGAGCGGTGACTGTGCTCTTCTCTGCTCCTGGACACTACAGTTTGCGAGCTGCTTTCCTTCTGGGCAAGAAAGCCACAGCTACGAGCCGGCTGCTTCTTGTCTGCAAATAGTTTTTCAGGGTTTACACATTTAGTATGCAGGAAGGTCTCTTTCTTTCTCCCTCCCTCCCTTGCTTCCTTCCTTCCTTCCTTCCTTCTTTCTGTCTCTCACTGTCTCTCTCTCTTTCTCTCTTCCCCTCACCCAAGTTTATGTAGGATTAGAATTTCAGTTAATGAAAGCTTCTGGAAAAGGGAGAATGACTTCTATCCATGGTGGAGAAAATAGACTCTAGCAGTTTTCTAAAATGCCTGGCTTTTGTGGCTTTCTGCAGTGGAAACATTTCAGGAAACTCATGCAAGCTGAGGACCATTTGAATGCATTTTCAGAGTGAAATTCTTGGAAGCACCTTCTGCCTCAGTTGCCTAGTAGGCAATCCTCTACCACCAAATTATAACATTTAATGTATTTGCTTACCAGATAAAATTAAGGTCATGTTTTGATTGTTCTCTGTCCAGTGACGCACAGGGTCTTCTGTGGTTGTGTGTCCTTCTTCTGTTATAGGATAATTGTCTTATGATTAATGTGTGGTAAGGAAGAATAGAACAAAAAATAGTCAATAAATTTCAGTCTAGAATAAAAAGTGATTTCTTTCCCCTTAAAATCTACATGTAGGATTTGTAGGAAGTTATATGTGATTCTATATAACATATACAAATATGGTTATAACCCACTTTGATATTTTACACAATGGTGTGTTGTTGTCACATCTCTGGCTCACCATAAATTTAAAGTTTCACTGATGTGAATCACAGAAATATATAGATATTATCAATTTGATATTATCCCTCACTTCATTACCTTGAAAAATTGTTCATGGTAGTTATCTTAGGCACTCGAAATTCTGAAGTTCTTTCAAATTTTTTCATAAAAAGTTATGTTTAATTGGAGTTTCTATGTTAAATATATTATGCTACATTTTTAATGGTAGGAAAGCTATGTATAGTATGCAGAATACTATCAGTTGTGAAGAAATACTGTTTAAATAGAACATGAGCATCCTATACCTTAAAGATGTTGGGTACCTCAGTATTTAATACCCTTCCTTCCCTTTTACTTCCTTCTTTCCCCCCTTTCTTTCATTATATCTTTCCTATACGTCACTGTGGTCAGTAAAGAGAAATTCATGTCAGCAGTTTATAGAATAAAAAAAAAAAAAGAAAGCCACTGAATTTCCTTCTTCATTTTAGCATTTTCTTCAAACTAGAGATGCTGACCATCTCAAAATCAGTAGATAGGTGCTGACATTTTAAAAATTTGTGCCTTTACCATAAACCTTAACCAAGACCTTTAGATTATTTCAGGAAAATCTTTCTTCTCAGCCAATACTGGACACATTTAGAGATCTAAGAAAAAATAAATTGTTCTCCTCCTGATCTACCATGTCATGCTTCCTGTTGTTAGGTGAATAATTGAGCAGTTTATTTTAATCAGGAGCTCTTTGCAGAGGGGGTGCTGGAGAGGGTTAATTGCTAGGGTAAAACAGTTATGGGAGTTCAGTTTACTGGGGTGCTAATTGGGTGACAGGTGAACATAAGTAGTGTGGAGAAGCGGGAAATTAGACATGGGAGGGACAATGTAGATTTTAAGCTCCACAACCTTGTAAATGTATTTAAGTCATCGGTGCTGCAAACTGAGTAGCAAACTGTTTTCCCTTCAGATATTTCAGGCTGCCGGGCTACCACTGGGATTGGCTTGGAAGAGAAAGGGAGGTGGGTTTCCTGTTGAGTAGGCGACCTTGGCTGTATCATACAGTTGGCCTTTGGGCTTTTGGCATCACTGATGTATGTTTCAGATAGATGCGACTGCTGGTAAAGCCAGGCTTATTCCCAGTTATGATGTGACCAGGAGGCTCTAGGATGGCCTCATCTTCCTGTATCTACTCAATTTTTGTGTATCCTTAGATAAGATTCAAAGACATTAACCTCACAAGTAAAAGAGCTAAATCCTCAAAATTTCTGGAAAAAGAAATATGGTGGTTTGTTTCCACTTTTAGCTGTATTGCTTTGAGATCATATCTCTTCTTTTCCCTAAAGCAGGTTAGAAGAAAAAGAAAGGCTAGACCAGCAGTCAACAACCTTGGCTACAAGTAAGAATCTGGGTAGTGTTTAAAACTCCATATGCGGGACTTCCCTGGTGGCGCAGTCATTGAGAATCTGCCTGCTAATGCAGGGGACACGGGTTCGAGCTCTGGTCTGGGAAGATCCCACATGCCATGGAGCAACTAGGCCCGTGAGCCACAACTACTGAGCCTGCGCATCTGGAGCCTATGCTCCGCAATGAGAGACCACGATAGTGAAGAGGCCCGCGCACCGCGATGAAGAGTGGCCCCCGCTTGCCACAACTAGAGAAAGCTCTCGCACAGAAACGAAGACCCAACACAGCCAAAAATAAATAAATAGATTAATTAATTAAATCCATGTTTAAAAAAAAAAAAAAAAAAAACTCCATATGCCCAGCCTTCCCCCCAGACCAATTAACTTAGAATCTCAGAGGGTGGGACTCACACATCAGTAAACTTTAGGATACCCCAAGTGATTCTGGTGAGCCAAGGTTGTGAAGCACAGGCTAGAGAAAAAGGCAGAATTTGGAAAAAGAGCAACTCTCCTGTATGTGATATAGTGTAATTATTTTGTGTTTAATGTCATATTTTTGGACATCTATGAGGGATAAAGGGAGATTGTGTGTAGGGGATGCAGACGGTTCCCTGTCTTAGCACCACCACCTATGCAGATGACATAATTTAATTATATCATTAAAAGGTGATATAATTCTTGTGCCACAGGCCTGGGGGAAAGAGTCACATTTTAGACTAGCACAGAAATTTATTTTCCCAAATTCTGGAAGCCAGAAGTCCAAAATCAGTATAACTGTACCAAAATCAATGTGTCAGTAGGGCTCTGCTTCTGCTAGAGGAGAATCCATTCCTTGTTACTTCCAGCTTCTAGTGGCTGCTGGCATTCCCTGGTTTATGGCCACCATCTTCAAATCTCTCTCTGCTCAGTCATCATGTCACCTTCTTCTCTGGGTGTGTGTCAAATTTTTGTCTGCCTCCTTTTTATAAGGATACATGTGATTGCGTTTAGGTCCCACCTGGATAATCCAGAATACTCTCCCTATTGCAAGATCCTTAATCTAATCACATTTGTGATGACTTTGCATATAATACTTATAGGTTCCAGGATAGGATCTGCTATACTGGGGGCATTCTTTAGCCTACCACAGAGGTCTGTGAGTTCCTATTGCTGCTGTGCAATGTAAGGTTAATGCCTTTGATGTATTAGCTCAGAAATTTCCTATCTCTCAAACAGATGCCTCCCCAGGCTCAGAGACCCACCTGAACCATCCTTTTCCTCCAGCCCAGCCTAAATGAGTGGAACAGATAGTTGGGGAGCTGCTGGAAACTTCTGGGCATTGAGGTAGTATTGGCAAAGGGAAAAGTACAAAGTAATAGTAGCTCTTTTTACACAAACCCTTTTTTACCAGTAGTTTAAACATAATTTCTCATAATTCTCTTCATCTGGTCTTCCTAACAGTATTAATTAACTCATTAATTAATCCACCAAAAGGCATTTAGCAAACACTGACTATGTGCAAGGTATTGTGTAAACAGTGGGATACAGAGATGAGTTTGGGTTATCCAGAGGACCACAATAATCATAGTCCCTCCCTCCTTCCCTTCCTTGCTACACTTCCTTCCCTAGGTAACCATAAAAATGTGCCTTGGTCACAGAGAGGATGTGACTGCCTGTTGACCCCAGAGCTGGACCTGGACAATCAGAGGCTCCTGGCCCCCTCCCCCATCCTTGAAGCATATGGTCTGCCCACAGTTTCCACAGCAGGAGCTGAGTTCAAGGATGCAGCCTTGAGAAAGAAATGTGTTGTTGAGACCATCTGGACTGAATTTGTGACTGAAACCCTTAAGGTCTCTATAAACTTAAGATTCTGGCAGATGTGGTGGGATCTACTCTTCTTGAGGCACCCAAGACAAGCTTCATGTGTAAGTTCTCTCCATCTTAGCACCACCATCTACCAATCTGGAGTGGCCATCTCTTTCTTAGGTCTCTCCTTGTCCTCTTTGTCTGAAGGTCAGTTTCAGATTTCACCTGGAAAGCTCCTGAGTTTTCGAACCAGCACTGTTTAAGTATCCTTAAACTTGTATGTATCCTTGTAGAATACATATTGTTGCTTTGTATGCATATGCACTTTTATTTTTCTAAATCATTGTGCTATGGGACTGATAATGTTTCTTAATTTTTCATCTCAGCATTGTGTTTTTAAGATCCATCCATTTTGCTATATGTATTTTTGTTGTAGTCATTGCTTCTAATGACTGTGTGATATTCCACAATATTAATCAGCCACATTTTACTTTTCCCTTCCTCCAGTTATGGATGCCTAACTAGCCTCCACCTCCCTGCTACAATGTGTGTCTTGTATGTATCTAGAGACTATGATGACTTAACTGGACCAAGTATTGAGAGCTTGCTCTCAGAGATAGCTTTTCCAGTCTCTCTTCCCACTAACAGTGGAAGAGGGTAATTTTTTTTCTGTATTCCCAACAGCACTTGGCATTATCCAGTGTTCTAACTTTTGTTATTCAGATAGGTGTAAAGTACATCAGCATTTTAATTTCCATTTCTCTGATTATTCTTGAGCTTGAATACCTTTCCATTTACTTGAGAGTCAGTTGAGTTTCCCCTTCTGTGAATCATCTATTCATATCCCTTGGCCATTTTAATTTTGGTTTTCTGTCACTTTCTGCTTGATTCACAGGTGTGTCTTTTATATTATAGAGTGATGCTGTCCAATAAGGTAGCAAATAGACACTTATGACTCTTTGAATTTAAATTTACTAAAAATTAAACAAAATTAAAATTCAGTGCTTTGGTCACACTAGCTACATTTCAAATGCTCAATACCCACATGCTTTTTCATATGGCTACCATATTGGACTATGCAGAGAATATTTCCATTATCACAGAAAGTTGTTTAGGACAGTGCTGTTCTGGAAATATTAGTTCCTTATTGGTTTGAGACATAGCTAATATTGGGTTGGCCAAAATGTTCATTTGTGTTTTTCCATTAGATGTTATGGAAAAACCCAAATGAACGTTTTGGCCAACCCAGTATTTTCTTCAAATCTGTCATCAACATTTTCTGTGATGTGGCAGATTAAAGAAGGCTTCCCATTCTTTGATACTCCCTTTAATGAGAAGTATAATCTATGTCCCCCCCTTTGAATCTGGGACTCTTTTGGCCAATAGAATGGTGTGTAGAAGTGATGCTGTGCCAGTTTCTGGGTGAAAGACTTAATAAACTGGTAACTTCTAATTTCTGTTTCTTGGAACAATCTCTCTGGGAGTCCTGAGTCTTCATATAAGAAATCTGAAGCAATAATACTCCAATAAAGATGTTAAAAAAAAAAAAAAAGAAATCTGACCCCTCTGAAAACCACCAAGATAGGAGGCACATGGAGGTGCTCTGTCAACAGTCCCAGCTGATCCCAGCCTACCAGCCATCTCTACTCACCCAGACATTTTAGTGAAGCTGTCTTGGATGAGTACTCTGCTGAGTACTACCAAGTGGGGTCAATCCATGCAATGTGGAATAGGAGAATAATCCAATTGAGCCCTTCCTGAATTCTGGACCGAGAGAGTCATGAAATACAGAAAAATGGATTTTTTAAAAGCCATTATATTTCAGGGTAATTTGTTATGCAGGAATAGATAACCAGGTAGACTTTTTATTAAACAAAAAAATTGATGTAAGCAATGCAGTTTAATATGCACACTATTGCATAGCAGCTATGAATTATAGAGCCTTAACAACAGTCAGACTGGAGTTTGGATTATGGCTCTGCCCCTTGAACGGGTTGATTGTACTTATTTTCACTGTCTGCATCTATAAAATAGACTAATGCATCATAACACTAATATAGTGATGAGGAAAAAATGAAATGGCAGATGTTCAGAAAGCTCTTTGCACAGTGCCTGACTCATGAAGGAGATGCTCTAATTAAGGAATGTCCAAGGTACAGATGTGGCACAAAGGAGAGGTGATTGACTCTGCTTAGCCAAGTGAGGTGGGGGGCAGTGGTCAGGCAAGTGTCCTCAGAATTAAAGGGTTATCTGTGTATTAGAGGTAATAAAGGAATTTATCAGCCTAACTTAAGGAGAAAAATACATCTGAGGTAGAGCAATTAGGGTGTGCTGAATAGGCTCAATCATTTATTTATTTGTTTTAAAAAAATCTGTAAATATATATTTAATATATATAGGTATATATCTGTATATATTTAATATATCTATCTGCATATATTTTTATATATCTATAAATATATATGTATATAATATACACATATATACACATTCGCTATTGTCTTTCAATGAAAACATACCTAATTTTAATATAGTCAAATTTATAATCTTTTTCTTATGGCTTTGTTTTTGGCATGTTGTTTAAGAAATCCTACCCTACCTAGAAAATAAAGATATTTTCCTATAGCATCTCCTAAGATTTATAGTTTGCCATTTATGTATAAGTTTTTTAGACATCTGGAATTAATTTTCGTCCATGGTATAAGGTAGGAATTTTATTTCACTTGGATAACTAATTATCCTAGAACAATGTATTAAATAGTTGGTCATTTCCCATTGATTTGTAATGCCCACTGTGTCATAAATCGTTTCCAAATAGGCATGGGTCTGTTCTTTTCAACTCTTCTGTGTATTTATTGATACATTACTACCACACTGTTTTAATTACTATAGAGATTATGTCTTGATATTTGATAGGGCAAGATTTCTTTCCTTCTTTCTTTCTTTCCTTCTTCCTTCCTTTCTTCTTAATTTTTTTAATTAAAATTTTATTCATCAGAGCAGTTTTAGGTTTACAGCAAAATTGAGGGAAGGGAACAGAGATTTCCCATATAACTCCTGCCCCTACACATGCACACATGCATAGTTTTCCCACTATCAACATCCTTCACCAGAATGGTACATTTGTTATAACTGATGAAACTAGATGTAACTATAGTTTTACTTTCACATTTTGAAGATTATTTAATGATGTAGGAAATAATCATCATATTATTAAATGAATAAAAGTAAACATACATCAGCCAGGTTTCCAAATCTGTTAGAAATTGTAGATATTTGTATCATTAAAAGAATGGAAGGAAACATCTCAAAATATTTACCATGATTATTTCTAGGTGATGGACTCATAGGCCATTTTCTCAGTTATCTCCACACTTCTTTGTGTCTTACCAGTTTTTTATGAATATAATCGCTTTTACAATCTGAAAAGCCAAAACATCTCAATGGAAAGAACATTCAATTTGAAAATCTTTGTGTGCAAAGAAGTCCCAAGTAAAGAAGGAGCTCTTTCTTCTGAAAAGCCTAACAGCTCTTCCCTTTCCTCTCATTCTTTCCTCTCACATCTGCCTCTTAGGGCTGCCCTATTGGGCACCTACATATCTATTATTTCCAATAATCTTAGCATAAATACAGATCGTTGTAGAAAATAGTGTCCCATCTAACAAGTGGCTCTCCAGCTGCTCAAATCAAATTTGAGCTCATACTCAGTTGGATGCAGACAGATGTTGTAGAATTCTCTCTCAGGGCTGTGTCTGTCTTCAATCCACTGTTCATCTCTGCCTATAGGGGCTCATCACCTATGCTCGGAGATCACCTCAGTTGAGTTCGCTCTGTCGGGACTATTTTGTTTTTAATTTTTTATTTTCTGGCTGCATGGCATGTGGGATTTTAGTTCCCTGACAAGGGATTGAACCCATGACCCCTGCATTGGAAGCACGAAGTCTTAACTACTGGACCACCAGGGAAGTCCCGTGTTGGGACTATTTATAAAAAAATGTTCCTGTGTAATTTTATTTTCTTCTTTGTATAGTCTCCACTGATGTTGACTTTTATATCCCTGAAGGAATTGATACCAGTTTTTACAGTCTGACTTCTAAGTGAGTCTCCATTCTTGCCCCTTGTTCTGAGCAGAAATGTCTGTTCTTGTGGGATCCAGAGGTCACCATGTGCGTGTTGATGGCAATAGTGGTCAGCCTCTCCCTTGAATCACAATTAGTTGGCCCTGAGCCCCATTCTTGAAGAGACGTTCTACTGATCAAGGAATCTCCACCATTGAAACAACTCTAATCTTAGGTATTGGCTCCCAGATGGAGATGACAGGGCCTCAGTGGATGCCTAGTTCAATGCTTGGAGACAACTTCTGAACGTCATTGCTTCTTAATTAGATTTGCATTTTGTCATCAAGTTCATCTTCAACACTGAAATTCTTTATTCTGAAAAGGTCACTGAGGATTGTTGTGCTTTGGAAAGGTACTGGGCCAGATGTCTAGAGGTTTCTATGTAATTTTCATTCTTTTGCTCTCCTTTGGCCAATTGCCTGTCCATATTGCACTTTTCACATTTGCAGATAAAACACATCTGTTTACTCATGGGCTATTGTGATGTTGATGATCCTCTGCTATTTTTTTTTTTTTTTTTTAATATAAGGTCATCACCATTGTACTGCATTCAAGTTTCTCAAAAACATGACACCATCCTTCAATATCATTTCCTACTATACTTCAATTTCCTTACACCCTTCTGGGTTAGTAATTTACCAGGTTCATCATCATTTTATAACAAGATCATGTACTTTTCAGTCTTATTCTCATGTTATTCTTAGTCTAAAAAAATCCTTCACCAAAATTTAAAATCTTGGAAGCCTTTCTTGTCCCCAACTGTGTCTCAAGGAAATTCTTCTCTTTCAGCAGACGCCACCTTCCCCTGCGCTACTATTCCTGCAGACATTTAGGAAATGTATGAAGGAAAGAAAGGAGAAACTTTTAGAAAAAAGCTTATTTTAAAGACAATCTTCTCTCTTTCTTTTGTTTTTAAACCTTTGTATATATTGATGAGCCCATCAAGTTCTATATGGCAGGAAATGAATCAAACCACAAATATTGATCAAGAAACATGTTTTTCGCGGATCAGAGATAAAATTACTTGTAAAAATGTGCATTTTGGTCAATATTTATTCCTTCCTAAAATTACATAATTATGTTTTCTTCTCTTAAACTCAATTTGTCCAATTTGCTATAATGCAATTTCCTGTACCCATGTATAATTTATTTATATGATTAGCGTATCCTCTGTGGAAACTTAAACTGATATAACTTCCTTTGAACAACGTATCTGGGGCAGTTTTGATGTGTTATCATCAGCTAAGGGAAATATCTTGCTCATGAGTCACAAAAACAAATGTGAGCAAACAATTACTTATTGTGATCAATTTTCATAAGGTAGTTCCAACAAGGGCAGGGGTGGGCAAAATTTATGCTAGTCATATAACTAAATTTTCCCAATCTTAAGCACAGTTAAATTTAATCTTTGGTAATAAGATAATAGTAGTTAATAAAGGATTTTTAACTTTTGTTTATTACCTAAGGCACATTAACAACCATTAACTGATTCTTAGAGTGCATATACTATTTATTATTTAGCAAGTAAAAGAGCTGCTAAATAAATAATCTGATAAAAGTGAGTGTAGACAATGTTTGCTTACCAAGCATTTACAAGGTGTTTGGGGTATGTAAAATGCTATAATTGTTGCTGAGAAAAATATATATGAGTAAGATATACCCTGTAAGCTAATGGGGAAGACAAGATTTTCACCAATGAACCTGCAGAGCCTAAAATAACCATATGATATGTGATGTGCTTCAATTTCTTCACTTGAAAATGGTCAATGCGTATTAACTAGTATTATTATCTCTATGTGAAATAGAAATGAAAAGCAGGTCTAGATCACTCTGGATTTAAGAAATAAGGGAAGAGTTTATGAAAATGGTTAAACTTGAAAAGGTCTTAAAAAATGGCTGGTATATGTACGGAGAAGGGAAATGACCTGGCCTGGAGTTCAGGTTGCTAGAAATGAAAATGGCTTTTGAGTGTTAAACATACTGATAGAAGAGCAGGCTTGTTTATTGGAAGAAATTATAAATAATACTAGAAATCTAGATTGGGTGTAGTTGGTGGACTATCTTGTAATAGGGTAAAATAATAGAAAATAATAAAAGAGTCAGAAGAAATTCTTTTCAATCACTTTCTCTGGATTTGGGCAAGTCATGTAGCTTTTCTTTATTTTCATGACTCAGTTTCTTCATCTGCAACATTACATTAACATTGTGAAATAATTTTAATTTTTCCTTAAGCATAATAAAATTTGGTTTGTGATAACTCCTTTAACATACAGCAACTTACATAGGGAGTACAACATTGCTAAGTGTTTATACTTGTACTTTGTAATGTGCTATAAACTCTATGTGTTGTATAAATATTTTATCATAATAATAATCACTATTATCATTATTGTTAATAACATTTGTAAGTTGAGGGGGGTGAATTCATTCTGTAGGTAATAAAGAATAAATGAATTTGTTTTACAATAGGTAAATATCATAAGGAAACTAACATCAAAACAATATTGACCCTAAAATTTATTGGTATGTCATATTGAGAAAATATTTATGACATGTAGACAAAAGAATTCTTTTACTTACTATATAAAAAGGTCCTACTTTCTTCAAAAAATTTTGGACAAAGAACATGGGTGGGAAATTCACAAAGAACTGCCACTTGAAGGTGACTGATGAACTTATGAATTTATAAAACTTGTTTAACTTAATTTATGCTTAAAGGAATATAAGTGAAAGAAAGGTAAGATTTTTCAATCATTACAAGGAAAAATATTAAAAATAAGTTGTGGTTTTGGTGAGGATACAGGAAAAGAGTACTTTTATACATTGTGGTGTAAGTAAAATTTGATACAACTTCTGTGGAAGAATAATTTGGCAATATTTATCAACACTTAGATTTTATTTTTTTACCCTTTGATCCCAAACTTCCATTTTAAAGAATTTATTCTAAGGAATTAATTATAGATACAAGATGCATATGTGAAGATTAACTTATGGATGATTATCACTGTATTACTTACAGGAAAAAAATTGGAAACAGCTTACATTTCTAATATAAGGGATTGTTTAACTAGATAATAATGTCCATGGAAAGAAATGCATTGCTGGCATTTAAGTTGTGTAATAATAATGTATAATAACATGGAAATATGCATACATTATATAAAATAAGTTTCAAATCTAACTCTATTATCTCTGTCTGTAAAATATAATGTATAGGCATATATATGCATATGTAGACATATATATATATATATACACACGAATTACATTATTATTATTTGCAAATGACAAGCTTATACTTCTATTTTATTTACTTCTTTTGACCTATCATTTCAAGGTTTCTTCTACTGACCTTATATTCTGTAACAATAAAGAAAATAATAAAAACTTTGTGACATGGGTAAGATCATAGGCTGAAGCTCCCTGAAGAGAGAGAACCAGATCACCATGGTAAATTTCTTCATTGTGGCTCACTGATAAGGTGTATGTGACTTTTGACCTATGGTATACTCAGGTTTATCATCTATTGGCCTGTATTTGATTTTCTGTCCTAATGGAGAGTTCATCTGTTCATCTGTCAGTTTTTTAACTATCTGACCATGACCATTCAAAGAAAAAGTAATATCACTAAGGATTATTTTGTGATAATTCCCTACACATTTCAAACTTCCAAGATAGCATAGAACCCCAAAGCACTAGGAGATAGTATTCTCATCTTGTGAAAATGCTGTAATAGAAATTAACTCAATGACAAAAATTACCTAGTTGATATTTACTTATTGTCTTTATTTGTTCATTTAAATGTCCAGTTAATACTGTTTCTTGGCCAGTTTGATCAACTGTCCAAATACTTAAAATTAGCAAAGTTCTATTCTTCCAAACAATTGACCTTGTACCACAATTGTTAAATGATCATGTATAAACACAAGCACAATTTATAAAAGCCTTTACTCAATTGCATTGTGGCACACAGGATAATAAAGGGATTTTTAAGGTCAGCTTCCCTGATTCAGCCCCATCATTTCATAAATTAAAAAGAATCTCCCAGGAAGGTTTAAAGACAGTGGTGTGAGTAATTGTTTAACAAATGGTGCTCTAGGTGGGGGGTTCTGATTTGTACGTTTGCCTATTCCCATGTGTAAATATTCTTGCCATAGCAGATTTTGAGGTCCCAGTGTGAAGTCATTGAATGCAGCTGGGAAGAGAAGTGAGTAATTAACTCTCTCAAGTCAGTGTGAGCCAGCTGCATTGCAGCTAACTACTGCATATGGTGCTTACATCTATGGTACAGATCGCAATGGGTTCCTTATGCCTGTCTCTTTCCACTTAATGGATCGTGAAGTTACTAAAGGGACAATGTCTTTTTCATTTTTCTTTCCGCAGTGCTTCACACAATGCTGGGCACACAGTAATATTCATTGCAAAAAAAAGCCTTTGAAGGAAATTACACCCGTGTTAGAGAATACATGGGGAAGAATATATGGGCAAAGAATGTACTAAAGACTTTAATCTATAGTTAAAATATATTTGCATAGGATATTTTGGATATAACTGCTTAAGCATCAACCTTGTTTAAAAAAAAATTGCAGTGGCTACCAAATTCCATTTGATGAGTTAAAACTAATTAGTGTCGTTATATGGGAGAATTTGTCTTAGAAACATAAACAAAATGGGATAAATATAAAAACACAGTATTGGTAAAAGAGAAATATTTCTGTGGCTAAAGCTAAATGCCTGGGGAAAAAAGCAATTCAGTTTCCCAATATTAATTATTGAGCCATATCCTGCTATTGGTCTGTGCATGTAAAAATCAATGCAAAGATAAGGACCTTCATAATTGACAAGGGTAATTTTGAAGTATACTCATTGACATTCAAAGAGGCAGGACACAATGAAAAGGTTTTGGATGAGCAAACTTTGGATTGTTGTAATCACTACTTTTCAACGTTTTAAAGGAAATAGGGGAAGGAGAAGCATATTATTTTATTCCTTATTCCTTCCAGGTTTGCAAAAAAAGAGAAACATGCAAACAACATTTAACAGTATATTACATTCATAGAACCTTTTTTAATTTTGCAAAATTCTTTCATATTCACATTTTATTCTCATTTCAACCTGTGGGTAGAGGCCATGTAGGTGTTTTTCTCTGTTTCTAACAGATGGGGAATGAGACTATGACCTTGGACTCTGACTCTTACTGCTAGCTACTTTTTATCAGAATATGTTTTCTCCCTGATAAGTGTGTATATGGATTTTTGCTTGGAAAGACAAAAGTATGAAAAAGTTAATCAGAAGACCTTATAGGATTACATTTTTTGGTGAAAAAAATCCTATTTTTTCCGTACTTGTTCTAATTGTGTCCTCTCTTCTGGTTCAAGATAACTCTTAACTTGGCAATTTAATGGGAAGTTTGCAGTAAAATAGTACAGTCAACAAGAAAAGAGTATCCATTGGTTTAGGACTCTTATTATCCATGTGTATTAGTTATTTCTTCAGTTATGTGTGATGCACTCTAAGACTTCTTTCTGTAGCTCAGGACTTTATGCTACCCCACATCAAAACACTCAAACAGTATCTTGTTTTTTATTTCTTTTGGGGATAAAGTACACAAAGCCCTCCACTTCATTTTTCCCTCCTTTTATCAAGCTCTAGTTTTAAACACTTCCACATCCTTATTATGCAATGGAACTAACATGCAACTCTCTCTCCTTATTCATTTAACTTTAAGCACTGAATAAAATTT
The DNA here is from genome assembly GCF_965194805.1 of Balaenoptera borealis. NCBI lineage: Eukaryota > Metazoa > Chordata > Mammalia > Artiodactyla > Balaenopteridae > Balaenoptera > Balaenoptera borealis. The sequence goes on from NC_138875.1 coordinate 34,566,106, forward strand.
TTAAAAATCAACATATTACCATTTGTTTAATCATACTCATATATTTTTCTCCTGTACAAAGTTTTGGAAGCTGTGCTGGTGTAGAGTGGTCAAGGGCAAGCTGGACTCCAAGAGAAATGTGAGTAGAGCCTATAAGTGTGTCTTAGTCAAGGATTACTTTGCTGCAAGGAACAGAAGCCCACTAACTCTGGCTCAAGTAGAAAGAAAGTTTATCGAAAGGACATAACAGGCATTATTGCAGCTGAGAAAGTTCATGAAACTAGGTTCTGCTCAGACATCTACAAAAGGATTGGAACAGCCAAAGTATGAACAGAGACTCCTCTCTCAACCACTTGTGGAGCCACGTGGTATTTGGCTTCTGTGTCTCTTGCATGTGTGAACCATTCTGTTCCTTCTCTCAGCTGGCTTCTGTTGCTAACTCATGGCCTACCTGTTCCCTTTAACTTTTCTCTACACTTTCCTTCCATATGTCTTGCTGGCTACTCTAGCTCTGACAACACAACCTCCCAGTTTAAAAGCTAACTGTCTTCAAGTTGACTATTGTGTGAATTCTAACAAGATATAGTCTCATTGCTCACCGTGGGGTGTATATTCAACCCAGGGTTAGAGCCACAAGCTGCGGTTTCTAGACTCTTAAGGTATGACAAGTTCCCTAAGAAGGGGGTGTGGTAAAAGAAGCATAATATGGAAATTTTAATACACCAGGATTAAAAGGACAAAAACCAGAATTGGAACCCTTGGAAATTGTAATCTTCGTACTGGAGTGAATGACATAAGTAGAGAAATAGTATCAATTAAGGATAAAGATAGTTTGGGAATTTATATTATTGTATTTTACCTCTTAGGTAATGAGGAAAGATTGATGGATTTTGGTTTGGGAATATTATGTGCAAGAAATATCCCATGAGAATGTTATGGGATAATTTATACCTTGAGATGGGTAGAGATTTGGAACCATATAGGAGGAGGTCACTATTACATCAAAGATGTACATATGGTATAGCTACTATACAAAATGTGATTTATAGTTCCCATGTTGTGACTTTTTATATGTTACCTTTATGCCTTCACATGGCAGAGAATATCTCCTTCCTCTTTACTCTTCTCCATTGGACAGAAATCATGTGGTTCTCCTATATGATTATAAATTGCTTGAGTCATTTGTAAGAATAGCGTATATCATCATTTTGCATTATATTTATCTACATATTAACTGTGTCTCTTTTCCCCAATAGACTGTAAATTTCTTGAAGGTATTGTATTTCTACCATGTTTGTGTCTTTCCCATCCTTGCGTTTTGTACAGTGCCTGACACATATCAGGCCCTCAATAAATGGCACCTCTCTTTTCTGCTCAGGGAATGCTTTGTTTTCATTTAGAAGAATGGTTTTCAAACTGAAAAAAGAAGACCACGTTGTGATTAAGAGGAGATTAGACAAGAAAATAGCATGAGTTCTTATTCTGAAAGAATCTACAAGCATGATCATAGAACCTCCCACAGTGTAAATTGTGAGGTGCCCACGGAGAATGTGAGAGGCAGTAAAGAATGGCAGTGGGGCGAGATTGTCCTGAGGTCAAGGATGAGAAAGATATACATCTTTGGAACTGTAGACATCCAACTTAGTTCAGTCCTGAGCTATCTTGTGGAAGACAGATAGGACTTCATGTGGCTCCAGATGACAACACTAGCACTTAGGAGGAGGTTGATTCAATATTAAGTAAGGAAGAAATTTCAAGAGCTGGAGTTGCCTCAAATGAGATTAGCTTTCAAAATAATTTTTATTAACAGAAAATGTTCAAACAGAGACTAATTATTTGAGAGAGACAACGTGGAGATACTTTTACTGGGTGGAAGGTTGTACTAAACTCTAAGGAACTTTCCAAATCTAACGTTTTATGGGGTTATGTTTATTGAGTTGAACTGAAGACTTATGTGCCTTTAAAATGTAATCCACAAACATAGTGATGTATATATTCCTTTGGGAAAATTCACTAATCAGGTTAGAATAGCTACTTCTTTTTTTTTTTTTTTTTTGAAATTTCATGTAATGTCTGAAACATTTATATTAACATATTTCCATACAAATAACCCAATGAAAGTTTAGTATTAGTTGTTTTGTTTGTTTTTTTATACTGCAGGTTCTTATTAGGCATCAGTTTTATACACATCAGTGTATACATGTCAATCCCAATCGCCCAATTCAGCACACCACCATCCCCACCTCACCGCAGTTTTCCCCCCTTGGTGTCCATATGTCCATTCTCTACATCTGTGTCTCAACTTCTGCCCTGCAAACTGGCTCATCTGTACCATTTTTCTAGGTTCCGCATACATGCATTAATATACGATATTTGTTTTTCTCTTTCTGACTTACTTCACTCTGTATCACAGTCTCTAGATCCATCCACGTCTCAACAAATGACTCAATTTCGTTCCTTTTTATGGCTGAGTAATATTCCATTGTATATATGTACCACATCTTCTTTATCCATTCGTCTGTTGATGGGCATTTAGGTTGCTTCCATGACCTGGCTATTGTAAATAGTGCTGCAATGAACATTCGGGTACATGTGTCTTTTTGAATTACGGTTTTCTCTGGGTATATGCCCAGTAGTGGGATTGCTGGGTCATATGGTAATTCTATTTTTAGTTTTTTAAGGAACCTCCATATTGTTCTCCATAGTGGCTGTATCAATTTACATTCCCACCAACAGTGCAAGAGGTTTCCCTTTTCTCCACACCCTCTCCAGCATTTGTTGTATGTAGATTTTCTGATGATGCCCATTCTAACAGGAGTGAGGTGATACCTCATTGTAGTTTTGATTTGCATTTCTCTAATAATTAGTGATGTTGAGCATCTTTTCATGTGCTTCGTGACCGTCTGTATGTCTTCTTTGGAGAAATGTCTATTTAGGTCTTCTGCCCATTTTTGGATTGGGGTGTTTGTTTCTTTGATATTGAGCTGAATGAGCTGTTTATATATTTTGGAGATTAATCCTTTGTCCGATGATTCATTTGCAAATATTTTCTCCCATTCTGAGGGTTCTCTTTTCGTCTTGTTTATGGTTTCCTTTGCTGTGCAAAAGCTTTGAAGTTTCATTAGGTCCCACTTGTTTATTTTTGTTTTTGTTTCCATTACTCTAGGAGGTGGATCAAAAAAGATCTTGCTGTGATTTATGTCAAAGAGTGTTCTTCCTATGTTTTCCTCTAAGAGTTTTATAGTGTCCAGTCTTATATTTAGGTCTCTAATCCATTTTGAGTTTATTTTTGTGTATGGTGTTAGGGAGTATTCTAATTTCATTCTTTTACATGTAGCTGTCCAGTTTTCCCAGCACCACTTATTGAAGAGACTGTCTTTTCTCCATTGTATATCTTTGCCTCCTTTGTCATAGATTAGTTGACCATAGGTGCGTGGGTTAATCTCTGGGCTTTCTATCATGTTCCATTGATCTATATTTCTGATTTTGTGCCAGTACCAAACTGTCTTGATTACTGCAGCTTTGTAGTATAGTCTGAAGTCAGGGAGTCTGATTCCTTCAGCTCCATTTTTTTGCCTCAAGACTGCTTTGGCTATTCGGGGTCTTTTGTGTCTCCATACAAATTTTAAGATGATTTGTTCTAGCTCTGTAAAAAATGCCATTGGTAATTTGATAGGGATTGCATTGAATCTGTAGATTGCTTTGGGTAGTATACTCATTTTCACAATGTTGAGTCTTCCAATCCAAGAACATGGTATATCTCTCCATCTGTTGGTATCATCTTTAATTTCTTTCATCAGTGTCTTATAGTTTTCTGCATACAGGTCTTTTGTCTCCCTAGGTAGGTTTATTCCTAGGTATTTTATTCTTTTTGTTGCAATGGTAAATGGGAGTGTTTCCATAATTTCTCTTTCAGATTTTTCATCATTAGTGTATAGGAATGCAAGAGATTTCTGTGCATTAATTTTGTATCCTGCAACGTTACCATATTCATTAATTAGCTCTAGTAGTTTTCTGGTGGCAGTTTTAGGATTCTCTATGTATAGTATCATGTCATCCGCAAACAGTGACAGTTTTACTTCTTTTCCAATTTGTATTCCTTTTATTTCTTTTTCTTCTCTGATTGCTGTGGCTAGGACTTCCAGAACTATGTTGAATAATAGTGGTGAGAGTGGACATCCTTGTCTCGTTCCTGATCTTAGAGGAAATGCTTTCAGTTTTTCACCATTGAGAATGATGTTTGCTGTGGGTTTGTCATATATGGCCTTTATTATGTTGAGGTAGGTTCCCTCTATGCCCACTTTCTGGAGAGTTTTTATCATAAATGGGTGTTGAATTTTGTCAAAAGCTTTTTCTGCATCTATTGAGATGATCATATGGTTTTTATTCTTCAATTTGTTAATATGGTGTATCACATTGATTGATTTGCGTATATTGAAGAATCCTTGCATCCCTGGGATAAATCCCACTTGATCGTGGTGTATGATGCTTTTAATGTGTTGTTGGATTCTGCAGTGATATTGGTCTGTAATTTTCTTTTTTTGTAGTATCTTTGTCTGGTTTTGGTATCAGGGTGATGGTGGCCTCATAGAATGAGTTTGGGAGTGTTCCTTCCTCTGCAAATTTTTGGAACAGTTTGAGAAGGATGGGTGTTAGCTCTTCTCTAAATGTTTGATAGAATTCACCTGTGAAGCCATCTGGTCCTGGACTTTTGTTTGTTGGAAGATTTTTAATCACAGTTTCAATTTCATTACTTGTGATTGGTCTGTTCATATTTTCTGTTTCTTCCTCGTTCAGTCTTGGAAGGTTATACCTTTCTAAGAATTTGTCCATTTCTTCCAGGTTGTCCATTTTATTGGCATAAAGTTGCTTGTAGTAGTCTCCTAGGATGCTTTGTATTTCTGCAGTGTCTGTTGTAACTTCTCCTTTTTCATTTCTGATTTTATTGATTTGAGTCCTCTCCCTCTTTTTCTTGATGAGTCTGGCTAATGGCTTATCAATTTTGTTTATCTTCTCAAAGAACCAACTTTTAGTTTTATTGATCTTTGCTATTGTTTTCTTTGTTTCTAATTCATTTATTTCTGCTCTGATCTTTATGATTTCTTTCCTTCTGCTAACTTTGGGTTTTGTTTGTTCTTCTTTCTCTAGTTTCTTTAGGTGTAAGGTTAGATTGTTTACTTGAGATTTTTCTTGTTTCTTTAGGTAGGCTTGTATAGCTATAAACTTCCCTCTTAGAACCGCTTTTGCTGCATCCCATAGGTTTTGGGTCGTCGTGTTTTCATTGTCATTTGTCTCTAGGTATTTTTTGATTTCCTCTTTGATTTCTTCAGTGATCTCTTGGTTATTTAGTAACGTATTGTTTAGCCTCCATGTGTTTGTGTTTTTTACGTTTTTTTCCCCTGTAATTCATTTCTAATCTCATAGCGTTGTGGTCAGAAAAGATGCTTGATATGATTTCAATTTTCTTAAATTTACTGAGGCTTGATTTGTGACCCAAGATGTGATCTATCCTGGAGAATGTTCCGTGCGCACTTGAGAAGAACGTGTAATCTGCTGTTTTTGGATGGAATGTCCTATAAATATCAATTAAATCTATCTGGTCTATTGTGTCATTTAAAGCTTCTGTTTCCTTATTTATTTTCATTTTGGATGATCTGTCCATTGGTGTAAGTGAGATGTTAAAGTCCCCCACTATGATTGTGTTACTGTCGATTTCCTCTTTTATAGCTGTTAGCATTTGCCTTATGTATTGAGGTGCTCCTATGTTGGGTGCATATATATTTATAATTGTTATATCTTCTTCTTGGATTGATCCCTTGATCATTATGTAGTGTCCTTCCTTGTCTCTTGTAACATTCTTTATTTTAAAGTCGATTTTATCTGATATGAGTATAGCTACTCCAGCTTTCTTTTGATTTCCATTTGCATGGAATATCTTTTTCCATCCCCTCACTTTCAGTCTGTATGTGTCCCTAGGTCTAAAGTGGGTCTCTTGTAGACAGCATATAGATGGGTCTTTTTTTTGTATCCGTTCAGCAAGCTTGTGTCTTTTGGTTGGAGCATTTAATCCATTCACGTTTAGGTAATTATCGATATGTATGTTCCTATGACCATTTTCTTAATTGTTTTGGGTTTGTTTTTGTAGGTCCTTTTCTTCTCTTGTGTTTCCCACTTAGAGAAGTTCCTTTAGCATTTGTTGTAGAGCTGGTTTGGTGGTGCTGAATTCTCTTAGCTTTTGCTTGTCTGTAAAGCTTTTGATTTCTCCATCAAATCTAAATGAGATCCTTGCCGGGTAGAGTAATCTTGGTTGTAGGTTCTTCCCTTTCATCACTTTAAGTATATCATGCCACTCCCTTCTGGCTTGCAGAGTTTCTGCTGAGAAATCAGCTGTTAACCTTATGGGAGTTCCCTTGTATATTATTTGTCATTTTTCCCTTGCTGCTTTCAATAATTTTTCTTTGTCTTTAATTTTTGCCACTTTGATTACTATGTGTCTCGGCGTGTTTCTCCTTGGGTTTATCCTGTATGGGACTCTCTGTGCTTCCTGGACTTGGGTGGCTATTTCCTTTCCCATGTTAGGGAAGTTTTCGACTATAATCTCTTCAAATATTTTCTCTGGTCCTTTCTCTCTCTCTTCACCTTCTGAGACCCCTATAATGCAAATGTTGTTATGTTTAATGTTGTCCCAGAGGTCTCTTAGGCTGTGTTCATTTCTTTTCATTCTTTTTTCTTTAGTCTGTTCCGCAGCAGTGAATTCCACCATTCTGTCTTCCAGGTCACTTATCCGTTCTTCTGCCTCAGTTATTCTGCTATTGATTCCTTCTAGTGTAGTTTTCATTTCAGTAATTGTATTGTTCATCTCTGTTTGTTTGTTCTTTAATTCTTCTAGGTCTTTGTTAATCATTTCTTGCATGTTCTCAATCTTTGCCTCCATTCTTATTCCGAGGTCCTGGATCATCTTCACTATCATTATTCTGAATTCTTTTTCTGGAAGGTTGCCTATCTCCACTTCATTTAGTTGTTTTTCTGTGGTTTTTTCTTGTTCCTTCATCTGGTACATAGCCCTCTGCCTTTTCATCTTCTCTATCTTTCTGTAACTGTGGGTTTTGGTCCACAGGCTGCAGGATTATAGTTTTTCTTGCTTCTGTTGTCTGCCCTCTGGTGGTTGAGGCTATCTAAGAGGCTTGATGGGAGGCTCTGGTGGTGGGTAGAGCTTACTGTTGCTGTGGCGGTCAGAGCTCAGTAAAACCTTAATCCACTTGACTGTTGATGGGTGGGGCTGGGTTCCCTCCCTGTTGCTGTGGCAGTCAGAGCTCAGAAAAACCTTAATCCACTTGACTGTTGATGGGTCGGGCTGGGTTCCCTCCCTGTTGGTTGTTTTGCCTGAGGCAACCCAACACTGGAGCCTACCCGTGCTCTTTGGTGGGGTTAATGGCAGACTCTGGGAGGGCTCACACCAAGGAGAACTTCCCAGAACCTCTGCTGCCAGTGTCCTTATCCCCCCGGTGAAACAGAGCCACCACTCGCCTCTGCAGGAGACCCCCCAACACCAGCAGGTAGGTCTGGTTCAGTCTCCCCCAGGGTCACTGTTCCTTCCCTTGGGTCCCAATGCACACATTACTTTGTGTGTGCCCTCCAAGAGTGGGGTCTCTGTTTCCCCCAGTCCTGTCAAAGTCCTGCAATCAATTCCCACTAGGCTTCAAAGTCTGATTCTCTAGGAATTCCTCCTCCCGTTGCCAGACCCCCAGGTTGGGATGCCTGACGTGGGGCTCAGAACCTTCACTCCAGTGGGTGGACTTCTGTGGTATAAGTGTTCGCCAGTCTGTGAGTCACCCACCCAGCAGTTATGGGATTTGATTTTACTCTGATTGTGCCCCTCCTACCGTCTCACTCTGGCTTCTCCTCTGTCCTTGGACGTGGGGTATCCTCCTTGGTGAAGTCCAGGGTCTTACTGTCAATGATTGTCCAGCAGCCAGTTGTGATTCTGGTGCTCTCGCAAGAGGGAGTCATAGCTACTTCTTTGATGCATTTATATGTTTTTTTTTTCCTCACAGAAGTCAAGAAGATACCTAAAAACTAACATTTTAAATCATCTTGTACCTACAGAAAAATATTTCAGAGGAGGAGGAAATGACAGGCTTGTTAAGAGTAAGGAAGGCTCCAAGAAGATTAGCAAGTATGAATCACGTGTCTAGATCAGAAGGGTCAGTTCAATAAGGCAAGAGTTAAAAAGGTCCATTGGTCTGATCCCCAAGAGACAGGTTATAAAATGACTGATGCCAATCAAATCTCGAGTTGAAGGTTCTGTGAGTGTGAGTGTGAGTGTGAATGAGCGTGCCTAGGTATTTCAACAGTTGAAATGTCAAATCAAAACCAACGTCAGTCATCATGGTGTCAGTGTGGGGGAGATAGAGTTGACATGTAGCTGGAGATTGGGGGAACTGAAAGGTCTTTTTAAATGTTGAGAACTCATCTTAGAGTGTTGGCAAGCAAGACAGTATTTAAGGCATAGTACATAATTCTAGGCCCTTTTATGACTAGAAAATTTTCTATATTAACGGTAAAAATAACCATTTATCATAATATCAAACACCTTCCCACAGAAAAACTCTAAGGGAAGCTTCTCATTTCTAATTCATTTCTAACTAACTTAACCCCAGTATTATCCTTTCCTTTCCTTTTCTTCCCCACAGTTCTTTACTGTTGACTATAGTTAGCCTTTTCTCCTCAAAGTTCTCCATACTGATGGTTATCATGTTCTTACATGTTTCTTCTTCCATTCTGAAATGTTCTTATACCTCCTTTCTAGTTATTCATTAGAAATTAGAATTTAAAAAGCCTAAAAATATAACATATATTTTAAAATCACAGCATAAAAGTAAGAGTACCACAGTATATCATACATTCTGACCTATCTATCCTTATTCCATATTCTCCCCAGAGCTGTCCCCGATCATTCTTGTCCACAACTCTACCTGCTCATTGGCCTGCTACCGAAGGAAAATGCAACACCTTCAAGAGGAACGAAAAAGAGCATAACAATTTTTCTTCAGCGTTTGTGTTGTGACATCAATAAAATACTTCATGACTTTTGAGTCTAGTGCGTTTCTTGTGATTCTCCTGGATTTTTCTCTAACGTAATACTTTCGTAAAACACCACATTAAATTTGAGCTCAATCAAAATAACCTATTTTACAGTTAACAACAAGGTTATTAAACTTAAAATATGTGGAACAAGGGAAAGACCAAAAGCATCTACCCTGAGTCTTCATCGTAATGACTAGGCTTTGCCTGTTTCATTGGGAGTGGAGTTCCTCAGGGCAGGAGATGTGATTTACTTGGCTCTTTTGGAATGGTACCTTCCATAGTGCTCAGCATATAAAAGGTACTCTTTCATTCATACGTTTTAGAAATATTATTGAGTCTTAACTATGGTGAAACATTTTTTAGTTTTGGGGGAACAGTGGTAAAGAATAGGACAGCTTGATTTCTGCTATCCAAAGCAGGCAATATAGTAGCATGTTGTTCAAAAATAATCTGAATTTGAATACTACCTCTTAGAAAATATATGACCTGGAGAAACCTACTTGAGACTGTTTTTGTTTGCTTGTTTGTTTGTTTTTGTTTTTTTTTGTTTTTAATCAGAAGAAAGGGAAATCTCATTGGTGGGAAGAACTCGAGGATTCACTGAATTAGTACAAATTACTTTGACCACTGCCTGACATAATATATATGTTAATTCTTTTTTTACGATCATGGGGGGTTTATATTTCAACTGAAGGATGGATAATTTTAAAATAACAACATGAAAGTGTGGCAAGGGTTATGAGAAAGGAAGTCTGGAGTATTATGGAGAATCCCACAGAAGTAGCTGACCTAGTCTAAAGGGCAAGGGAACTGTCTGGAGGAAGTCAAGTTTGCTCTGAGACCTGCTCTATTAACACTGGCTGAATGAATGCCAATGGCAAATTTCCATTACTTGTGGGACTATTACTGAGTTTGTGAGTTATTTACATTTTTTCCATTTTTCTTTCTGATTCCTCTTCTGCTAGCAGAAGCGGTGGCCATTTTTGCCTTTAGTACCCTTCAAATGTTTCTGCTTAGCAGATAATATGCACTGTCTTCTGCACATGTGTGTTATTTAGTTGTATGCTTTTCTTGGTTGATTTTAATTAATAAAGTGGTTATAACAAAGTATGAGAAGTCCTACATTACATTCCATGTGTGATGAGGGAAGGGCTAAAACCAGGTATGGGTAGAATAAATGTCCCAGATCACACCAAGGCTGAAGCAAAATTATAAAATAGGTGACTTTTACCTTTAGTGCTCATTACTTCTCTCCTACCAGCACATCTATGTAACCAAAGACCCATTGTCATCATGTTTCTCTAGGGTCTCTTCTGTTACTGAGAATAGCAAACTAATGGATGAAAGTATGGTTTTTATAGGGTGGGTATAATTTATTATTTTCAATAAATTTTAAGCATGAAAGAGGTTGCTATTAATTATTTCAGGACAATAGGCATAATCCAAGACTGTCTTGGGTAAATGAGGATGTATGGACATCTTAAATATTAAAGACTTAATATATTAGCCCTTTGGAGATATTTCAGTGTGCACCTGATAAATGCTACCTCTTGCTTTGAGTACTTTTTACTTTTAAATTAAAAAGACCAAGTGAAATGACAATTAACCCAAATTAATTCATCTCTAATGGTAGAATTTTATTCACTTTAGCCCATGGTGAAGAAGATATTTACTGAGATCATATCCCAGTACCTGTTGAATTATACACTTTATAAGTGAATCTAAACCTGGCCTTTGTATAACCTTTAAGGAACATCAGGGTATGTGTGTGTCCAGGGTAACACACAGTCAGAAGAGTTGGCAACTCTTTTTTATTTCAATTCGTACACACCAAGACAACTCACAATTAGAACTCAGATCAAAGCTAAACTATATCCAGTAGTAAATAATTCATAACACACTTCCTTTTCTCATCTCCCTTGCTTAACCCAAACTGAGACCCATTTTGTGTTCCATTGCTCCTTTGAGAAATAATCACTCAACATCTCAGGACTTTTCCCAATTTCTGTCTTTCTGACAATGTCCGCTGTTTCAAAATACCTCATTATCTCCACTCTCCCACTGAGCCTGTGATGTGATGGCCATTTGCCTTGCCTGAGGAAGGAAGAGACAAGTTTTTCCTCTCCCAACAATCCTGCACATTGAGATCTGACCAGAGCATTCTCAAGCTGATTCCAAATGCATTCCCTGGAAAGGGGAGAGCTGATTGTTCATCCCATTGTCATTGAGTTGGAGAATGTTCTGCCAGGTCTGTCTCTTTGACAGATTTCCGAGTCAAAGAGAAAACTCTGTAGCACTTAGAAAACAAAGCTATTTCAGGTTGTTTGACTGTGAGCTGATAAACAAGGCCTGGGGTGAGAAATGCAAAATACACACACACACACACACACACACACGCACACACACACACACACACACAGATAGAGGCCCACGTGTGGGCCTCCGGTCAGTTGAAGACGGTACTGACATATTTAGCAGTCAAGCTGGAATGCTTTCTTTCTGACCTGTTGGCCACATGTTCAGTTGATAGCTTCCTACTACCTATCACAAAACAATAGAAATCTTTTACGAAGACAGTCAAAATTGCTCTAATACCTTCTTTAAAGAGAACAAAATGCAGAAAGTTAGCCTGTAGGGACTTCATTTTTCATAGATATGTAATTTATGGTGTTTAAATATAAGCTTTTGATTTTAGGTTGAAACGATCTTGTCAAAAATGTACAGAAAGACATTTATGTTGGGCTCTTTTATACTTAGGGTTACAGCTGATCCTTCTCATGTCTTTTATCCCCAGAACACTTGACTGGCACCTGACTTCACTACTTCGCTTTAGTAGCTGATTCAGAGAAGGCTGTTTCTGAATTTCCTTTTTACTTTTTTTTTTTTGGTCATGAAGAGAGATAGACTTGGGGTCAGGACCAGGGTGAGGTGAGTGGGAGACATTTACCTTGGACACATTTAAGGGAGCACCAAAAAACCCAAGAATCAAGATAAATAATATTTTCATGCAATATTTTAAAAAATCAAAATCAATGCAAAAATGCATGATAAACGAAATATCAACATTTTAAAATAAAACAAGATCAGTATTACTGATTTTTTTCTTTTACCTCAAGCTCCACTATGGCTTTGTATGGCACTGGGTGGAATTTAATAACAATAAGCTGGAGAATGAGGTGATATTTCTGAGGCAAATGCATATCTATTTCTCCATCTCTTCCAGGAGCACATTGGAAGGGCATCAGGGATCAGAGTCAATGGAATCACAAATTCACTGAGCAAAAATTCTCCTCAGCTGGCAGATAATATAATCACATAAAACAGTCCTGAAGGCACAGCCCTCAAAATAAATCTAAAGAGAAAGATGGAGCAAAGGCAAACCAATTAGACAAGGGGTTATACATCTGAGTGGATCTGCTCAGTAGAAAGTGGGAAAGGAAGGGAGGGATGGGGAGTTGGAGTAGCAAAGGTATCAGGTTATTGTGGAAGGTTTCATGGTCAGACATACGAGGGAACCAGAGTTTGTGCACAGTATTCTTGGCAGTGTTTCTATAGATTTCCTGGGGAGGACACTGGCATAGGAATTGGAAACTACAGAAGACGTTGGACAAATTACTTAACCTCTCTGTGATTCAGTATTTGTATCTGAAACTTGGAATTTATAGTGTCTGCTAAGTATAAGGAAGTGATTCATGTGTTAAATGGTTATAGTTTGTAACTTCAAACCTTCTATTGAGACACTGGAATTGAGTCATAGCTAAGGTCTGTGAGTCTCCTTCCTAGATGATCTCCTTTATATTATTCTCTCTTTTTTTGTGGTTAAGTGTACATAGCATGAAATTTACCATTTTAACCATTTTTAAATGCACTGTCTGGTGGCATTAAGAACCTTCACATTGTTGTGCAACCGTCATCACCATACGTCCCCAGAAATTTTTCATCTTTCCCAGTGGAAATGCTGTATTCATTAAACACAAACTCCCCATTTTCTCCTCTCCCCAACTTCTGACAACCACCATTCTACCTTCTGTCTCTATGAACTTGATTACTCTAGGTACCTCAAATAAGTGGAATCATGCAGTATTTGTCCTTTTATGTCAGGCTTATTTCACCTAGCATAATATCTTCAGATTCATCCATGTTGTAGCCTGGGCCAGTTTTCCTTCGTTTTTAAGACTGAATAATATTCCATGGTATGGATGCATCACATTTTGTTTATTCGTTCATCTGCTGATGGACACTTGGGTTGCTTCCACCTTTTGACTATTGCGAATAACACTGTAATGAGCTTGAGTGTACAAATGTCTCTGCTTTCAGTTCTTTTGGGTATACACCTGGAAGTGGAATTGCTGAATCATTTGATAATTTTATGCTTAATTTTTTTGAGGAACTGCCAAGCTGTTTTCCACAGAGCCTGCACCTTAATTTCCACCAGCAGTGCACAAGAGTTACAATTTCTTTCCATCTTCACCCACACTTGTTATTTTCTACTTTTTGTTTGTTTTTTTAAAACGCCATCCTAATGGGTGTGAAGTGGTATCTCGTGATTTTGATTTGCATTTCTCTAATAAATCATGACGCTCAGCATCTTTTCATGCAATTGTTGGCTGTTTATATATCTTTGGGAAAATGTCTATTCAAATCCTTTGCCCATCTTTAAACTGGGTTATTTATTTGTTTTGTTGTTGTTGTTAAGTTGTAGAAGTTCTTTATGTATTCTGGATAGTAATCTCTTATTAGATATTTGATTTGCAAATATTTTCTTCCATTCTGTAGGCCGCCTTTTCACTCTGTTGATAGTGTCCTTTGATGCACAAAAGTTTTAAATTTTGATGATGTCCAATTTATCTATTTTGCTGTTGTCATTATTGTTGCCTGTGCTTTTGGTGTCTTATCCAAGAAATAATTGCTAAATCCAATGTTATGCAGATTTCCCCCTATGTTTTCTTCCAAGAGTTTTATAGTTTTACTTCTTACCTTTGTGTCTTTGATCTATTTTGAGCTAAGTTTTGTATACAGTGTAAGTTAAGGGTTCAATTTCATTCTTTTGCATATGGATATCCAGATTTCCCAGGACCATTTATTGAAAAAACTGCTGTCCTTTCCCCATTGAATGGTCTTGGCAACGTTATTGAAAATTATTTGACCATATATACATGGGTTCAATTTTGGGCTTTCTATTCTCTTCCATTATTGTATGTGTCTGTCTTTGTGGCAGTACTATATTGTTTTGATTACTGTAGCTTTGTAGTAGGTTTTGAAATCGGGAAGTGAGAGACCTCCAAATTTGTTCTTCTTTTATAAAATTGTTTTGGCTATTCAGGGTTCCTTGAGATTCCATATTCTCCCTCATCTTTTAAAAAAACCTTCTTACGATTCCATATTTCTCTTTTGCTCTCTACAGCCAACATCTTGAAAAAGTTTTTCTCCTCACTTACTATATCTACTTCCTCATTTACCCCCTCTCAACCCATTGCCACCTGGCTTTCACCCCCACCACTCACTGCAGTTAATCTTGTTAAGTTCATCAATGGTCTTTTTGTTTCTAAACTTAGGAGGCACTTACCTCCCTACCTTAGCAGCATTTGTGACCATTAACCTCTTTTCCAGTCTTAGAATATTCTTCCTTTGACTCCTTGGAAACGACACCCTCCAATTTCTTCCTATATTTTTAGCTGTTTCTTCCCAGTCTCCTTCTTGTGCTCCTCTGACCATATTCTGGAATCTTTTCTCTTCTACTTAATAGCTGATTCTGAGTGATTTAATGCATTCTCCTGACCACAATAACTGGGTAAACATGGGACTAATGACTCTAAGTTATTCTCTTGAAAAGAAGGAAAGTTTCAATGTAGGTGGCTCAGAGGTAGGATGAGGGGACATTGAAATGGTCAGGTGCAATGACACAGATTATCTTTTGACCCAGGCCTCTTTGACCAGCGTTACAGGGCTTACCCAAGGGGTTTTAATTAATTATCAATTTAAATAAAAAGATTTAGCACTGCAGTGTCTGGTAAGACTGAGCCACCAAGCTACCTCAAATAGTCCTGCTTGGTGGTTTGATAACTGAAAGGATACATAGGAGTATTTATCACAGCCTGCTCTTTATATCTCATTTACCCTGCATGAAAGCTATAGGTACAGAGTTCTACAGAGAGAAAAATAAAAGGGAATTTCTGCATTTATATGTGGGTTCTTCCATTCATATAGGTAGCAGCTGCATTAAGCAAATAGTCAGGACACATGCCTTGAAGCAGAGCTGAGGGATTTGAGAGGAACTACATTATTATTTATTTTCTGTGTGGTTGCAAGTTATCCAGTTGTAACAGGACTTCTGAACATACTAAAATGCCAAATATATGACCCAAATCATGGAGATCACAGATTGGGCAAGAAAAAGAACATGACTGTACCTGCCCAGACTGCCAGCTCAGCATCTATCCTTCTCTTTGGTCACCTGCCTACCTCAGCACCTGGGCATTTAGACTGGCTTTGCCTAGACTGGTCCCCCAACTGTTACATTTTACTTGGGTCTGGCTTACTTGATTTTTTTTCTGGGATCAAAATTATACATTTCCTTTGTTCTGCTGGGTAACAAAAGCTCCTCTGAAAATTTATTCTCAGCCAAGGCATTCAAGGGATAATACTTTATAGATTATTATACCCATAGAAATTGTTTGTCTTTGATTGGGCCATTTAAGTTCTTGTCCTACAGCAGTTAATTTTATGATGCAGGTTTAACACTTGTGACATGTCAGCTTGTGGGAAGATATCTCTGAGGGTAGGTGATAGTCTGGGCATCTTTTCTCCTTACTAGGAAGTAAGTTTTTCTAACACGAAGAAATGGCTAAAGCAATCAGTTGGTCAAGGATCCAACTAACTTGACTTTGTTTTCTTTTCTGGGGGACAAAATTGGAGAAGGCTTGGAGAGTAGGGGGTTGGGATTGCTTTGGATGTTTGAACTGATTCCCTCTTGCTAGTTAAGAAATCAGTCTGGCATAGCTGTTTGCTGTGGAATTTTTCACACTTTATCTAGCATCCCATGTCTCTATTGCCTGAGAAATGTATTTATATTTACACTGTGAAGCGTGAATATGCTGCTGTTCTTTGGGGAAAGGGATTCATCAAATAATCCTTTTGCTTGAGTATTATTAAGTGGACCATAGCACTTCCTCTGCTTGTTTTTGCTTGGAGCCCTTGAGACATGTGAGGTGGCCTTGTCCAGTTCAGTGGGTTTCAACAGGGTGAGCCAGATTTAAAGAAACATAAATTCAGTTGAGAGAGAAGGTAAAATGGCATAGCTGAATAATGGGCTTTAATAGGCAAACCAAATAGTTAAATGCAAGATGCTTGCTGCATGCTGAAACTTAAGGAATGCATATTCAATGCAATGCATTATTAAATACAACACTGAGCATATTGGTACCCACAATTAATGTATATAAATAGCTGATAAAATTGCTTGGTATTAGAAAGCTAGCGGCAAAAATGACCTCATATGTCAAGCAGACAAGTAGGCAGCTACCATTTTCTTTGTACACCTTACAGATGATAAATTAGTTTTATGGTCTGCATGGGGCCCTTATCACACTACAGCACCAAGTGCATGATAAAGAAAAAAAATACCTTGGCTCAAAAATCGAACTGGAATTTGGAGTCCCAGTGGAACTCATTTTTTAAATGTAAAGAATTTTAGCCTGCTTCCTTTGCAGAAGATTTATTGTGGCCAAGAGAAATGTAGATCTTGGTTATGTGTTTTGATTAAAACTTGATTTTTGTTTTTATCGACACTGGGTAGAATGTGAATCCGTCATAACTGGCTGCCTATTGATTGAGAGCAGTTTGGTCCAAACAGGACAGGAAAAACAAGGGGGAGTTCTGACTTTTATTTCCAACTCTACTACTAATAGGCAAAGCTGACCTTGGATAAAACTTTGTAACTCTTTACTAGCTCTGCCTGCCTTGCTAATTCTCCTCAATGCTGGTGAATAAACATTCTCTGTTTTATCCTAAATTCATAGGATACAGGAGAGCAGTTACACAATCTAGAATTAAAGACGGATGGACTAATTTGTCCTAGAGTTATATAGCGTAAGCACTAACTAAATAAATGGCACTGTTGTGCGATATGTGTGTGTCAGGGTCGGGGGAGGGGAGCCATTGATGTCTATTTAAAAATCTTGAATAGAAAAAAACCCAGAAAGATAGCAGGCTCTCTCTCAGGATTTGTGTGTGGTTTCTCAGCCTTTTTAAAACTTAAAAATCTAATGTGTTCCTTTTCTACACTTTGACATTCAAAATAAATTCAATATTAGACTGAAATCAATCTGTAAGTTTCAGAGGTCTGCTTTGCTTTCAACTAACATGAGACCCGGTCCTCCCCCAAACTCTGCTCCCCTGGAATCACTACTTTGCCAGCCAAGGGTCTCCTTAGCATTATTTCCATAGCAAACCCATCAGTGGTCTGTTGTTCCATATCAGGCAAGCCACAGCTTGTACCTGTGATAGGATGCATTTCTGTGCCTCTGGGATGTGGCTGGGATTTCAGAGGTGATTAAATTCCTTGTTTTAGGACTAGCATTATTCAGAGAGCTGGAATGAGAAATGGTTAGTTGAAGTTATAAAGAGGGATAACTTGAAGAAGTGAACAAGTCTTTCCTTTTTTTCTCCTGTTTTTGTCCACTCTTTTGCTCCCCGACCCCCGCTCCTGGGAGAGTGTTTTTTTCTTTTAAAACTATTGAAAAAACTCACTTAATTCCTGCACATAATTAGGAGCAGTGTTATCTGCTTTTGTTTCCCACATGGTAGCCAGAAATGATGTGTTTGGACCTTGTGGAAGAAGTAAGCTGGTCCACACAGGAAGGAGCTAAGGGCAAGTCAGAGGCAAAGCCTTTTGGGTCCCCTTCTACTAAGGTGGTGTCTCTATGGTCTCAGCAATGCCCCAGTGTAAATATATGTCTTGCCTCATAGTTGCTGTTGTTGTTGTTGTTGTTACTGTTGCTGTTGTTCTTTGGTCCCCTTTAAAAGTTATGGGAATGGCATGTAGGGACTCTGCTTATCCTTCCAAACTCTGAGCAAAGTAAACAGTTCTTCTTGGTCCTCATCACTGCCAGGATTTCACATATGTCCCTGATATTTCATTCATCCCTGTATGCATTCGTTCTTACTGAGCAATCACTGTGCCAAGAGCCAGTGACACAAAACCCTTCCTGAATGGCCTGTCTTCTCCTCAAACCCAGTTTCACCTTCCTCATCAGCACCAACATTTCCCCATGCTTATCCTTCCTTCCAGCTCTACTAAACGTCATGTCGGCTACCTTTGCATGTGTTAACTACCCTCTTGCATCTGAGCCTCTGTACCTGAGGTTTGCCCTGGCCCAAACTGTCTTCTCACCCCTTCCCTCCCAGGTCACTCCTAGTCATTCTTTAGGTGTCCAATTAGTGAACACTTTCATCAGGAAGACTTTCTTAGTACTCTTAGACTAGGCTGGATGCTCCTCCATTATAATTTATTCTTGGTAAACTTTACTGCTACAACTGTTCGGTTGCACTTCATCCCCACTGGACTGTATGATCCTTGAAAGCAGAGACCATCCTTACCATTATATCCCTAGCATCTACATAAACCTTGGCACATAGACAATACCTAATAGCTACTTTTGAATAAATAAATGCAACCACAATGGTCTTTGTCTCATAAGCTGCAGAAGGGTGTGAGGCTGGCATTTTGACCTCCAAGAGGGTTGAGTTTACCTCCTCTTGGCTGTAGTAGCTTAGGAGTGCCTAGATGTGTTGTTGACAGAGAGACTCAGGAACTAAGGAGAGGCTTTTAATCTATGAAATATTGTTTAAAAAGTTATTATATGAAGGTCTCTGCTTGGAACTGATCACAAAGTATATTTATGTTACATTATAATTACATGCCAATATAATTTTCTATGTAAATTATGTTCAGCACAGGTTTGTTAGATGATGTACATCCATACTGTTAAATCCCTGGGAATGATGAGGAAGAAAATGCTATCTGACCACTCTTTCCTTGAACTCTTAGATCTGGGAAATGCTACATGACACTGCATAGGAGCTCTTGTCTAGATTGTTTACATAATGTTCATGTAGCTCCACATGGCAGTTGTCATTCTTCTGGGCTGGCAATAAACCTATCATCACTTAGAGGAAACCAATCTGTGTAGGTAATGACAGGGATGAATAAAGTCATTTTGTAGATGTGCAACTGTGGTCATTAAAAATAAAGCAGGCCCTTCTCAGGGGGCTGCTAACCTTGCCAGCTAGTTGACATTGTTTAGATCAGAGGACACTCAGCCAGTGTGTGAACAGAGAAGAAAAACAGCAGGATTTCCAAACAAAGGCTCTCTCTCTCTCTCTTTTTAAGTTTTACTTGAGCTTATCAGCAGCAGTGGCGCTGATCTGGAATGGAAATGAAATGGTGGCCCCAAGTGGGGTCTAGCCTTCCAGTTACTAGCTACACAGTGGGGGACAATCGACAGACATATGCACTGAGATCACTTGTAACATTTCTCCTCTTTATCTCAGCTTATCTCATGGCTTTGTCCCCTCACATCCTAGCAAATTTTGGGGCCCTAGAGACACTTACAAAGGGACAAAATGCTTTGTCCTTGTTTGTTGGTAAAGTCACTCCAGAAAATGCCACTGACAAAAGGGTTAGGAATTGGTTTCTTTTCACAGAGATTCTAAATGAGCACATAGACATACATGCAAAAAGTAGGATTTATGCCTCTGAATATGGCTTGTAAGGAGGGAGTAAACCTCCTGAATTTAGCAATCAAATTTGTTAAGGCTTCTCTAAAGCCTAAACTTCCAATTAACAAGCAAATCATCATCAGACAGCCAGTGAATGGCAAATTCATTCCATTCAACATCTTTTCAAAAGTGGATTTTGTGCACTTATCTCCATGAAAACCCAGCAGGAAGATTTTCCCTGGGAGTGCTCCTACATCTGCCTGTTTTTAATGACGGTAATGGCAAGCAATATTCTACAATTACTTTGGTGATCTCATTTCAAGCATGCAAATCATATTATTGAAGAGCCCAGCAAAAGCCATTTGTTCCTTGGAACCACCAGATAGGTTCTGTGGGGTGAGCGAATGCTGCTTGGAGAAGGCCAGGCCCTTCTGTCTCATAACCTCTACTGCATGGTGGTAGAATTTGCCCTCTAAGGTCAGAAAAGACGACCTAAATATAGACATCAAAGGAGAAATGAAACAAAATCATTCCTAAAGCGAAGGAGTACTTCTTTTTGTTCCATTCATGAAAGATCAGCTTTGTAACTCACTATTAAAAAAACATCATTTAAAGAAAAATGAAGAAAAAGAAAAAAATACACACTGCTGGTAAAGTTCATGAAGTCAAAGCCAAGACTGCTCAAGAGTGAGAACTCCTTTATGTTCCACAACTGTTCTGATGCCTTTTCCATTTTCTCTACCTTCTCGCTGACTCTGCTGAGCTGTAGTGTAGTCAGTCTTTTATGCATATATTTAGAGGCAACATAAATGGGATAAAATTATCATAATGTAGCACCATTAATAAGTGATAAAATTCATTTAACAAATACCATATGGAAGGTTCACTGGGGAAAGAGGAAAGATAAACCAACAGGGTTCTTAATGGAGAGATACAATTTCAGTAAGTGATGAAGACCTGAGAAATTGTGACCCATGACAGAGGGGAGAAACCAGCTTATTTTTATAGAAGCGATGCAGAAAGTAGAAGGCCGATAATAATGCAGTGGGAAAATAGAGGCTTAGGTGGAAGTCCATTGTTAGCGCTCCCAGATTGTTAAGGGAACTTTTTGTAGTAGGTGTTCCTTACCCAGTTTTATGCACCAAGATCTTGGCTCCAGTACTGAGGAAGGATCACTGTTTCAGATAGCTCCTTTAACACCTCTTGGAAGGTTCTTTAACTTGGAACTTCCTAAGAACACATAAGTTAGGCTGAGACTAACAGAACATACACCATGATATGTGAACTTTCTTAACGTGTTATTCATTTCAGTTAAGCAGAAAGGATATCATAATCTATACGTGGAATATAACCTGGTCCAATAATAATTTCTAGTTACCACTCTAGGAAGGAGTTCTCTAGTGAGAAGCTTTAGCCTATTACAATTAAAACATTTTTTTCCTGTTTAGACCCAGTCATAATTTTTTAATATTCAAATTCTGATAATCCTTTTCTGTATCTTTGTCCTGTGGCAGTTTATACTGGGTGTCATTTCTTTATACTGGTGCCCTGTCCCATAGGCAGGCAATATCAGTTTCAGCGTATGAAAAAATTCTCAAAGTTTCCTTCAGGCAAAACAAGGCTTAAGGGGGTTTGGCTCCTCCATGACATGGTCTTCAAATGCTTAACATTAGAATGTATCTCTTATTGTTTGTGAGGTTCTGTGCTTCCCTGTTGAGTCCTCTGTTCTGACTGCTTTGGATTCTGTAGGCAGATACCCATCTACTCTGTCCATGTGTGCAAATGAAGGGAAGGAGTGTTTACATTTGCTTTTTTGTAAAAAGAGTAACTTGCAGGTCGGCATTCAAGCTGATAATAGATTTCAAGTGTGGACAGGATTTTGTCTTTTGTGAAGGTCTACTAGAAACTTCCCCAGCCTGCAGCAATTCAGAACAATTTGTGTTCAATTCCTTGAATCCTTCTTCTTTGAAAAAAAAGGACGCCATTAAATGTCGGTTGATTTGAATGGTGTTTTCATCTAAGGAGTTGGGAATTTTTCTAGAAGACAATGGAAGGGTTGTTGAAGTTTTCTGAGGCTAGTATTTCATAAGCATTTAGCTATAAGCACTTGGCAGGACTTAATAACAACAGCATACATAGCGAACACTAAATACCACTTACCATGTTTTAGGCCCTGCTTTAAGTGTTTTGCATATACCATCTCATTTAATCTTTAAACAATCTTGTGAAGTAGATACTGTTATTATTTCCATTTTACAGATGAGGAAATCAAAATATAGAAAGATTAAGTTATTTCCAAATGTCACACACAGTTTCAAATTCAGGTATGCTGGCTCTAGTGTCCATGTGTTTTTTTTATGGGCAAAGGACACTTGGGAGCCATTGAAATGGTAATAATGTCTGTGATAATTATTCACATATTTGATTTTTCTTTAAGAATCTGTATGTTAAAGCATAATAACCCAGTGACTGTCGTAGAGGCTTTGCTTTTAGGAGACAGGGGCTGTTGGTGTTACTCTAAGGCACTGTGTCAGCATATCAACCTTACTGACAGCTTGGCCACCACTGCTGTCCCCAGACACATCAGAATTTCTTACAGCATCTGTCTTCTTGGTCTTTGAGCACCTGAGTTACATTCTGAGTGGTCATAAAAGAGTCATAGACTGAGTCCTTCAGTCATTGCCCATAACTGAGCTGCCACAATTTCTTAAGATGTAGAGAGTCAGGGGAAGTGTTGATTCTGTTCTCTGAAAGCAAGTTACAACAACCCACTGGTCTTTCCTACCTTCCCCTCCTACTGCTTTCTTCTGTGAATTCTCATAGCAATTCTTCAAAGTCTCTGAGGGGTGGGAATGAAGGAGTTTTTTCATAGGAGAAAGGTAACTATAAAGGTACAAGAGTAAATATTCTTGTTTCACTTTTCCCTTCTATGCAAGACCAAACTACAGGCACAGTCCTTTTCATTAGAAGCTACACCATAGTTGAGAAGACAAGAGGAGTATCTGTGATGCTTCAGAACTCAGTCTGTGCTCCAGGATTCACTTCTTTCTGTCCTTAATGGGAACCAGTGAATCTTCCGAGTCAAAATCATAAAGACAGATATAACAGGCTGATGACCACAAACATACTGTCCTGTAACTCAGGCCATGGAACAAAATGAAGCAGGGTTGGGTGGACAAGTGACCAAGCTCTAAGCACTAACCTAACAGATACTCATGGATCAACATTAAATTGCTTAAAAGAGGATTTCACGACAGTGACCAAAACTTCATCTTACTGGCTGTTTTGGGAAATGATCGAGTTGGAGAAACATCATCCCTTCCATCTCTAATTCCGAACTTTTAACTGCTTGACATTGATTTTAATTTGGTCATCCTGTGCCTTGATGCACTACGCATGTATTAGTTGTCCTTTTCTGTTTACTCTGATACTCTTTTTGATTGGCCGAAGTGACCAGGGGCTGACCTGGCTTTTAGACTCCATTAGACTGGGAAATGATAGTCTCTAACTGAAGCTATGAGGATATGGAACTTAGGGGAGGGTGCAAAGTGGATAGTCAAGAAGGAACCAATTTCATTAAACCAGAGAGGAGACTTTGAACAAGTTGCCAAACTGAGGGAATAGAAGTAGATATTCATAGCTAGAGTAAAGAAGGCAAGCAAATCTGAGAGCAGACTTGAGTGATGACCAGTAAATAGATTTCTATCTATAGCTGACCTTTGTTTGACTGCTGTGTGGGGAAGGGCATGAGATGCTGGTGATTTTAGAAAAAGGAGAGAGATTTCTCTCAAAGTGGTCCCTTTCCTTACTTTACCATATCTGTTATATTCATTTGACTTTTATTATTTACTACATTGTTTACAATTAATTATCTTTCAAGTGTGCATATCTTGTTTTCCTGCTCTATAGTAAGTTCCTGGAGGGCAGGAATCTTTTCTGTTTTACATACAACTCATGACAATTACATTGAACATCTCAGGAACTCAGTGAATACTTGTGATGGATTGATCAAGACAGGTCATTAAGACTCACTGCTATGAGCCGTCTCTAGTTTGAACAGATGGTGGTGGTTTTGACTACTTCATATGGACATAGTATGAGAACAGGAACTATTCCAGGCATAACTAGGAAGCCAGCCAATGGAACTTGGACATTATGGTCACCTCAGATACTGATGGTCCATTTACAAAAGAGGATTGCATCTCTTACTGGGGTAGCATTGAAAAGACATCCTACTAAGAGCCCCTCTTATAAAATGATAAAATATCTTTAAACTTAAATCCATCTAATTAATAGTGTTTTTTGCAACTGCCCAAAATCTATTGATGGGTATTTGATTTTTCTGATCAAAACAAAATCACAAAGTGGATAATTCAAACCCCAAAATCCATTATTTAGGATAAGTATTCCAATTTATCTATTATTATGCTATTAACTAGATAACTGCTTTATCTCCATGGAGTTTTTGAAATCTTTGTTAGATACTTCAGCCCATACTGGTCTCTCTGATCTGATCTTATGTAATCCATATTACGTGAATCCCTCATTTTTGTGTTTGATTATATGTAATTGCATCACCAGTACATTTTAATTTTGTATGCTATAGAAGATGGCAAGTACTACATCTTGTGTCTATTTTGTATTGCCAGAATAGCTTACCACAGAGATCAAATACAGTAAGTATTCAGTGTATTGTTTTTGAATGAAAATAAATAGTAAACAGGGGTAAGTTGTGTGAGTCCTTACATTTTATTTGAACCCTATGCTGCATTATTTGACTGCTCTCATTTGATTGCAAGCTTCTCAAGGGCTCTCCATCTGTTCAAAATATTATTTTCCTTAATTCCAAAGCAGTATAATTCAAGCATTATTTAATAAATATTCACGGTCTGTGATGGCCATGGCTTTTAAGATGAGGACCTATGTTAAGACAGCACATCAAATGTTAAAAAAGTACAAACAAACAAACAAAAAAAACAAACCCAGCAGACTCCAAGGACTATGTCCTTGGCTCATTTCCCTTTAATATTAAGCTCAAAAGAGGGAGTGATAGAGCTCAGGAAATGTAATGGGCTGAGGGGCCTCTCTCTAGTAAGTTGCCAATTCACAAGTATCAATTCTTTACCTTCTGATGACTGCTTCATGGTATAAAAAGAAAATTTTTGTCCAACTCCTAGCTAGGGTGTGTGTGTGCAGGGTGTAAGTGGCATATGTCATAGCCATGTTTTTTAAGCTGACTTCCTAAATATCACTGCTAAATTGGTTGCCATTTCTCTGAACCCAGTTAGCATTTCTGTGAAACTAATAATATATAATACAAGTATGTATCCTCTGCATTTCCACCAGTTGTTCTCAAATTACACAGGTGAACTTCCTGAGAAAAAAGTCATTATGCTTTCTTCTTCTTACCTGGGATGAAGTTTGTGCTAAATAAATGTCAATACCTTCTTTACTGCCTCAGCCACTAACGACTAGTTTCACCAGAAATCCCTAGTCCATGGAAGAGTACACACAGAGACTAGCATTAATAAAATTGGAACTCTTCTATCCTTTAATTTTTACTGAGTTCTTACTCAGCTGTAGAATCTTTGACTAACTGTTTCTCTCTCCTTAAAGTGCTTTGAGGCAGACATTAAAGGCAACTGATTATTCATAAAATTCTTAAAATCCAAACTTCTCTATCTCCTAGAGCGGGTTCAGCAAAGTAAGTACTAGAGCATCAGGGATAGCGCCTCCCAAATATGGCCATTGTGTCTTGCCACTTCCCTAGAGTGAGGACTTTCAACTCCCCAAAGCTGTCAACCTAATACTTTTTAGCAACATTGATGAAAGCCACCAAACAACAATGAGAAGCTCCTAAAATAGATTCACAGGGTGTGTGGTGGCTAAGAGCTGGGTTTGCTAAAAATAAATCTGTTTCTGCTCCCTCCATCATCCTTTTTCTACTAGACTATAATTAAAGTCCACATCTGAAACTCTTGTTGAGCGTCAAAGTCCCATGAGTGATTGGCATCTGGCATCCAAAAATATTCCGCAAAGAACAGTGCTCTCAGTGGCACATCTGACAGGCTTGGCTCACTTTCAGGGCTCCTGGCTTCCCGATGAGTGGCAAACCAATGGATGAACAGGAAGATTACTTCAGTCCAATATCAATCAATCAGTTGGTTCTTCCATCAATGACTTAAAGCAATTTCCCATGCCTACCCTCACTTACCCCACATTTGGCACATGAGAGAAGCATGATAGAAAAATCAGCCTCACTAATTGGAACACTTTTTGTCTTGCCAGTGCTGGGAAAAAGGGACCCAGCTTGGTTGGGAAAATGTGGTTTCCTGACGAGATGGAGAATTGCACTTTCCTGTTGGTCCAAATAGTTTTAGTTTTTGCATAGAAATTCCACCCAATTAAAGAACTTTTATTTGAACCCAAAATTTGTGGTCTCCCTAGAAAGGAGAGATTAGTTTTAGGTAGGAGGGGAAAAACCTTTCCCATCATCTTGTTTTTCATACTTGTTCCATTTGCATGAAGACTAGACAATGTGTGATTGCACGTGGGTTACTCCTCATAGCATCCTAAATAAGAATATCTTGGACAATGAGAAGCACTTTTCTCTCTGAGCAGTCAAATAAACCTAATCATGTGAATATACAATGAGATAAAACACCAGTCTTACACTGAAAGGTTTTATGATTTTAAGTAGAGTTGTGCTAAACTCTTATCATAATTGTAATTAGAAAGAGCAGGCCAGTTTCCTGCTGTTCCTGCTCACGTTTGACATGTGAACAGTATGAGCTTAAATACCTGAGCTGAATTCTTGATTTACACTAGTTTAGAGTTACTGTTTGCTATGTTGCAAGTAAAGAGGTCATATAAAGGAATGTTAACTGCTGGAAACAAGTACATATATTATTTCTATATTTGCTAGAGACAGCCAGTATTTCAATCTTTTATTGTGCAAAACTATTGGTATACATTATATTAAATAATAGAATGGCTTAACAAAGGATATCCAGATCTATAAGAATTATAATCTTAGGACAGAGACAATGATCCAAATGTTTTGAGATGCATGTGATCCATCTAATGAGATAGGTGGCTGGTGGCATGAATTTCTGCAATTGATACAACCCATTTCCCGGGTCTTGCTTTATTACTGTGTGTTGAGGGGAAAGAACAACAACAACAACAATAACAGCAACAAGCAAAGGGGGAGAAACAAAACAACAGTCCTGGTGGGGAAAGAGTCACAGAAATGAATTTAGAAGTAAACAGAAAGAGAGTAGAATGTCAGTTAGAGATGTTTTTGCAGAAGGGACTGATAAACCAATACATATTGACAATTTATGCTTCAGTGGCACCTTTTGGTGTGTTTCAAATGATCTTTGGAGATATTATATATGGCAAAGCTTGATACAAATGCCAAGGGCAGGTATTTACTTATTATTGCAAAGCCCATTTCTCTATACTTAGACTGCTAGAAAGATAAACGTTAGAAAGTTATGTTGAATATGCTATAGTCCTTTTTATTCAGATGGAGAAGCTGTGGCTAAAGAAGATTAAAGGATGGACATAAAGTCCATAGCTGATTATGGACGATCCAAAACATAATTTTTGTCCCTTGGACATAATTCAACTGTGCTTTCTAAATTGGATATTCATCATGAGTATGGCATTGAATGGAATATGAGAAATGAAGTGACACCACATCCACTTTGCATTAGTACCATCATAGGTACACTTGAGGCACGATATGCTGAAGCTGGCTTCTTTTTGTTTTAGAGTCTAAGTTCACTACAGCTGACTGATACATTTTCAGGAGTTTTGTTAGATCATTGATATCATGTTGGAAGCTTGAAATCAGCCATGGTGGGAAATGCTACAATCCACAACCCAGGAGAAAAGAGTGTTGTTGACTTGACCTGTGTTTAGGAAAAGGGGAATTTTAAGTAATTAAGACCAATAACTGGAATGACAAATGCCATGTTTGTTTGTATAAGTATACCAAGCTAATGCTACATGCCAAAGCCTTGTTCAACATGAAAGAAACATTGAATTCCACTCCTTTAACCCATGCTCATAAAAATAGCACCATCTATTAGAGATGAGCAATGCTAGTTTTGTAGAGATGAGCTCTGACTCTGGAGATGAAGAGAGATGATTTCTGTTCTTCATGTGGAGGAAGGAACATGTCAGTCCCTCCTAGAGCAGTCCAGGCAGGAATTCCGAGACGAATTTTCTAAAGTGGACAGTTCAGCTTTGTCCCTGGACAGCTCCTGGTTTCTTTGTCAATGGGAAAGATATTCAGAGAATGAGTCTACTTTAGAGCTTCCTGAACAGACAACATCTTACAACATTCTAAAACAGAGAAAATCACTGATTTTAAAGATTCCTGTGATGAGCCAGAACCGGCATGTACTGGTTAGGGAGGCTGGATATGCACATCTCTTCCCTACTTTGCACTCTGTGACATCACTTTGGAAGCTTTAAACCAGCCATGATGGGACTACTTACACCATGGAAACTGACAAACACTACAAATAAGGTTTTCTTGCTTTTTCTAAAGAAAGATGGTTTACCAGAACATCACTGTGTATTATAGTACCCTAACATTGAAGCCATAGACAATAGTCAAAATTTTATTCAGAAGTTTCTTTTTCCTTTCTTTTAAAACTATCCTTTAAAAAATAATTTTGGCTAAATATATTATTATGAACTAGCAGCATAGCAAAAGTAGACCTATGACGTGAAGCCCACTTGTATCTCCACCCAGAGATATAAGGGGATCTATTGAAATAAATGGTTAAGACAAAAGTAGAGAATTGGCCGGTATTTAATCACCCATCATTTAACATTTTTTAAGGCCTATATACTATACTTACAAATATGATTGCTTTAGGGAATGCAAAAGATGTATAAGTTTCACCGTAGGTAACTGGGAGTCTAAGTTTAAAGACAAAACCCAAAAAAATAAAATACTTGGGGAACAGTGACTGATTATTAAAGGGATGCATAGTAAGTACAGTAAAAATTGAGAGGTAAAAAGAGCTGAGTTGGGTAAACTCATCAATGGTACATAATGAAGGTGAGACCAGAGCAGAATCTTAAAGGAAGAGCAGTATTTGAATAACATCTGGGGCATGAAGAGGTGATTGTTGACATGATCAAGGAGCCATGTAAGTAAAAGGTCTATAGGAGCAGGCACTGCATGTGTAGGGTCTGTTAATAGACCTTCTTGGCAAGAATAAAGGGGGTAGCTAAAAAATAGTGCAGACAGAATGAGCTACAGAAAAAGAAAGCATGGAAGGAAGGAAAGAAGGAAGGAAGGTAGGAAGGGAGAAGAAGAGAGAGGATAGGTAAGGAGTAAAGCAAGGAAGAGAAGCAGAAAAAGAGTTACTCAATGCAGAGCATTATGTGAAATAGCCCTCATGTGTATCATGTCAGGTGGATATTAAAACATTTCTGGGGACAGACACTGTCTTCTTTTCACAGATGAGGAAACCAAGGCTGAGCCAGATGAACTCTAAAAATTGCAGTTACCTAGGATGGAGCTTGGTGTCCACTTCAGCTCCTCTGCCTCTAGGACCAAGGATCTTGCCACTTGATTTCTTAAAAACTCCAGCAGTTTCCCTAAAGTATTGTTTTAGCTAAGTGCCAATCAGAGAAGAGAAAATGTTACATGCAGGAGCACAGGAATTTGAACCAGCTGTACCTTAGGCAAATGAACATTTAATAAATGTCTTGACTGAGTATAGAAACAGCCTTCCATGTTTGGGTGAAGGTTAAGGTTGACAAAAGAGTACGACTCCATATCTAGCTGAAAAGACACCCAGGGTCAATAGCCATAAGTTACAAAAGGAAAGAGGCTGCAGTCACTGGCATGGAAGGAGACTGAACATTCAACTCAAAAGAAATACTGAATCCTGAGCATTTATTATGAACTGTACCTCTAAATCTTTCCCAAGTCGCAGAATTACTGCAAGTTAGCTCACCAGGGGACCAAGGATACTTTTGACAGAACTACACAATCCCCTGGTAAAGATAAATGGGGTCTAATTTAAGTAGTCCCAAACTTTTCTGCAAGCTTCAAGATCACTGCACATTGTTGGATCTGTTCATAATGGCCTGGACTGTATCCCAAAAATACCAGTGGGAGAGACTCGAGCGGACTGGCCAGGCTAGAAAAGGAAAATTAAGCCATTTGGACTTGGCTGAGGCTATGGATGGTCTGACAGTTTGCAATTTATAATTTTTTTGGTCCCTTTAACATTCTTTATCTGCCTTTATTTGCTCAACAGCCCTTTGCTGAAATTCACGCTCAGCTTACCACATTCGGTGAAGCACACAGCAGTGGACAGGAGAATTTAATCTAGAAATCAGCCTGACTTGTCTTTGCGATGCATTTTAGCTTCCAGGGCCGTGCTATGAGGATGCATAAGCAAGAACCCTGTCTAGGTCAGGTGGCCTGAGAGCCCCGCCAGCATCCCTAACAATGCCTTTTAGGCAGTGTTGTCAAGCAGACTCCCGTCTGCTTAACTGACAGCGATGAGCATTTTAATAAAATGAGGTTCTTGTTGTTTTGAAGCATGAAGCCTAGTAGAAAGGAGAATCTGACCAGCTTTCACCATGCCTTTCATAATTGTGAATCCTTCCATCTGACTGCCAGTAATTTGCCTTACCAGACATTCAGAATAGATCATCCTCACTTCGAGCTGTCTCAGACACATTGCTGGGGATTCTTTCAACCTGCCTCCTAGCTTTCAGGTGGTAGGATGGCAGGCGTCCAGTCTCTGAAGAAAAAAGCCTTCATTGTTCATCGTGCCACTGTATCTTCCAACCCTTTTTGTTGTATCCCGGAAACCTATTTGCTTTTTAACTGCTGCCACATGCTGGGAAAACATCTTTATCGAGTAGTCCTCAGTGCTGTGGCTTGAGTCCTTTTCATCAGGGGGCCTGTAAGTCCCTAGCTGAGATGAAAAGTCAGAATGTTTTTGTCCACCTGGTTATCTTTATGTAAAACCGATTTGAATGTCATTGGTCCCTGTGTTGCTTTGTTGCTGAAATTTTCCTGGAATCATCACCATCTTCCCAGAAGGCATAATTCAACACCATTGGCAATATTCTAAAACTAGAATTCCTCCTAGTTCTAAATACGTGTCACATCAACACTATTCTACAAGAGGTTCTTTTCCAATATAACAAGGAAATTCTGGGTCAAACATGCTACAAGAAGAGATACTTGTCCACATTGTCAAAAATAAACAAACAAACAAAAAACCCTGCAGTCTCTCTCCTGTATTTTTAAATATCTTGTATAAAAGAACATGATTTCTATTGACTAGAGCTCAATTTGGATTCTAAACACACTCTGTCATTCAATGTACATATTTTAAGCATACCTTTTCAAAGTGTACATAATGATGGTAAGATCAAAAAGGTATCAGTCATTCACACCTTAGATAAATTTATTTAACTACATTGCTTCCCTGTGACATACAGCAGAGACCAGCTACACTAAGGAGTACAATTAATAATGTGGGACAGAGAAAAATGAAATTAAGAAGAAAGCAAATGTGATTTTGAACAAGTAACTCTCTAAGGAAGACAAACCTGATTAAACAGAGGACTATTCACTGTAAGAAGGACTATGAGGACATAGTGTCTGGAAAAGAGTGGTGATGAGTTCAACTAGATGGAGGGAGAGCTGTGTGAAAATACAGGAGTCACCCCAAACAAACTTTTAAAGTTTGTCCATTTGGAGGAGGACTATAGACATTCAGGATACCCTAATTTGATTCAATAAATTAGTTTAACCCTGTTTTTTCTCCCTTGTGTACTAGTCCCAGGAAAACACAGCCAGCTTGATGTACACACCACTCAGCTACCTTCTCCAGCATCAAACCTGCTCTTCTTTCAAACTCTGTGTTCCACGTTTCACAGCTACCCACACATAGAGGGGACAGAGACCTACCCTCTACATGGTCCTTACTGAACAGCCATTATTTTGTGGATATAACAACATATCAGCGCATTTGGTTCATACTGAGTGCTATAAGGAGCTGAGCAGGGGAGTAATCCTTGCTTGACCTTAACTATTGGAAGACTTCATGGAAAAGGTGAGCCAACTCTACTGTGTCACTTTATCTGAAAAGTGGCAACTCTATTTATGTTCCTTTTCTAAATTTAAGCAAGTTAAATGTAGGTACCATAATTTATGCTTCTTTTTATTTATGCCTGGCACAGAGTAGTGATGATAAGAAATAATATTTATTGAGTGATTGTTATATGTCAGACATGGGGCTGAATGTGTTGTAGGAATTATCTCATATCTTCACAATAGCTCTATGATATATGTGCTGTTTTTATCCCCATTTGACAGATCTGAACACTGAGACTTGGACCAGTTAAAGTGACCTGTCAAAAGTCTCATTCTTTATGTAGGAAGACAACAATTAAATTCATGTTTGTCTGATAATGAATACCCACCAAATTTGTGAAGAAAATAATTCTGTTAATTCCTTAGGCTGAATCTTTGTGGAAACCAAATTTCCATGAAGTTCTGCATTTACAGGACTACTCCGAAGCCTTCCTTCTAGAATCTGTCCCCACCTCCCCTATTCAGTCTATCTTCCGTTTTCCGAGTAGAGGTACTCAGAGCCCCTCAGGGAATTATGCACAGTTTTCAATAGTTTATTATTCTCCCCTTTGCCTTCCCAGTCCCATCTACTCTTCAGGATCCTACTGAGGACCTCCACAAGGGTTTAGGTTGAAGGTCTGACTGTTCTGGGTTTTAGTGTCTGTACTGAACCTCATTACCTGCCTAACTTTATGTAACTTCTTCTAACCTGCTTTCCTGATCTGAAAGTGAAAGTAATGGTAGTCTCTGCCTCACAGTCATTAAGAGAGAATTAAATGATATAGTCACATAGAGAAAAGTCTGGCATGTAGAAAGTGTTCAGTAAATAATAACAGTAATAATTTTATTATTATTATTATTATATCAGTAAATATTATCATTGTTGTAGTATTTATGTCAGACCATCTTCATCACTTTCTTCTCTGAATTTTCTCAAAGTTACTTTAGTAGCAATTTTGTTTTACATGTGGGATATTTTATTTTATCAACTAGTGACATATATTCTCTTGATGACAAGGAGTAGTTGTATACAAAATTTCTGAGGACAAAGCTCCTGTCCCTCACCTTAGCTCCAATCAGAATAAGCCTGGGCAGCAGTGTTCTGGTTCCCAACCAGGTGTGTGTTTTTTTCAGATCCTGAGTTATCTACACCTAGGCTCAAAGCATATATGACAATCACAGATGCCAAAGGGAAATCATCCTTGCCTTAGGATTAAATTCACTCTTGTGATGATTGGTGTCAGTATCTTGCTTGCTTGATTTCCTGGATTTCAAGATATATATTTACTTTAGCCATAAGGCCTGGTTATTCCTTCACACCTTTGAAGATGTGAATTTTGGATTCCAGGCCTTTTACTTGCTCGTGATAGCATACATATCTCAGATGCCTAGCTGCAAACTCACCTGAGTCTATTCACTTTGAGAAACTGTAGTGGTAAATAGTAGAAGGACTCAGCACCCTCTGTTTAAGTATTTTCTGTGGTGATTGTTGTTTTTAATAGCATTTGTCTGTTTTCAAGGAATTTCTAGTTAGATTATGTAAGAACATGTCTTTGTGCAATAAATTTAACCTCTTCCTTAGCCTCTTGCTTCTGACAACTTGAAGTAAATACTTTGACCAAACACTCTGCCTTGAAAGCCTGGTAAACTAAGTTATCTCAGCCTAAAAGGAAGAGAGGGAACCATAAATTACATTTATTGAACAATTCCCTCCTATCCTCCAGGATCTACATCCCAAACTCCAGAAGTAGGAGAATTTCCATGGATATTTATAGATAGTGTTTGTGGGGATGCTAATGAGGATATATATTTATCTGACACTTCAAAAAATATTGGAAACTATAAGAATTTCTGCAAGAATGTACAATGATGTATTAGATGTCTATTTTACCCCAAGACCGACACTAGTTTCACCTGCTGTAAGTGAAATTGTGCCCTCTGCTAGAGGAAACATTAAAAGGACTTGAAAACTACCTTTCTGCATTCCAATATAGTAGAGAGAACAGAAACATCATGAAACTGAATTTTAAAAGTAACTGACAAATGTAAAATAGATAGCTAGTGGGAAGCAGCTGCATAGCACAGGGAGATCAGCTAGGTGCTTTGTGTCCACCTAGAGGGGTGGGAATAGGGAAGGTGGGAGGGAGATGCAAGAGGGAGGAGATATGGGGATATATGTATATGTATATGTATAGCTGATTCACTTTGTTATAAAGCAGAAACTAACACACCACTGTAAAGCAATTATACTTCAATAAAGATGTTTAAAAAAAAAAATAACTGACAAAGGAAACCAGAGATAAGATATATCTGAGACAATGTAGGGAATTCAAAGTAAAGAAATCACTCTGAGTGAAAGAGAACAAAGGTAATGATATTTAAACACACATATACAGAATATAATTGCCAAAGTCTCTGTTGAGACCTTGCAGGACGAGGTTGATGACTGGAAGGCATAATTTATTCTTAAGATAGTTTTGTAGGTAGAGAATAAATAGTTTTACATCTTCAAAATGTCTATAACCATGAAAAATCAATGAAAATGGGGTGGTAGATATGGTGGGAAGGAGTTGAACTCAGATAAGAAGACTTAGACCCAGAATCAATGATGTAGCAGGAATATGCTGCAAATCTCATGCAGAGGGAAGATGTGAACAATGCTTTTCAAATACAGATCACAGAATGTCTATATTAAAAATGGGCTACATATATATGTGTGTAAATATATATATATATATATATATATATATATATATATATATATATATATATAAAAGAACTACATACTTAACATAACCTGCTGTCCATTTAATTTTTATCAAATGCTGAAGGAGGCTAATATTCCTGACTATTTTTGATTTTAAGGAAAGTAACAAGAACCTGAAGACAAAGTAATAATACCCTGCTGGAATTCATAATAAAGAGTAAGAAAAGACTGTATTAAACTAGAGGTGCCCAAGGTGGCAGGGCAAGGAGAAGGTAAATGTGCAGCAAAACCACCTGGAGGGCGTTGTGAGCCACATATGCCTTCCTCACCGGTAACTGGAAATGCACTTGAATCTTTGTGTTGTCAAGGGGTCGGGGAAGGACCCTGAGGGTGGGGTACATCTCTCTTAGAGAATCCACAATGCCAGATCTTCCTTGGTCACTGATTAGGCCCACAGCAAGGGCTTACTCCAGGAAACTCCATTTTTAGATTCCGTATATGACACCCACCCACCAAAAAAAGAAAGCCAAAAAAACCCCAAAACAAAAAGAGAGTAATAATGTCAGCAAGAGGACTTAATAGATTCCGACTGAGAGTAGAAGCTGGGATGATCCACTTTGGGGAATGTATATACTTCTTGGGGTTTTCTTTTTAATGCTTCAGAAGGAGAAGAGAATCTCAAGATGGAAATACTGAATTTCCTATTCTGCAGGCGTATTGAGTCTTTAGCCAGCCCTCTCTGTTTGGCCAGTTTGTAACCTGAATTTGTGGAGCTGTTTATGCTGGTTACAAGAGAAATGTGACCCTGTGGAAGGGTAGTTAATCTGGGTATAGGATTGGTTAACTAGATTTTTGGAGTCATATAGATTTTGTGTTGTTGGTGGGGCATGTAGTCAGAAATGGCACAGGATAATATTGTCAAGGCCAGGGATAGACCCAGGAAGAAGAGCTGTAGTTGCTGCTGGTGGTGGAGTATCAAGACATGGAGGAAGCAGAGTCAGAGAAAGGGGCAGGAAAGGAATAACATAGAGAAGAAACTAGTGGAGTCTCTTCATTCCTCAAATTAAACAAACACAGATGACTATTGAGGCAGTCATGTGGCTGAAGAGGTGATGAGAAAGTCTGAAAAATAAAGTTCGGATTATAAATTCAGAGCATGAAGAGTCATTTAGAGAAAATTTGACTGTGCTGGTTTTAAAAGCAGATGAAGTCAAAGGTTAAAAGAATGGAAAAAAGAAGGAACACACTACTAAGAGCAAATGCAAAAGAGAATCATAAAACTAAACAACAAAAAGCAAAAAGAATTTCAAGAAATCTAAGTTCCAGGCTCACAGAAATAATATTTAAAAATAGTACCAATGATTTTTAATGCTATGTACAAATCAAGAAAACGGAGAGAGCTGGTATAATACTTGGGGACAAGAATATAAAAGTAGCAGAGAGCAAAGAGGAGATCAGCTTGAGCTCTGCTTCTATCGTACTTTCACGCTTTCTGACCAGCAGATGGATCTTATCCTTTAGGCTCAAGTCTTCAGTGTAGTGCAGGGTCACTGTCCTTGCTTTGTTGTAATCAACACCTTTTATCATTTCATGACTCAACATTTACAGATTTGTTTACTAGTAGAAATGTATGGGTCTATAATTATATTTGCAGGTATTTGGTATCTTTGGTGTACATTTCTTCAGGTGCTTTACAGATCAAGATCAGTAAATTGTTATAGCTCAAGGTCACCAGCACTGCAATAGCTTAAGTATTGCTTTGAGGTCCATGAATATACATCACACTCATTTTAGGCTTAATTGTTCTTTCTTTTCTTTTTTACTTTTAAGAACTAAAACCCTAGGAAAAAAACCTGAGTTCCTTATTTTAGTCTGAATGTGATCTGAAGGTAGTTAACCTTGGAAAGAAGGTAGAAATGAAGACAAACTTTCCTTCTGGCCTCCTGATGCTTCTGTGTGAATTGATGGATCCCTCAAGGATGAATGCGACACCATGACAAGTGTGGAGGGAAAAGTTATGCTGAAGCTGACATTTACAGTGTGTATTAATTATAAGTATCCATCTCCCTAGTGATCATGTACTTTTTTTCCCCAGGAATGAAACCGACCAAGGATCTTACTTTTGATGGAAAGAAAGTATGTTTGGAGTTCTGTTAAGTTTTAATACCTTTAAGTTAAATTCATCTCCACAGTAACTTTAGAGATCTTTAAATCTCAAACTTATGTATAAAAGTTAGGGAGAACAGGGCAGGAACAGGGCAGGAAGGTACGTTTTCTTTTTCTCATGGCAGTGCACAGAACTTGGAATGAACCCCAAATTCAATTAATATGAATGGGAAAAACGTTGGATTTTATTTTGGAGGCTGAAGGTGACAGAGTTTCCTTGGCTATGGTCAAGATTTTTCTTTCTATTAAGTTGCTGGAGGAGTGTTCCTTTATTTAAATCTTGGATGCTGAATGTAACCATGATTGTGATGACAAAAAAGGAACAAGAAGTTGGCTGGGAATAGTCATTAGCACCTCTGTGAGGTGAAGCTTCAGATAAAAATGGTGGGCTTGTGAACACCGCCAAGCTGGGGGATCACCTCCTATAGATCCAGAAACCACAGTCAGCTACTTTCTAAAGAAAAACAAATGTACCTGGGAAAACCACTCAGTTTGACTGACTGTCATGTTTTGGACCAAGATGTAAAAAGAAAATGGTGTTGACAGTATGTTCACAAGGAAGTTCTATGGCAACAAACTACATATATATTTATTTAATCTTCTCACACAATTTGCTGATATGCAGACACAGCTTTAGACAGCCTGTCTGACTAATTCAGGTCAAACTCGATGCATTTTCTCAGAAGGTTCTTTTGCATGAGTTAAGTGACGCCAATATTTCACCTGCACATATTTTAGTTCTCCTGATTTCCATATCCACTGGAGGCTCTGAAATTATGTCATTTTCCTAAGTTGATCTTTTATTCCCTGAGTGGACTTTGGCTGCTGCTTCTGTTGCTGTTGTTATTTGTTTGCTTCCTTCCAGATAGCTTCACAAGAGCAAAAGAACAATCTTTTCTTAATTTTGACATGCACTTTTTTTCTTACCTGAGACTTCTTTATAACCATTTTCCATTTTTAATGAAAGCAATTATCTTAAGTGAAAGATATGAAAAAATGTTTGAAAGGTAGACCAGGAAGATATTTCTATCTTTTTAAACCAAACACTTTTCATGTGCTTTCTATTTATTGGGATGAACATATCAAACTGCATGGATTTTCCTGAAGTGGTAAATCACCATTTTAAATTGGACAGCCCCTATTCTCCAACATTTTATTCAACTGTCCATCAGTTACTCATAGCATTAAATTTTCCTTCCTTTACAGTATGAATTTTATAATATTCAGAAGCTCAGGAGCTATTTTCTTTTAGTCAAATGTTTTCCTACTGGAAAATGTCACTGTGTAGATAAGTCACAATAAGATCAACTCATGAATATTCACAGGGCATATTTTGAGTACTGTATTACCCACTTAATGCTCTTTTACTGGCTAGATCACCCATATTCCTGATTACTTTTTCCCATTAAATCCTTAATTGCTATTTAAACCAGGCAATTTTTCATAGTAATTCTTGCCCAGTCTAGTGTCCTGGTATTGCCACTTGATATTACATATGACATATAATTCCCTTTCATTCTTGAAATTTATGTGTGATTCATTTCTTGCTTTGCTTTTAAAATCAGTATGTTTTAATATTTTAAAATTATTTGGCCACAATTTTCCCAAAGAGAGAACTTCTGACCTGTCCTTGGAAAACAGATCCTAATATAGAAGTTCTACAACATTCCCCCTTCATAAGAAAAGATCTCAGTATAATCACTCTAAACTCCATTTCTCAATTTAGAACAAAGTATTTTATACTTGTTATTTGTTATGCTTGGTGCTCGATGTATAGCACCAATATACATCTAGCACCAAGCATAGATGCACCATTCTGAGCTGCTTTTACTCCCTAGGAGGTCCTAGAAACTAGTAAACTTCTTTCTCAGAATTGATATTCATCCAACCTCTCCCCTTTCCAACTTTTGCTATATGGTTTCTTGTTAACTAGTTACTGAAGATGTAAAAAGTCTTTATTAAATGTCTGCAGAAATGTAACATCATGCATATTTTCTTGTTTAGATTTTGTCTAATGTTTTTGGAAGGGTATACAAACTTTGAAGAATCTTGGCTGTGTTTATATAAAGTAATATTCAATAGAGTTGAAGTTGACTGTAAACTGCCTGGTGAATGGGAAGTTTACTTTTTCCCATAAAGTTTAATGTTTTACCATATAGAATTTCCAATATTCAATCTGTTTTGATCCATGAAAATATGTTAAAATTTATATTTTGACCTTCTTGGAATATTTGAATTAGTATGTACATATGATTGTGTTTACTTGAATAATTCAAGTAATTGTCTTCTACAAGAACATAACATATCCCATTCTCTCTATATCTGGTTTTAATTTTTACTTTTTATTTTAAATTCTGAGAAATAGTATTTGCTACATTGTTTGGCAGGTTAGGTCATTGTTGTCCAGTGGACTAGTCATGCCTGGATAATCTATGATGCGATTATAAGGGAATGCTTTTTGCAGTGTACTGAGCTAACTGCCTTACCCCATATTACAATGAAAACAGCCCCAAGAGAGGTAATACATTATATAAAGACATATTTTATTTTCACTTTTGTGGGAATAGGTTTTTGTAGGGGTATATGAAGTCATTAGAATATAGCAATTTTGGAATCAAACAAACCTGGGATTTGGCCCAGAAAGATCAGTTCTTTAATATTTGTTTTTGAGTTAGTTAATTTCTCCATGCCTCAGTTTTCTCATCTATCGAACATGGATAATAATACTGATAGATAAGGGCTAGCCTGTTAAAGCCTGATCACTTACAAAGTGGTTGGCTGCCCACAAGTCTCATGGCAACCAGTTATGGGCCAGTGCCATATGGCTAGGCCTAGATCCCAACACCCACATCCATATTCATTGTGCCATGTGAGGGGCTTGTGCTTCTTCAACCAAGCGTGCTCCATGGTGGGTCCTGCCACTATCTTGACACAGTACCTCATTGCAGCCACAAGGTTTGTACCCCAGATCACACCAGGGACAGGGGACTTGTTCTCTCTATAATCATAAACATTAAGCTTCCAGAAAAGGGCTGATGCTAAAATTCTACCATGTCTTAGTTTTATTTGTATCTTGGCTCGAAATGATGGCAAGCAGAGAGGCATTCCTAAACATGTAGATTATAGAAAACAGCTCAAAAGTTTGGGTCACTCTCCCAACCTGGCTGTCTCTTCAGGCTGCTATGTATATAATGCAGTGGGGAAGGCAAATACACACACCTACTTCTGCTTTAGTCTTCATGACTTTTCCCCCAAAAAAAGATGCTCCAGCAGTTTAGAACAAAATCTTAATTATCCAAAGTCACTTCCTTTAGTGTTTAAATTCATCAGATAATTGCACAATTATCCACTTTGTTTTGACTGTGTAGATGTCCTGGCTCAAGTCCATTAACCAACTAATGTACACCAAAGATGAGAAAATTAGGAGATTGTGCCTATGTTGATAATTCTGTTTTCAATCCAAAGGCTTGTCTGCTATCCTCATTAGGAGTTATCAAATCAAAGTAATGTTCATTGCAACCAGCAAATAAGTTAAAGTAGGT
The DNA here is from genome assembly GCF_965194805.1 of Balaenoptera borealis. Taxonomy (NCBI): domain Eukaryota; kingdom Metazoa; phylum Chordata; class Mammalia; order Artiodactyla; family Balaenopteridae; genus Balaenoptera; species Balaenoptera borealis. The sequence continues at coordinate 34,606,439 of NC_138875.1, forward strand.
ATTTACTCTTTGACTGCCAGCTTGAAGAGGCATTATTTCTATATTGGAGGAAGAGTGGTAAATGTCCCTGCTAATACTATAAGACATTTCAGATAAGAAAATCTCAACTTTTGGTGAGAGTTAAGGATTTGAGCATTGCTATAAGTACCCAGAATGAATTGTATCTCAGGCTTTGTTTCTAATGGGCCACCATATCAAACGCTTTCAGTTGGAATTAATAATGCCCTTCCCTCATCGAGATTTCCTCTACCTAGTTCCTGAGATGCTCTGGACAAGCAGATGCCAGATTCAGTGACTTTAGCTGACCAGTTGGTGGCACCTGATTTCTAGTATGTGGATATGCTAGGTAGCCATAAAATGATGACATCATTTTTGCTACATAGCAATCTTTCTCTTCTGAGACTATAACTCTGTCTTGAACTTCAGCTTGGGTAGGGTTCCCTCTCCCTGTAATGGGGGAATCTTGTGCCCAGGATGGCATAATTGAAAGAACATGGGCTTTGGAGTCAGAATCCACATTCTGTCTTTTACAAGTTGAATCACCTTGGGCAAGTTACTTAACTTTCTTGATCTTCATGTTCCTTACTTGTAAAATATAATACACATCTCATATTCTGTGAGGGTTAAATGGGTTAATGTACAAGAAAGAGCAAGCACAGTACTTGACATATTTTGGCACCCTATTATTGACATGGCCTTGCAATAATGGACCTATTATTTGGAACAATATCTGCTTAGCTTCAAAATTACCTGGATTCCTGACATAATGTCTTCCCCCCACCCCTCAACTCTGGCCTCTCTAGTTATTGAATGATGCTTCATTCTTAGTTTAGTGCCTACAACATAGTGGATACCGAACAAAGTGATGGATGGATGGATACATGGATAGATGGACAAATAGAAAGATTCCTGACCAAATCCAGTCCACTGTATTCCCTTTAAAACACAGCCCGTTGGACTTCTGACTTAGAGAGACCATAATTTCCATTAATTAATTTCCCATGACCCCCTCTTTCTCCTTTGCCTGCATGGTTCCTGGAGTTCCTTGTCTTGAAACAGTGTGGATTATAACACACTGTGGGGATTTTCTGGAGATTAAGGCAATCCTCTATCTTTAACTACAAAAGATTAGCAATATAGACAATTCATGATTATCTCGACTAGAAAAACTTAAAAAAAAAAAGTAACTATTGTTAAGACACATGATACTTTTGATCAGCTGATATCCCCTGAGACAAACTTGAAGAGCAGGCCACAGGAGCAACAAATGGGCTAGATAACCATACAATGACAGCACAGATCAACACAATATTCCCCTTAGAATATTTAAAGTTATAAGAAGGAAAGAGAATATAAGCATAGGACATTCTAAAGTCTTTATGTCTTGAACCATGTTATAATTTTCTTATTTATTATTTTGCAATCTCTAATAGAGAGATTTTATCATCCAGTGTCCCTAATGTAAAAAGAACAGTTGTGATTTGGTGTCATCAACATTACTCTTCTTGGCTGTAACAATTGTGGCAGATACCTTAAGAGACAGGCCATGTCAGAGAGCTTGACTCTGGATGAACTTCTTTTCACCCAGTTGCCTAAAAAGGGAATGGTAGCAAAAAAATGGTCTAAAAGGAGTTCCACTTCTGGTTGTACCTATGAAATTGTAAACTTAGAAACCAGCATAAGTAATATGTGAGTATTTTTTTACTGAGGTGTAATTCACATACCATAAAATTCACCCATTTAAACTGTACAATTCAGTGGTTTTTAGTATATTCATAGCTCGTGCAAAGCACTGTGTAATTACAGAACATTTTCATCACCTTAAAAAGAAACTCTGTATTCATTAGCAGACCTTCCCCAATGCCGCCTCCTTAGGCACTTGGTGACACTAATCTACTTTCTGTCTCTATTGATTTGCCTCTTCTGAACATTTTATATGAATGGAGTCATACATTAAGTGTAATTTTTTTTAACTTGGCATAATGCTTTTAAGGTTCATCCATCTTGTACCATGTATCAACACTAAATCCATATTTATTGCCAAATATTATGGATACCACACATTTTGTTTATCCATGCGTCAATTCATAAACATTTGTGTTTTTTCCACTTTGGGGCTATTATGAGTAAAGCTATTGTGAACATTTGTATACATATTTTTGTTGGAACATATGTTTTCAGTTCTCCTGGATATATACCTAGGAGTGGAATTCCTGGGTCATATGCTAACTCTAGGTTTACCTTTTTGAGTAACAGACACACCATTTTCCAATGTGGCTGCACCATTTTACATTCCTTCCAGCAATGAATGAATGTTCCAATTTCTCCACATCCTCACAAACACTGGTTACTGTCCATCTTTTTGGTTATAGCCATCCTAGTAAAAAAGTTTATCTTGTTGTGCTTTTGGTATGCATTTCCCTAATGATTAATGATATTTAGCATTTTCATGTGCTTATTTTCCATTTGCATATGTACTTTGGAAAAATGTCTTCAAATGTGTTGCCAAATTTTTAGTTAGGTTATTTGTCTGTCTTTTTATTGTATTGAGAGTTTTAAATGTTTTTTATACAGTCTGAATATTAGACCATTATCAGGTATATGATTAGTAAATATTTTATTGGATTCTTTGGGTTATCTTTTCACTTTATTAATGGTTTCCCTTGAGGCACAAAAGTTTTTCATTTTGATGAAGTCCAACTTATCTATATTTTGTTTTGTTGCTTATGCTTTTGATGTCACATCTAAGAAACCATTACTTAATCCAAGGTCACAAAGATTTACTCCTCTGTTTGCTTTTAGGGGTTTTATAGTTTTAGTTCTTACATTTAGATTTACAATCTATTTTGAGTTAATTTTTATATATGATGTGAAGTGGTGGGTCCAAGTTCATTTTGTAATTGTTGAAAACACTGCTGTTTCCCCATTGAATTATCTTTGTACCCTTATTGAAAATCATTGATCATAAATGTAAAAGTTTACTTCTGACCATAAATGTAAGAGTTTAATTCCTTTCTGCTGATCTCTGTGTCTATCCTTATGCCAGTACAAAACTGTCTGAATTACCATAACTTTGTAGTAAGTTTTGAAATATCAAAGTGTAAGTCTTCCAAATTTTTTCTTCTTTATCAAAATTATTTGAGCAATTTTAGGTCCCTGAATTTCCATGTGAATTTAAGGGTCATCTTGTTTCTGCAAAGAAGTCAGCTGGAATTTAATGGGGATTGCCTTGAATTTGTAGACAAATTTGGGGAGTATTTTCATCTTAACAATATTAAGCATTTCAATCCATGAACACAGGATATCTTTCCACTTATTTAAGACTTATTTATTTCAACAATGCTTTGCAATTTTCAGTGTACATCTTATACTTCTTTTGTTACATTTATTCCTAAATATTTTATTGTTTTTGATGCTATTGTAAATGAAATTGTTTTCTGAATTTCTTTTTTGGATTATTCATTGCTAATGTATAGAAGTCTAATGGATTTTTGTATGTTGATCTTGTAGCTTGCAACCTTGTTGAACTTTTTTTTTTTTAAATTAATCTAAGAGCTATTTTTGGTGGGTTCCTGAAGATTTTGTATATACAAGATTATGTCATCTCCAAATAAAGATAGTTTTACTTCTTTCTTTCTAATCTGGATGCATTTTATTTCTTTTTCTTGTCTAATTCCTCTGGCCAGTAGCTCCAATACAACATGGAACAGAGTGCAAGAGTGGAATCCTTATCTTGTTGCTGATCTTAAGGGATAAGCTGTCAGGGTATCACAATTAAGTATGATGTTGATTGTGAGTTTTGGACACATACTTTATCAGGTTGAGGAAGTACCCTTTTATTATTATTATTTTGTTGAGTGTTTTTACCACAAAACGATACTGGATTTTTTAAAATCCTTTTTCTGCAGCGATTGAGATTATTATGTGTTTTCTTGTCCTTAACATGCTGTATTAAATTGATTGATTTTTCTATGGTGAACTAATCTTACTCTCGGGAAAAATTTCACTTGGTCACTGCGTATAAGCCTTTTTTATATGTTACTGGATTTGGTTTGTTAGTATTTTGTTGAAGATTTTTTCATCTATGTTTATAATGGATATTGGTTTGTAGTTTTCTTTCCTTGTGATGTCTTTGTTTGGTTTGGGTTTCAGAGTAATACCAGCTTCACAGAATGAGTTGGTATGTTTTCCCTCCTCTTGTGTTTTTGCAAGAGGTTTGAAGGATTGTTGTAAATTCTTTAAATATTTGGTAGAATTCACCAACGACACCATCTGGTCTTGGCCTTTACTTACTTTGTGGGAAGTTGTTTGATTACTAATTCAATCTCTTTTTTTGTTACACGTCTGTTCAGATTTTCTATTTCTTCCTAAGTCAGTTTTAATAGTTTGTTTCTTTCTAAGAATTCATTTCATCTAAGTTAGCCAACTTGTTATTTAAAATCGAACATGTTATGCCCTTATCATATTTTTAATAATGATATAATCTTTTTATAGGTGGTGGTAATATCTCTTTTTTTATTCCTGATTTTAGCAATTTTATTTTAGTCTTCTCCCTTGTTGGTCAGTCTAAAGTTTTATCAATTTTGTTTACTGTGGTTATTATTAAGGTTTATGAATAGGAAATACAGGGACTCTGTTGAATATCCCTTCTGACTGAATCCAAGATGTTCACACGTTGCCTTATAAAAGTAAATTATAATTGTCTTTAGCTAATTATTCACCTAAAACAGCTCATAACTCATTATGGATGTAGTCTCTGGGAGTTAAGATGAGAACTTTCTAAAATTATACTTTCAATATATATTCCTTCTCTGGTTTTAAATGTCAGGAAGTTCTATAAAGTGGACTTTCTTAAATTTGTCACCCGATCTACTTTTTTAAACTATAAAATATTTTATGTCCATTACAAAAGGCTAACAATATGGTCTTTTCTTGATTATCTGTGTTCTTGACATCTGAGATTTGCTTATCCAATGTGGAGTTGAAAGATTTATTGTTTCTAGTATTAAAGACTTCAGTTGTATTTCCCTTCTTTTTTGTGGATTGAAGAATCCTCAGTCAGTCCTATCTCCCATATAAGGTCCTTAATCAGTCCACTTGTTTATTTGAAATTTTTCCATTGATGTTATACCTCCTTTGAGGTGAAGTGCCCAGAATTGCATGCTGTATTCCAGATGTGAAGGCACCACAGTTTTGTAACGAAAGAGGATGATCTTCCTTGTATTGTGGAAAGGAGATTTCAGGCTATGTGAAAATGGTAATTCTGTGAAGAGAGAGGTTACAAGATGGTAGATTTGAAATCTTTGGAAAGAAGAAAGAAAGCGTTTCCTATGTTATGCCAGGGAGAGATGCTTCAAATAAAGACAACAGAACACATCTTCCTCAAAATGGTTCTGTGATAAAAGTACACTTTTTTTGATGGGGAATTTCTACTGCCCACCAAAGCCTCTTTCTGCTGTCTGAGATCAGAATCCATTTTGAAGTCTGCATGCTCCATCATTCATCTTAGCATTCTTATTCGTGTGACTTCTGCTGCTCAGTAGCCAAATGGAAGATTTACCACAGAATTAGAATTTTCAAATCACCAACAATCTCCTTTGCAGATGTACAGTTATATTACTGAAGTCTGTTGTTTTGTCCTACATTTATTGTTAATAATTAATGTACATTTCTGGGTGAAATTATATGCTGTCACTACCTGGTTAATTTAATAGAAATAGTCACATCAAAAGCACTTTATTAAATATGTTGGAAATAATCATCATCATTACTATAATGTAGCAATCATCATGTTTTTTCAATAAAAGATGTCAGAAAATAGAACAATTCACTGTATGTCAACTTAGTTACTGTTACTACAAATTCATTTTTTGAAAAACTTCATTCCTTGTATTATGTAGTAAGTGTGGGAATTAACAGAATGCGAAGTTCATAGATTAAATGGTAAGCTATAAGCAGCCTATTGAATTTTCAGTAAAGAGCTTGGGTAATAAAAGTAAACTGTATCAAATAGGTGAAAAGAAATTATTTTCCATCTCCTCATATTAGTCTTCTTATTGAATATCAAATGAAAATTCTGGAGAGTAACAAGACTATAATTATTTGGCATTTTTCTTTTTGGAACTATCGAAGGAAAACAAATGATGTGAGGTTAAGTGTTCCTTTCTGAATTTGTAAAGTGCCAATATAATGAACAAAACATCATTTAGCCATTATACAGTGTGTCCCTCTTGATAAGTATTGCTCTGAAGATTGAAACACCACTGATTGATTGATCACCACTGGGCTTTTAATAGAAGACTGATCACCACTGGGCTTTTAATAGAATCTTGTTGATGTTCTATTTATGTAATAAAATGCTCAATCTTCACGTCAAAAGGTACAGATAAATTTCCAGGGATTCCTCACCTCATAGTTGATATTGGCCTCATCTTGAAGACTGAGACTCTTTCAAATTGCTCTTTTCCATAATTTAAATATGTTAAAATACATCCTTCTCTTCCCTTCCCATTTGCTCCCCACTAAGGCCAGCCAAGGACAAAATCATGAGGTTGCATGATATCTTATTTCCCTTTGTGATATTCTTGTTCTTATATATTTCCCAGGTGAGTGTCTTGCCCTAAGTGGTTCCCAGTTGATCTTCTCTGAGCTGTGAGTGGATGTGGATAATGGTTTACATTAAGATTCTATCTTGTCGGGTCATACATTGTAACATAGCCAAAAGAAGGCCCTAACTGAGTCTACACTCATGAATGGAGCATGCAATGGTTACAGGATTCTGTGGTGAGAAATGAACACAAGTCACAGTCCCTGTCTTTGAGAAGAATGAAATAGAGATCATTTTTATTAATAATATCAGCTCTAATCTATTGAACTTTAGCATGTACTTAATGGTATTTTAAGCACTTTCCATGGTTTATCTCATTGAATCCTCATGACAGCCTTGTTAGGAAGGTACCATGAATAACCCCATTTTACAGATTGAGAGGCTAAAATCTGGAGGGATTAATTTACTTCTCCAAAGTCACATAGCATGGGATCTGAATTTGGGCAGACTGACTTCAGCAGTGTGGTTCTCATCCTTAGTTGTATATTAGAATCACGTGGATAGCTTTGAAAAATTACCTAAGACTTGATTGTCTCCTGAGAATCAAAACAATCTGTGGTGGGGCCAGAGAACCAGTGCTTCGTAAAATCAGAGATCCTACCACATGGCCAGGGTTGAGAACTCAAGCTCCAGATGCTGCAATCTTAGGGGAGATTAACTCAGATTCAGATTCAACCAGCAGCAGAGATGTTTACAATGTACAAGGTGCAGTGTTACGAGCCTCACATGAATGACCTCTTCTACTCCTCATCAAGCCCTGTGAATGAAGATAGGCATCATTATTTCAGTGATAATGAGAAATTCTAAATATAGGGAGATTAAGCTGCCTAGCTAAGATTTTTCAGCTAATAAGCAGCACACCCTGGATGTGAATGGAGTTCCTTTAACTTCTAAATCCAGGTCTGTTTAAAGAATACCATAGTGCATATAAATAAAAAAAATTTACTGTGCTGCTAGTATGGGAAGGACAATATGTTAATCACTATGATGGAAATACATGAAATTATAGTAAATACTACTGGAAAGTATATAATTAGGTATTAGTATTAGTACTACTAATTGCGTAGTACTGACCATAGTGCAGAAGAGTTCAGAGGAACAACTGTGGTGACTCCATCAATCACCTATGCTTTGTCATAGAATGACTCAGAGAAAAGGAAAGGTTTACTTGCAAACAGAGTCAGGCTTCAGAACTGCTCAGTAAATAAGAACATAAATATTTGAAAGATAGAAACAACATGCGAAATTAACCAAGATCACCACATTTACCTGGGAATAATGGTGAAGAATCAGCAATCACCTCATATAATTATAATATTCACAAAGATCTGACTTTTCTTTACACGTCAGCACAGGAAAAGCAGGTTTTCTTTTTCTTTTTTTTTTTGCTACAGAGTCATATTTATGGAAAATGTTAAAGATTTATTTTGGTGACCATAACTAGATACCTTTTTTTTCTGACTATGGTATGTGATATTCTAAGCCAAATAGGATGCATGGAAACATGTCAGTTCTTGCTTCCATTTTCACTCATTTCATGAGTGAGATATGTTTTTCCTGGACTTTCAATATTTAGAGATGAAATTTAAACCCCAATGCTCTTCAATTCAAGATACTTCTTGGGAAATTTCATGGAAATCTTACTCAATATTCATCAAATTATACCACTGATATCTTGACTAATAATTTGAACACCAATTCCCGTGGCTCTTTTCAGCATTTACTATAAAGTAGCCATGTTCTTTTCAGGGTCAGATTAACATTTATTTAATACAATTACCATTAATTCCTTCATTTATTCAAACATGACAATTTTTATTACATACTCACTATGTTTCAGGTACTATTTTAGGTATTGGGGATTAGTAGTGAACAAAATTAATTTCTTGCTTATATAGAACTTACGTTCTGGTGAAGCTGATGAGGAAAGATAGATAATAAAGAAATAAATAGACAGTAAATCAGATGATGACAAGTGCAATGGAGATAAATGTAGCAGAAAAATGAGCATATGAAGAAACAGAGTGGGGGAGATAATACTTTGGGGATCATGGTGTGATTGGGAATCATTTTGGTTTGGAGGCAAGTCTGTGTGATTCCATCGTCCATGCTCCTTAGGTCTGTGCTCTCTTACCTTTCTGTGTGTGCAGAGGATGGTAAGTGTCAAAAAAAAGTGGTTTGCCTTAAACCATCTGAACTGAGCAAGCAGGTCTCTGAAACAAGTTTTGATCCCTTTACTTTGACACCTGATTCCACTCCATCTTCTCTTTCCACAGCTAAGGATGACTGCCTACTTTGTTTCTCCATAAAGGCAGCTATTACTGTTCATTTGATGTAAGTTTCTCTTATTCCAGAATTTCATGTTAGAAGGAGTCATTTAACTTTTCTTGACATTACTTTCAGTTTTTTAAAATAGAAGTTTGGGTTAGCTGATCCACATGGCTCCTTCAGGTACTGAAAAAGTATGCATTTTATGGGTATATGTTAATAAACATGAAAGCATGCTATTAGATATGAAGAGTGACTCAAAGTGCTTTTTTTCCCATAAGGGGAAGAATAGCTCGACGATGGCACTCAGTCACATTAGAAAAAGAGGAGAAAAGGTTACACAGTATCTCATAATCCTGAGATGTGGTGTGTAATTATCCATTTGAAAAAGGCTTTCTTTATGTTCTCTTTCACTGGGAAAGTTAGAATAAAGTGAAAATAAAGTTCTGCAATTATGAAATCTGCTCACTTGGCTCTTTCTGCTCTTCAAAGTAAATTCTGTGTTAATAGAGAAAAGTTAGTTAGTGTAACAGACTCCTAATTTGTTACCATTGCAATTATTTTTTTTTTTTCAGACCCATTAACATTTGTGAATGAATGTAATGCTCAGTAAAATGATCTCAGCCATGGTCTGATCCAGGCATGGCACCAGCCTGCTGGGATAAGAACCTTTTAAATTGCCTCCAATATACCTAATTTTCACTTAAAGGGTGTCCTCCTTTAAACATTCGGAGACTTACTTACCTGAGATTAAATGCTCTGCATATCACGAAGTAATCATTCATTATTTATTAAGCACTGTGTGCACGTGTTGTTTGTTCTAGGGATAGAGCAGGGCACAAGTCAGGTCTTCCACTCCTAGGAGGAAGACAGCCATTTTAAAAAGTTACTATAAAGTACGGTACATATTATGATGGAGCAAATAGGATGCTATGGAAAATGGGTCTATACTTAGTCTAGGGTCTGGGAAACTCTGGAGGAAGTGAGATTTAAGCTGAAATATGAAGATGAATAGGAGATAGCTAGGTGAGGCATGTGTTCCTGTATTGTCTCTGTGTGTGCCCTTGTGACTTCATGTGGGAAAGGTACAATAGGGATGAATAGGGAAACTCCATGGGCAAAGGGAATAAAACATGGCAATATGAAGGAATCCAGCAGAACCCACTATTAATGGAATATTAAAATGAGAGAGTATAAAGGGAAAGAAAATTGGTGGGAAACAAGGTTGGGGAGGTGAGTAGGAGAAAAATGGGGAAAATCTTTGTAATATGTTAAGTAGTTTTGTACTTAATCCTAAGAGCAATGGTAAGAGGAAAGATACAATTAGATATGAATTAAAGAATGATCATTTAGGTTCTAATGTATATCATGGTTTGGAAGGGAGAAGTTAAGAAGAAGAGTTAAGACACTGGTGGTACGGTTCAGGAGATAATGACATCTAGGACTAGGGCATTGGCAGGACAAGTTTTTAGAGCTATTTAAGGGGCAAAATCACCAGGAGTTGATTGGATGGAGGGAGTGTAGGAGAGGGAAGAGTCAAGAATGACTCCAAGCTTTCTGGCTTAAGTAACTGGGTAGATGGTGTGGCTATGGTGTTGCCACTTACTAAGATGGTAAACTGAGATGTGTTGCTGAGATGAGAAACTCAGGAGGATGATTGGGGTTGGAAGATGCAGGAAGCAGGGGCAGTGATGTATTCAGTTTTGGTCTTTTGAAATTGAGGACAGCATAAGACATCCAGGTAGAGATGCCAACAGGCAGCTGGATGTATGAGTCTGGAACACTAGAGTTGAGTCTGGATGAGATTTGACAGTCATTAGTATGTAGATGCTCTCAGTCTGCCAAGCGCTGTAATTGCCTCTCTATTATGGGGCTCACCTTACTTTGAATTGTAGATGTCTGTGAGTATTTTTCATCCCTTTACTCTGGAAAGTGTTCCTTGAAGGCAAAAACCGCATTGTTTACCTATCTTTTTATTGCTACCTTCACTGCATCTTGCAAGGTGCCTTATGCAGGGATCTTACTTGATGACATTTTTTGCTAGATGGAGTTGTCTTCTACAATCCTCTGACTTACGTCACAGCTGAGTTGGTCATGGCCCACTGAGCCCTCCATCTTGGTTCCTCCTCCTGCACTGAATGAGCTCTCCTCTCTCCATTCCTAGTTTAAACCCTGATTTCTTCTCAAATTCTAGTTCTTCATAGTTTAAATAAGGCAACATAATGTACAAAAGGACACTAAATTGGAGGAGGGGAGACATGTGGGTCAGTAGCGGTTATGTTTCTTCTGACAGGCAATCTTGAGCATATCATGTTCTTTCTCTGGGTCTTTGCTTACCCATCTGATAAAGAAATGGTATCTAAGATCCCTTCCAAGTACAATGGACTTCAGGTTGTCCCTCTTTTCACCTAATTTATCTTTTGTTTATTCTCTTATGTTTTGAACTGTGTATATTGATGCTTATATTCTTAAATGTATAATTATATATGTATGTTATGGATTTTCTGTGCTCAAATATCATTCAAACTCATCAAGAGTTTATTTTCTGGTACTACACATAGTCTTCATTCCAGTGCAATGATAACCATAACAAGATGTTCAATAAACACTTGTTGAATGCAACTGGATAGGAACAACGGTGTCAGAAACATACATATGATCACTGTGTACTTTTTGGTCATAGCTTTGCCTCACGCAACCAAAACTCTATAAGGTGAAGTAGAACAGCAGTTAAATTCTGCTGTTTTTCCCACACTTGCTCAAGGGAAAGTTAAATGATGATCTCTTGGGGATGCTATAGGCAGATTTTTCTAAGGTTTTTTTTTTTTTTAATTTTAAGTAACAGAGAACTTTTTTCAAACAGTAACTTCATATCATATAGTCTCGCAAAATATTTAAAAATTAGTGAGAGTGGATCTAGTTGAAGTAGTGGTGGAAACTGGAGCCCTCTTACATAATTTCCCTTTTGTGTACCCCCTTTCTGGACATTTGGGCAGAACTCTTAGATTTCTGGAGAGATTAGGTGGTCTTTAATTTTCCAACTATTTAACTCTATAATTCTAACTACCAGTCAATGGTATGGCTTGTTACTTTTCTCTTGCACCCAGGCTTATGCTAGATGCTGTGGGGGCTTTTAGAAATGAAGAAACTGTAGCCTCTGTCATCATTTAGAAAGATGATCTGACTCATATGCATGAAGCAAGTAAAGGGCCCCCATATAACAACAGCACTGCACATTTTTCTGTATATGGAGGAGTTGAAGCAGGTGATCCTCACAGTCTCCTCCAGTTTTCACATTCTATGATTCTAAGTGTTAATGATGTGGCCATGTGTGTTAAGTGCTTTGAGCTCAGGAGTAATGCACTATATAAATTCAAGGACCATTACGTGCATAATCACAGCTGCTAAGCAGGGACAAATCCCCCCGTTTGCATGATATCCTCAAGAAATCCCAAGGGAAACACAGTTTGGGACCAAAACATTAGTACCCTTTTTCTTTTTTCTAAAAAAATAAAAAGAAAGAAAGAAAAGAAAGAAATGTTAGCCCCCACTGCTCCCCAAGCTCTTCCTCAACATGTTGTTGCAAGCGAACCATTCATTTGTCATTTAGGAAAATATCCCAAATAACATTCTCCCCTGATTCAAACAAAACTTCCAGTGTTGGGCTGTGCTGGTTGCCAGAAGTGTGTCTGGGTTAATTGCACACCTGCATTTTATTTCAAATAAATTGCATGGAGCCCCCCTCTCTGTGCCCCTTACAAAGCAGGAGCCCACCTGTCTGGAGGCTCTTTGGGCAATGAAAGGCTGCAGGAAAAAATTAGTCATCCTCTTTTCTTCCCTGTGACTTCTTTGACCTTGAGACTTCTAATGGCATCTCAGACAAAATGAACATAATCTAATGGACAGCGGGGAAGAGGGAACGGCTGGGTACATCTGTCGTATTACTGGGCTGTCTGAACAGTCAATGAAGCAGGGCCAAACCATAAGAGGCCTGTTCAGTTTAGCTCCAGGGTCTGCAGAGAAGGAGCACAATCATTTATCTTTATTTACTGAACTCTGCTTTCTGTTTAAGAAAAAAAAAACTGACAGGTTGACAAAAACCCACATTGGAGCTGCCCGCTGCCCAGAGATAAATGCTATTTATGCTCTGGAGATTCAAGGACATCTCACGATGCCCTTTAGCTGGTTTCAGTGGGTGCCTATCATATGGAAACAAAAAATGCCAAGGCACCTGGATCATTTTTCCCTGTCAGAACCTCCACATCTGTCCGTAGAGGGATCCAGTAGATGGATCCATAAGAAAGAGGATAGAATGGGAGCCATGATTCCCCCAAGGAAGAAATCAAAATTGGAAGAATTTAGGCAACAGAACCAAGGACAAAAATGACTGGGAAATGTTGAATACTCCACAGATTTCTTTATGATGAAATGGTGAGAGATCCACCATGGCATCCATAACAAATACATTCTGACTTATATCAGTAAAGGGAGACACAACTAATGCATATTCCAGCTGCAGGGAAAACTTTACTCTGAGCTGTAGAGCAGGAATTTAAAAATAGGATCTGAAAGTCCTATCTACGCAAGTCTACTCCCTGCTGGATGATGATGATCATGTTACTGACTCTTTTAATGTAACATCTATCACTTACTATACTTTTCTTAGAATAGTCATCACCAAAGTGGGATTCTTGTTCCTCAGGGAGTATATAAAACTCTATACTGGAAGTGGAGAAAATATGAGGGCTGATATTTTTTCCTTTCTCTCCCATCTCACCTTTTAAATTTCTACTTGGTGTAGATGTTTCATAATGTTCCTAATGCAATCACACAATATTATACAGATATGATTTATAAATATAAAAAAGAGATGTGTGCTTAAAAACTTTTTACAGATGGGAAGTACAATTTTAAAAATCCGAGAAAGGTATTGGTTCAAGATGGCAGAGTAGAAGGACGTGATCTCACTCCCTCTTGTGAGGGCACGGGAATAACAACTAACTGCTGAACAATCATCGACAGGAAGACACTGGAACTCACCAAAAAAGATACCCCACAACCAAAGACAAAGGAGAAGCCACAATAAGATGGCAGGAGTGGCACAATCACAATAAAATCAAATCCCATAACTGCTAGGTGGATGACTCACAAACTGGAGAACACATACCACAGAAGTCCACCCAATGTAGTGAAGGTTCTGAGCCCCATGTCAGGCTTCCCAACCTAGGGGTCCAGCAATGGGGGGATGAATTCTTAGAGAATCAGACTTTGAAGGCTAGTGGGATTTGACTGCAGGATTTCAACAGGACTGGGGGAAACAGAGACTCCACTCTTGGAGGGCACACACAAAGTACTGTGCACATCAAAACCCAGGGGAAGGAACAGTGACCCCATAGGAGACTGAACAAGACCCACCTGCTAGTGTTGGACGGTCTCCTGCAGAGGGAGGGGATGGCTGTCTCACCATGAGGACAAGGGCATTGGCAGCAGAAGTTCTGGGAAGTACTCCTTGGTGTGAGCCCTCCCAGAGTTCACCATTATCACCACCAAAGAGCCTGGATAGGCTCCAGTGTTGGGTCACCTCAAGCCAAACAGCCAACAGGGAGGGAACCCAGGCCCACCCATCAGCAGAAAAGTGGGTTAAAGTTTTCCTGAGCTCTGCCCACCAGAGCAACAGCCAGCTCTACCCACCAGCAGTCCCTCCCATCAGGAAACTAGCACAGGCCTCTTAGATAGCCTCATCCACCAAAGGGCAGACAGAAGAAGCAAGAAGAACTACAATCCTGCAGCCTGTGGAGCAAAAATGACATTCACAGAAAGGTGGACAAGATGAAAAGGCAGAGGGCTATGTACCAGATGAAGGAACAAGATAAAACCCCAGAAAACCAACTAAATGAAGTGGAGATAGGCAACCTTCCAGAAAAAGAATTCAGAATAATGATAGTGAAGATGATCCAGGACCTCGGAATAAGAATGGAGGCAAAGATCGAGAAGATGCAAGAAATGTTTAACAAAGACATAGAAGAATTAAAGAACAAACAAACAGAGGTGAACAATGCAATAACTGAAATGAAAAATACACTAGAAGGAATCAATAGCAGAATAACTGAGGGAGAGGAACGGATAAGTGACCTGGAAGACAGAATGGTGGAATTCACTGCTGTGGAACAGAATAAAGGCAAAAGAATGAAAAGAAATGAAGACAGCCTAAGAGACCTCTGGGACAACATTAAACATAACAACATTCGCATTTTAGGGATTCCAGAGGGAGAAGAGAGAGAGAAACGAACCTAGAAAATATTTGAAGAGATTATAGTCGAAAAATTTCCTAACATGGGAAAGGAAAGAGCCACTCAAGTCCAGGAAGCACAGAGAGTCCCATACAGGATAAACCCAAGGAGAAACACGCTGAGACAAATAGTTATCAAATCGGCAAAAATTAAAGACAAAGAAAAATTATTGAAAGCAGCAAGGGAAAAACGACAAATAACATACAAGGGAACTCCCGTAAGGTTAACAGCTGATTTTACAGCAGAAATTCTACAAGCCAGAAGGGTGTGGCATGACATATTTAAAGTGATGAAAGGGAAGAACCTACAGCCAAGATTACTCTACCCGGCAAGGATCTCATTCAGATTTGATGGAGAAATCAAAAGCTTTACATACAAGCAAAAGCTAAGAGAATTCAGCACCACCAAATCAGCTCTACAACAAATGCTAAATGAACCTCTCTAAGTGGGAAACACAAGAGAGAAAAAGGACCTACAAAAACAAACTCAAAACAATTAAGAAAATGGTAATAGGAACATACATATTGATAATTGCCTTAAATGTGAATGGATTAAATGTTCCAATCAAAAGATACAGGCTTGCTGAATGGATACAAAAACAAGACCCATATATATGCTGTCTACAAGAGACCCACTTCAGACCTAGGGACACATACAGACTGAAAGTGAGGGGATGGAAAAAGATATTCCATGCAAATGGAAATCAAAAGAAAGCTGGAGTAGCAATACTCATATCAGATAAAATAGACTTTAAAATAAGGAATGTTACAAGAGACAAAGAAGGACACTACATAATGATCAAGAGATCAATCCAAGAAGAAGATATAACAATTATAAATATATATGCACCCAACATAGGAGCACCTCAATACATAAGGCAACTGCTAACAGCTATAAAAGAGGAAATCAACAGTAACACAATAATAGTGGAGGACTTTAACACCTCACTTACGCCAATGGACAGATCATCCAAACAGAAACTTAATAAGGAAGCACAAGCTTTAAATGACACAATAGACAAGATAGATTTAATTGATATACATAGGACATTCCTTTCAAAAAAAGCAGATTACACTTTCTTCTCAAGTGTGCATGGAACATTCTCCAGGATAGATCACGTCTTATGTCACGAATCAAGCTTCAGTAAATTTAAGAAAATTGAAATCATATCAAGCATCTTTTCTGACCACAATGCTATGAGATTAGAAATCAATTACAGGGAGAAAAACGTAAAAAACACAAACACATGGACACTAAATAATACGTTATTAAATAAACAAGAGATCACTGAAGAAATCAAAGAGGAAATCAAAAAATACCTAGAGACAAATGACAATGAAAACACGATGATCCAAAACCTATGGGATGCAGCACAAGCAGTTCTAAGAGGGAAGTTTATAGCAATACAACCCCACGTCAAGAAACAAGAGAAATCTCAAATAAACAATCTAACTTTACACCTAAAGGAACTAGAGAAAGAAGAACAAAGAAAATGCAAAGTTAGCAGAAAGAAAGAAATCATAAAGATCAGAGCAGAAATAAATGAAATAGTAATAAAGAAAACAGTAGCAAAGATCAATAAAACTAAAAGCTGTTTCTTTGAGAAGATAAACAAAATTAATAAACCATATCCAAACTCATCAAGAAAAAGAGGGAGAGGACTCAAATCAATAAAATTAGAAATGAAAAAGGAGACGTTACAACAGACACCACAGAAATACAAAGCATCCTAAGAGACTACTACAAGCAACTATATGCCAATAAAATGGACAAGCTGGAAGAAATGGACAAATTCTTAGAAGGGTATAACCTTCCAAGACTGAACCAGGAAGAAATAGAAAATAAGAACAGACCAATCACAAGTAATGAAATTGAGACTGTGATTAAAAATCTTCCAACAAACAAAAGTCCAGGACCAGATGGCTTCACAGGTGAATTCTATCAAACATTTAGAGAACCGCTATCACCCATCCTTCTCAAATTCTTCCAAAAAATTACAGAGGAAGGAACACTCCCAAACTCATTCTATGAGGCCACCATCACCCTGATACCAAAACCAGACAAAGATACTACAAAAAAAGAAAATTACAGACCAATATCACTGATGAATACAGATGCAAAAATCCTCAACAAAATACTAGCAGACAGAATCCAACAGCACATTAAAATGATCATACACCATGATCAAGTGAGATTTATCCCAAGGATGCAAGGATTCTTCAATATATGCAAATCAATCAATGTGATACATCATATTAACAAATTGAAGAATAAAAATCATATGATCATCTCAATAGATGCAGAAAAAGCTTTTGACAAAATTCAACACCTATTTATGATAAAAAATCTCCAGAAAGTGGACATAGATGGAACCTACCTCAACATAATAAAGGCCATATACGACAAACCCACAGGAAACATCATTCTCAATGGTGAAAAACTGAAAGCATTTCCTCGAAGATCAGGAACAAGACAAGGATGTCCACGCTCACCGCTATTATTCAACATAGTTTTGGAAGTCCAAACCATGGCAATCAGAGAAGAAAAGGAAATAATAGGAAAACAAACTGGAAAAGAAGAAGTAAAACTGTCACTGTTTGCAGATGACATGATACTACCATAGAGAATTCTAAAGATGCCACCAGTAAAATCCTAGGGCTAATCAATGAATTTGGTAAAATTGCAGGATACAAAATTAATGCCCAGAAATCTCTTGCATTCTCATACACTAATGCTGAAAAATCTGAAAGAGAAATTAAAGAAACACTCCCATTTGCCACTGCAAGAAAAAGAATAAAATACCTAGAAATAAACCTACCTAGGGAGACAAAAGACCTGTATCTAGAAAACTATGACACTGATGAAAGAAATTAAAGATCACACAAACAGATGGAGAGATATACCATGTTCTTGGATTGGAAGAATCAATACTGTGAAAATGACTATACTACCAAAAGCAATCTACAGATTGAATGTAATCCCTATCAAATTACCAATGGCATTTTTTATGGAACTAGAACAAAAAAAGTCTTAAAGTTTGTATGGAGACACAAAAGTCCCCGAATAGCCCAAGCAGTATTGAGGAAAATAAACGGAGCTGGAGGAATCAGACTCCCTGACTTCAGACTATACTACAAAGCTACAGTAATCAAGACAATATGGTACTGGCACAAAAACAGAAATATAGATCAATTTAACAGTATAGAAAGCCCACAGATAAACCCACACACCTATAGGCAACTAATCTATGACAAAAGTGGCAAGGATATACAATGGAGAAAAGACAGTCTCTTCAATAAGTGGTGCTGGGAAAACTGGACAGCTACATGTAAAAGAATGAAATTAAAATACTCCCTAACACCACACACAAAAATAAACTCAAAATGGATTAGAGACCTAAATATAAGACTGGACACTATAAAACTCTTAGAGGAAAACATAGGAAGAACACTCTTTGACATAAATCACAGCAAGATCTTTTTTGATCCACCTCCTAGAGTAATGAAAATAAAAACAAAAATAAACAAATTTGACCTGGTAAAACTTAATAGCTTTTGCACAGCAAAGGCAACTACAAACAAGATGAAAAGACAACCCTCTGAATGGGAGAAAATATTTGCAAATGAAAACAGACAAAGTTTTAATCTCCAAAATATATAAACATCTCATGCAGCTCAATATTAAAAAAGCAAACAACCCAATCCAAAAATGGGCAGAAGACCTAAACAGACATTTCTCCAAGAAGACATACAGATGGCCAAGAAGCCCATGAAAAGCTGCTCAACATCACTAATTATTAGAGAAATGCAAATCAAAACTACAATGAGGTATCACCTCACACCAGTTATAATGGGCATCATCAGAAAATCTACAAACAGCAAATGCTGGAGAGGGTGTGGAGAAAAGGGGACCCTCTTGCACTGTTGGTGGAATGTAAATTGATGCAGCCACTATGGAGGACAGCAATCCCACTACTGGGCACATACCCAGAGAAAACAAAAAGAGGAACACATAATTCAAAAAGACACATGCACCCCAGTGTTCATTGCAGCACTATTTAAAATAGCCAGGTCATGGAAGCAACCTAAATGCCCATCAACAGACAAACGGATAAAGAAGGTGTGGTACATATATACAATGGAATATTACTCAGCCATAAAAAAGGAATGAAATTGGGTCATTTGTAGAGATGTGCATGAATGTAGAGACTGTCATGCAGAGTGAAGTAAGTCAGAAGGAGACAAATAAATATCGTATATTAATGCATGTATGTGGAACCTAGAAAAATGGTACAGATGTACCGGTTTGCATGGCAGAAATTGAGGCACAGATGTAGAGAACAAACGTATGGACACCAAGGGGAGAAAGCGGCGGGGGTGGGGGTGGGGGAGGTGGTGGTGTGATGAATTGGGTGCTTGGGATTGACATATATACACTAATATGCCTAAAATGGTTAACTAATAAGAATCTGCTGTATAAACAATAAATAAAATAAAATTTAAAAAAATAAATAAATAATCCGTGAAAAAAAGTCATCTTTAAAAATGTATTATACATTATGCCCATTGAGGGTAATCCCCTTGCTAATTGCGCAGACTCGAGATGCCCTAACGTGCATGGAGATATTTTTCCAGAAATTCTGGAAAACAATCACCTCATTATTTCCCCTAGTTCTTGAAATAAATAACGCTGCACTTTAAAATTGTTTTGCAATTGGCATAACATCACTCTTTTTCTCTTTGCCAAAATAGTTCATGTGTATGTTAATATTATCAATAGTCAAGCTTTGGGATAGTTTCTGCACTTGTCACTTGTCTCATGATATTTACATAAAATCCAGCCTTATGGGGCATGATTTGGGGCTTGGGTTGGAGGCTGCATGGGGGAAAATACAAAAAAGTCTTTGAGGCTGTGATTTCCTGTATTTGGGCCCAGGAGTGTGTCTAGGAGAGCAGCAGAGACCCTGCAAGCCACAGTGAACCGGTTTGGGGCACTGAGAAAGACAGCCCAAGAGTAGAGCCGTCATGCTCTTGACCAGCTTCACTGCTTTTCATGCTCTTTTCATGCTCTTGACCATCTTCACTGCTCCATATTAGAAGGATTTTCTTTGACTACATCCAAAAGAAGCAAGAGTGAGGTGCAGATGTGTGCCTGTGAAGAGTCCGAATGTTCAGAGGAAATGGAGGTTTAACCAGAGGTAGAACCAGCATTCTGGAGCCCAGGCTGCCCAGACAGCACACTGCAAGGGGCTGCAGCACTGAGGTGCCAAGACACATTATTGGAAGGCTGGGATGGGTGCAGGCAGGGTGAGGGTGGAATCTAGTGTTGGAGCAGAAAAGCTTGAAGAGAAGCTGGAAGGGACCCTACTGACAAAAAGCCGTGATCTCATTACATGGATGTTAATGATCCAGATGTCGGAGTATAGATAGAAAGAGAAGAGGCCACTCAGAAGGTATGAGCGGAAAGAGGTTAAATGACAGTGACCTGGAATGCATTAGTTTGGGTTTCCTACAACTGATCCTTGAATTCTCAGCAGTAGGACTTGGGGAAGGAGTCTGATACACTCAGCTAAAGACAAAACTGGCAGCTATGGAGGTCAGCAGAGTGGGGAGGGCTATGCTTCTGAAAGTCACTTTAATAGTTTGTGAATTGTGGTATCTGCTGGTGTGTAACATGTCCCTGTGTCAGGTTTTGTCACGTTCAGGGAACTCACCTTGACTAATGTAGCAGGACAGGGCCACCAGAACCTGACCCTGCAAACCAGAGTCATTGAAGAAGCAGTTTAATGAACCCAGTCTCGAGTGCTGTGGCTGTCACACACCCCAGCAAGCCTGACTTCCCTTACTCTGAGCTGTTTGCTAACATTGTTTACTAATTAATATTTTCTGTCCCCTTAAAAGAATAAATAACCACCAGGATATTTTTATTGCATTAACTAAGAAAACAATAAATTTGTTATAAAGAGTGTAGCTTATATACATTTCATGCATTTACTTAAAGATTTACATAAATAAAAACATTTTATTATTTATTTATTTATTTATTTTTGGCTGTGTTGGGTCTTCGTTTCTGTGCGAGGGATTTCTCTAGTTGTGACAAGCGGGGGCCACTCTTCATCGCGGTGCGCGGGCCTCTCACTATCACGGCCTCTCTTGTTGTGGAACACAGGCTCCAGATGCGCAGGCTCAGTAGTTGTGGCTCACGGGCCTAGTTGCTCTGCGGCATGTGGGATCTTCCCAGACCAGGGCTCGAACCCGTGTCCCCTGCATTAGCAGGCAGATTCTCAACAACTGAGCCACCAGGGAAGCCCAATAAAAACATTTTAGGAGAATTGTGATGAGTATTTTCTGAAAATGTCTCAACTAATTATTGTTTTCTATTCACTTTGTTATAATTGAATAATTCAATTCATAGCTGTTAAGAATACTTAGAGATATTAAACATAATCATCATTTTCTTCCTTGATATTTATTTCTTATTTATGTAGTTATTGTGCACTAGTATCCATAAATGGCTGTCTATTTTTTATTCATCACAGTCAGTTCATGATATGAGTTTTTGTTTCTATTTAATTTAACAAGCACTGAACATTTACCTCTATCATAGTACTCTGCTAGGAGTTGGAATAGAAGATGTAGGCATGGCAGGCTTTCAAACAGGATGGTCTAGGGTATGCCTTGGTATCGAAACAAATTGCAACATCTCAGGGTTTAACACAGTAACAGGTTACTTCCCTTTCATTTCAGAGTCCAGTGCCAGTCCTGGCTATTTTCCTTGGAGATAAGTCCTCCAACAGTTGTTGGGGTCTAGGATCTTTCCATCTCAAGATTTTGCCATCTTCTACATAAGGCTTCCAGGGTCCCTATGGAGGAAAAGAAAGCTAAAGGATTGCATAGGATGGATTTTGGGTGCAGACCTAGAGGCAACTTCGTCACTTCTGCGGACAACCCATCGACTAGAAACTAATCACCTTTTCAACACACACTACTAACTTTAAGTTTACCAACCTCTTCCTCCAGTGCCTATCTCATTAGGCATGTGATCTGCCTTCCAAGTTATATAACAAGTGACAGTTCTATGAAGAGTTTTCCATTGCATTAACAGGCATAGCCATCTTTCCAGCTTCTTGCATCACTCTTATCACCTCTCATTGCTAGGTTGCTATGTCAGCGGCATACACTTTATGTGTTTGTTACAGCAGCACCCATCTTCAAGGTACCCCTTTCTGTATTATTAAATATAGCTAAACTCTGATTTAGTAACAAATAAACTCTAGAATTAGTTACAGAGGAAGAGGGAAGTTGAAGCTAGGAATGTCTGCAGGATCCAGATCATAGGGAAGTGAGAAAAAGCTGTGATGTAGGGATCTTAATCTGACAGGGACATGAAACAAGAAGAAAGAGTAACCCCCTTTAGGAGATGACTACTATCACCTGAGAAAGAATACTCAAAACTGTGAAAATGACTATACTACCAAAAGCAATCTACAGATTGAATGCAATCCCTGTCAAATTACCAATGGCATTTTTCACAGAACTAGAACAAAAAAAGTCTTAAAGTTTGTATGGAGACACAAAAGGCCCCGAATAGCACAAGCAGTCTTGAGGGAAAAAAACGGAGCTGGTGGAATCAGACTCCCTGACTCTAAACCAAGGTTGTGTGGAAGAAATAGGAAAAAAAAGAAAGAAAGCATCTGAGAAGTGTCCTGAAGGAAGAATATCTGGCTTTGTAGAAAAGTAGTCAATAGAAGTCATAGGCAGAGGTCCTCATTCCAATTACTCAATTTACTACCCATTTAATTTCCTTTACACTTTGTTGCCTCACTCTAAGGCTGATATGATCAAATCTGGCCTATAGATTTCTAGTTTATTTTGAAAATAAAAAGTTATTAAATACATGAAAATTGTTTATAAACTATAAAATGTAATGAAAATGTTAATTTATTAACTAAAAAGAAATAATAGAAAATGGCTCTAAAGCTTTGTGCCTGGGTAGCTATGAGAATGTTGCATTCCTAACAGAAATGGCAGGAGAAAGAGATAAATGAGGCATGATGATATCTTGGCTTTGGCCATAATAAATTGGAGTTTTCATCCAGATCTTCAGGTGGATACATCCAGCAGCAGTGTATCTTAGTTGGGTTCCCCAGAAGAAGGCCCTAAGATGGTGAATTGTGTGCAAGTGATTTATGAGGAAGAATCTAGTAAGGAAGTGGGGGAAACAATTCAGGAAAAGGGATAAAGCCTTGCAAGGATGAGATTTCAGGCAGGGACCTGTGAAGGGTAACTTCAGGCTGACCCAGGAAAGTTCTGCAGTTTAAGTCATGCCTTCGGGTTCATCCCACTTGAGGGTAGGAGGCTTTCATACTCCCATAGCCCTAGCTGTCAGTTGTTGACTAAGGGCCTGGGAACACAAACTTCCAGGCACTTCCCATGCTTCGCCTGGGCTGGTAATTGGCTGTAGGGGCTAAGGGTAGAAATCTGGCTAGAGAAGAGTTATAGGTTTGGGCAGTTAGGATCGAAAAAATGGAGGCTAGAACCAACAAAAAACATCCAACAGGACCTAAGGGAAGCTTTCAAAGAGTAGATTTAGATTTTAGGAGAAAGGGTGAAATGAGAAATCTGTTTGTTTTGTTAGCATCCAATAAGCAATTAAAGTTAAAGACTCTATATGTTAATGCGGTTTTTAAGTATCTCTGAGCATTTAATTATTATCTTTCTTTCCAAATTTTTCCGTTTGTAGATCCTAATGTTACTCCTTATCCCTGTTTTCTTCTCTTGTCCTTGTAGATCTGCAATGAAGAATTGGAACTGGGGAGTTGCTGGAGAAAAGGTATAAACTTGCAATTAGAAGATGAATAAGTTCTATAGATCTGAAGCACAGCATAGTGATTATAGTCAACAGTACTGTGCTATATGCTTCAAAGTTACTAAGAGAGTAGACTTTAAATGATCTCACCACAAAAAGAGAAATGATAACTATGTGAGGTGATAGAGATGTTAGCTATAAGGCTAAGGTGGTAAGCTTATTGCATATATAAATGTATCAAATCAACACACTGTACACCTTAAACAACATTATGTGCCAATTATATCTCAATAAAAAATAATAAAATACAAAAATAACAAATAAAATATAAATAATACATTTATATAAATATAAAAAATAAAAAACTTTGACTTAGGCAAAGTTATCTTCATTTCTTTACCAAACCTTTGGAAAGACCAATCACCATCTTCTCAACTATTATAGGATGTTCCACTAGCCCATGTTCTCTGAAACACCCTATCTTCTCTATTAGTGAGATTCTAATCATGAAGTTGTATTTGCCTAACAGAGATGAAGCTTTTTTATTCCTCTCCTACTCCTCCTCCCTTCCCCTGCCGCTCTGAGGATATTATCATTTAATAAGAAATTTATTTCTGAAGGTGGAATTTTAGGTAATACCAAAAGACTATTGAGTAAATTTTAAAAATTCTTATATTTTTAATAGTTCTCAACATTTTACAGAATATCAGGATTGGAAGACATTTAGCTTGTCTCACCCCACACCCCACTTGATTTTTTTAATACATTTGATACTTTAACAGTTTACTTTTTAGGGGATGTTTTGTTGCTCCCCCATAACTTAGTACCATAAGGCACTAAGTGAAGAATCTAGTGAATTTTGAGAATAAATGTGAGGATGATGAGAAAAAGGGTACAGGGCTGAGCATAAGGAAGTGAACCCAACTTTGCAGGAACTCTGGTTTCCTCACTGATGCACAGACTTCTTAGGTGTGTCTTTCAGGTGTACCTTCTTCCACAGGCTGCTCTCAGAGCTCTCAAATGAGGTTAAAAACTTTTTTACCTCCCTGGGAAGTGAGGATTTATGTGCAGAATTTTTACTTCTTAATTAATTTGGACCCCAACAGCGTGGAGATGGTGAGACTTAATATCTATTAAGACTTGATATTAAGTTAATAGCAGGTGACAGTGACTTCATCAAAACCCCTGTGCAAAACATCAAGTAGATGGAAATTTCAGTTCTGGTACATTACTCAGCTGAGTATCATCAGACCTGCTTACAAGGGTCATAAAGATTATTTGTACATTAAAGAAGGGCCTGTCCATCAAGCTTAGTATGAAAGAGAAGCAGGAAAATTACCATCACATAAAACATAAAATATTGGTACATGTCCACTAATGAAACACTCAATACTTTGGGAAATTCTTACTGGCTATTTTTCATTGTTTCTTGACACACACACACACACACACACACACACACACACACACACCACATACATTCTTGCCACAAGAATGAGTGAGGGAGAGCTAGAATAGATATCAAGATCATTTCCATATCCTACCTATCCATGGAACCATCACAGGGAGAAGGGAGATGGCATAAAGGAACCCACCTTTGTGATTTAGACAACTGATAGGTAAATAGATGGCAAGGGTCACTTGATGAAATGGCAGCTTGGCAAGGCTAAGACAAATATAAAGTAACACCTGCTTTGGAAAATTAACCCCTTTGGGGTTTATTTGTTTTTTGGCTTTTTTTGGCCGTGCCGCTGTGGGGTCCTAGTTCCTAGACCAGAGACTGAACCCCAGGCCATGACGGTGAAAGCACCAAGTCCTAACCACTGGACCACCAGGGAATTCCCTAATCTCTCTGTTTTATCACCATGTAAGGCCATCACATACAGGTCAGGGATCAATAAACAAAGCAATAACAGAAAATGTTTGAATACAGTCATCACCAAACAGCAACATTTTCCTTCATATGAAGTTAAAGTACAAAAAGGTTATTCAATTGTGTTCTGATACTGAGGAATTGGGGCAGTCACAGGACACCCATTTCATTTTGAATGCTGAGCAGTCAGTTAGTGAGGAGGCTGGACCATCTTCTACTCACTCACTGAGGATGAAAGGCCTTCCATTCAGCAATACTTCTGTACATTCTGAATAGGAAGCTCGGAAGTTCTGTGCAAGTGGTTTGCAACAGGAATATCTTTGTTTCTTACCTCTGTCCCTTGGTACCTTCTACAAGCCAAAAGGATGTTTCTGATTGATATGGTAATTAGATAGTTATTAAAAAAAGTAATCATCTAGAAATTATCTGGTGCCATAAACATCCCATACAGAGAAAATATTTGAACATTTAAAAGTAGAACATTGCAATTGGCTTCATATGCAAGAAGCCAAAGGGGATATAAAGAATTTTTAAGTTCCTAAGAAAGCACTCACATTAAGAACAAGTTGTCTTCTTGATCAGGTTGAGAGTTAGTGCCACACAGCCGATAGATTCCCCTTGTGGCCAGTAGCAATGAACCAATTTCTATTAATGAAGAGCTCATGTTTATGGCTAATATAGAAGAAAATGTACTGAAGGGGGGAGCTCAGTCATTCACTGGAGATAGCTTAATTCTGGTAATTTCCAATTTCCAAGCTCGTTTTAATTTGTTATCAAAGTAATCACTCATTCCGGCTGGAGTCAGAAATCGCTTTTTGTCGTCTGTAGGCTGACAGATTATTCAGACGGAACCCCATTTTTCAAAGCTCACCTGCTCAGCATCTGTGATATGCTTATAAATTCCAAGAGGTACGGTTTGCAACATCAGAGCCAGGCTGAAAAGAACTGAGTCCGCTTTACTGCAGCTTTCTGAGCCAGGGAGTATATTTCATGACTCCAAACACTGACTGAAACTGAAGCTCACATACAAAAAGCAAACCATGATGTGGAACATAGATGCGAGAATGGAATATACACTGGACTTCATCTTCTGTGCCAACATGATCCTACAAACTTGTCCACCTTACCACAGGGAAAGTTTATCTGGATTTTGCTTCAAGCATGAGACTACTCTGTGGGATTGCCTTTGGTTTTTCTGGCCTTGCTTGATTGACTTAGCCACATTTATACAGCTTGGTAAGGTTACTGTGAGGATTAGAACCTTGATTTATAACCAGGGTTTCCTTTATATCTGGAGAAAAATGACAGTTTAGACAGTGATGGAGGGGTGAGAGGAGATGAGGAACAGAAGGTTATCAGGGCTGTGGTGGGAATTAAAGAGGAAGAGGGAACTGAGGGAGAGGACATACTTGTCTCAAAGACTTTCCTTCTCAAGTTTGTCATCTTTGTTGATCTTGTGGAAGTGCCAGTTTTTAAAAGCAAAGTAGAGGAGGAGGATGGTTAAAATAGATAAAGCTGATTGTCACTAAAACCACAACTTCAGGACATGTGTTCTGAATATATACAGAAACACAAACAATCCCAAACCACAGTTCCCTCATTGTCACTGAGTAGCTTCCAGGGATGATAATGAAGAATTGTCTCCTCTTTATTGCTTTGGCTGATGCTTGAGTCTGTGGCGCCAAGAATCTGGATCTCCCAGAGCCAGGCAGTGGAAAAACAGTACATTAGAATTAAATAATAGGATCTCTGGTGCCTGGATTGCAATGGAGGAAGGGTTAATGGAGCTGGGGCTTTGTACAGCGGGAACCTCCATCTATAATCTCTTGTTTTTCTAGACTGGGAGGGAGAGAAAGGAGCCTTGGGGGAGAAGAACACAGAGTGACCTAATCTTATGATAAAAATAATATAATTCCTCTACCTGCTATCTCTCCCCACCAGGTTTCTGCTTCCTTTGCAGAACACTAGTAATGCCCATAATAGTCGGTTAAAATAAAAATTTCTGTTCCATTAAACATACGAAAAATATGTTGCATTGAATACAGTTGGTTTGGGAAAACTGTTTTTATCCCTCATAACCAATCACCCATACTAACTGCAGCTGCCACAAGTGGCTGTGCAGGGGGCTGGGGCTGGCTCTGCACACGGTCAAGTTGACCATGCACAGGCAGTGTCCTGTGTAAGCCATGAGGCTCTCACACAAGACTGACCCCACCCCAGTTCTAGGGTACAGAGTATGGTCAACCTGCTCTGAGAATGTAGGTGTGTTTACACTCTGGAGGGAAACGTGGTCTGCTTTTGTTTGCATTCTGAGAAGCTTGAACCACAGTGGAGTGTCTTAAGCCAGAGTAGGACTCTCACAGCATAGACTCTGGGGCATCAAGGTCAGTCTGTGCTGGCTTCTAATCATGTGGCAAGAGAATTGGCTGTGCTAATTCACTTGAGTGTAGCAGGTGATGTGGGAACCTTTGTCTACCAACCATTTAAGGAATATTTCTTGTCTATCCACCACATGCAAAGGTCTGTCCTGGGGATGCTGCTTAGTTACTAAGCATCTTCCACGTGCCAGAACTTGCCCATGTGACCTCCTTCATGAGGTAGTTATTATCTTTTCCTCCATTTTTACAGCAAGGAATCTGAGTCAGAAAAGATACTTGGCTAGGGTCATGTCCTTTAATAAATGATGTCTTTCTCATTGCATTTCTCACCCCACCCCCAGAAATGACCCTTCAGTCATCATGGCAGTTCCACTTAACATATTCTTCTGCCTCTTTGCTTCGGACTTGTGTACAGTGTACTTTCTTTCCTCGGAACTCCTTTCTTCATGTTTCCTCTTCCCCTTGCCTTGACTGCGAGTCATTCTTCAAGAAACTGAGAAACTAGTAAGAAAACTTATTTCATTCAAGCTATTGCAGTAGGGAGAACACTCCAGACCTGAAGATCAATGTGTCTCAGCAGAGTCTTTTTCTTAGACTTTACAAGAAAAGAGTGGACACATTACAGGTGGGGCGATTTTACAGTTGGGATTGTTTTTGAAAGTCCCAGTCAACTGAACAGGAAATATATCTAGCTAATTTCAGGAGGACAATTTCTAATTTCAGTTACTAATTCATGAACAAAGGAATGGGAGTTGGAGGGTCTGTGTCTGGCTTTTCAGCAGGTTCAGGTAGAAGAGGCAAGGTCTGAGAGTGGCTTTGTCACAGGTAAAGAAGTGACTCATGTGCAGGTCTTACGGGAAGTTGTGGAAAAGAGTGAACTGGCCCATCTTATCTAAGCCAGGGAAGCACTGTTCTCTGTGGTAAGCCACTTCCCAGAACACAAAAGGGTGGGGGGTATTTCTTAACCATTGTTGTTTTCATGACACATTGTCACATTTCAGGAATTGTCACCCCAAGCCCCTGTCTGGATTAGGGGCTTCCTCTCTTTATTCCTAGAGGACCCTGGACCCCTGTCTATAATCTCACTCATCATACTGTATTTTCTTATGAGTTTACTTGACTGACTTTCCAGTTAACTATCATCCTGAAGACAATGATTGTCTGGTATCCACACCTGACGCCAGCTCAGTGCCTGGTCTACAGGAGGAGCTCACTTCAACATACAATGGGGAGATACCGACTGGGAATGGGAGTTGTGTTCCAAAGTAAGGGGAAAGTTTGAACAAAGACACAGTGAATAAACCTGACTGGTTCAGAGGCGTCTGGTGAAAGATGAGCCCTGGACCCCATAGATCCCACAGTTTCTATGAGGGCCTCTCCAATCCATTCCTGAATTGGGCAGATGATGCCCTTCAACACACTTTGCAGTTTTTCCTGAAGCTCAGTCTTAAGTGATCCTGGGCTGTCACTTTCACCCTTTCCCCTGTGACTGATTTTTCTGTGGTTCTGATGACATTGCTGTCAGAAAGTTTTTCCTGGCAGTTCAGCAAAGGGAAATGGAGGGTATTGTATTCCATCAGTATCACATGAGTCCCTTTTCTTCTCACTGCTTCCGCCTTACAAATATTTATAGATATCATTATGCCTCCCTTAGCTATCATTTATCCAAGCGGTAACAACACTAGTCTTTCCATCTTGCCTCATAAATCAACCCCTCCAGCCCCTGTAATCATCTCCCTTCTCCTCTCTGAACTCTCCAGTGTCTGTTGATATCTTAATTAGGTACCCAAACTGAAGGCTCCTCTCCACCAGGGTACCAAAGCAATTACCTTTCTATTAGGGGGATGGCATATGCTAAAAAGACACCTTGGCCTTGTGGATGTCATTGTGGAGCTAAGCTCATATCTCATGTGTGGCCATTCCTCCCCTTCACAATATTTTCTGTACGATTATTGCCTGTGTACCCCTTCTCTACCTATGTTCTTTCTAGACTATCAGGCTTAGGCAGGCTTTGCTCTCAGCCTCTCCCACTCTGCTTCAGGACTCTCTCTTCCAGATTTCATCTTGGCATTCTCTGGGTTTTTGTGACAGCCCCTGAGGTCTTCATTATGTTATTCTAGCTCAACCCCAGGCTTTCCCTCTCCCTGTCTCCTATCAAAGCATATCGACTGGGCTTTAAGTTTGGGCAGAGCTATGT
This sequence comes from Balaenoptera borealis, assembly GCF_965194805.1. Lineage (NCBI taxonomy): Eukaryota > Metazoa > Chordata > Mammalia > Artiodactyla > Balaenopteridae > Balaenoptera > Balaenoptera borealis. The sequence goes on from NC_138875.1 coordinate 34,636,860, forward strand.
TCAAATACCAGGCCTAACACACTGGCTCAGTGGGTGACTTTTGGCAAGTTGTTTAACTTCTCTGACCCTTAGTTATCTTGTCTGTAAAATAGGGATGCAAATTATATCCAACTCATGGACTGTTGTGAGAATTAAAGGAAAAACATATATTAATAATATTCAGTTAATAGAAGTTGCTGTTAATGTCCTCTCTCTCCTCTTATCCTCCTTCTTTTCCAGGTCCTCCTGTTCCTCTTGCTTATTTCCATCTCAGGTGGGGATTTAGACCAGTGACATAAATCAAAGAGGAAGAAACATATTTGCCTCAATTACTTAGCTATTTTAGGAAAAAGATGCCTTTAAAGGAGTTTTTCATTCATTCTTCCTTTCTTTGAGCATGTGGAGGTGCTCTGTGATGATGTAGAATTGCAAGAAGAAATGCTGATTGTATTTATTATTTCCTCATTTTCATGATTCTTGCTCAAAGTAATCAGGAAGAGGGTGACAGAAAACAGAATACATGTGCTCAATGAGGAATTAAGTGACATTCCTTCTGAAGCAGCCATGACACCGTCTAGGAAAATTAAGTAAGAAATAGAATATATTTGATGGTATTAAAGAACATTCAGCTACATGAATTAAGGAAGGTTATGTGAGATGTATATCGGAATCTAATTAGGAAAACAGAGCCACCACAAGGTTGTTCAAATGTAGAAATTTATTTTGGGCAACTAGTTAAAAAGATCTTGAAAAAACCCTAAAGCCAGATATTAGCTACTGTAGGAAGATGCTATTACTACAGGACTGGAGCGACCAAAGGGAATGGTGGTATTAATAGAGCCCAAGGGCCAAAACTGCCTGGAAGGAATTGAAACTTTGAGAGATTCAACCAAAAAGAAGGAGGCAGCACTGTTTAAGATGCTTGGCATGGGGAGTGAGAAAGCATACCCAAGGCCTCTCCCATTTTCCTACTTTCCAATTTCCCACCACTGGCTGAACTTAACCAGAAACTGGTTAGCAAAAACTGTGATTCAGATCCTATGATACAAAGCAGAGAAGGGTAAGGGCAGGGAATGGATCTGAGAGCGAACAGGTGAGTCGATAGCGCAGCAAGAATCATTAACACAATATCTATAATGGAAGTTGGTAAAACGGCTAAAGAGTTTAGAGGACTAGACTAATGACTAAAGGTATCTCCATCTTCATCTCCACCCCCATGTCTACCTCTGTCTCACAGATTAAAGGAAATGTGCTCTCCCTTAAGAAAAAACAAGTCCTGCTTATTAGTCAGGGTCCAGTTAGGAGACAGAAACCATATAAATCCTTTTGAACAGAGTAACTTTTTCCACTTTTATTGAGATATAATTGACATATAACATTGTATAAATTTAAGGTGTATGACATGATGATTTAATGTATGTATATATTGCTAAATGATTATCACAAGTTTAGTTAAAATCCATCAACTCACCTAGTTACAATTCTTTTCCTTGTGATGAGAACTTTTAGAATCTACTTTCTTAACAACTTTCAAATGTACAATACAGTATTATTAAAGGGTAAACTTAGTGTGAATAATTGATACTAAATTGACTACTAAAAGGGCTAAACAAGAGCTCTAGGGGGTAACAGAGTAGCAATACAGAAAACAACTACACCCTAAGGTTGAAAAAAAAAAAAAAAGAAAACAAGAAGGAACTCAGAAACTTAGACAAGGGCCCTTGAAGCTAAGATCCAGTCCTGCAATGCCCAGTTGAAAGGAACAGATGTCATGTGCAATGCCCAGCTCTAGTATCATTACGTAGGACAAAAAAGGTGTGTTTGAGTCAAGAAGTAATAAATTAATAACTGGCACACCTGCCAAACTTAGTGATCTGGATTTTCATTGACTGAGTTCATGACTTTCCATTTTGCCATTTAGGCCAGAATGCTAGGAGTAAAATTCAGGACAAACTCAAATCCATGTATTTGATTAAGGTTGAAATTACAGGCAGCCCCAAGAGTGGCTTTGGGTATTCTATATGAATCTTGAAAGCCTCCACCAGGTATGATTCACTACACTAAATGGCTGCTAAATATGGGGCCTGTCTTGATAGAATCAGCAAGAGGACATTCCTTTGTCTGTGGGCAGATTGCTCTAGTAGAAATGTAGGAAATTGCTTCCTTCTCCTCTTTGTTTATCTAAGTCAGATCCTTACTTTAGGTTTCAGTTGAAGTCCTATCCCCCTCCTTGATCTGACACCATCTTTTCATCAACACAACTCTTTTTTATGGTATTTTTTTCTTTTTTTTTTCTGTACCATTCATTCTGGAAAGCAAGCAAACAAACAAAACCTAGTCGTGTGTGTGTGTGTGTGTGTGTGCGTGTGTGTGCGTGTGTGTTGTTTGGTTATGGTGGTGAGGTGGATCTCATTTATAAACAATGAGAGCAGAGTGGGTGATGGGGACTGTAGGAGCTAAACGGATAGGGCTGGAGATCAGCAAACCAACAGGAAGCAGACAGGAGAGTGTGAGGCAAAAACTGAGCATTAGAGAAATATTCTTGTCCCCTATTCTGTCCCCAAATCCTTTGCATATTGAACTCAAGAGTGCACATAGCGCCCCCCTTTGATTAGCAGTAACCTCAATTCAGGAAATTCTCTTTATTCCCAGCATCCTGTGAAAACGCTAGTTTTCTCTGTTTGTCCTTGCTGAACGAGCATGAGAGATGGAAGATCTATCAGGGCATCTCTTCGCCATCTTTTCAGAGTTGCATTGTTCCCGGCATAATACAATCTCTTTCCTTGCCTTTTGTCCATTCCGGTTTTTTATTTTGAGAGTGGAAGCTGCCTGCACTTAGTTGGACAGATTGTCCCTGACTTATAAATCTCAGCATCAGGACCTGCTTCTTTGTAATCACACAGAATTTTAGTCTTTATCTTTCTGAGACTGCTTATGCCAAAATGTACTTTCTCCAGTGCCATTCATTATCTTTCCTATTTTGGTTTTTGCTCAGGAATATTCTTTGGAAGGGCAGATGGTAGTGATTGCCCCACGCACTGTGTTACAGCACCCAGCACCGCTGTAACTTAGGGACATAGTGTGTCTAAAAATGAAATAAAGGAAAGCAAAGAACTCAGTTTATACACTCCTGCTTTTCCCTGGCCCTCCAATCCCCGTTGTAAAATGAATTGAAATGCCCTTTCTCCCTTTTCCTCCCTTCTTACCTCCCCAGATATTTTCAGAGTTACTATTATGTGACATTTATCCAGGAAACAAAGGTAACAAACTCAACCTTAAGCCTTGGGGAAACAGGGACTGCTACTTACTGAATACCTACTATTTGCCAGGAACTTTTTACCTGTTGATGCCATTTTCATAAAAACTGGGCCAAATAGGAACTATCTCCATTCTACAGAAGAAGCTCAGAAAGTAAAATGATTGGCCTGATCACAAAAACTGTAAGTGGATAAGCACATGGTCACTGTAGGAGGATAGGGCTGGAGGGAGCAGCATATTGGGAGAACACCCAGGAAGCAGATGGGCTCTGCATTCCTGAGTCCTTTCACCTTCATGGCTCTTCTTGGTGATCTTTTCTTTTTCCTTTGGGGAAAAGATTGGGAAGAGGGTCATCCAATGGGAACTATGTAGATAGTTACAAACAAGTGCAGGGTTATCATCTGAAGGGAGGATAGGTCCTTTCCCTGCATTTCTAGAGGCTAGACAGAACCAAAGAATGCCTGTCAGAGGAAGATTGATATTAATATAGAATCAGCAAGCTCATTTGATAATTAGATCTGCTCTAAAATGGAATTGGCATGTGAGGAGCACCCAGCTCCCTGCCACTAGGAGTGCTAAAAGGAGCCCAGACCTCTATGCCCCTTCCAGCTCTAAGACTGTGATAAGTAATTTTGTATTCTCTCTCCAGCTCCACAATTCAGCTTTCAATGGGCGGCAATCACTCCTTTTAGTCATCATTTATTTCTTTTAGCTTATGGTTGAAACTGAGAGAGTGGAAACTCTAGGAGCCTCAATTCCTAGACAGATTTTGTATAGCGTGGTTTCAGAAAATCAATACACTAACGTGCGTTCTAATGCACAAGGAAAGCACCACCAACCCAGCGTTTGTTAAATGAGTTGGTAGTGTTTGTGTCAGTAGATAAGGAAATTATTCAGGGTAAGACATTTCAAACACTGCAAATGGGCTAACACCTGAGGCTGCATCTAAGTAATATCAGCTATTAAAGAAAAATGAAAGTAGTTTGTCAGGCAATCCCAAGCATCTTGAAATTTGGTATTAAATTTTTTTTAAAAATCAGTATTTTATTCTGTTGTCTCAACTTGAATCTAGGTTTCAATTAGTTTACAAACACTGAATTATTATAGCCAATCTAGAACTTAATTCCAAAAGATTTGGCCACAAGGAAACAAAATCCTGAAGGAAGATTCTAGAGTGACATTTTTTCTTATCATTTCTGAGGTAAAATTCTTTTTATTAATACTATTGGCTTTTGGTTATTTCTGAAATAAATTTAACCAACTTAGACTTAAAAGATTAAAAAAATGTGGTCATTTATTGCTTAAATTAACCCACCACTCTTCCCAGATTCCTTTCAACTCCATTTTCTGGGGAGTAGTCAAGGATTTATTCAAAATCATGCAATGCCTAAAATAATCATTATTCCCTCTATTATAGGTGGTGTTATATCCAGGGCCCTCTCACTTACAGGCATGTCTGTCAAAAGGACCATTTTTCAGGCTCACAGTTCCCAAGACTCTGTCACTTTCTTACTTACAGAGGCCCAAAATGGAAACTATTTTTCTTTTCATTATGAGCTGTCACTTTTTCATCTTGGCACTGCAGTGATAGACTTTCATTCGTCTTCTATATTACCTTTCCTGAAACCTCTGACACAGACTGACACAATGCAAAATGCAGGAGATCTTGGGCATACGTTGGCAATTTTGAGGGAAGGCAGCAGCTTGTCTCTCTCCGTTATTTTAAATATATATTGAAAACGCTGAGATCCCCGATGTGGTAGACTGGAAATGCTAATGTGCCATGCTCTGTTTTTACCCGTCCTTATAATGTCTGCTCCCTGGCCCCAAATCAAAGTGAAGAGCTGACAGAGGGAGGAAGAGTTGACAATGCTTTACCAGAGTGGAAGGCAAGAGTAGAAAGTTTGCTCTAAATCCATGAGGACATGAGACAGAAGAGGGAACGAGGGTTATATTTTCTCAGTTCCTTCTGAGGTTACTGAAGAGACCATTGATTATGTGTGTATTGGGCTACTCCAAAGAAAAAATAAGTCCCTAGGCAAGTCCATTCCTTCTCACAACCCCAGATACTGAACAGGAAGGCAATGACATCTCACTGTCCAACATCAGGGCCCAGCTGCACTTCTGGGTCTCTGTTCTCAATGAATGGTTCCAGAAGCATTCCTCATAGCATGGGAGACCCAAGACAGAGAGGGATGGAAAGAATAAGAGAAAGCCAGGTCCCGCTTATTCCTACTGCCCTCAAACCCTGCTGAATTTTGATTCTGCATCTTATTCAGAAATATAAATATCCAACATATCAACAAATCCTTGTCACACTTGGATTCTGGAGGGTGTCAAATGAAAAACATCTCACATTCTTTATATTCACACGTCTAAGGGGACATGGGACTGGCTATAAGTGAAATTGTGAAAAAGACAAAGTTTTGTATTCCTGTTACACTTCCAGTTGAGCCTAGATATTTACTGGATCAAAATGTTCATTGCTGAGCACATTTCTGTAGCAAAACAAGCTGGATAGGGACCCCTTATCCATTGTCTCGGGAATGAGACAACATCATCACAGCCCAGTTCTGGTGAAGTGGGTCTTATACCTGCTCTTTAATCCTATACTTTGTTTGGCCAAGACCCAGTTACATAAAACCTCATCTGGGAGTCTCACTTTACTTTCCCACTTAGATGTTTTGTCTTCTAAGTAGATTACAAACTATTTTTAATTTGGGGTTGGGTCTTATTTAACATTATATCCCCAATGCTTGACATACTTCTTGCTTAATAAATGTTGGCTGATCGAATGAGTGAATAGTAAAAGATTCTGACCAGATTCATTGCTCATTTATGTCCAATTCTGACCTCAGCTATGAGCCATTAGAGGTGTCCTCTTTTCACCAGGTGAGTGCTTTAAAACTTGGGCATGCCCTTTTCAGTTCTCCACAGCCCTCTTCCTGTGTTTAGTATTGGTATTATGTGTCTGACTCAATTGAGCTTGGAGTTTGGGATTCTTCCATTCCATCTTGGACTAACATTCTAACACCTCATCTTTCATAGTGTTTTTTTTTAAATTAATTTTTATTGGAGTATAGTTGCTTTACAATGTTGTGTTAGTTTCTACTGTATAGCAAAGTGAATCAGCTATACGTATACATATATCTCCTCTTTTTTGATTTCCTTCCCATTTAGGTCACCACAGAGCATCAGCTATCTATTTTATACATAATATCAATACTGTATATATGTCAGTCCCAAACTCCCAATTCATCCCCCCACCCTTTTACCCCCTTGGTGTCCATACATTTGTTCTCTATGTCTGAGTTTCTATTTCTGCTTTGCAAATAAGATCATCTGTACCATTTTTCTAGATTCCACATATATGCATTAATAAACAATATTTGTTTTTCTCTTTCTGACTTACTTCACTCTGTATGACAGTCTCTAGGCCCAACCACATCTCTGCAAATGACCCAATTTCGTTCGTTTTAATGGCTGAGCAATATTCATTGTATATATGTACCACATCTTTTTTATCCATTCCTCTGTTGATGGACATTTAAGTTGCTTCCATGTCCTGACTATTGTAAATAGAGCTGCAATGAACACTGTGGTACATGACTCTTTATGAATTATGGTTTTCTCTGGGTATATGCCCAGTAGTGGGATTGCTGGGTCATATGGTAGTTCTATTTTTAGTTCTCCATAGTGGCTGTGTCAATTTGCATTCCCACCAACCATGCAGGAGGGTTCCCTTTTCCCTACACCCTCTCCGGCATTTATTGTTTGTAGATTTTTTAATGATGGCCATTCTGACCAGTGTGAGGTGACACCACATTGTAGTTTTTATTTGCATTTCTTTAGTAATTAATGATGTTGAGCATCTTTTCATGTGTTTGTTGGTCATTTTCATAGTGTTTTTTGATCTCTCCTCATTACTTTTATGTTGGGTACATTTGTTCTGAGCCTGACAAAGACCAGTGACATTCTCCCACTCACATGAGGTCACAGTCAATGTAGGCCTGCCCTAAGTTAGCTGTCTCAGCCTCACCTAGAGAACCTAGCCCACTCTGTGCCTGAATGGGCAGCCATCCTCCATGTGTTTCTAAACCCAATCCTTAGGTTTAAATATTGGTTCATTATGAATGTGAAGATAGGAGAGATAATTAGAAGGGGAGGGAAAAATTGAGGAAAGCTAAGTTTTACCTGGAAAACTAAAGAACTAAAAGTCTATTTTAAGGGTAAGAGAACTTAATAAGATGGCTGAATACCAAATAATATATAGGAACTAACAATTTTCATACATTTGATCAAGTATACATAACACCATCAAGTTAGAATATATAGTGGAAGAAAAAAATGTATGATAGCAATTTTTCAAACAATTTTATTGAAGTATAAAGACAAACAATAAACTGCACATATTTAAAGTGTATATAATTTGGTATATTTGACATATATGTACATGCACAATCAAGACAATGAACATATCTATCACTGCCAAAGGTTTTACCATGAAAATATTTATATAGTCAACATACTATAAAAAATGGAATTCTACATAAACACATAAGATATTCATAAGGAAAAAGATAATCAAAATTCAATTTATACGATAGATGACAATGTGTATTATTTAATATATAAAGAGTTGCCACAGATCAATAAGAAAAAAGACAAGTAATCCAATAGAAAATATGGGGAAGTAGACCAATATACATTTTATAAAGAAAGAAATAGCCTTTTAACAAATATGGTCATCCTCACTGAAATAAGGGAAGTACAAGGTAAAGCTATAATACTTTTCATTTTCCATCTAATAGATAAAAAAACTAAAAAGATAGATAGTCCAGCATATTGACTATTGTGAAGAAAAAGCACCCTCATTCCATTATGGTTAGAATTAGGGCCTTTATGGAAGATATTTTGGGAATAACATTTAATAAAAAGTCACACTCCATTTAAGCCAGAATGGACTTTCTTGGTGTTTATTACACAGATATACTAGCACATGTGCTAAATGATATACAAGCAAGGATATTTTTGCAACATTGTTCTAATCACAAAATAATAAAACTTAATGCTCATTGGACTGGTTACATAAATGATGGTTCATCTGAAATGTAATTCCATGAAGCTATCAACATAGACTCATATATGTACATGGTACAGAGTTCAAAAAGTATGCAAGAATATACAGTATAAAAGAAATCTCTCCTTCCTACCCAAATCACAGTTGCAACTATTGCAACTGATTATATCAATTACTAAAAAAAAAAATATGTATAATGGAATATTATGAAACTATTTAAAGGAATGACATAGTTCTACATAAAATTATAAGAAAAAATTCCAACATAAAAAGGTAGTGAAAAATCAAGGTACAGAACACTGTAAATGGTATGCTATCATATCTATAAATGCATAGAAAATTTCTACACATGATGCTAGTAAGTCTAATCACACCCCTAGTTCACATAGGTACACATTGTTGAGACCACAGTTAGATTTCATCACCAATCAGAACCACTCTTCTTTATAGATCATACCCACTTAATGGTCTCTTGGTCTCTTCCTTGTTAAACTCTTCATTTAAATAAAACCTGTTCTTCATTGGCATGACTTCAACTTCCTCAATCCATCTCTATTTTTATGGCATATGACCCTCCAGCCTGGATGCTTGAACTTAGTTATAGTGACATTGCATTTCAATTAACATCTTCCTGAACCTTTGGCTTTTGATCTTGAGTATCAGAATCACTTGGAGGGCTTGTTGAACCACAGATTGCTGGCCTCATCCTTAGAGCTTCTGATTCAGTATAAGTATCTGGTTGAGGCCTATATGAATTTGTTAACAAGTTTCAGATGATGCTAATGTTATTGGTTTGAGGATCATAGTTTGGCAACCACTGGTCTTGAACATTAAATAATGATAGAACCCATCTCATACCCAGTCTCAGTTTAAATTTGTGCTCTAGATATGTAACTATCTTTGCATCTTCAACCCACTAGAAGCCTCTTTATGACTATTGGCTTCATCCATATGGGAAAAATTGACATTTGGTAAAATTTCATGTTACATAAAGCGGGCCTCTTTTCAAGGGGAGAGGAATAAATTCCCTTTGGGGCAATGTCTAAAATGCCCAAAGTCAGCATAGTATTAAATTTCCCGGATTCAACTCTTTGTTTAATGTTAGGGTTGTACGTTCGTGACATTTATCTTTCCTTTACAATTGAAAGAGACATTGGCAATTATCTAAGAAGCAGCCCACATTGGGTGGATATTTGGCAGCTCTGCTTTTCTCTGGGCATAGAATGGGTCATTAGCATAGATGTGAATAGGGGAGATCTATGCCTTTATACATCTAAACCGAAAGCCTTTTTCTCCTCTGCTGTCCTTTTTGCTCCTTACAACAGCACAGTTCAGGACTTGCCAGCAGCAGAGCAAAGGCTGCAGATACAGAATTTGGCTTACCACAATTCAACAAAAATGGCTTATGGACCAGAGGCAATGGAAGAATCTTCATGAGATTCCTTCTTTGGTGCCCCATCCTATTATTAATAACAGGTTTATTTTCAATCTGTCTTGCCCTGCCCCACACTGTTCTAGGGAGAGGATGAGCCAAAACCAAAACCTAATGAGAGGTTGCAAAATAGAGAGATGGTGGTGGGAGTGATAGAGTTGAAGCTGGTGTGTTGGTCATGGAAGTGTGCTGCTTAGATCTCACCTTAAGATGGGGCTCACCATTCAGGGGCAAGGAGGGCAGTTATCAGACGTCATTCAGCTGCAGCACCTTCAGGACCTGCCTCAGCTTTTGAACCAGGCCACACTCTTCCTGGGTGGTACCAGGAAGGATTGAGTCCATCAGGGGTCTCAGAGCCTCACTATTTTTTCCCAGTGAAGGACTTCTCTAACGGGCCATCATCTTTGCTCTGAGCTCCCCATAGGGATAGTTGAGGACTTGTCAGATCTTTATCATGATCTGAACCTCTCCCTGCCCAATCCTACTTTCTTTACTCTTTTCCTTCAATGGTGTCAGTTCTGCACAGAGTCTAAGGCTTCCCCTGCCTAATCGTCTTCTCTCCTCACTTTTTTATCTTTCAAGGGAGTTAGTTTCTCAATATAATCATTTGTACTCCTAACTCCATCTAAGTATCCACTTCCCGGAAGACTCCATTGACACATCTGGAAATTAGGAACATATGATTGTTCAAAGGAAGGGGATGTGGTTTCCCAATAATAGCTGTGAAATGGCAGAAAAGTGTGACATAAACGAGAGGGAAATTTCAAAGTACAGATGACAGCAACATTGACTAAAACAGTTTCCTCTTCAAAGGCTGCCAGTGGCTCACCATCGTCCACAGGATGGATACAAGCCCTGTTAAGTCTTCTTTATTATCTCTTTCCATTTTTCTTTCTAAAATTTCTCTTCCACTTTCCTATATACAAACGAGATGCACTACTGACTTTACTATGTAGACCCAGACACAGAATTTTAGAATGGGAGAAATATAGTTCATATTGTGTCTTTCCTCATTTTATAGGTGAGAAAGTGGATTTATAGAAAGCCAACTGGCCAAACTCTCTACCCTCTCAACACACACACACAAACACACACTCACATACACACATATGCACACTGTATTTTCAAGAATCTAAGACAGTGCTGTCCAATGGAAACTTCTACGATGATGGATGTGTTCTACATCTGCTCAGTCCAGTATGGTCACCGCTAGTCACATGTGGCTATTGAGTACTTGAAATGCGGTGAGTGAATTAGCCATGTTTGACTAGTGACTATGATACTGAACAGAGCAGATCTAAGATTCTGCCTATCTTCTTTCATCTATGTTGCCTATTCCGATTCTTTTTTTCTCTTTCTAAATTCAACACATTACAAAACTGTTCGTCTTAAGTCTAAGTAATTTTTCCTTAATGAGCCCTGCCTTGACTATTTTAGCTTACTGAGAAATTGATGTCCTATTAACTATTATCTTTGTTGGTATTGTTTATCATTCAACATGTGTTTAATGAGTACATACTGTGTTCAAAGTCTTATACGAGATGCTTAAAAAAAAACCTCTTGTATTGTCACTTACTTTTTAAAATCTACAGTATAATTTAACTTATGACTCATAAATTGTTACTGAATTTTGTTTTGATTTGTAATATGTCTCATAGGTATTCACCATTCTTACACTAGATTTTAAAACCCATGAAGATGGAGATTTTGTCTAATAACGACCTGATTTAAAAAAAGGCATCTAATAACTATTTTAGTTGATCTGATAGATAAATTATGCCCATGGATACTAGTAACTGAACTTATTAACCAGGTAGTGAGGAAGGAGTGACTTCACAATGAATTATATGACTTCATATAATGACTTCACAAGAAATATAATATTGGCCAACTTGTGGGCTTCCAGTTAAAATTCTACAGTAAAATTTAGAATATAATTTGCTAAATTACATTCCAAAAGATCTGGGAAATATTGAAACACCTGATTCTTTAAAGTAGATTATCACAGTTCCCTATCACTATTGAAGAGAAAGAATTTCATTTAATTTTTTATTTGCAATTTCTATCTACCTTAGAATTATTAAGAAAATACAATTTTCTTATTGACTGTATAGTGTTCTAGTCATGGTATCCCTAGTGGAAAGCAATGGATGGTTTCAATTCCATAAAATGTCTGGAATTTGTCTGGATTCCACAAAATTGGAGGGATCTAGTTAACTTAGTTCTTCTGCCTTGCATTTGTTCATATTTCTTTCTTTTTTCAAGTCTGAGCTCAATTATTACAGTCTGATGAGTTTTAAGTGTTCAGCTCTATTTTTAAATTTAACACATGATTTGGCAGTTTGCACAGGGATTGACAGATGCTTTAAATATATCATTAGAAATCTATTGTTTTTTTAAAAAGAAATGGATTAATTTGCCTGCAGTAAAAATGTCCTTTCTGCAGTATCGAAAGCCACCGGGAGATTGGGGGTAAGTGGCAATATAATTTATCTGTTCACTGACAGGAGTTAAATAGTCAGGATGCTTTAAATAAAAGAGGTCTGCATCTGCTCTTCTCATTTTCTGGCCTAGTTAGAAGAGAATGAATTTTTTTTTTTTAAGTTTAATTTTATTTATTTATTTATTTATTTATGACTGTGTTGGGTCTTCGTTTCTTTGCGAGGGCTTTCTCTAGTTGTGGCAAGTGGGGGACACTCTTCATCGCGGTGCATGTGCCTCTCATTATCGCAGCCTCTCTTGTTGCGTAGCACAGGCTCCAGACGCACAGGCTCAGTAACTGTGGCTCACGGGCCTAGTTGCTCCGCGGCATGTGGGATCTTCCCAGACCAGGGCTCAAACCCGCGTCCCCTGCATTGGCAGGCAGATTCTCCACCACTGCGCCACCAAGGAAGCCCAAGAATGAATTTTTAGAGAAGTCTCTGTTTGGTAGAAAACACTTTCTTTCCTTTACAATGTATTCTCCCTTTTGAGCTACTTAAGTCTCACTTCTCTAGGAATCTTTGTTTGTTTATTCACCTCATGCAAACTCTTCTTTCTCTGAATTCCTATATTATATATGATCCTTTCTGTACAGTCAGGTGCCATCTTTAATTTCCTTTTCCTCCTCCCACTCTCTCTTCTTTCTTTCTTTCCTCCCTCCCTCCCTTCCTCCCTCCCTCCCTTCCTCTCTTCCTTCCTTCCTTCCTTCCTTCCTTCCTTCCTTCCTTCCTTCCTTCCTTCCTTCCTTCCTTCCTTCCTTCCTTCCTCTGTTGTGTCTGAAATCCCGGTTTAGATGGCATGCTCCCAAAGCAGCAGGAAAGCATGTATCTATTATCTGCCTAACATGGGATAAGTAGAGAAGAGGTACTTGAACATTTTGTATTGATTTACTGAATTGATTGTTCTTAGGAACCTCTCAAATCTCTCGAGCATTCTGTGCCTCACCCTGCCCATGTATATGCATCACTTTAATTAAAAACTCATACTCCTATGGTGTGCCTCCTCTTATATATACCTGACTCACAGGTAAGCAGCTGAAGGCAATTGCTTCCAGGTGTTTACCAGATGAAATCACTGCCTGTCAGTAAGCCAGTGACAGATGAAGGTTAATTTCTCAGAAGTAATTAACTCTCAGGAATCTTGGTGATGTATTTTAGGAGAATAAATCTTTCGCTTCACTCTCTCCTGTAATAATGTTTGTCCATGAACAAACACAAACCCACGTCTTTTCAGGGCCTCTTTGTAACCATATTCATTTTTCAGTGTTACTGACTGGAGTAATATATATGCAAAGATTCACCAGCAGAAACCAGATTATCTGTACTTTAAAACAATAAAAACAAAAATAAATAAATAAAACAAAGTAATAAAGGTTACATGCAGCCCCTCATTAGGATGGATTTAGAGAATCCAATATTCTCATACAATAGATTTTTATCATATATTAGGATTTTTCATAGGCGAGCACCTGTACTGTCCTCTCTCTAGAATGTCCAGTTTGAAGAAACCCCAGGACTAGAAAGAAAGGAAGGAACATCTACCCCTCCAGCTAAATCAGTTGAACCAGCCCCAGTGTCCAACCAGTGACTCATAGGATAGCCTCAGATCCCGGGGTTTTAACCACACTTAAGCGACTAAAATTAACTTATACTAAGATAATAATATTAATAATGCTTTTCATCAGCTCAGTGCTTTGATGTAAAAATGTAAAAGATGTAAAAAAAGAACCTCAAAAAATGTTGACCAAAAAAAAAAGTCAATGAACATTTTCCTTGGAAGACCCTTACTAATGCCTGCTATGTACACTGTATTGGCAGGTGAGGGCCTGGGTGGCAAACATTTTATCCTCATGAATAAACCACTACAACAAATGAAATCACAACTTAATTCATTGCATACTTCCACTATAAGTAACAAAGTTTTGCTATGTTTGGGTTTGTGGTGAGAAACTCTCTATATCTTCAGGGATTCAGAAATCAGTCTGAGACTGTGATGCTCAAGCATTAGCATGAATCAGAATCACCTGGGAGAATCCTTGACCCACAGAGTGCAGGGTCACAACCCTGGAGTCTCTGATTCCTTAAGTCTGGGATGGGGCCTGAGGATTTTCATTTCCAGCAAGGTACCCCAGATGATGCTGAAGCTTCTGGCTCAGGGACTCCACTTTGAGACCAATATGGACCAAAATTTATCTGTGATTATCGCTCCCATGACAGAAGTTATGAAACATCCATAAATATTCATTGATCACTTACTATTTCCAAAGTAGAAGGAGTACAGCAAGTTTTCTGTTTTCAATGGCTTCATAATCTCATTGAGAAAACACATTTTTTAAAATGTGAAAGTTTTAAAGAAATCAGAAATTAAATTGCATGGCCTGTGTTCTCCTGCTGTAAATGAGAGCATGGAGTTCTTGGAGGCCAGGAATCAGAGTGGAGACAATCCAGGGATTCATCAGGTCTGCACAATGGACAGGACACATATGACCTGAGGAACGTTAGACACAATGAATGTTAATGCTCAGAAGTAGTGGCCAAGGAGTACAGCAAACTGCCTGCGTACAAACTCTCTGTAGAAAACAAGGGCAAATTTCCTTTTCAACTTCAGGAGAATCTAGGAGAAAAAAAACAGTGACAGGAAAATTCAGTGAACTTTTGGAAAATGGATAGTTATATCTTCCTTGACAAACAATGTTTATCTTGCTTGAAAGCAAAGTTTCATTGTCCAAAGATAAAATTTTTTAATCAAAATATTAGAATATTAACAATATTAACATCATTAATATTCTAAATGACTTCTTCAAAGTCACTGCTCCTAAGAGAAGCATCTTAGTAAATGAAGACCAACTGGGCATTCTCCTCACTGCCCTTCAAGACTGCTGAATGAATGAATGAGTGATTCTTCCCATGGATCAGGGCAAACACCTGCTGGTCCCAGCCTGTTATTGCCTACGGTTAGGTAGGGAATATATGTGAGCATGGAGGTCAGCAGGATTACACACAGAAGGCTAGCCTGTTGTTTCATCCTTCAACTGTAACAGGCAAGCAACATTCCTACAGAAAATATTAATAAAAATTGAAAAGTGCTGGGTGGTTATTTATTTTTTTCCAGAATATTAGAACTAAAAGAGACCTTAAGGATGAGCTAGGCTAATACGTTTCTCTTGCAAGTTAGGTAAATAAAATTCTAAGGAAGTGAATGACTTGTCAAAGGTGACACAACTCATTCGTGATCTGAGTTCGGGTCATGTCTAGCCCGGTACTATTCTCACCACTGCCTTGAGTCTTGAAACCAACTCCAGTGCAAACTTTCTCCCAGTCATTGTGTGAATGTCATTCACTTACAATTTAAAAAAATGAGGGTTTCTGTAGAGTTGAACAATTAACTGTTCTATTTACATAGTTATACTAACTATAATTCTTTCAAACATATTCTTGAAGAGTCCAACTGAGAAAGGTGCTGTTAGTAGGCTGTTTTTGAAGCTGGGCACTTATTCACAAGGCTCAAATCATAAATTCATGCTGAAAGCTCCCATACTTATTACCTGGCATGTTCAAGCAGAGAAGCATTCTGGGTTGCCGAGGCTCCCTGTATGTTTATAGCTCTAGCTACAGCAGAAAGGGTCCTTGTAAATGTCACAGGAGATAATAATTGCAATGGAAAAGAAAGAAAATGTTTGGAGCCTATGAGAAAAGACCAAATCGTTCCCAATCACAGGACTGGAGAGGTCAAGAAAACATCCTTAGGGCAAGAGAGATGAAACTTCCTTATAGTCAAGAAATTAATGCTGACACCTAGTCAGCTAAGTAAAGTGCAGAGTGAAAAGAGCCAGCCTGGCTGTGTTTTGGCTTATGGATAGAGCTGTGTGTATACAGTCCAAAGAGAAACAAGTGTAAAGATCATCTTGTCACTATAAGTAAAAATCAACCTGCTGCCCAAGGGACCAAGAGCTCAGTTACCGTATGGTCAGTCCCAGCCAGACCTTCACTGTGTGTTATTGATAATAAAGGAAGAAGGTCATTCTCGCTGTGGAGTGGGAGGAGGTGGCTATGGCACTAATGTCCAATTACGTTAATGAACATGAAATTTGGCTCTGTGAGGGCATTTCTTCCCATGCTCCGAATTAGATTTTAGAGGGTAAAATAAGAGATAATAAAAATATTTTCTTCAGAACCATTTTTCTTTGGCTATGGTTATAGGAATATGCATGACAGAAACATAAGTATTCTGGTTTATTAAGCAACCCATATGCACTAAATCCAAGTGTTAAACACAAGGCTGAAATTCTGGAAGGACAGAAGGTCACTGTTATCTCTGTCCTTTGGGGAGGTTACAATCTCAAATGGAATAATTCAGAATGTGTTTATTCGAATTTGGGCTGCTTTTAGAAAGCTAGGGTGAAGAGCTGCCCAGCTGGGGTCTAAAGAAGGGAAAAGCTCTGAAAAGTATAAGCCTGGAACAGGCTATCAATGTCCTCTTTCAAGTGTCCTCAGAGTATTTTCCTCACTAGGTAAGCAACTCTGCCCCTTGGTGAGAGTTATTTCAAAACCTGTGTGATACCTCTGAGGTCCGGTGACAGTGCAGGACTGGGGAGGGAAGAAAATAGAAAACAAACAGAACAAAGACTGAAGCCCAGTGACATGCTGGGATAGGGGCAAGGATACAACAGTAAACAAAACAGAACAAAACTGTGTGGCAGGCAGAACAATTGTTCTCACAGATGTCCATATATCTATTTTTTAAACAAATATTTATCTGTTACGAGTCAATAGAGAAAACTAGTTAATCCCTAGAATATGTGGATATATAACAATATAATGTTACTACATTATACTGTATTACAAAATGGATTGTGTACTTTGTAGATGTGATTAAATTAAGGATCTTGTGATGAAGAGATTATCCTGGATTATCTGGCAGACACACTGTGATTACATGGATTCTTATAAGGGTAAGAGGGAAGCGGGAGAGTCAGAGAAGAAGATGTGATGACAGAAGCAGAGGTCAGATTGATGTGATTGGCCTCTTTGAAGATGGAAGAGGACTACCAGCCAAGGAACATGGACAGCCTCTAGAAAATGGAAAAGGTAAGTAACGAATTCTCCCCTAGAGCCTCCAGAAGAAGCACTAGAGGCTCTGCCTACATCTTGATTTTAGCCCAAAGAGACATCTAACCTTCTGAACTGTAAAATAATAAATTTGTAATGATTAAGCCATTAAATTTGTGGTACTTGGTTAGAGAGGCAATAGCAAACTAATACACAAATGCCTATGGAAGGAATGTGTGTGGCATCACTTTACCACCATTTCATGTAATCTTATCTAAATTAATTCTAAAACTTTATGTTATTGCTTCCCTAAAAACGTGTTCTTCTCCAGTGGACCCAGAAACAGGAAGCAAGAGTAGGGGAAGGGTTGGCTCGCTTATTCTTTTGACCTTATTAAAAGTTGACAAAGGATAATTCATCTCACTGATGAAGCAGCTACAGATGGGTGTGTCTGGAATTATATTGAAGTTATATTGGTAACCTGGCTCTATGGTCTGAGGAACTGTGAGATAGACAACTTTTCAGCAACAGCTTAAACTGAAATACATTTCGATCACTGCTGTGCTTGCATGCACACACACACACACACGCAGATTCGTTGTGTACTACAGCACCTCATTTGAACTCCGCCACCACTCTATCATATAGGTGCTCTTGTTGTTTCCATGTTAGACATGAAGAAATGGGATTAGAGCATTGGAATGCCTTAAACATGGCCTCTCAGCCACTAAGAGCTGGAGAGGGATTTGATTTGGTGTCAAAGTTCATGCTCTCTTTCTTTACCACACTGCCTCAGGGACTTCTAACTCCCAATAAGGTGGACCTGAATGGTTCATAATAAGCACTCAGTAAGTACTTCCAGACATGACTGGATTGATTCCCCTTTTCAGAAACCTTAAGGTCATGTCTTCCTAGAAAGATATAAGACATTTATATTATTTGGAAAGAGCAAAAAGGAACATCAAAGGCAAAGATGACTTTTGGAACTTACATGTTCCAGCTAAGATGTCTTTATAATTACAAAGAGCAGATAATTGTTTTCCCTTTCCCTGGCTTGTGCAGACCAACCTCAAATCACTCTACAGCTCACTTCTCCCCCTTCCCCAACCAATTGCAGAATAATTTTATTATCCCAGTGTGAGGAAACATTCTGATTCTGCACACAGAAGAGGAGGCAATTTCACACATCCCAAGGGCTCCCTAGGACTAGTTCTACCTTCCTTTCCACACAGGCCTCTTGCAGATTCTTCCATGTCTCTCATAGCCGCATGGTGCCAGGCAGGGATGCCACACACCACGGCCATCGTAATGGATGGTCGGCTCTTAATAACTGCTGCCTGGTATTAGCACCTGGGAGCTATTTTTGCACATCTTGTAGGATTCAATGACAAAACAAAACAAAAAAACAACAGGCTACATTCTCCTGATGATAGCAGGATTCAGACCCGAACCAACAGTTCCTGTATTGTCATTGAGAATGTAACAACTAAGGCTGTGACTCAGTCCAGTGAGTTGTGTCTAATTTCATCTGTCATCTAATCATGAGAGAAAGAGTATAAAGTGTTGTCCTCCAGTGTATGAAGGTCTTCATTTATTTATTTAATAGATATTTATTTGTCGAGAAGCAATAGAGAAAACTAGTTGAGACTTTGGCCTATGTCCTTGTTCTATTATCAAAAACTGTGTGACTTTGGTTAAGTTTTTAATTTAAATGTTACATCTTAGTTACTTCATCTATAGAATAGAGATAATTATGTCAAAAACCTTATCAGGTTGAGGTGAGGATTAAATGAGCTTCTACGTGTCAAGTGTTTAGAACAGAGTCAGGCACATCATAAGTGCTCAGTAAATGTAGGCCATAAACATCATTTTTCACTGGGACTCCACTAAGTGCACAGGTCTCTGCTGGGCATTGAGGGGAAATAAATAAAGGAGACAAAAAATTTACATCTCAGTGTTTCTCCTCTCCATACACAAATTCTTTGAAAAGCTCCCCAGTGTCTATTACATTTATTCTGAACCCCTGTAGCCCAGGCTTCATCTCCAGGACTCTCTTAAAACCTTATGCTCTACTCAAATTAGACAAATCCACATGCTTGATAATGCACCTCACTCTCTTATTTCTACAGCTCTGTACGTGCAATTTGCTTTAATGGAGATGTTGTCTCTACCAGCTGCCCCTCTTGAAATCTGATCAGACTGGCCCATTTAAAAAATACCTCTTCCTAAAAGCATTTCTGGATGTCTCTCCTTTATAGTCTGCACCCTCAGAATGTCTCCCTTTTTCAGACTCCTTTGACACTTTTTACTTGCCTTCTTGGGGTATATATCACTTTCTACTTGGAAGTACAGTTTTTGAGTCCTTTGTTCATCTCTGCCCCTGAGTTATAAGCTGCTTAGGGATTAGTCTGACTAATTCTTCTTTATAGCTCCCACAGCATCTAATTCACAGCCTGGTACATCATAGGTGCTCAATAAATATCTAATGAATAAGTATTTGTTGAAATAATAAATGGTGAAAATATTCATAATGCTAAACTCCCTCTCCATATGTGAGCACATTTGTGTAACTAACACTAAATGATGTGATGGATTTTTAGATATGGTTTATGCAAATCACACAAATGCACACATACACACCTCAATTGACATACTGTATTTGAACAATGGTTACACACTGCTCGCATAACTACATTTTCATAAGATAGAAATAATGTTAATGTTTTCAAGTGTCTTCAGCTCTGAGCAGCCTCTTGGTGGCCTATAGCCATTCAGATTGTCATGGTTATAACAACTGGAGATTTCTGCAGTTAAGGAGACCCCTCTGTGATTGAACCCCAGGTTATATGGATCTGTAACTCCTCCAGAGAGTAGGAATGAGGAAAAAATAATCCAGCTCTGAAAATCAGAAGTGTGAGCTGGGGAAAAGAAAAGGATAAATCCATCCATGGTATAAATCAAGAAATAAATTAAAAGAGAAGACTAGATGGACAGGGGCCAGTGAAGTTGGTAGCTTGTACTATTCCCCAGCTTATGTCAGTTGCCTGAGTTATTTTGTTTTGTTTATTCTTCGACAATCATCAAGGTGCCAGCTTCTCTTCCTCGGTGGAAATAATTTTAGAAGATGAAATCTGTCCCCAAGCCCTGCTTCTGACACAGTTACCATAGAGTAATCAGCAAATACTGCAGCTTTTTGCAGCAACTTGGAATATTACTCATGTCACTGTAATGTCTCCACTTAGCCAGGATGGCAATTCATTTTAATACTTTTGTCTGAAAAGAAAAATGATTTAGATTTTTCTGATCACACATGGGTTCAACTATGTATCAATTTATTTTTAAGTTCTATATTTGTATTCCTGATTTAAGTGCTAACGTAAAATCAAAGAGAGAAAAAAATATCCAAGCAAAAGAGCAAGTGGCAAATAGAGGCAGAAATAAAAAGTTCACAGTCTAAACAACTTATCTTTTAGAATTTGAGCAAATGTTTGGATATTATAATGAATTATTAAATGCTAATAGTTGTAATATTGATTGTTTTATGAATACCCCCAAATTCTTTTATTCCCTTTTTATTGTTATTGCTGTTGTTGGGTTTTTTTCATCTCTTTAGGATAGGATAGAAGCTTATGAATATGAAGTACAAGAAATCTGCAGGAAGGCAGTTCAGAACTGGAATGGTGGGTCGGTGAAGTTGACAGAGCCAGCGTCCTTCCAAGTCATGACTATACTTTCTAGAGAGACCAAAGAAGGACTCTGTGGACTCTCATTAGTCAATCAGTTTGCCCTCATGTTTGCAGATAATGATTTCACTCATTCCCCATTACTTTGTTGAATTGACCCTTTGATCATTATGAAATGTTCCTCTTTACTGCTGATGATACTCTTGTCTGGATGTATACTTTGATATTAATATAAAAACACTTGCTTTCTTATGCTTATTGTTTTCATAGCTTATCTTTTTTTTGATCCTTTTACTCTGAACCACTCTGGTCGTTTCAAGTGCACATTTTCTAGACAGTACATGCATGGTCATGCTTTGTTTAGCCCAGTCTGAAATCCTTACATTTTAAATTGAGGGTTTAAGTTTTAAGACTTGCTGACATATTCTATTAAATACTGGGTAAACAAAAAAGGATACTTATAAAATACATCTACAGTACAAAGGATAACAATACAAGTAATGCACAGGTTGGCCACCACTAGTTTAAAAATTAAAATATCGCAATTAAATTTGAGACATCCTGTGTGCCCTGCTTTCCATCAATTCCCATCCCACCTGCCCAGAACCACTAATCTGAATTGTGTTTATTCTCTCTTGTGTTTCTCTTTATAGTTTTATAGCAATTGTAGATATTACTAAACAATACATTGTTTAGTTTTCTATATTTTTGATTTTATAACAGTAATAATATTATTGTTTATACTTCTACAATTTGCTATTTTTACTCATATGTATGTTCTGAAGTTTCATACATGTTTTTGCATATATCTGTAGCCTTTTTTCATTTGTATTGCTATGTGGAAATCAATTTAATAAAAAAATTATTTTTCTACTGTACTATTGGGCATTTCTGTTGTAAGCAACAGAATCTAAGGGTTTTTGCTTTTACAAGTAGTGTTACTATAAACATTCTTTTATAAAAAACATTTTTTGAGGTAAGATTGACATAAAATAAATATTTTATGCACATATTTAAAGCTTACAGTTTGATATTTTCTGGTATATGTATACATCCATAAAACCATCACCATATTCAAGATTAGGAAAGTATTTATCACTCTCAAAAGTTTTCTTGTGCCCCTTGGCAGTCATTTCCTTCTCCCCTTTCCTGTAACATCCCTATCACCAGGCAAGCTCTAGTCTGCTTTCTGTCACTATAGATTAGTTTGCATTTTCTAGAATTTTGCATAAATGGGATCTTTCTAGAATTTTTTATAAATGGAATCATAAAGTACATACTCTTTTTTTGTCTATCTTCTTTCACTTTGCCTTATTATTTTGAGATTCATTCATGCTGTTGTGTGTATCAATAGTTCATTCCTTTTTTATTGCTAAGTAGTGTTCCATTAGTATAAGTCACAATTTGTTTATCCATTCACCTTTGATGGGCATTTATGTCATTTCCAGTTTTTGGTTATTACACATAAAACTACTATGAACACTTATGTGCAAGTCTTTCTATGGACATGTGTGTTCATTTTTTCTTGTGGTAAATACCTAGGAGTGAAATGGTGGGGCCATATAGAAGGTGTATGTTTAACTTCTTATGAAATTGCAAACTCTTTCCAAAGTGGTTTTATCATTTTATATTCTCCTCAGAAGTATTTTACAGTTGCTCTGCATTCTCAGCAAAACTTGCTATGTGAAATATTTCTAATTATAGACATTCAAATAGAGATGCCATGATATCTCACTGTGGTTTGAATTTGTTTTCCTAATGACTAATGATGAGCATCTTTTCATGTGATTTTTTTTTTTTTTTTTTTTTTTGCCATGGATGTATCTTTGGTGAAATATTTATTGAAATCACTTGCCCTGCCTTTTTATTGGGTTGTTGTATTTCTTATTATTGAACTTTGAGAGTTCTTTATAAATTCTGGATTTAAATGTTTTATCGGATATGTGATTTGCAGATATTCTCTCCCAGTTTGTAGCTTTTTGCATTTTCTTAATAGTGTCTTTCAAAGAGGAGAAGTTTTGAGTTTTGATGAAGTCAAATCAATCCATTTCTTTTTTTTAGTGAATAGTACATTTGTGGTTGTAAACAAAGAAATCATTGTTAAATCAAGGCCACACAGATTTTCTCTTATGTTTTCCTATGTTTTATAGTTTTAGATTTTACATTTAGGTCTAGGATCATTTTCAGTTAATTTTTATACATGGAGTGAGATTCCATTTTAATTTTTAAAAATTTTTTGCACATGGATATCCAATTGTTTCAATTTGTGTTTAAGAAGATTCCTCTGAAGTGTCTTTGAGACTGTGTCAAGAATCTGTTAAGCGTACATGTGAGAGTCTAATCCACTACACTCCAGTAATCATGGACTTGCTTTTTAGCTATACCTCTAAATGATTGATGGGGATTACAATATGTTTCCTTAACTTGTCAGAGTCTACTTAGAATTAATATTGTACCACCTCAAGGAAAATGTAGGAACCTTAAAATAGTATTATTTCATTTATTCCCTCCCCACTCCATGCTTCGTGCTATTTTTGTCAAATATTTCACATCTACAGACATCTTAAACCTCACAGTGAAACACTACTACTTTTACTGTAAATAGTCAGTTAACTTTTAAAGAAATTGAGGAAAGTAAAAGTGATAAGATTTTATATTTACCTACATATTTACCACTTCCACTGCCATTCTATAAATCTGTTGCCATCTGATGTCATTTGCCTTCAAGATGAATAATTCTTTTGCATTTCTTGTTGTGCAGGTATGCTGACAATAAATTCTTTCAGCTTTTACATATCTGAAGATGTCTTCATTTCATCCTTATTTATTTATTTATTTATTTATGGCTGTGTTGGGTCTTCGTTTCTGTGTGAGGGCTTTCTCTAGTTGTGGCAAGTGGGGGCCACTCTTCATTGCAGTGCGTGGGCCTCTTACTATCGCGGCCTCTCTTGTTGCGGAGCACAGGCTCCAGATGCGCAGGCTCAGTAATTGTGGCTCACGGCCCCAGCCGCTCCGCGGCATGTGGGATCTTCCCAGACCAGGGCTCGAACCCGTGTCCCCTGCATTGGCAGGCAGATTCTCAACCACTGCGCCACCAGGGAAGCCGTTTCATCCTTATTTTTAATAGATATTTTCAGTGGATACAATTCTAGATGGACTCTTGTTTTTAAAGCACTTTAAAGATGTCATTTCATTATCATCTGGGTTTCATTGTTTTGATAGTTATTTAAGCCATCATTTTGTATGTAGGCAATGTGCCTTTTTTTTGTCGGCTGCTTTTATGATTATTTTCAGTTTCCAGCCATTTGACTCTTATGTGCCTGGATGTGGTTCTCTTTATATTTATCCTGCATGGAATTCACTCAGATTCCTAAGTCAGTAGTTCAATGTTTTTCACCAATTTTGCCATTATTTCTTCAAATGTTTTCAGCCCTATTCTCTGTTTCTCTTTTTTCAGTGATTTTAGTCATATGCAAATTAGATTTCTTGACTCACAAGTTTCTGATACTCTTTTCATTTATTTAAAAATATTTTTGTCTCTGATTTTTAGGTTTTTAAAATTTTTAATTTTTTTATTGAAGTACAGTTGATATACAATGTTTGATTATTTCTTTCTATGAGTCAGTCAAGTTTTTTAATTCTTTCCTTTATAAATCTCCAATACACTGTTTAAACCCATTCAGTGGCATTATCATTTCACAATTTGTATTTACCAGTTCCAGAATCATCATTTGTTTTATTTTCCATTCCCTATCTAGTCCCAAGAGGTGACCATCTTTTCTTTTAATCCTTTGAACATGTTTATAATAGCTGCCTCTTCCCCCAGCTTTATTGAGGTATAATTGACACATAAAATTGTAAGATATTTAAAGTACACAAGTGATGATTTGATATATGTATATATGTATTGTGAAAGGATTCCCCCCAATCAAGTTAATTAACACATTCATCACCTCACATATTTATCTTTTTTTTTGGTGAGAATATTTACATTCTACTTTCTTAACAGCTTTCAATTATACAATACAGTGGGATCAACTACAGTCACCATGTTACACCTTAGATCCTATTCATATATGAGACTTTTACTAATATAGCTGCTTTTAAACCCCTTGTCTACTAACTCCAGCATATGGGTTGTCCTGGGATCTGTTTCTACTAATTGTTTTCCTTGATTATCAGTTTCATTCTTCTTCTTCTTTGCATGTCCAGTAATGTTTCAATTTTCTGTAGATATAAGGAATGATAAATTGTTGCAAATCTGAATTATGTTGTTTGCCTCCAAAGAGTGTTGACATTTTTTCAGGTGGGCAGTTGCTAGCAGATACTTTTGATTCTGTCAAGTTTGATTTCATTTTTTGTTAAGGCTGGTCTTTTTGTTTTGTTCTCAGTTCTGTGGTGTTCTCATGTTCCTTACTCCTATAGCATGGCTTTTCTTGCATTTTAACTGAGTGCCTGAGGTACTCATGTCTCTTAACCGGAACTCTGGCACCTCTCAGCTCTGTGTGATGTGTGATATCTCTACCTAGTTCTCATCCCCATAGCAGGTGGTCTCTGCTATGAGGTAGTTCTCACAGTCTTGTCCTACACACACAATGCCTTTCTCAGCCAAGGCTCTATGGAGAATTCCATGCAGAATTTAGGAGCTTCCTCTCTTCTTAGCTACACCATCTATAGGACTGAACCCAGTAAATCCCAGATGCCTTCAAAGCTCTGAACTCTGTCTTCTCAATTTAGCAAGAAGCTTCTCTGCTTGAGCTCTTCCTCCCTACATAGTAGAGAAGGTACTCACTAGTCCAAGAATCCTAGTGAATGTGGGACTCGTCTCTTGTGTTCCCTTTCTCTTAAGGAGCACCATCTGCTTTTACTTTTATCCATTACTTGAAAACAATGGACTTATATATTTTGACCAGTTTTATAATGGTTTATGATAGGTGGACATACTTTCATTTTTAAGGTAAATTTAGTTGAAAGCTAGAAAAAATGCTGCAATAAATGATATTTAAGGCTGTTTATGGAGGGAAATAAGGGGGAACAATTTATTGCAGGAATTTCTTTGCATAAAATTAAGAAGACAATTGTTTAAGGGTGGCTGATGACATAAAAATGTTGCAAATAATTGAATGATAAATATTCATGTCTGTCTGGCTGTAAAATTCTAAAAAGGCGAAAGGGTGAAAAAAACTAGGAGTAGAGAGATTTGTATAATTATGACTTTAATAATGAGACACAGATGACGGTGTAGAAAGAAAACTACATGATTCAGGAAACCTGGCTTGAAGTCTCTGTTGATCTAATAACTCTGGGTGAGGCAATTAACTTCTCTAAGTTTTGTCCCCCAACACTTGGATGTAGTAATACTTACATATATGCCATTAAGGATTGTGCAAGAGTCAAAAGAGATCGGGAATGTAGACACAGTGTAAATTCTGAAGTTGTACAAAAGTAAATTCTTATCTTTATTTTCAGTACTCTGCAGAAGTCACCACACATTGATTTTTCCATTGATTTCACTGCTATATTGATACTATCACTGCTATATGGATTATTAAAGGATTAGAAATAGTTTGTTCATCAGAGCCCTAGGAAAACACTAGAGTCCTTGTTATAAATGGAAGATTGTTAGGGTTATCCATTTGAACCTTCTTCTGGACCACTTTTGACTTTTTTAGAGGAATTATTTTTGGAGATAAAAAATATATATATCTTGAAATGTCTTCAACTACAGGTTTGTGTAGAAATTAGCCTATTGTTCCATGTGTGGGGAACATTTTGGAAAGTCAGATTTTGCCTGTGTGAAATATAGGAAACAGTGGAAAATGGAATGGTCAGTCAATTATCTACCTGATACCTACTGGTTTGATAACTTATTTTTATTAGACTTTATATTTGAGGTGGATTGAGTAAATGCTTTCTCTCAAACATATTCAGACAAGAGAGAAAAGCCAGGAGCTAGTTCCCTGGTTTGTAAACTTAGCTGGCCCACTTGAGTGGTGGCTGATAGAGATCCAGGGTATAGGTGATACAGGCTGGATGCCTGTCACTTCAACTTTTCATCAAGATGTGACTTGCTGAATCCTCGTGTGGGGTTTATGAACTTCATTTATCTTTGATTCCACTAACTTTGAGGCAAGAGAAGAGAGTTATTCCTTGTGTATAGGAAAATATGTAGAATCAGTTATGACTAAATCTTTAGGAAAAAGATAAAAACTTAAAAAAAAGTTAATACTTATTTTATAAAGAAGGAGGATTGTCTTACCCACGGCATATGCCCAAAGAGCTCTCCTAGCAAAACACCTTGCATACAGTTGGTGCTCAAAAATGTTTCATCATTGAGATAGATTAAGCTCATGTTGTCTATAAAAAAATTAGAATATTTTTTTTTTTATCCTGAAAGAAAATATTTGGCAGAAATTAAGTAACAAATGTCTAAATAATATAACACATGGTATGAAAATTGTTGTCACATCTGCACAGAAGGTGAAAATTTATTTTCTTGTATATGGTAGTGTGGTTAAGATTAGGTGGGCCAAAGTGAAATTTGGGTGTGTGAGGACAGGTTATGCCTGATCCCCCACTCCCAGCCCTTAGTGTAGCCATCTGTTTTCATGCTTTGTTATCCCTGAGGGTGTGTGTTTGGGTATTGAGGAGGAGGCTGGAATGGGAAGCACCCTGCTCTCCATTTTCAGGGGACTCTTTAGCAAAAGATGCTTGAGACTTGGGGCACCAACTTTGTCACCTGGATGCAAGGTTAGGGAGAGCAAGCCAAGTTGGAGAGAGGAACATTCTTTCCATGTTTCAAGGGACGACATGGCCAAGTTCACGAGGACCTGGGGAGAGGTGAGGCAGTGTGGCAGGGAGGCAATGCTCTCTCAGAATACCTCATCGGCAGTGGTGGTGGAGAGGTGCTGCTCGCAGTGTCCTGGTCAGTGGAGCCCTTCAAAGAGCTGAGAGAGAAAGGGCAGTGTGAATTTATTCCTGAACAAACATGAGCTGAGACTCACCCTGGGGCCTCCTAGAAATAACTGAGATGATTGTAGACCTTGGGGTGTGGGCCAAGGGAATGAAGAATGAGAATCTATAGCTCTTCAGCTATGGCTGCAGGCCAGGAAATTTTTATTATTAATATTAATGTGACCTCATTTTACCCACAGACTGCTGAGACTAGGAAATTCAGGTTGCACATAGTGTATTTATTTTCAAAGCATTTTTTCTCATTATATTATTATATGAGACTTGTGATTAGAGCCATCCCTTCAGTATATGGAGCCAAGGCCAAATCTCATTGTGTTAGTCCTTTGTCTCCAGCTCTCTCAAGAGAAGTCAGGTTATAGTGGATATCAAGAGAATCCTTGTGGAGAATAAAAATCACAACAAACACATTATGGAAGAAGTGGACGCTCACTCTTCCCCCTGCTTTGCTCAGATGGTGCTTGTGAGGGAAGAGAAGGGGTAGAATGTGTGGGCAACACGGGCTCAGTCTGAGTGTCAGCTCTGTGCTCCTGGGTCCAGGCATGCGGGGTGGGATGGAAAAACCCTGGAGAGGTCCTTCTATGAAACACCATTAGATGTTTCAACCACTAGACTGTTACTCCGTGATATGGGCTGAATTGTGTCTCCCTCACATTCATACGTTGAGCTCCCAACCCCAATACCTCAGACTGTAACAATATTTGGACATTAGGTCTTTAAAGAGGCAATTAAGTTAAAATGAGACCATTAGGGCGTGGCCCTAATCCAATATGACTGGAGACCTTACAAGAAGAAGAGGAGATACCAGAGGTGAGTGTGCAACAGAAGGACACCACGTGATGAGGCAGCAAGATGGTGGTCATCTGCAAGACAAAGAGGGAGGTCTCTGAGGAAATTATCTCTGCCCACATCCTGATCTTGGACTTTCAGACTCCAGAAATGTGAAAGAATGTATTTCTGTTGTTTAAGCCACCAGTCTATGGTATTTTGTTATGGTAGCCCTAACAAATTAATGCACTCTGTAATGAGAGAGATGTTTTCTGTCCTATTTCCTGCTGTATGTCTGACACCTATAAAAGTTCCTGGCACACAGTAAGCATTCAAGAGCTCTTTGCTGAGTGAATGAATGAAAGACTGGATAAGGCACTTGCTGGGGAATCTTTCATATCAAGGACATATTTGTCCCAGGATGAGGGGCCTGCTTTGAGTTCTTGTGTCTCTTATTTTCTTCTAGCCTAAAATCGAAGTCATACTCCCCAATTCAAAACCTTCCATGACCTGAATTTTCACTTATACAGTGCTAATTTTCAATGTTCTTCTCTATAAGCCCTTCACATCAGTGATTTGCCTAGAGATTATTCCCAACACAGAATGATGGTCACATCATTGATCAGGTCATTCTCCAATCTCTTGGACACATGCCTGTGCCTCTTCTTTAGGCCTAACTCATGTTGTACCAGCTTCCTGGTATCTTGGAGTCTCTTCTGACTATCACATTCCTGCTCTGGAATCCCGTGGTACTTATTACCTATATTATTCACCTGGAAACAGCACCTGCTACCTATGTTAACATTTATCTTATTACATAACTCTACCTCTTAATATGAATAAGACCTGACATAATCAGCATTTAGATTCAGAAGTAGTCATGATGATGTTAGATTCTGAAACAATCATGCTGGTGGTGGTGCTGGTGACAAAGAAGAAAGTTCTCCTGACACAGCTCTGAGAGCAAAATAGCTCTGACCACTCTATTCCACCATGTCAGCTGCAATAGGAGATTGAGTTGAATTTTTCAATAGTAGCAATTGTGGCCATACTGCCATCAAATGTCATTATGAATGTCCATATCAGTCCTTCATACTGATACAGCATCATTAACCATCTCCAGGTGTCCCAAAGTAGTCAAACAACAATTTCTCCTGAGGGTACCTGAAAGTACTAAGTCAAGGCCTTAGGGTGAATGGACCATAGTCTGGCACTAGACCAACAGTGAATACACAAAGCAAGACTTGCAGGCTATTAGGATGATAATTGCTTATAGAATTGCTAGAGCATGGCATCTTTTCAGATGAGTCTACCTGAGAAATTCAGCTCTGGTACACCCGAGGAGTGACTGAAATAAATTAGGAGATGGGAAAGATTCAGACTGCATCAAGCTTAGATGAGCCAGGGGAAGTGAATCAGATAAATACATTAACACACACATACACAGTGACAGATGAGACAGATGACATTTTATGCTCCTTTAAACTGACGAAGATCAGACAAATTAGAAATAGCTGTAGACAAGTTCAAGAACGTCTTTCTAGTGTGTACTGAAAAGGAATCTTAAGGAGTAGAGATGGGAAGTTGCTCTGGAAAATGGAAAATGGGGTAATGGAAAGAATATTCCAAGAGTCAAATCCCTGTGCCCAACTGTTATAAACTTTAAGAAGATAGTTTTAAATGTAATGTCTTGAAATATGGTATAATATTTTCAAAGGCTGTCAGGCCAACAAAAAGTAAAATTAAAAACTAAGACATTTCTATGGAACTTGAATATTGTAGATACTAAGTAATAGTAATAGTATATAACCTTACAGATGCAAGTGTCCTATTTTTAGTCTAATCATAAAATATGAAGTTATTAATTTAAGCCATAATTCAAATCATGAACAACATCCCATAGATACTAACTTTTATTGCCTCTGTTTTTAGTCTATATTTTTAGTGTGGCTAATGATTATTAGATGTCAATATTTGCAGAAAAAAAGTATATATTATTTACTTAGATTTTGATTACATTTAGATCATAGAAGGCTTCTGATTCTAAGTTAAGTTTTCATAACTAGTAGACAAAAATCCACCACCTGGCTTGGATAGTGTCTGTAAGGGGGGAGAAGGGTTTTCCTCCATGCAGATGTAGGTGAGTGTATGTTTTTCTGATGTATGTTTGTTTCATCTTATTCTGGAAGTCTGGAAAGCTGAGAGATGAAATGAGGTAGCAAACAAGGAAAGAAGTGAAATTGAAATACGTGGCTGATGGCCACGTATTTTGAAGGTGTATTAATTTTTAGATACCAATGGCAAAGTAAGTTAACCTTTAAGTGGAGAGGAAAGAAAACGTGAAGGTCAGAGGTCATTGGCATTTCCACCTCCCTGAGTTTTTATGCTTTGATGGAGAAGACCTTTGCATTGCTTAGTCATCATGAACTTCACACTTTTTTTGTTTGTTTGTTTGTTTGTTTTTTAACATCTTTATTGGAGTATAATTCCTTTACAATGGTGTGTTACTTTCTGCTTTATAACAAAGTGATCAGCTTTACATATACATATATCCCCATATCTCCTCCCTCTTGCATCTCCCTCCCACCTTCCCGATTCCACCCCTCTAGGTGGTCACAAAGCACAGAGATGATCTCCCTGTGCTATGTGGCTGCTTCCCACTAGCTATCTATATTACATTTGGTAGTGTATATATGTCCATGCCACTATCTCGCTTTGTCCCAGCTTACCCTTTCCCCTTCCCGTGTCTTCAAGACCATCCTCTACATCTGCATCTTTATTCCTGTCCTGCCCCTAGGTTTTTCAGAAACTTTGTTTTTCTTTTTTTAGATTCCATATATATGTGTTAGCATACGGTATGTTTTTTCTCTTTCTGACTTACCTCACTCTGCATGACAGACTCTAGATCCATCCACCTCACTACAAAAAACTCAATTTAGTTTCTTTTTATGGCTGAGTAATATTCCATTGCATATATGCGCCTCATCTTCTTTATCTATTCATCTGTTGATGAACACTTAGGTTGCTTCCATGTCCTGGCTATTGTAAATACAGCTGCAATGAACATTGTGGTACATGACTCATTTTGAATGATGGTTTCTCAGGGTATATGCCCAGTAGTGGGATGGCTGGGTCGTATGGTAGCTCTAGTTTTAGTTTTTAAGGAACCTCTGTACTGTTCTCCATAGTGGTTGTATCAATTTACATTCCCACCAACAGTGCAAGAGGCTTCCCTTTTCTCCATACCCTCTCCAGCATTTATTGTTTGTACATTTGTGATGATGGCCATTCTGACTGGTGTGAGGTGATACCTCATTGTAGTTTTGATTTGCATTTCTCTAATGATTAGTGATGTTGAGCATTCTTTCATCTGTTTGTTGGCAATCTGTATATCTTCTCTGGAGAAATGTCTATTTAGGTCTAATGTCCATTTTTGGATTGGGTGGTTTGTTTTTTTTGATATTGAGCTGCATGGGCTGCTTGTAAATTTTGGAGATTAATATTTTGTCCGTTGCTTCGTTGGTAAATATTTTCTCCCATTCTGAGGGTTGTCTTTTCATCTTGTTTACGGTTTCCTTTGCTGTGGAAAAGCTTTTAAGTTTCATTAGGTCCCATTTGTTTATTATTGTTATTATTTCCACTTCTCTAGGTGGTGGGTCAAAAAGGATCTTGCTGTGATTTATGTCATAGGGAGTTCTGCCTATGTTTTCCTCTAAGAGTTTGAAAGTGTCTGGCCTTACATTTAGGTCTTTAATCCATTTTGAATTTATTCTTGTGTATGGTGTTAGGGAGTGTTCTAATTTCATTCTTTTACATGTGGCTGTCCAGTTTTCCTGGCACCATTTATTGAAGAGGCTATCTTTTCTCCATTGTATATTCTTGTCTCCTTTTTCAAAAATAAGGTGACCATATGTGTGTGGGTTTATCTCTGGGCTTTCTATCCTGTTCCATTGATCTATATTTCTGCTTTTGTGCCAGTACCATACTGTCTTGATTACCGTAGCTTTGTAATATAGTCTGAAGTCAGGGAGCCTGATTCCTCCATCTCCATTTTTCTTTCTCAAGATTGCTTTGGGTATTCGGGGTCTTTTGTGTTTCCATACAAATTGTGAAATTTTTTTGTTCTAGTTCTGTGAAAAATGCCACTAGTACTTTGATAAGGATTGCACTGAACCTATAGATTGCTTTGGGTAGTATCATTATTTTCACAATATTGATTCTTCCAATCTAAGGGCCTGGTGTATCTCTCCATCTGTTTATATTACCTTTGATTTCTTTCATCAGTGTTTTATAGTTTTCTGAGTACTGGTCTTTTGCCTCCTTAGGTAGGTTATTCCTAGATATTTTATTCTTTTTTTTTTTTTTGCAATGGTAAATGGGATTGTTTCCTTAATTTCACTTTCTGATCTTTCATTGTTAGTGTATAGGAATGCAAGTTATCTCTGTGCATTAATTTTGTATCCTGCAACCTTACCAAATTCATTGATTAGTTCTAGTAGTTTTCTGGTCGCATATTTAGGATTTTCTATGTATAGTATCATGTCATCAGCAAACAGTGATGGTTTTACTTCTTCTTTTCCAATTTGTATTCCTTTTATTTCTTTTTCTTCCCTGATTGCTGTGACTAGGACTTCCAAAACTATGTTGAGTAATAGTGGCCAGAGTGGACGTCCTTGTCTTGTTCCTGATCTTTAAAGAAAGGCTTTCAGTTTTTCACCATTGAGAATGCTGTTTGTTGTGGGTTTGTCGTATATGGCTTTTATTATGTTGAGGTAAGTCCCCTCTATGCCCACCTTGTGGAGAATTTTTATCATAAATGGGTGTTGAATTTTGTCAAAAGCTTTTCTGCATCTATTGAGATGACTATATATTTTTTTGTTTAATTTGTTAATATGGTGTATCACATTGAGTGTTTTGTGTATATTGAAGAATCCTTGCATCCCTGGGTTAAATCCCACTTGATCATGGTGTATGATTCTTTTAATGTGCTATTGGATTCTGTTTGCTAGTATTTTGTTGAGGAATTTTGCATCTATGTTCATCAGTGATATTGATCTATAATTTTCTTTTTTTGTGATATCTTTGTCTGGTTTTGGTATCAGGGTGATGGTGGCCTCATAGAACAAGTTTGGGAGTGTTCCTCCCTCTGCAGTTTTTTGGAAGAGTTTGAGAAGGATAGGTGTCAACTCTTCTCTAAGTGTTTGATATAATTAGCCTGTGAAGCCATCTGGTCCTGGACTTTTGTTTGCTGGAAAATTTTTAATTACAGTTTCAATTTCATTACCTGTGATTGGTCTGTTTATATTTTCTAATTCTTCCTGGTTCAATCTTGGAAGGTTGTGCTCTTCCAAGAATTTGTCCATTTCTTCCAGGTTGTCCATTTTATTGGCATACAGTTGCTTGAGTATTCTCTTCTGATCTTTTATATTTCTGTGGTGTCAGTTGTAATGTCTCCTTTTTCATTTCTAATTTTATTGATTTGAGTCCTCTCTTTTTTTCTTGATGAGTCTGGTTAAAGGTTTATCAATTTTGTTTATCTTCTCAAAGAACCAACTTTTAGTTTTATTGATCTTTGCTATTGTTTTCTTTGTTTCTATTTCATTTATCTGTGCTCTGATCTTTATGATTTCTTTCCTTCTACTAATTATGGGTTTTCTTTGTTCTTCTTTATCTAGTTGTTTTAAGTGTAAGGTTAGATTGTTTATTTGACATTTTTCTTGTTTCTTGAGGTGAGCTTGAATTGCTATGAACTTCCCTCTTAGAACTGTTTTTGCTGCATCCCACAGGTTTTGGATCATCGTGTTTTCATTGTCATTGGTTTCTAGGTATTTTTTAAATTTTTCTTTGATTTCTTCAGTGATCTCTTGGCTATTTAGCAGTGCACTGTGTAGCCTCCATGTGTTTGTATTTTTTTACAGTTTTTTTCCTGTAATTGATATCTAGTCTCATAGCATTGTGGTCTTAGAAGATGCTTGATATGATTTCAAATTTCTTAAGTTTACCAAGGTTTGATTAGTGACCCAAGATGTGATCTATTCTGGAGAACGTTCCTTGTGCACTTGAGAAGAAAGTGTATTCTTCTGCTTTCAGCTTGCTTATTTATTTTCCATCTGGATGATCTGTCTATTGGTATAAGTGGGATGTTAAAGTCCCCCACTATTGTGTTACTCTCAATTTCTCATTTTATGGCTGTTAGCATTTGCCTTATGTAATGAGGTGCTCTTATATTGGGTGCATAAATACTTATAATTGTTATGTTTTCTTCTTGGATTGATTCCTTGATCATTATGTAGTGTGCTTCCTTATCTCTTGTAACAGTCTTTATTTTAAAGTCTATTTTATCTGATATGAGTATTGCTACTGCAGCTTTCTTGTGATTTCCATTTGCATGGAATATCTTTTTCCATCCCCTCAATTTCAGTCTGTATGTGTTCCTAGGCCTGAAGTGGGTTTCCTCTAGACCACATGTATAACGGTCTTGTTTTTGTATCCATTCAGCCAGTCTGTGTCTTTTGGTTGGAGCATGTAATCCATTTACATTCAAGGTGATTATCAATATGTGTGTTCCTATTACCATTTTGTTAATTGATTTTGGTTTGTTTTTGTGGGTCTTTTTCTTCTCTTCTGTTTCCTGCTTAGAGAAGTTCCTTTAGCATTTGTTGTAAAGCTGGTTTGGTGGTGCTGAATTCTCGTAGCTTTTGCTTGTCTGTAAAGCTTTTGATCTCTCCATTGAACCTGAATGAGATCCTTGCCAGGTAGAGTAATCTTGGTTGTAGTTTTTTTCCCTTTCATCACTTTAAATATGTCCTGCCACTCCCTTCTGGCTTGCAGAGTTTCTGAAAGATCAGCTTTTAATTTTATGGGGAGTCCCTTGTATAGTATTTATTGCTTTCCCTTGCTGCTTTTAATATTTTTCCTTTGTATTTAATTTTTTTTACTTTGATTAATATACGTCTCAGCATGTTTCTCTTTGGGTTTATCCTGTATGGGACTTTCTGTGCTTCCTGGACTTTTGATTATTTCCTTTCCCATGTTAGGGAAGTTTTCAACTGCAATATCTTCAAATATTTTCTCAGACCCTTTCTTTTTCTCTTCTTATTCTGGGACCTCTGTAATTCAAATGTTGGTGCATTTAATGTTGTCCCAGAGGTGTCTGAGACTTTCCTCAGTTCCTTTCATTTTTTTTTTTTAAATGCTGCTCCCCAGCTGTTATTTCCACCATTTTATCTTCCAGCTCACTTATCCATTCTTCTGCCTCAGTTATACTGCTCTTGATTCCTTCCAGAGTATTTTTAATTTCAATTATTATATTGTTCATCACCGTTTGTTTGCTCTTTAGTTCTTCTAGATCCTTGTTAAACCTTTCTTGTATTTCCTCCTTTCTGTTTCTGAGATTTTGGATTATCTTTACTATCATTACTCTGAATTCTTTTTCAGGTAGGTTGCCTATTTCATCCTCATTTATTTTTCTTGTAGGTTTTTACCTTGCTCCTTTTTCTGTAACATTTTTTTTTTTGTCATTTCTTTTTTTTTTTTTTTTTTTTTATGGGTGGGGCTGTATTTTTGTCTTGCTTGTTGTTTGGCCTGAGGCATCCAGCACTGAGTTTGCAGGCAGTTGGGTAGAACTGGGTCTTGGTGTGAGATGAGGACCTCCGGGAGGCCTCACTCCAATTAATATTCCGTGGGGTCTGAGGTTCTCTATTAGTCCAGTGGTTTGGACTCAGCACTCCCACCACAGGAACTTGGGCCCAACCTCCGGCCTGGGAACCAAGATCCCACAAGCCACATGGCGTGGCAAAAAAAAAAAAAAGAGAAAAATAGAAGCAGTACAATAACAATAAAAAATAAAATAAATTTAGAAAAATAAAAGATTTATTAGAAAAAATATAAATGAATCAACAACAACAAGGTAAAACAGAACCCCAACCTAAAAGAAGAAAAAAGAAAAAAAAAAAAAGGCCTTGGTTATGGGGAACAGAGTTTAGGCAAGGGGTGGAACTTTGACAGCCATGACGTTTGAGTGTGGAGTGAGGCCTAGGATCAGGACCCATGCATCTGGAAAAGGCCTTGGGGGTGGGGCTTAGGCAGGGACATGTTCAAGTGTGGGGTGGCGCTTCTGCTTAGGACCTGTGCAGAAGGGGAGAGGCAGCACATGTGGAGAGTGTAGTTCTGGAGTTTGGAGATAAGACCCTGGGTGAGGGTGTTTGGGTGGATTTTAGGCCCAGCATGGTTGGAGGGGGTCTCAGAGGGGATCTCCATGTGTAGAGGTAGGGCCCTGGGTGGGGGTGTAGGGACGGGGCTTGGGCTCTGTAAAGTAGGAGGGAGGCTCTGAGAGCAGAGGATTAGGCCCAGGAGCCCAACAGGCTCCCCTGTGCCTATGTGAACAGGGAAAGCACTGGCCCATTCCCTTCTGTTCCTTCACACCCCTCCACCAGGGTCTCCCCCATCGCCGCTGGACCCCTAACCATGTGTGGGTCCTGCTACGTGTAGAAACTCCTCCCCTCCCCCAGCCACCCTTCAGGGGTGGCCTGTCCTGTAGGTCTGTCCTTTACTTTTGCTCCCCATTCCCTCCCTCCCACTTCCTCAGGACCTGCATGGCTGGAGGGGGCCTCAGTGAGCAGAGGATCAGGCCCGGGATCTCAGCAGGTTCCCGGGGGCCCAAGTGGGCAGGGGAAACCTGGCCATGCTCCCTTTTGATTCTCTGCCCTCCCAGTGGTCCCCCTATTTCCCCCTTCAGGTGTGGGGTCCCCTCCCCTCCCCCAGCCGCCCCTCAGGGGCCCCAGTCCTGTCCCACCTCCACTTCTCCTCCCCCTTCACTCCCCACCCATGCCCCATATCCTACCTAGTCACTGGGGGTTCCTCTCATCTCCTCAGTTGTCCGTGGTCCCCCACCGGTGCCTGGTAGGTGTCCTAGTTGTGCAGAGATGCAAATTCTGTGTCCTCCTAGTCCGCCATTTTTTTTTTTTTTTTACTTTTAAACAACTGTTTCTACAAACCGTGATCTAAGAAAATTTATTTAGGGTTTTACATTTAGGAAAACTTTTACTAAGGGTGTTTACTTCTGGATTCATAAATCCATATGATATAGAAACTTCAACTTTATACAAAAAACAGGCTTCGGTATTTCTTAATGAAAACCTCATGGCATTATGTATTAGTTTTGTCTGGTAAGGAATCATAATCAGAAAATACACTGTGCATTAAAACTGCTTATCTGGAACAATCTTAATGCATACCAGGTTGAAGGGAGGTTCAACATGGCAGAGATGTAGATGTGAGAGGTGGAATGGTGAGTGTGGAAGGTACTGCCGAGTGTTTAGGGGTGTTGGAGGAGCAGTGGATTACATGCAGTTTGGTGTTCCTGCTACACAAAAGTAGTGTCAGAGAACCTTGAGCCATGAGACTTGAGTGGTAAGCAGGAGCCAGATCCTGAGTGGCCAGGGTGCCCCTCTGAGCAGCAAATCCATGGTAGCATTCAGTGAAGAGGGTCAGGGTCAGATTGGTATTTTATTAAGACTACCACCCTCTGCAATGGAAATTTGGGGTTTATTTTCTCAGTTGAGGTTCATGGCCATGACACCACTGTTAATTGTGAATCCACTTAAGTACGAAGTCCATCCACCCAGGTTATTAGGACTTGTGACTAATATCATATGTTCTGGGGAGAACTACTACTATATGATTAAAGGTGGTATATTCTCAAGTCATTCAAATACGTTGACTAATTATTGAAGATCTTCTTGATGTTTTCTCTATCACAGGTTGGAGAAAAGGAATAGATCTGTCTAGGTGGGAGAACTGCTAAAACCATAAAAGAAACTAGTATCTCAAGTGTATTTGAGGCTCATATTTTTGAAGATGGAGAGATAAGGGGCAGTAAGACAAAGAGAAGAACAAAAAAGTTTCCCTCCTTTTTTGTATTCATTAGCAAAGATAAATAAATAGATCAGTCAATCAATCAATCCTTATTGTTTTTCTAATTAGAAGTTAATTTTGATTTCCCTAAATATCTATCATTGTTCTTTAGGCAGAAGGCGTGTGAAGGAAATTTAAAATATTGACCAGCAAAGGAAGATGTGGCAGCTGTCTTGGAAATAAATCAATTAAAGCTTCATAATTATCTAGCCAGTGACACCTGTCCTAAACCACCTTGATCCTCTGGATGTCAAAGTGGGAGACTGGAAGAAATAGTTGTCACAACTTGCTACAGGAGTTTTCTTTCATTGGTTGTCCAGAAAATAAATGGTGTCACTGTGTGATACTAATGATTAGAAAGTGTTTGGGAAAACAGGAAAGGAAAAGAGAGGTTTACGACATAGTAAACTTGATTCAGACCCATGATCTGGAATCTGGGCCTGGGAAAACCCAGAGAGTACATATGTGACTTTGCTCAAGTGTCATATTGACAATTTGGAGATTCATCAACTGGGGAGGTCATTAGATGCTCCCTTTATTGCACTATTCTCTTTTAGGTGTGCAGTGATGACCAGCTTTACAGAATAGAGATTCTTGGCCATATTGTTGAAATACAGGCCTGGGAACAGGAGCGATAGCTCATCTACTGACCACTAGGATTGGTAATCTCTTCCAGAAGGGCCTGTTCTTCTCCAATGAGTTGGAAGGCAGCAATGCCACTACTCATCAACCACTTGTGTTCAAAGGTGAGAGAACCATGCTATGCAGACCAGTGTCCAGCGTTTTGATGACAGATGACCCCTATTATCTGGAAGTGATTTGGTGGGTAGGATACAAGGTGGAAATCAAAGCTAGCCCAAACCCAGATTCCTGAGTGATAATAGCCTAAGGGGCCATTCTGGCATCCTAGTATTGTCTGCCAGATATTGTACAGTATTACACGATGTCTCAGCCTGGACGCTACCAAATGCTGACTGATATGGCACATGTTGTGAGGGGAGGAGAGATAGCTGAACAGTCTGAGACAGGGGTCAGCTTTCAAACATAAATCTCCTAAATTGCCTAACTGGTGTGAATAGAGCAAAGATAAAACTACTTGTGATTCATTCACTTATTCATTCATTCACTCCTTTATTTAGGCTGGTGGCTTTGTTTTACTGGAATTTACAGTGCTGAATTTAAAACGTCATGATTATAAGTCAGAAAAATAATAGAAATGAAAGAGCCAACAGCTGACTTCTATTATTCTAGTCACCCTGTATTGTCCTATTTACTCCTATTTTTATCTTTGACAATATTTCTATTTAGCATGTAAAAATTTATTACTAAGTGGGAATGTTTCTTTAATTGGTGATAGGCTACACAACTTCATTGTCTTATTTGTCTCACCATTCTTTTTCTTATTCCCTGAACAGCTGATTTTTCTGGTAGCATGTAGAAACATCTAAGGAGTGGTGGGAGTCAAAGAGGAAAGATTGTTGCCCATGCTACTAAAACAAAAATAATTTTTGAGCGTTCTGAGTGTCACAATGCCAAAGACTTAGAATTGTGTATTTCAGCTGACATGTAAGTTGGGATTTTTTCCCTGAATAAGTTTTAAGAATCTGTTGGAACTAACTAAAGTTACCTAATCACAGGTAGTGACAGTCCACACTTGTTCCAATGTTGACCAAAACATTTGTATAAAGGATTCTCAAAGAGAATACATACCCTTCTTAATATCTTCTTGCTTCTGAGAAAACTGGAGCTGACACATACACATCCTGCTCTCAGCTGGCTCCCTGGGATGGGTGCAGCCCACTTACTTTGACTATGAAGTGCCATGTACTCTTTCTTTCCTTCTCTTTATTCCTCTCTCTCTCTCTCTCTCCTGTGGTTGGTATGTGGTGGCTATATAAATTTTTGTAGAAATAGCGCCTGAAATAAATAACTATTTATTTTTCTGTAGAAATGAGTGTCTGGATACTTTTCTATCCTATACATAAAACTTCATAAAGCTATCTGAGGGAGGCTTTCAAATCCCCCCCCCCCCCCGTTTTACTGAATGCTGCATCCATCTTACCTCAGTAAGTGATGACAAATAGTATTAAAAAATCTCCCAAATATTTCAACAGAAAAATCAAGCAATTATTTGTCTGGGCTTCACTGTTGATTTCTGCAATGTGACATGAACCTCACTTGTCAACTTTTCATTTCAGATTTGTTTTTGTTAACTCCTAACACCATTGTTTCCTTTCTGTCTTACTCTATTTGGCCATACACTTTCTGCTTGAATTCAAACTGTCTGTCACAAGTGATAATGGGCAGAAAGACGCAGCATGAGAAGTTAGCCTTCTTGTCTTTCAGCATTTTCCCCTGGATGTAATTTTCTTAATATTAATGTAACTGTACATTTGACTCACAAATTACAAAGCCCTTTGGAAAGGGCAATTGTATCTTCATCACAAGCACGTCTTCTCATTCTGTGATTCCAGTAATCTTCATTTTATGGGCACAGGCTCATTCTAAAGATGCAGAACTGGAAAAACCTTGACCACCTTAGTTCTGAGAGGAGACACTGTATTCCATTTATGACCTTTGCTGCTAACCCTGGGCTGCCCCAGGATGAGACTGGACCTTGTCTCAGATGCCTCTGAGGGATCAGCCTATGTCACTTTGCATCTCTCAAACCATGCCCCTTTTGCATTGTTACTTCTAGCAGCTCTCTCCCTGGCATTGTCACCAACCACCTTCATCCTCTTTTCCATTTTTTACAAGTCAAACTTTCTTTATGGAGTGTGGGTAATCCAGAAGTGAGAGGACGAACGTGGGGTGCCCGAGGTTCCAGGTCCTTCCTGTGTCTGGCGGACACCCTTTTTGGCCTTGTGCAGGTCATTCTTGTTCTCTCCACTTCTGCTTTCCCATCTGTTAAAAAAGTGGGTAATAATATTTGCCTCACTGGGGTGTATTTATGCTCAATTACTGTAATTGCTTGTAAACAATTAGCTATCCTGGGAAAAAACATATGACTTAAGAACAAAAATTGGAGGAGAAACTTTAATATCTCTTTATTTATTTTTAAAATTTATTAGGCAGTTTATTTCAACCGTGTGCACAGCAACTTCTCAAGACAAGGGATAATGTGATGATATGGAAAGATATCTGGTTCTGGAGATAGGTGTCTTCTCTATTTCCAGCCTGAAATTGCTGTGTGATTTTTAAGCTTCCCTGGGCTTAAGATGCTTATTTCAAAAGGGTTGGTAACATCTGTCCAATTTATCTTACAGTGGTGTGAAGAGTATCACAGGCAACAACTGATGTGAAGAAAGATTTAGGAAATTAAAAGGCCTACAGAAGTCACTTTTACTCAACCATTTAATAGCAAAATAAACCCTAGGACTAATGCAGTAATGAGAAAACAGGGTGTTGGGCATATGTGAGATATTTTACACAAAAATATTATATATTAAATTGGCCTTCCATATCTGTGGGTCCCACATTCACAAATTCAACCAACCTCAGGTTGAAAATAATTTGAAAAAATATTCCAGAAAGTTCCATAAAACAAAACTTGAATTTTCTCTGCACAAGTAAATATTTACATAACATTTACATTGTGTTTATAACTACTTACATAGCATTTACATTTATTCGGTATTATAAGTGATCTAGAGATGATTTAAAGTGTACAGGAGGATGTTCTTAGGTTATATGCAAATACTACACCATTTTATATAAGGGACTTAAGCATCTGTGGATTTTGGTATCTGTGGGGGGTCCTGAAACAAATCCCCTCCGAACACAGAGCAATGACAATATCTATATCTATAACTATATCTATATCTATATCTATCTATCTATATATATGTATTTAAACATTTCCCTAAAAGAAATTTGCTGTTTTTATTAGGTTATCCAGAGAACGTCATATATGCCACTGGATCCAATGGTACCATAAGCTATAGGGTATAATTCATTTGAATCTGCCTCCCCCACCCACATAGGACAAATACTGCTTGGAAAAAGGCAACACATATGATGTTAAAAGATGCCTGAAGGCCATATTCTAGGCCTCTGAAACCTTCCCTATTCACCTTGAATTTTTCAGGAAACTCCACCATTAGAGATTTACTCCTTTCAGTATCCTCAAAAGGGGAAATTAACCCAAAAAATTTCATTGAAGTTACAATTGACTTTCAGGCTCTTAACCCCAAGGGGCACGAATGGTCTGGAATGCATGAATATCCACTTGGGAAGTTCTGAGGAAGGATGAGGGAAAGAAGATTCCAAAGGGGAGATGGAGATAGGGTGGAATTGGGAGGGATATTGTGATGCAAAAGGAATGGAGTATGGTAAAGCAGAGAGGAGAGCCCTGAAGGCTCTAACATTAAAACCTGTGATGACAGATAGATAGATAGATAGATAGACAGATAGACAGATAGATAGAAAGATTTTTCACTGTATATTGTTCTTTCTAGAGTCAATGGTGTTTAACTCATTTTGTGAAATCATTTTGATTTAAGATCACGTCTGAGAAGAGGGCAGGTGATGGTTTGGGGGAACAGATTACACCACACTCATTAAAACCTCATTCTATATTGGAACCCCTTAGCTCAGGAATTATGTATTGGTGAAGACCCCACATTTCTAAGTACATACGTACTCCACATGCTAAAATTGTCTTTCTTGGCTTTCAGAGAGGAGGAATTAGACTACACTGGACCCAGAAATCCTATTTCTGGTCCAGTAAAGTTGTCTACATTCGGTTTTTAGGCCCAGAATTGGAAAAATGCATTGATATAGGTTGTTGGCTCCTAGAGATTGCTTCTTCACTGAAGTGAGTTTGTTACTAGGAGACAGAGAACTTTGGAAGGTGACACTGAAAAGGCTCTGTCCCTGTGTCCAGGAGGAGGATTCTAAGTCTCATGGAGCAAAAGAGGAATATAGCATATGCATGGCTGTGTGCAGTCTGTGCATGGAAGAGGTGTTCTTGAAGTGCCTCTAGGGCTTACCTCTACCTAGTGGACAGGCGTTAGCATCAAGACAGTATGAGCGTGGCCCAGATGAGCCCTGTAGAAGCCAACCCGGATGAGTGGAGTAAATCTATGTGGAGTTCATCTCCTCAATTCCTCTACCTATTATATGTTTTATTGTATGACTGAAAGGTCCTGGAGAGGTCCAGACAAAGCCCTGTATCAACTCCTCACTCCCCTTCACAATTTTTCATGCTCTTCCCTGAGACCATTATCTAAAACACTGTCTGCAATTAATCTTCAAGGCATCATGTAATCAGCCAAGGACTACAAGACCAGGATTCCAAACAGTCCCAAATGCTGAGGTTTGGGACATATGATAGGGGAGACTCAGTAGAGAGTTAGCTAAGTGGTCAAGCTTCCTTGGGTAAAATAGATTATTACGCATGATGAGTCAGGACATGAAAACATGAGGACGTAGGATATGAGTGAATGTATTTCTTTATAATGTATCTGTCTGCAGAGGAGGGGGAAGGAGGAGGGGGGCTGGAAGGTGAAAACGTCCAGATGCTGGCGCGCAGTAAAGCATTCCTGGCTGTTAGTTCCAGTAGGTCATTACTGCATTAATTTGGTGTTTAATTAAATGCCTGTGCAACAGACCATTTATTTGTTATCTAATATTAGCTTTAGTTCTTATCAATTAAATGCTAGCTGAGGGCTTGTTTCACTTACATTTGATGTCCTCTTATCCTCTTTTCAGAAACAACAGCCAAACCCAACGAGGCCTCACTGTGCCTGCAAAGATTTATACACACAGATTTCAGTGTGAGGAATACAATATGCTGGTGTATTAGGTGAGGGTAAGGGAAATAAAAAGAAGATGTCATTTCATACTGAGAAAGCAATTACCCAAATACATGGGCTGTGGTCTCCCTTTCCCCTCCGCCTGTCTTTTGTGTGATGGGAGATATTAAGAGGGGAGGTGGAGGCTGGAAGGGGAAGATATTCCCCATCCTGTGTTGACATGTTTCCTCCCCCACCCGCATTCTACCTTCTCCTGTGCTGAAGGCAAATGCCGCTGGCTTTCCCCTGGCTAAATTTCTCATTCCATTGTGTATACGTGAGCTTTTAGTGATACTTGTAGCTCTACCATGAAATGCTCCAACGCTAGGGGCTTGTGTACTTACTGTCAAGTCGATCAAGGTGCACTTCAAATGAAATATTATTTTGGATGAAAGGAGAGCAAAAAGGCCAGGAAAGGTGAGAGAGAGAGAAATTCTGCAGCACAGTGGAAATATTGGGAATATGACCCAAGCCAATGTTTGTTCCCAGTCTGTCATTTGCATGTCACCATCAACATTTTTCCCATGCCTAGTGCCACATACCCCCC
The DNA here is from genome assembly GCF_965194805.1 of Balaenoptera borealis. Lineage (NCBI taxonomy): Eukaryota > Metazoa > Chordata > Mammalia > Artiodactyla > Balaenopteridae > Balaenoptera > Balaenoptera borealis. The sequence continues at coordinate 34,681,818 of NC_138875.1, forward strand.
GTCTATCATTTATTTAACTTGTTCTTCAAACTTAGCCATTCTTCTTAAATTAGAAGTTTGATTTTGAAAGAAAACTTGACTTCACTATCTCAAATACATGACTGATATTACTTTCCATAAGAGGGTGATAGTATGAAAATAAATACAATATAATTAAATAATGTTATTAATTTATGGGAAAATACTACTACCTGGCAAAGGCTCTGAGCTTCAAGTCTGCACTTACTTTGCTAAAAAAGGAGAAAAGAAGTGTTAGAGAGGTGTTAAAAATGTATAGTTCCAGACTGAGAATTTATCCTTGGTATCATCAGAAGGATGAAAAAAGAATTGAAAAGGGAATAACTTTCTCACTATGTGATTTAATTTTATTTGCCAAACTTGTGCATTACCTAAAATTATCTGTAGCATTTCACACTTGAGGAAATACTGCTCTAAGTTACAGGAGTTCAATTCTAAACTTATCAGAAGTTTTAGGAAAAACTCAAGAATGATTTGGGATGGAGCAACTGGAGGGGATAAATAGGAGACTTTAGAAACCAATGGTCCTTTACTGATTCAGGGAGCTTGTCAGGCAGTGATATTGCAGAGTAGGGCTTCCAGTGGTTACAGTCATTCTTGTGAAGGTCTCGGTTGCAACCCCTCCATGCCCAGTCCTCTGTCCCCAAACCCTCTTACCCCATCTGGGGTACAGAGCCATACATATACTCTCTCCTTTATCATTAATCTACAGCCTTCAGAGCCTTGCAAAATGCTCCATTTAAACATCATTCATTTCAGGGTCTTCTCTGTGAAAAGTTATCAAGTATCTTTAGCATCAGTGGTGCATCAAGCCACAATTAGTCGTAAATTTTATTATTTGCAACTGGCTGAGAGCATGTATGATAACAGAACCAGTGCGTTTTGAAGAAGAAACATGCTTAGAGCATAAAGGAGAAGTCTGGAGAGTGTAGGCATGGTGGGGCATCCCAGGCAGCCCCATGTAGGGCTCTGTGCCCGTCTTACCCATCTACATGTGAAGGAGAGCTTCCCAAGGCTCCATGTACCTGGATCCCTAATGGGTCTTTTTTCAGGTCTTGACGGTTTCTCTCTCACGGCCTAACCTACTCTGTGGCACATTGTCATAAAGGTACAACTGATATGTGAGTTATCTTCTAATCAATCATTCTGGTGATGGCCTCTAATTTTCATATCACATGACAAAGCTTGAGTTCAGGAAGCTGGGGGGACTAGAAGACAGGACCAGAAACCAGGTCCCCGGTTCCCATTTAAGTTGTATAAATACTAGTGAGAATGACTCTACTGAAAACTAGATACCAAAGGAATATGGCAACAGGTTATAATCCAAGCATGACATCCACTTTGGAGACATTTAAAACCAATGAAAAGGTCTCCCAACAGGGAAGAAGAGCACAACTTGGGAGAAAGATGAGAAGATGATGTGTAAAATTTAGGTGGACAAACTGATTGTCAAGCAGCCAGCATCAGGAAAGCATTTCTCAGTAGTTGGTAAATCTGCAGTCCTTGGGCTGGAGTTTCAAATGGCCACTCTTGGGAGTTAGAGAATTTATCCAGAAACAGTGATTCTAAAGGAGTCAGAGGAATGGATATATGATCAAGACTGGGGTCCACTGGTAAGAGCCAGGCATAAGACTTGGTAACAAAATTCAAACAAGGTTGGAATGACTACTAGACACTGGAAAAGGATGTGTATATGGGGAGGGGCAATAAAGAGAGGAGAATGTCAAGACTGAGATGAGGCGAGACCCTGAACCAACCCACCCCCCAATCCTGTGCTAACATCGGTCTGTTATTATAGTCTTGGGAGGCAGCAAGAACATGTATTTAGAACTATGACTGAGACAGAGGTAAGTTGTAAAGCAGGAGAGGGAGAGAAAGCAGCATCTACAATATAAGCCTATGACTGATTGATTAGGGTCCAGACTAGAGGACTAAACTCTAAGAAAAATCATCAAGAAAGAATAAGTTGGGCCAGTCCACTGCCATCAACCTCTTCTCCTTCCCTGCAATGCATGGCTCAAATGATTCCCCAGTGATGTGTGTGTGTGTGTGTGTGTGTTTAATTGAAGTATAGTTAATTTACAATGTTGTGTTAGTTTCAAGTATACAGCAAAGTGATTCAGTTTGTTCTTTCCTTGCACATCTTTGGAGTGAGTTCTCCACCACTGACTCACTGACTCCATTGTTTATCCTTAGTTACACCCCACAGCCTGGACATTTCTAGTTGCAGCGGATACAGAAAGCAGGATCTCTACATGAATACAAACAGGCATAATTGTACCAGCTCTGCTGTGTTACAGGCTGCTCGGATGATCCAGCGAAATAGAAGTGGGAAAGCGTTCCATAAAGTTAAATGTGCTTTACAACTCCAAGAATGTTCCTCTCTTGGAATTATTTAGTTAATCATCAAGTGTCTGCTTTGCTCTGCATATGTGGACCTAACCGTGGACTTGGTTTGCTCTGGCCTGCAGGGGGTTTCTCAGCTTCCCTGGAAGGAAGCTGTCTCCTCCTGGAACTGCTGACAGGGCCTCAGTGACAATGGTGGTAGCAGGCGGTGCTCTGATAATGTCGGCTCCAGTTGAGGTACAGGAAAACAGAGCAGCTGAAGACTGAAACCTGAGCGATAACAGGAAATGAAAAATGGGCAAAGTTATATCCTCTGTTCCCTCATAAAGGTTCCTGTGACAAATGGAATCACAGACATCATGCAGACTGCCTTGCTGAGCTATCTTGACGGCAAATATCCGTCCTCTGGTTATCTATGGGAAAATAATAAGCAAATGATGTATGGGGGGCGTGTGGGGAGAGGGAGAGAAAGAGAGAGAGAGATTTGCAGTTAATCAACAACTATAGCTACTATCTACAACATTATAAGTAATGGCCATGTATACCTCTACGCTGAACTTTAAATATTTAACTAACATTTGTGGTCTTGTTAAAATAGTGCTACTAATACATGGCAATATTTGCTAAACTGGTTTTTCTGGGTGAAATACAAAATGCAAGAGTGTGAATACAACCATAAGCGGCCATACAAACACCCTTTCCTTTCCCATTGTCCATTGTCAAAGCCAGCACTTAACTAAAGAGGCTTCTGAATAATGGTGTGAACATGTACTTCGTTCATACATTTTATAGTTAACACTAGGTTTGAAATTCATCTTTTCCATCCACATGACACAAATATAAATGCATATATGTGCAGTCAAGAAAAAATAATCTCTTTGGCTTTCAATTAATTTGAAAGTAAATCATGATGCAGTTGTTTTCCTGGCAGATGCTAGATGTTCAATAAATATTTGTTAAATAAATAAATGAATATAATCTAAGAAGGGCATGATACCAAAGTAAATTCAGTTTGCCCTTATATTTGTGTCCAGAAAAATTATGTCAAAATGAATATCTAGAATTTTGAAAGAGAGGTAATTTACAGAATGACACCATGGATAAACAGGAGTGCTTGAGGGAGGCAGGAAGGAAAGGGGAGGAAACCATTCCATGTCTTTGCCAGGAAAGTGAGGAGGGTTACATCAGATCCCTTCAAGCACCATTTAGTAAGTTGCTTACCCAGCTGGATGCATACCATACAGGAATTTGGGTTATGGAAGACTTCCAAAATAGCCTATGTGATGCACTGATTCACTGTACCACGTAGGGGGAACATATCTGGGTCTCTGCAGGGATAACTCCACCTGAGCTCTATGAAGCAACTGAAATGCATAGCTATTCCAGTTTATCATCTGAACTGGAGGCCTCTGAGCTGCAGAACCTTGGGAAGGGCTGGAAAAACAGACTTTAACAATTTGGAATACAGAATGTTTAGTTTGAATAAAATTCTGACATCTTTGGGAAGATATAACAAACTTGAAGAATCTTTCCTCCAATCTAGTTAGTCCCTAATTTGTCTACAACTATTAAAAAGAAAACCAAAAACCGATTGCCTCATTTTATATATTTTTAATTTCTCAAGTGTCCTTCTTTGCTTTTTGAAAGTAGACAGACAATGTAAAGCCGCTCACTTAGAAACTTGCCTTAGACAAGGCAAGGCAAGGCTTGGCCACAAGCCAAGCAAATTCTGTTTCAGGAAAAAAATATTAGGACAGTATTTCCCATAGCTTAACTGGACCAAGGTAACTTTCTCAAAGACAGATACTTGAAAAGGCATTTGAGCCTGTGTTCACTTACATAAGCAAATAAAAGAATATATTCAGCTGAATGATTCATGTTCTATCCTCTACCTAATAGCACAAAGTATATCGCTACAGTTTTTGGAAGGTGCACCCCTGCATCTTGCATGTGGATGTTTATTTAAAAGCTTCAAGATCCTCATAAAGTGTTGAGAAGAATGCATTCTTATTGATTATTCTCTATAAGAAACTGAACAAGTCTTCAGTGTGTCCCAAAAGAAATAAAGTGCTGTGGGTGCCTGAATGATGGGAGAGTTTTCAGATTCTGCTCAGCACCCAAATCTTGGCTTACTAAAGAGTAAGCTAGAACCTTTACACAGTATTGATTTTAGAGCAAAAGACTGGACATCATTTCTAGAAATCTCTATCTGATTCTGGCTTGGGTTTTTCTCTTGGACACTGTCCATAAAGGGTGGATTATCACCTGGGTATTGTTATAATGGACAAATCTGATGCCAGATAACTATGAAATTAGAATCTTTGGGTGTAAAGTCCAACAATCAAGACTTTAAACAAGCTCCCTAGATGATACTTCAGTATAATGTAGTATGAGAGTCACTTCTCTAACAGCTTCAGAAAGTGAGTCTGGATTTTGGTAGGGTCAGCAATTATTTCTGACAATGTGGACAGTTGAGGAAAAGGAATGTAGTACCTCGTTGACTGCCAGCCCTTTACAGGGCAGATGGATCTTTTCCTTCTGGAGGGCTGAATAGTGACCCCAAAACCATGTGTTCTGTCCTAATCACCAGAATCTGTGAACAGTATCACATATAGCCAAAGATATAATTAAGTTAAGGATCTTGAAATGACAATATTACTTGGATTATCCAGATGGGCCCTAAATACCATCACAAGTGTCCTTAGAGAGAGAAGAAAAAGAAAATAACACAGACACATATAGGAGAAGGTGATGTGAAGGCAGAGGAGAGAGAGAAGTGGCCACAAGCCAAGGAATGCTGCGAGCTACCAGAAACTGGCAGAGGCAAGGGATGAATTCTCCCCTAGAGTCTGCGGTGGAAGTGAAGCTCTGCTGAAACCTTGAGTCAGACTCCAGAACTTACTTGACCTCCAGAATTAGGAGAGTAAATTCTGTTGTTTTAGCCACTAGTTTGTGATACTTTGTTTTGGCAGCCACAGGAGACTAATACATAATTCTTGCTACTTGAACCTAACGAAGAATTCCTTAGAATTCACATTTCAATCAAAACACATCATTAAGCACCTATCACATATCCATGATGTGGCAGGCACATGGGTCTGAAGGCACAACCCTGGCCTCATAGAACATACAGATCAGTCTTCCCCACCAGGCACAAGCCCCACAAGATGGAAAAACTTGCTTTTTTTACCTAGCATGGGCCCTGACACATAAGAGGCCCTTGTAAATTGTATCTGTATGAATAGAGGCAAACAAAGTAATTAATACTTAATTACACATTATAGAGAGTAGGGAATAAGAGGAGGAAATGTAAATTAATACACTACAGGTAAAGAATTTGGTTCTAGACCTAGACTGTCTAGTTGTGAGTTATTTGCTTATAAGATATGTTTTCTTTGAGTAAGTTACTTTACATCTCTGTGCCTTTGTTTGCTCATATAATGCATTATTTATAGGTTTGTTAAGAGTATTACATAAGATAATCCATTTAAAATACTTAGCTGAGTATCTATAGCATAATATACAATATATTAATATTATTTTTTTATATGGTAATGAGAGAAGGCCTCCAAGGAAGGCTACATTCAGCTGAGGATGTGGTTGACATGGAGACCTTAGGTGGGGGAGAGTTTACATGTTTGAGAAACTGGATGGGGGAGCCACTTGATAAAGCTCTGTGAGGAGGTAGGTGACAGCATGAAATGGAGCTGGAACAGTAAGAAGGGCAGCATGGGCCATGGTATGGGGTTTGCATTTGCTTCAAAGTACAATGGGAAATCATCGAAAGCTTTTGAGCAGGAGAGTGATACAGCTAATATTTTTGTTTTTTTTGTATAAAGAAAAGGTAATTTTGAAGGACAAAAAAATGGGGACATGTGTGAGGAGGTTCTTGCAGTAGCTGAGGGAGAAATGATGACGTCTAGGATTAGGGTTTTGGTGGTGGGAATGAGGAGAACTAGAAGTAGTTGAGTTATAGTTTGATGGTAGCAGAAACAGGGCTTGCTGATGGATCAGATTTATCAATAGATTCAGAGGGAGGGGAGAAAAGAAGAAGGTCACACCCTCAGGTTTCTGGCTTGAGAAAATGTGTGCGTGGTGATGCCATTTATGAAGATGGGAAGCCTCAGGGAAAAACGGGTTTTAAGATAAAATCAAGATTTCTGCTTTGGACATGTCAAAGAGGCAGCTGGACATATGAGTGTGAAGCTCAGAGAAGTTAATACTGAGACTATAAATTTGCGAGGTATCAAAATATAAATGTCCATTGAAGTGATGGGAATAAAGGAAGAGAATGTAGAAAAAAAGAAAAGGGGTGAGGGGGCAAGCCCCAAATGATCTCCAACATTCACCTCGCAGGAAGAGGCGGATGAGCCTATGAAAAAGACTGAGAAGGAGCAGCCAAGATGAGGGAGGAAAACAAGGGGAGAATCGTGTCATGGAGGAAGGAGCACAGGAAGAAGGAGCTGAGTTCATTGTTGCTGAAACGTAGAGCAGTTTCAGTGGAATGATGGGAGGGAGCCAGACTGGAAGGAACTGTTAAATGAAAAGGAGCTGAGGAAATAGAGACAGTGTGTCAGACGATTCAGTTACCAGAGGAGGAAAGCAGAGGAACTGGACTGTAGCTGGTGGGAAACTGTAAGTTCATGGGAGGCTGTATTTCATTTTATTTTATTTTATTATAATATTTTATTTGATAAAATAACTATAAAAATTATTTCATTTTATACGTAAGAGACATCATGTTTATGAGGTAATGTAAGCAATTTGGTGAGAAGAAAGAGGTTGATGATGTAGGAGAGAAAAGGGACAACTGAGAATGTAAAGCCCTTGAGAAGATGGGGGAATTGTGATGCAAAGCACATGTGGAGAGTCCTTTTGACGGAGGAGAGATACTTAATCACCTGAGAAAGAAAGACAGAATGGGGAGAAGGATGTTTCCACACGTAGGTTGAGAGATGTTGGATATGGGAGGACGTGGAAACTCCAGACTGATGGCTCCTTATTTGCTCAATAAAGTATAGGATAAGATTATCCTGGTGAGGAGAGGTGTAAAAAGAAAAAAAAAAAAGTATGAAATAGTCTTCGATAAGAATGAAAAAGTGAACATTGAAGATAAATACACTAAGATTGTCAGGTAAGGCTGGATGTCTGTTTGAAGTTGGGTATCATGAATTCACAGTGACTTGTACTCCAAGTTATGAGATCCATGAGAATAAATATGAAGATTATTAGGTTCTTCCAGGGTTGGAGTATTGGCAGGAAAATGTGTAGGAGAGAAAAAAGAAGTAATAGAGTTGAGGATGTTTGCAAGGAAGTAAGTATGATAAGGAACTATGAAATATATGAACGTTTAGGAGGGAAGTAGAGATGGGAGGGGATGATGGATAGAAAGAAGGCCAAGAGATTAGACAGCAAAATGAAACAGACTCATTGTTTTCAAGGGACACTTTATCAGGTGAGCTAGTTGGATAGGAGGTTAGACTAGAGGGTGGGATCTTCCAATCAGTGATTTAGAAGGTCGCTGCCATTTTTGTTAATGACAAGGTCCAGGGATGGACCATGAGAGTGTGTGGTTGAGGAGTAAAGGGAAAGGGCACTGGAGATGAGGGGTCGAGGCTCTGAATGCCAGAGTTGGATGAGTCTTACATGGGGATATTCCAGCTTTAGAGAATACTGGTAGGAATTGGGACAGAGAGGAAAACAACTGCCCAGGTACTAAGGTCATTCATGAATGAGAGGCAATGACCAGGAGAGGGTAGGTGATGATAATGGAAGAGTAAAAGGGTTGTATACCTGTGTGTTATAACCTGTTATAAGAATGAGGAACATAATTGTCCAGAGTGGAATTCATTTCTCATACCTCTCCCCTCCTGACTCAGGTTTGGAGTGTATGGGGGATAAATGATGTCCTTCTCCTAAGAAGGTTAAAGTGTGTATAGTCCTTAGTTTCTACAGGCACTAGAAGTGGTCTTGGTAGGGTGGTCCTGAAGAGTTTACACAGTGTAATAGAAAAAAGGCAAATTGGATGATGGGCTTCAGGTGCTGTTTGATCTAGTCAGGCAGAGAAGCAGTTGATACTGCTCTAGAAGTGGAGGTGGAAATATGTTTGATAAAGTCTCCTTGGATCAGAGAGGCAGGAAAAGTGGTACATGGACTTTTATAAACTCTCTGATCCATACCTTTCCTACTGGAACCCTTTTCATCAGATTCAGGACATAGCACCTAGATGTACCAAGGGATGGGGGAAAGCCTAGTTAAGATGCTACTTCTGGCCGTTTTGTTTTGAAGCCAAATGGTGAACGTTTTGGTAGGATTATCTAGAGCCCTTGCGTTGTAAATGGTTAAAGTGCCTGGCCCCAGATAGAAAAGTCTATAGCTTGTGTCTGCTGCTCTCCATTGTGTTCTTATTCCCCTTCTCCTCAACTTCAAAGACATTGTGACCCAAGTGAGCAAAGGCCTCTGGAGCTAGGTTACCTGGTTCAAATCCTGTTCTGCTACTTACTAGTTGTGTGAGTTGTGGGAAGTTAGTTACTTACTTTCCCTATAAGAGGCTTCAGTAAAGAGGGATAATAATATTTACTTCCTAGGAGATGTGTAAGACTTAAATGACTTATGTGTGAAAAGCTTACAACAGTGCATGGCATGGAGTAAGTACCATGTAAATATTTATCATTATTATTGTTCTCCCAGACTCACTCTGTGATTGAGACAGAAACTATTCTCTGGATTCAATTACATCAGTGGTTTTCAAACTAAGTTTCTTAAAATCTTAAGAAGGTCTCTAAATGTTTAATTAAAATATATATTAAATTTATTTTAACTACTTTTTAAAACCTGTAACAAAATGAATGTAAACTCAAATGTCCTACATGTTACATTTTATGTACTAGTACATTTATTATTTTAGCTGCCAGATTAACTTATTTTTTGTGTAGATCTTGAAATAAACTGTTCCTATTATCTCTTTATAATTAAAAATCATGTCTCAGGGTTACAAGGTAAATTATTAAAACCTATTATACTTTATCTATATGAAACAGGATTTCTTTGACTGAATGCATTTGAAATAAATACAGAAAAAAAATTAGGTGAAGCTGAGGCTATTATGAGACTGCAACCATATTTCATACTTTTGTGTCATTAAAGTAGATTTTCATTGTTTTCATTAATTGACTTATAAGTAAATATTATAAATTTATATTCATAAAATAATATAACATTAATATACTACTTTATCTGCTTTTACTTTTTGAATTCAACATAAGACTTTGTTTGAGCAAGAAGTTCCACTGCTAAAACAAGCAAAAAATATTTGAAGACATCAAGTTAAGTCATTGTTCTAGTCACCATCTTAGGGGACTGAAAACATTGATATATACGCCAAATTTATACTCAAAATGCAAGCTCCTAGTGAAATTCAGTTGCAAGGGATCCCTGTGAGATGTCTGATTTATTTTCTTTTTCTGGGAATTGGTTTTTAATTCAAATTTGAATATTTGTAGCAGGTGGAAAGAATTTACTGGATGAGAAGAATAAACATTACTTGATAGTAGCCTACCTACCCAAGAGATTAAACAGTATGGCTTCCATTCACCATGGCAACTTGGAATGTGCATGAACAGCCTGAAATACCTGAGCAAGAGCTTGCACTCTTGGTGGAGGTAGTGTTCTCCTTATGATCCTGTTGAGTTTTCTAAGTAGGGGCATACCAGAAACTGTCTAGCACAGTGGTGAGGAGGGCTGGTTCTGCCATTCACTAGTCCCATGACCTTAGCCAACTATATTTGGTCTTTGAGCCTTAATCTTTTCATCTGCAAAATGGGGACAATAATATTGGGTTGGCCAAAAATTTCCTTTGGTTTTTAAGTAAAAATATATGACACATTTTTTGATTTTCACCAAGAACTTTATTGAACAACTTATTCACTGTTTTGTTCCACTACATTCTGCCATTTTTCAGGCAACTTCATAATTCCTTCTTCCCAAAACATTGTATCTTTTTGAGCAAAGAACTGTTCCAGGTGCCTTTTACAGTCCTCCAGGGAATTGAATTTTTTTTCCATTTAGAGAATTTTGTAAAGACCTAAATAAATGGAAATCCAAAAGTGCAATGTCTGGTGAATACGACAGATGAATCAGAACTTCCCAGCCAAGCTGTAACAGTTTTTGAGTGGTCATCAAAGAAACATGTGGTCTTGTGTTATCCTGATGGAAGATTATGCATTTTCTGTTGACTAATTCTGGACTCTTTCCATGAGTGCTGCTTTCAGTTGGTCTAATTGGGAGCAGTACTTGTTGGAATTAATTGTTTGGTTTTCCAGAAGGAGCTCATCATAGAGGACTCCCTTCCAATCCCACCATATACACAATATCACCTTCTTTGGATGAAGACTGGCCTTTGGTATGGTTGGTGGTGGTTCATTTCCCTTGCCCCACAATCTCTTCCATTCCACATTATTGTACAGTGTCCACTTTTCATCACCCTTCACAATTTGTTTTAAAAATGGAACATTTTCTTTATGTTTAAGTAGAGAATCGCATGCAGAAATACAGTCAGGAAGTTTTTTTTTTTTTTTTTTTGCTTAACTTATGTGAAACCCAAACATCAAAGCAATTAACATAACCAAGCTGTTGCAGATGATTTTCAACGCTTGATTTGGATATTTTGAGTATGTCAGCTATCTCCCACGTGGTATAACATTGATTGTTCTCAGTTAATTTCTCTATTTGATCGTTATCAACTTCAACTGGTCTATCCGACGGTGGAGCATCGTCCAGCGAGCAAACTCCAGCACGGAACTTCGCAAACCACTTTTGACACGTTCAATCAGTCACAGCACCTTGTTCATACACTGCACAAATCTTTTTTTTTTTTTTTTTTTTGCGTTTCAGTTGCTTTTTTACCTTTCTTGAAATAATAAAGCATAATATGCCAAAAATGTTGCTTTTTTTCTTCCATCTTCAATATTAAAATAGCTACCCCAAAATTTACCAATTTGGATAAGATTTTTATTTGTTTTTTTTTTAATGCACGCTAATATGACAGTTGTCACAATACAATCTAACAAAATTGTTTCAAATGAAGTTAAAGACAACAAGTGCCAGCTTACGGAAAAAGTGAACGAAACTTCTGGCCAACCCAGGAATAGATACAGCATGTTGTTGTTCAGTGCATTAAATGAAATAATCTGTGTAAATGATTTAGCCCAGGGCATGGTACATAAGTGCTCAATCAGTGTTGGTTAGGATTATTACCATATGCACGACTAAGTGACTACTGGGCATTTATTTGTGTCTGAATTTGAATCCTGGCCCAGGCACTTTAATATCTAAAAGATCTTGGGAAAGGTGTTTGTCCTCTCTAAGCCTCTGTACCTATTTCATAAGGTTATTGTCAGTATAAAGTGAATTAATACATATAAGAAATCTAGAATAGTGTTTGACCCTTAATAAACACTCAGAAAACTTTAGTTATCATCATCATCTTCTTCTTCATCATCAAAGTCCTCTGTCATCAAGGATCATCATCTGGTCCCTGCTCTTCACTACATACCCATTATTCCTTTGATGTTGTTAAATGGCAACAATAACCTGTATCTAACTAAATGACTAGACTTTTATTTTTTTAAGTTCAACTGCCATAATAACTATATATAACCACACATTAAACAATTTTTAAAAAGATAATGTCAATATGGTACAATGCTCTTACCGAATAACATTTATTTCTTTTAAATACAGAAATGTCTTTCTGCCATTTTACTTGATCATATAATACAATATACAATTTAGTTTTTCATTACAGAAAATTTCAAACATATACAAAAGTAGTGAGAGCAGGATAATGCACCCCATGTACACATCACTCAGCTTCAACAATTATTAACACATGGCCGGTCTTTGTCATCTTTACACCTACTCATCCCTCACTTTTGGATTATTTTGGAGTGTAAGATAGAATTATTATCAAAAACACAATTATTTTTAGTGCAAAAATAAACCTCAGCTTTAGACCTTATCATAAATATTAAGAATTTCTAATGTGTGAATCTTAGTCTTTGAGGTTTCACTGGCAAGGGAATAATTCTTACCATGGAGAATTTTGTTGTTGTTGGATAGTAAACCACTTTTCCTAAGGCCCCATGACTGTTTTACTGCTGCCTCCTATAGATGCTTCCAGGTGTTTGGGAGTTGGGGGGACATCTCTTATAGCTTCCAAGAAACCCAGTTAGAACCCACTGTGCAACCTCCAAAGGATGATTCACCTGATCAGGACAATACCTGATCATGAGCCACCTGATCAGGAGAATATCCCAGACTCACCGTCTTGGGAAAATGCAAAGGGCAGCTCTTGCAGAAAGTCTGGCCAAGCACAGAAATTCGATTTTTATGACTACCTTTCTTCACCATCTCATGAGTGGTTATCACACAGGTGCATCTCTGATCAGTGGGGTAAAGTTGGAGGTGTGGAGGAGTGGAGACAATCATGGTTGTGCACAGTTATCATGTTCTCTGCTTCTGGCCCTGGATTTATTAGGAGGGAATTTCACAGATTTTTCCAGAAATATCCTGCCCAAGGCTTTCTCCCACTGCTTTCTGGCCTTTCTCTTATTTCTCTGGCTCCCAAATCATGCTCTCTACATCCAAGTATAGAGATTGAACCTGTAGATATTTTTAGAAAAGGGTCTGATTATCCTGTCCCCACTTTTTCTCTTCATTTATTCAGAAGCAACCCACACCTTAAGTTTGAATTCAAGCCAGTTACATCTGAGGGGAAGGGGAGTGGGTTCTGGGCAGAGGGAACATTCTGAATAAAGCAGAGACATGAGACTGGGCAGATTTAACTTGAAAAGCTAAAGGAATTTCAGAAGGTAAGGGTTTCACACAGGGGCAATGTGTGACAAAGGTCTAGTGCTAGTCTAAGGAGATTGGCTGGAGACAAATTTTACAGGACCTCATAAACCTTACAGAGATTCTGTACTTTATTCTAAGGACAACAGGAAACTCTCAATTTCCTCCATAAACATTACAGGGATGTGAGAAAGAATAGTCTTATGGAGTTGCTTGATACTTTTGCTTTTTGAGAAAGGCAGCTCAAAAAACTGAAATAGAATTTGGACCCATTTGTATTAATATCCTTCCCCTCCTCCCTCTCTTTCTTCCTTCTCTTCCCTCCCCCTTCCTTCCTTCTTTCTACTTCCTCTCATCCTTCCTGCCTCCTTCCTCCCCTTTCCTTTCCCCTCTGACTCTCCCTTTCTCTCTTCTTTCTTCCCTTCTTTCTCCCTATCTCACCACCCCTTCTTTCCTTTCATTGTTTTCTGCTGGCAGCTACTAAACAAGCAACCTCTCCTGCCTCCTTGGGGAATGTGTACAGCTGCTCTCTGCTGTCCTGAGGCCTCAGTGTCCATTCCTCCTTCCCTGCTGAATGAAGTTGCATTTTTATCGGCCCTGCAATTCTTGGCAAAGAAGCCAATAAAATGGAGATAACAATTCCCAAATCCCAGTCTACAGGAAAGCTTTGCCTTGTCAATGAGAGATTAAAAAATAATGGCTAGGGCCTTGGCAACGTTGGCTGCAGCCAACTTTAAAAAGTCCAGATCAAACCATTGGGGCTTTTCTTCTTTATTTTTAAGGCTTTTTTTTTTTTTTTTTGAGGGAGGAGCTTTATTTTACGACTCTAATCCTCCATAAGGCCTTGAATTTCCCTGATTAAATTTTATGGTTTGGAAATGAAAGGAGAAAAGTAGGCACATGGTTGTTGACTCCTGAATTTAATCATCGAAGAGTCCCCTTTGTGGTCATCAGATTACAATTAGATTGCACTTTGTCAAAAGCAAATAGAACGGTTATATCCTAGAGTTCAAAACCTGTGAGAGATTTCTGTTCCCCAATTCCCTTCCAGGGGCTTGAGAGAGGACCCTGCACCACTGGCCACATTTCTCACTGTGAATTTAAAAGTCTCCAGAGCACCAGGTCTTCGGATTAGCATTTTCTGTTCAACTGCTTATTCCCTGGATGGGTGAATGCCATCTCCTGTTACAAGTACCCTGTCTCTCACTATTATGCAAGTGGTTACAGAATCTGAAAAGAGACAGTTTTTTTTTTAATTGAATATAGTTGATTTATAATAGTGTATTAGTTTCAAGTGTATAGCATAATAATTCAGTTTTGGGGTTTTTTTGCAGGTTATATTCCATTATAGGTTATTACAAGATATTGGGTATAATTCCCTGGTTAATCAGTAAATCCTTGTTGCTTATCTATTTTATATATAGTAGTTTGTATCTGTTAACCCCATACCCCTGATTTGTTCCTCCTGTCTTCTTTGTCCCCTTTGGTAATCATTATATGTGGGATCTAAAAAATAATACAAATGAATCTATATACAAAACAAAAACAGACTCAAAGACATAGAAAACAAACTTATGTTGCTTTCTTTAATGACTATAAATGAATCCTGCTGACAGGATATCAGGAGGAAATAAGAATAGGTGAAGTAAATATATATTTTTTATTTGTGGATGGGGATTTTAAAGTTTATTTCTTTGCATTGGTCAAAAATCCTGATACACAATGTCTTATCTCCTTTCAAGTCCCAGATCCCTCTCCCCCAGGAATTCAGAATTCTATCACCCAACGCCCTCTCTTTCCTCTCAAGCACACCGACAGGCCAGATAAGAAACAGGGATGAGTAAGGAAGCTGGGATTAGGCAGCTCGAGAGAGCAGTGGGAACTAAAGACCACAGGATATACTTGGCTAATGAGATGCCACCACCAGTCAGCTCCACCATGACCAGGCAAGAAGGCAGACCCCAGTGTGAGGCCAGAGCTTCCAATGCTTTCAAGAGAAGCTAAAAATCTTAATTACTAGTACACAAAATCTCTCACTGTTTCAATAGGGGCTCTTTTTTTTTCAACACCGTGCAGGCCAAACAAAACCTACTTGTGGGTGAGATCTATGGGCTGCCATTTTGTGACCTTTGATCTGGAGCAGGCTTTATTTACAACCATTCATTTGTCACAAAGTTGTCTATATTGTTATTTAAATATTTCATATATTCAAATGTCCTCTCTCATTTATAAGTTCCTTTAAGGTAGGAAATATGTTTTTCCTCTTATACTTCCCAGAACATCTTTTGTAGGATTGGACCCAGAATTGATTCTCTGCTAAAACAAAACAAAACAATAAAAACCATAGCAAATTGTGTAATTAGAAGCCTGGAGTACACTATTAAGGGATCTTTGTGTGGTACACTGAAGGACAGAGGGGTGGTAAGAATATGATTTTCTATAGCCTCTGGTGTTCTCGTCTTCTGTGAACTTTGGAAATCTAGTCCATAATTATTAGTTTCCAACTCTCCTTTAAGAGACATTCCTGTAAGTAAAAGTTCTGATTTCCTAGTTTGTGGATCTTCAGGCTACTACAGTACCTCTTCCACAGCTGTTCCATATAGCAGTACTTTCCTAGAGCAGTAGACACTGGAATCATCTAGAAACTTATGCTACATGCCCAGGTTCATCTTGCCAGGCCTGGAATGGAGCACAGGGAGCTATATCTTGAAAAAACTCCCCAAGTGATTTTGCTGCACCCCTGGTGAGGTGAAGGCCAAATTCCAGAGTCTAAACCATAGTTTCATGCTCTCTTGGGAAGACGCATTGTGGGTTTTGGGCTTCTGACAATCAGAAATGAACTACCTAAAGGATGTGGTCTCCTTAGTTCTCCCAAATGAATAACATACAAGATGAAATTCCTAGAGTGGCTTTACATCCTCCTATTTCCTGCTTCCACCCCAACACTTAAGCCATGTTATACACATTTGTCTGCAGTAGCACAGAGCCCAATAATTCAAATGACAAACAAGATGACGTGGGCTGCTTGTGTGTGTATGTGTGTACCTTGAATTTTTTTCTGGGTCTCAGTTACCTAAAACAGTCATCTGAATATTAATAAATATATATATTTAAAAATTTTCACTGGGAAGTTAGAATTCACTTTCCTTCCCAACTGCCCGAGGCCAGTTTATTGTCTCCAGGCCCAGTCATGTTCACATGCCAGGTGGCATTAATTTCTGTCTCCTTTGATCTTCTACAGTTCACGTGGTTTGCTTTATATCATCAGTTATGCCAACTACTTTGCAAGTCACCTGGGGCACATGGAATGTCTTATCAATCACTGCTCTTGCTTGCTTTCTCTCTCTCTCAATATGTCTGTGCCCAGCAAAGTACTCTGCACTATGCAGATGCTCATTAATTACCTATTTTTTGGGCTTCTCTGGTGGCGCAGTGGTTAAGAATCTGCCTGCCAATGCAGGGGACACGGGTGCGAGCCCTGGTCTGGGAAGATCCCACATGCCGCGGAGCAACTAAGCCCGTGAGCCACAACTACTGAGCCTACGCGTCTGGAGCCTGTGCTCCGCAACAAGAGAGGCCACGACAGAGAGAGGCCCGCGCACCGCGATGAAGAGTGGCCCCCGCTCGCCACAACTGGAGAAAGCCCTCGCACAGAAACGAAGACCCAACACAGCCAAAAATAAATATAAATAAATTAATTAATTAAAGAAACGTTTAAAAAATAATACTTTTTTGTTTGGTGGATGTTTGCATGTGATTTTTGTTGTCCCTTCCAAACATGTAGAGATAGCCCATGGTTTCTCACAGGTGCTCAATAAGTACTGTGAATAGACACCCTCAGGCCATTGGGAAATGTAGAGGGGTAGAATTTATGGTATCCTTTATTCAGAGCTGTGGGATAAATGATACCACCATCACATGGTGGGTCAGCAGCCGCACAGCTATTGGAATTAACATCTCCACTCTTCGTGTTCCCAAGTTCTTTCCCTACAGCTGGGGATAAAAACATTGGCTCCAGTGTCAGGTGGCTCCAACGTCTTCCTACCTCGAACAAATCACATATCTTCTCTGTGCCTCAGTTCCCTCTTCTATAAAGTGAATTGAAGTTTCTTATAGAATTTCATGGAAGATCAAATGAGTGGATGCATATTAAGTATGTGGCATAGGACCTGGCATTTAGTAAGCACCTCGCCAGTACCGTTATTAAGTACCAGATTTTACCAGGCTCTGTGTTAGCCGAATCCCAGCCCCTGATATTTCCCCTTTCCTTTATTATTATCTCTATTCCACCTTGCACTCCATTTCAATGCAATACTTTGCTTTTCTTGCCAGTTCCAAAGCCCAAAATGGTGTGTTCCGCATGGTATAACTGATTATTCCAGAGAGGGAGCCTGACTTCAGGGGTCAGAAAGACCCACCAGGATTAGGTGCCCTGAGTTAAGTGGCTGATAGTCAGAGGGAAAGATTCAGGGAAGAAATGTCCTTGCTAAAACATCAGATCAAGGGAATGAAACACCAGAGCCAACAAAACCACTGGTCAAGTTTTGGGGTCAGGTCAAACTGAAGGGAAGCACATCAAGCCATGTCACAGGTTAGGATCCCAGATGGAGTTGCTCTGTGGACCTGGCAGCCTGCATCTAATCCCTGTGGTCACTCTATAGTTGGACCACACCTGGAGAGTCTCAGAGGGATCAGATGCAAGGTTTGCTGCCTGGTTCCACCCAGCCTGGTCAACTGGTCCCAGAGGAACCTTTCTGTATCATGGAGACTATTCAGTGACTGATAACTGGTCAGACAATGGCCTCAAAAGTTAAACATTTACATTCCATGAAAATAAAATTTGAACTATCTCCCTTGACATAAAAGGTTCTGCAAGATAGGCCTTGCTCATCTCATGTCACGCTACTTCTTCAGAGACTGCACTCTGGTAGAATGAGTAAGTGCTCGGTCTGAAGCATGCCAGCTTCATGAGCCTTGACACGGGCTTCTCTCTGCTGGAACTCACCTCTCCCTCTTTACCACATCTTTGGTCTCTGTTAAAGCCTCTAAAGTAAGTAAAACCCTTCACCTGTCTCTGCCAAATCGTTCTATTTCAACACCTTCATTTTAGCCATTAAGCAAATTCTATCCCAGTTTGTAAATATGTATATATATTTTATTTGCCTCTTCACATTTTTTTCTGTTACCACACTGGAATAGAAACCCTATAACCAAAAGTGCAGTATATGCCTTATTCACCATTGTATCCCCAGAGTCTAGCCTGACTCTTAGAGCTCAATTTTTAATAAGGAGTGAATAATTTGCTTTGTTTAATATCAAGAACTTGGAACAATAGGCACTGTATCAGCTGGGAAGGTACAAAGGCATCATTCTGCTCTCGAATCTTAACTGCTTCACTTATGCTTCTTGCTCGCCTGATTACGATGCACAATGTCAGTTAGCTGAGGATGTTGTTTTGTTTAAGGGAACACATCCAAGTGAGGCAGAATGCAAAGGGTATTTCTCTTAAAAAGAAAAAAGAAAAAAAAAACAGCCTAAGAATAAGATATTTTTGAGGAAATGGCAGCAAATTATCTAGATTTTCAACTTGAACTCCCTAGTTGCCTGAAGATCTTTTCCCCTTCGCTAATGGATTAACTCTAATGGCCCGCCATAAAGCGATAGCAGCAAACTTCTTGGGTGGTAAATGTCCAACCTTCTTTTCTAAAGACACCGGGGGAAGGAAATTGTGCTCTGAAATGGAGTCGGCAGTTACACTTGCTGGGCTAAGAGTTACAAGGGCCGTCAGGCCTCCTGCTTCAGGGCAGAAGTTGGTCACCAGCTGGGCTCAGAAAACATTGCTCCAAGCCCCCTGCCCTAACATTGCACAATTAGGTGCATTTCAGTAAGGACTTCTGCCTTTTTTTTCATACCATTCCACACTGGCTACTCTCAGAGGCCAGATTCTGGGCTGGATGGACCATTGGTCTGTCTCCACTGGGGCAACCCCTGTGCTTTGATGGTCTTAAACAAACTTGCTGAGAGATAAATGGGATTCTAAGAGGATTTTGAGATAAATTCCCACAGCTATGAAGATAAAAACATTTGACTCCAGTTTTGATATAAGCAGTGGTCCCAAATATTTAAAGTCATTTGCTTCATTTATTTTCTCAAATGTCTCTGTACATGATAACGAATGCAGTTTGCTCTGCTTGGAGCAATTTCTCCAGTTGGTCCTCAGAGGTTCTTCACTACGGCTTCCGTAAGCTGATTCATCTGTACAAGTGACTATAGGTGTATTTTCTTCTTTTGAATGCTTGTTCGATCCATGACTGTATTCCCTCCTCCAACCTGTACTGTGTATTTAAGTTAAAATATCCCTATCAACACACGGTTTTCAGCGTGTGCTATTTAACATGAAAACTAGCATTGGAAAACCAGCTTTTTACTAAGTGAATTTTGTTAGGTACTTGAGGCCTAAGTGACACCAGAATTTTAAGAAAAACCATAAAAAGTAATTGCTTCTGGTTAACCTTGCTTTGAGATCCTAGGTTAATTAATTCACTCCCCAAATGGGTTGGTACATATCGCGTGCTGGTGCTGTCAGAGTCTGCTCTCACTGAGATGAGATGGCATTCTAATATCAGAAGACTGTCATCCACTCCTAGGTCTACACCCAAGATAAATGAAAACATACATCCACACGAAATTGTTTATGCAAATGTTCATGAGAGCATTATGAGGAATAACCCCCTTTCCCTCAAAATAGAAAACAACCCATACACCTATCCACTGATGGATAAACAAAATGTGATATAGCCATACAATGGATTATTATTTAGCAAAGAAAAGGGACTAAGTACAATTGACCCTTGAACAACATGGGTTTGAAAACTGCAGGTCCACTTACATGCGTAACTTTTTATTAATAGTAAATACTACAGTATTACACAATTTGCGTTTGGTTGAATCCACGAATGCAGGACCAAAGATAGAGAGAACTCGCATACATGGAGAGTTAACTATACGTTATATGCAGATTTTTGACTGCTCTAATAGTTGGCAATCCTAACCCCCACCTTTTTCAGGGGTCAACTTTACTGATATATGCTAAAAGATGTTGAATTTTGAAAAGATTATGCTAAGTGAAAGAAGTTGGATGCAAAAACGCATGTATGATTCTACTTGTATGAAATGTCAAGAGTGGTCAAATCTACAAATCTGTGGTAGGGACAGAAAGTAGGTTAGTGGTTGCCAGGGGCTGTGAGAAAAAGAAATGTGGAATGACCGCTAAGGGGTATAGGGCTTCTTTTGGTGTGGGTAAATGTTCTGAAATTAGATAGTAGTGATACTTGCATAACTTTGTGAATATACTAAAAACCACTGAATTGTACACTTTAAAAGTGTGATTTTTATGGTTTGTGAATTATATCTAAATAAAACTGTTGTAAACAGTAAGATACTCAGTAAGCAATGAAATAGATAGCAGAAACATTAGGTAGTGAAATAAGCTCCATGTAACCAGATGGAAAATGACCTGAAAGGAGATGCTGTTTTGGATCAGGGGGTCAGGAAGGGCACCTCTCATATAACATTGATTTGAGAACTCAACGGGGAAAAGGGTCCTGTTAAGTGAAGCTTCTCGAGGAGGTGTATCACAGGGAGAAGAAACATAATTAGTGTATTTAAAGCCTGCAAAAAGGCCAGTGTACCTGGAGCAGAGTGAGAAGTGGTGAGAGAATGATTCAAAATCCATTCAGAGATGTAGGCAGAGGCTAGATTTGGTGGAGCCTGTAGAACATGGCCTACTTTAACGGGAAACCACTGGTGAATTTTAAGCAGTGGTGAGACATAATCTTATTTACATTTTTAAATAGACAACCATTTATGCTGTGTGGAACATGGATTAGAAAAGCAGAGAGTAGCTAAAAGTTGTTGCAGTATTCCACATCAGAGATGAGGTGGCTTAGACCAAGACGAGAGCAGAGAAATCAGGCAGGCTGATCTAGAAATGTTCAGAGGTGGAGCTGATGGGACTGAAATAGATTCATGATTCAAAAAGCTTTTATTGGCTGTAATAGAAAGCTAAACATACATTCACAAAGACAAGCATATGATTTTCAGAGCAGCGCTGTTACTAATAGCACCAAAAGAGAAACTACCCAAATGTTTATTAACAATAGCACAGCTAAGTACATTGTGGGGTATTCACACAGCAGAATACTATACCAGCAACGAGAATGAACAACTGTTAAGGGAAAGAAACAAGACACCAGACTTCATTTAGTATTATCTCATGCATACAAAACTGGAAAACTGGTTCAATCTACAGTGTTTGAAGTCTGAATAGTGGTTACTCATGCTGGGGAGGTGACAGGAAGAGGGCCCAGAGGCAAGCTTCTGGAGGTGTTGGTAGTGTCCTTTTTTTTGTTTTTTGTTTTTTGTTTTGAGTGCTAGTTACATGGATTGCTCTGTTTTTGAAAACTCATCGAGCTGAAGACTCGATTTTTCACTTCTGTGTATGTATATTTTACATCAATATAAAGTTAAATAATGAGCCCAAATTGACATGTAAGTATTAGGGATTTTGATATTTCTGATTCTAGACTCAAAAAGTACCTGGAGTTAAAATGACTTGAATCTATAGCATGTGAACAATATTTGAGAGTTCTTATCTTGGTATGATAATATGACATGGCTACCAATAATAACCTGAATGTAGTTTTGGTTCCATTAATAATGGAGTGTTATGCCTTTTGGGCATTGTTCCTACATTTCCTCAGCCATCATGGCCATCTTCCTTGGTACATACATTTCTAGGCTTAGGGACCTTCTTGTGGATATTTTATAAAGGACTCTTGATTTGGGAATGGAGCTAATACTTTAATTTATTAATCTATTTATTCATTTGTTTATTTCTTTTATTCCATTTAATAAATTATTATTAATTAAATAGTATCTACATATGCAGATACTGTGTTGGTGCTAGGAGACAAAGGTAATGAAGACATTGTCCCAAATCTCAAGACAATTTTATTTTCATATAGGTGAGAGAGGTAAATGAATAATTATAATGCACAGTGGTAGAGGGCAATCAAGTCCAGTGTTCATGTTAATTTGATATCACAAGGTAATAATATCTAATAATTAGGACCCCTTCTGTACTCTATGATTTTAATATTTTATTTTTGACTTACTCCTGGGTTAGGGGATTGGGTTAACTATTATCCCTCCCATTTTACAGATGGGAGACTTTTGGACAAAAAGTAAGGAATTTATCCAAGGTCACCAAACATAGGTGATGGTTGTTCTCAAGGCTTTTGTCTTGCAGTCCTCACTGTTCTCTGGAGACCAGGAGGCCTTCCCAATAACCCTGAGCACCTCTTATCTCCTTGGAAACAAATACACAAAACACTGTATTGATTGTTTTATCAGTTTCTAGCAGATAAGAATTGGTGCTGAGAGTAATTCAAAGTATTAGCTCTTCCCTGTGATGCAATGTATTGTGCTTGTGACAAGGCAGAGCCTAGGGAACCTAGAGATTTAGAGGGTTTTATTGTAAACCCTTGGAGTCAACACAGTCTCCTGCTCTATACTGGAGACAGATCAGGGCTGCAAACATGACAACCTACTGCTCTCACTCTAAGCATAGCTTGGGATTCCAGTTCCACTCACCAAGAGACAAAGCAGGAAAGAAATTGTAAGTAAGGCTGACAATAGTTCTGGGTTTTAAGGCCATCTGGGCCCAGGGGAGACCATGTCTTAGAATACTGTTACTTTTCTTACCAGATTCTTAGTGACCTTTAATTTTTATCTTCAAGCAGAATATTTCTCAGACTCTTTCTTAGTTTAAAAACTCTCTGATCAAAGGCATAGTATGAAATAGCCTTATTGAGTGGTACTCTGGTAAAGTGAAATAGAGTAGGGGATTAGAGGTCTGTCTCCTAGGTCTCATCTCCCCACAGTAGACAAGTAGGTGGTACAAATGTGGGTTCAGAGCTACTGCTAGGTTTCATGGAGCTCAAGTCACAAACCACTGTAAACCTCGTAATTTAACAAGCTTTAAATTGTCTTGGAACTAGTCTTCTGTCTATTAATTCTAAATATTTTATTTGTTCATTGTTCTAGACTCTCAAAGCACATTCATATACTTACTTTGTCCATTAGCTACCTTTCAAATAAGTGTCTGAATGATATGCTTTATATACATTATTTCATTTAATCCATTTCTGGCCTCAGCTGTCAGGGCAGGGCAGAGTGCCTCAAGCCAGGCTGGATTTAGGGCAAGCTTGCTGGTCTCAATTTAGCTGCCTTCTGTGTCACTCTCTCAGGCAGAGAAGAAACTCAGGACATCATTCCACAAGCCTCCTTCTGACTGACGTTATCATGTCGCAGAGTATATCTTGTCGTGACACTATAGGTTGTGCTGGAAACCTGATAGGGAAGATCCCTTGCCTCCCAAGTGTGGGGCAGGGCAGAAGCTGCCCAACCTCAGAGTCACTCTCCTGGAATCAGGCAGCTGACCTCTTCCCGGGGAGGATCTTAGGTAGGGGATTGCTGAGCACAGAGTCTACCTCTGCCGTTCTTTCATCATCCCTGTCCGCAAAGACATAGGCTCCTCTGGTCCCTTGTCTTTCCTATTTCACCTTTCACAGGGCTCTCTCTCCAGACTCCTGGGACTGTTTGGTTAAATGAAACACAAAACATAAGGGAATTCCTGTCAGGAGACATTTCCTTAGGCCATTCTAACCCTCACCTCGTGTTCTCTACAGGCACATCACTGCCCTGATGCCTCAAGAACCTGGCCAGCAATTCCCAAACTTTAGTACAAATCAAGGACTTTGGGATTTCTTATATGTGCTGACATCAGGGTGTCTCCACAGAGTTTATTTAACTCAGCAGATCTGAGTTAGAGCCCAGGAATCTGCATCTTGAATAAGGATTCTCCCTCTCCTCTTCCCCCACCTCCCCAAACAGGTGATTCTTAGGTATGATTTTATAATTTATTTATTTATTTATTTATTTTAACATCTTTATTGGAGTATAATTGCTTTAAAATGCTGTGTTAGTTTCTGCTGTATAAGGAAGTGAATCAGCTATATGTATACATATATCCCCATATCCCCTCCCTCTTGTGTCTCCCTCCCACCCTCCCTATCCAACGCCTCTAGGTGATCAAAAAGCACCAAGCTGATTTCCCTGTGCGATGCAACTACTTCCTACTAGCTACCTATTTTACATATGTTAGTGTATATATGTCCATGACACTTTCTCACTTCATCCCAACTTACCCTTCCCCCTCCCCGTGTCCTCAAGTCTATTCTCTACATCTGCGTCTTTATTCCTGTCCTGCCCCTAGGTTCTTCAGAACCATTCTTTTTTTTTTTTTTTTCAGGTTCCATATATATGTGTCAGCATATGGTATTTGTCTTTCTCTTTCTGACTTCACTCTGTATGACAGACTCTAGATCCATCCGCCTCACCACAAATAACAATTTTGTTTCTTTTTATGGCTGAGTAATATTCCATTGTATATATGTGCCACATCTTCTTTATCCATTCATCCAATGATGGAAACTTAGGTTGCTTCCATGTCCTGGCTATTGTAAATAGAGCTGCAATGAACATTGTGGTACATGACAATTTTGAATTATGGTTTTCTCGGTGTATATGCCCAATAGTGATATTGTGGGTCATTTGGTAGTTCTCTGTTTAGTTATATAAGGAACCTCCATACTGTTCTCCACAGTGGCTGTATCAATTTACATTCCCACCAACAGTGCAAGAAGGTTCCCTTTTCTCCACACCCTCTCCAACATTTGTTGTTTGTAGATTTTTTGATGATGGCCATTCTGACCGGTGTGACGTGATATCTCATTGTCGTTTTGATTTGCATTTCTCTAATGATTAGAGATGTTGAGCATCCTTTCTTGTGTTTGTTGGCAATCTGTATATCTTCTTTGGAGAAATATCTATTTAGGTCTTCTGCCCATTTTTGGATTGGGTGGTGTGTTTTTTTGATATTGAGCTGCATGAGCTGCTTGTAAATTTTGGAGATTAATCCTTTGTCAGTTGCTTCATTGGCAAATATTTTCTCCTATTCTGAGGGTTTTCTTTTCCTCTTGTTTATGGTTTCTTTTGCTGTGCAAAAACTTAAATTTCATTAGGTCCCATTTGTTAATTTTTATTTCGCTTTCTCTAGGAGGTGGGTCAAAAAGGATCTTGCTGTGATTTATGCCATAAAGTGTTCTGCCTATGTTTTCCTCTAAGACTTTTATAATGTCTGTCCTTACATTTAGGTCTTTAATCCATTTTGAATTTATTTCTGTGTATGGTTAGGGAGTGTTCTAATTTCATTCTTTTACATGTAAGTGTTCAGTTTTCCCAGCACCACTTATTGAAGAGGCTGTCTTTTCTCCATTGTATATTCTTGCCTCCTTTATCAAAAATAAGATGACCATATGTGCGTGGGTTTATCCCTGAGATTTCTATCCTGTTCCATTGATCTATATTTTGGTTTTTGTGCCAGTACCATACTGTCTTGATTACTGTAGCTTTGTAGTATAGTCTGAAGTCAGGGGGACTGATTCCTCCACCTCCGTTTTTCTTTTTCAAGATTGCTTTGGCTATTTGGTGTCTTTTGTGTTTCCATACAAATTGTGAAATTTTTTGTTCTACTTCTGTGGAAAATGCCATTGGTATATTGATAGGGATTGCATTGAAAGTGTAGATCGCTTTGGGTAGTAGAGTCATTTTCACAATGTTGATTCTTCCAATACAAGAACATGGTATGTCTCTCCATCTGTTTGTATCATCCTTAATTTCTTCCAACAGTGTCTTATAGTTTTCTGCCTACAGGTCTTTTGCCTCCTTAAGTAGGCTTATTCCTGGGTATTTTATTCTTTTTGTTGCAATGGTAAATGGGAGTATTTCCTTAATTTCTCTTTCAGATTTTTCATCATTAGTGCATAGGAATGCAAGAGATTTCTGTGCATTAATTTTGTATCCTGCTACTTTACCAAATTCATTGATTTGCTCTAGTAGTTTTCTGGTGGCATCTTTAGGATTCTCTATGTATAGTATCATGTCAGCCACAAAATTGATTGATTTGTGTATATTGAAGAATCCTGCATTCCTATGATAAATCCCACTTGATCATGGTGTATGATCCTTTTAATGTACTGTTGGATTCTGTTTGCTAGTATTTTGTTGAGGATTTTTGCGTCTATCTCCATCAGAGTTATTGGCCTGTAGTTTTCTTTTTTTGTGACATATTTGTCTGGTTTTGGTATCAGGGTAATGGTGGCCTTGTAGAATGAGTTTGGAAGAGTTTGCTATAGTTTGGAAGAGTTTGAGAAGGGTATGTGTTACCTCTTCTCTAAATGTTTGATAGAATTCACCTGTGAAGGCATCTGGTCCTGGGCTTTTGTTTGTTGGAGGATTTTTAATCATAGTTTCAATTTCAGTGCTTGTGGTTGTTATGTTTACATTTTCTCTTGCTTCCTGGTTCAGTCTCAGAAGGTTGTGCTTTTCTAAGAATTTGTCCATTTCTTCCAGGTTGTCCATTTAATTGGCATATACTTCCTTGTAGCAATCTCTTATGATCCTTTGTATTTCTGCAGTGTCAGTTGTTACTTCTCCCTCTTCATTTCTAATGTTATTGATTTAAGTCTTCTCCCTTTTTTTTCTTGATGAGCCTGGCTAATGGTTTATCAAATTTTTTTATCTTCTCAAAGAACCAGCCTTTAATTTTATTGATCTTTGTTATTGTTTCCTTCATTTGTTTTTCATTTATTTCTGATCTGATCTTATGATTTCTTTCCTTCTGCTAACTTTGGGTTTTTTTTTGTTCTTCTTTCTCTAATTGCTTTAGATGTAAGATAAGGTTGTTTTTTTGAGATTTTTCTTGCTTCTTGAGGTAGGATTGTATTGCTATACACTTCCTTCTTAGAACTGCTTTTGCTGCATCTCATAGGTTTTGGGTCATCATGTTTTCATTGTCATTTGTTACCAGGTATTTTTTTATTTCCTCTTTGATTTCTTCAGTGATCTCTTGGTTATTTAGTAGTGTATTGTTTAGCATCCATGTGTTTGTATTTTTTATTTTTTCTCCCTGTATTTGATATATAGTCTTATAGCATTGTGGTCTGAAAAGATACTTGATATGATTTCAATTTTCTCAAATTTACCAAGGCTTGATTTGTGACCCAAGATATTATCCATCCTGGAGACTGCTCCATAAGCACTTGAGAAGAAAGTATATTCTGTTGTTTTTGGATGGAATGTCCCATAAATATCAATTAAGTCCATCTTGTTTAATGTATCATTTAAAGCTTGTGTTTCCTTATTTATTTTCATTTCAGATGATCGGTCCATTTGTCAAAGTGGGGTGGTAAAGTCCCCTACTATTATTGTGTTACTGTTGATTTCCCGTTTTATGGCTGTTACCATTTGCCTTATGTACTGAGGTGCTCCTATGTTGGGTGCATAAATATTTAAAGTTGTCATATCTTCTACTTGGATTGATCCCTTGATCATTATGTAGTGTCCTTCTTTGTCTCTTGTGATAGTCTTTATTTTAAAGCCTATTTTGTCTGATATGAGAATTGCTACTCCAGCTTTCTTTTGATTTCCATTTACATGGAATATCTTTTTCCATCCCCTCACGTTCAGTCTATATGTGTCCCTAGGTCTGAACTGGGTCTTTTGTAGACAGCATATATATGGGTCTTGTTTTTGTATCCATTTAGCCAGTGTATGTCTTTTGGTTGGAGCATTTAATCCATTTACATTTAAGGTAATTATCTATATGTATATTCCTATTAACATTTTCTTAATTGTTTTGGGTTTGTTATTGTAGGTCTTTTCCTTTGTGTTTCCTGCCTAGAGAAGTTCCTTTAGCATTTGTTGTAGAGCTGGTTTGGTGGTGCTGAATTCTCTTAGCTTTTGCTTGTCTGTAAAGGTTTTAATTTCTCCATCAAATCTGAATGAGATCCTTCCTGGGTAGAGTAGTCTTTGTTGTAGGTTTTTCCCTTTCATCACTTTAAATATGCCTTGCTACTCCCTTCTGGCTTGCAAAGTTTCTGCTGAAAGATCAGCTGTTAACCTTTGGGGATTACCTTGTATGTTATTTGTTGCTTTTCTCTTGCTGCTGTTAATATTTTTTCTTTGTATTTAATTTTTGATAGTTTGATTATTATGAGTGTTGGCATGTTTCTCCTTGGATTTATCCTGTATGGGACTCTCTGCTCTTCCTGAACTTGATTGACTATTTACTTTTCCATAGTAGTGAAGTTTTCAACTATAATCTCTTCAAATATTTTCTCAGTCCATTTCTTTTTCTCTTCTTCTTCTGGGACCTGTATAATTTGAATTTTGGTGTGTTTAATGTTGTCCCAGTGGTCTCTGAGACTTTCCTCAATCCTTTTCATTCTTTTTTCTTTATTCTGCCCTATGTTAGTTATTTTCACTATTTTATCTTCCAGGTCACTTATCCATTCTTCTGCCTCAGTTATTCTGCTCTTGATTCCTTCTAGAGAATTTTAAATTTCATTTATTGTGTTGTTCATCATTGTTTGTTTGCTCTTTAGATCTTCTAGGTCCTTGTTAAAAGTTTCTTGTATTTTCTCCATTGTATTTCCAAGATTTTGTATCATCTTTACTATCATTACTCTGAATTCTTTTTCAGGTAGACTGCCTATTTCCTCCTCATTTCTTTGGTCTGGTGAGTTTTTCCCTTGCTCCTTCATCTGCTGTGTATTTCTCTGTCTTCTCATTTTGCTTAACTTAATGTGTTTGGGGTCTCCTTTTCTCAGGCTGCAGGTTCGTAGTTCCCATTGTTTTTCATGTCTGCCCACAGTGGGTAATGTTTGTTCAGTGGGTTGTTTAGGGTTCCTGTTGGAGGGGACTGGTGCCTGTGTTCTGGTGGATGAGGCTGGATCTTGTCTTTCTGGCGGGCAGGACCACGTCCAGTGGTGTGTTTTGGGGTGTCTGTGAACTTATTATTATTTTGGGCAGCCTCTCTGCTAATGGGTGGTGTTGTGTTCCTGTCTTGCTACTTGTTCGGCATGGGGTGTCCAGCACTGGAGCTTGCTGGTCGTTGAGTGGAGCTGGGCCTTAGCATTGAGACGGAGATCTCTGGGAGATCTCTTGCCGATTGATATTATGTGGAGCAGGGAGGTCTCTGGTGGACCAATGTCCTGAACTCGGCTCTCCCACCTCAGATGCTCAGGCCTGACACCCGGCTAGAGCACCAAGACCCTGTCAGACAGAACTCAGTAGAAAAGGGAGAAAAGAAAAAAAAAAGAAATAAATAAAATAAAATAAAGTTTTTAAAATAAAACAATTATTAAAATAAAAATTAAAAAAATAATTTTTTAAAAAAGAAGAGAGCAACCAAACCAATAAAAAAATCCACCAATGATGATAAGCACTAAAAACTATACTAAAAAAACCCAGACAGACAGAACCCTAGGACAAATGGTAAAAGCAAACCTATACAGAGAAAATCACACAAAGAAACATACACATACACATTCACAAAAAGAGAAAAAAGGAAAAATATATATATATCTATAGATAAAAGGAAGAGAGCAACCAAATCAATAAACAATCTACCAATGATAATAAGCTTTAAATACTAAACTAAGATAAACATAAAACCAGAAACAAATTAGATGCAGAAAACAAACCACAGGTTTACAGTTATTCCCAAAGTCCACTGCCTCAGTTTTGGGATGATTCATTGTCTATTCCACAGATTCAACATACATCAAGTTGATTGTGGAGATTTAATCCACTGATCCTGAGGCTGCAGAAAGAAATTTCCCTTTTTCTTCTTTGTTCGCACAGCTCCTGGGGTTCATCTTTGGGTTTGGCCCCACCTCTCCATGTAGGTCACTCTCTGGAGCCTGTTCTTCACCCAGACAGGAAGGGATTAAAGGAGCAGCTCTTTTGGGGGCTCTGGCTCACTCAGGTCAGGGGGAGGGAGGGGTATGGAATGCAGGGTGAACCTGAGGTGGCAGAGGCCAGCATGGCATTGCAAGAGCCTGAGGCATGCTATGTGTTCTCCTGGGTAAGTTTTCCCTGGATCACGGGACCCTGGCAGTGGTGGGGAGGGGAGGTGTGGATAGTGACCTGTGCTTGCACCCAGGATTGTTGGTGGCTACACAGCAGCGTTAGCATGTCATGCCCATCTCTGGTGTTCACACTGATAGCCATGGCTTGCGCCCATGTCTGGAGATCATTTAGGTGGTGCTCTGAATCCCCTCTCCTTGCGCATCCCAAAACAATGGTCTCTTGATTCTTAGACAGTTCCAGACTTTTTCCCAGACTCCCTCCTGGTTAGCTGTGGTTCACTAGCCCCCTTCAGAGTGTGTTCACTCAGCCAACCCCAGTCATCTCCCTGGGGTCTGACCTCTGAAGCCTGAGCCTCAGCTCCCAGCCCCCACCCGCCCTGGCAGGTGAGCAGATAAGCCTCTCAGGCTGGTGATTGCTGGTCGGTACTGATCCTTTGTGTGGGAATCTCTCTGCTTTGCCCTCTGCACGCCTGTTGCTGCGCTTTCCTCCGTGGCTCCAAAGCTTCCCCCCTGCCCACATCCCCGTTTCCATCACTGAAGGGGCTTCCTAGTGTGTGGAAACTTTTCCTGCTTCACAGCTCCCTCCCAGAGGTGCAGGTCCCATCCCTATTGTTTTGTCTCTGTTTTTCCTTTTTTCTTTTGCCCTACCCAGGTACGTGGGGAGTTTCATGCCTTTTGGGAAATCTGAGGTCTTCTACCATGGTCCAGTAGGTGTTCTGTAGGAGTCGTTCCACATGTAGATGTATTTTTGATGTATTTGTGGGGAGGAAGGTGATCTCCACGTCTTACTCCTACACCATCTTGAAGGTCCTCTCTAGGTTTGATTTTAGAGTCATACTTTGAAAAACACTGTTAGGCCCTGGAAAGCCACTGTCATTACATCTGTAGGAAGCTCTCACTGTTTGGGGGAAATTTATTGAATAATGTTATTGATGTAAAAATATAGACAAACATTTTATTTCACATAAGGAGAAAGTGTTGTCTGTAAAAGTGAATTTGCACAGCACCACTAGACTTACCATTTCAAATTTAGTGCTTGGATTATGGAATCAAGGTAATCTGATAAAATTAATTATTTTCATGTCTCCTCTCTTCACTTTGGTGTTATGAAGATGAATTTTATATTTTGGAGCCGTCTTATACAGAAACTATGCAATAGCATTTGACAGTTTGTGGTTGACTTATTCAGAGTCTTTGCTGTGCATGGCAGGGGTAGCCTCAGAATCACTGTTCAAATCAGAGAACAGCAGGTTGAAATGCTGCTTTCCTGTGGGAGTCTCCTGATCAGAACCTAAACTTCCTCCCTCGACCACTCCTTAAGAGTGGGACGTAGACTGAGGCCAACACCTCACCTGGCAACTTGGTTAAATTTGTTGACTTTGCAAATAAGAAATAAGAATTTAATTCAGCTTTCTTTTCTCAACCAAAGAAGTATACTGGATAATGCAAGCTAACTCTATGAAGAATAACAGTCATCATTATTAAGAAAATGACATGCCAATTTTGTTGACATGTCTTTGCTTTGTCAAAATAATCACTTTGGGGTAGAAATCTAAAAGCTGAGTGTGTTGGGGGTCTCATTCCTTCATTGTCACAGCCAATGATGTTACCAGAAGAAAGTGTTTTCTATAGCTCTTGGTTAGAGTGATTCACTCTGCTAATAACAAGGGAGGATCAAAATTGCAGCCTTAGATTGGAATTTACCCTGTGCTTACACTGGATGTTCTATTGCCAGAAGTTGGAAAAGCTAAGATTACCATAAGCTTAATGAGGCTCATTTAATCTATCTCATTTCTTGAAGATAGAATGTCTTAAAATCATCTAAGAGATCCATAGGAAATTTCCATTGCAAAGCAGAGTCCTTCAGGTAAGGAACTAGTGTTTAAGTTCAGGTGTAGGACCAGTTATATCATATCATTCTGTTCCTTAGCCAAATTCTTGCATTTCTGTAAATATCAGGGTAGTGTTGGAAGTACATTTGATGAGGAGTTAGATCCAGAAGTAGTCCACTTCCTGCCATTTAGAAAGTATAATCTTGAGAAAAAGGCTTCCTTAATTTAACTCTTGTTTACAGTAGCAGCATTTAAGAGCATTAAGTTTTGATTCAATAGAACTAGATTCAAGCCACAATTTCTCTTAATTTGTTCTTGAGAAAATACCCTAAATTCTTAAAGCCACAGTTCATCTATAAAATGGGGATAATAATATTAGCTACCTCTCAGTGCTGTTGAAATGATCAAATTAGCCAATATGTGTAATGTGCTCAGAAAAGTGGCTGACATAAAGTAACTTTCAGCAAGATTTAGCTAGTAGTGGCTATTTCAGAGGGTATAGCCTCCTTTGTAAACATGGAATGATAAAACCCCCTTGCTTAATTTCCTTTTTGGTTTATATAAATAAGCAATTACATAAGTAAATGGGTTTTGGAAACAGTAAAGAGCTGCATCATTGCTATTTTTTCTTTTTAGTATTAGTATTGGGGCTGCTTGGCAGAAGTAGCCTTGGTGCAGATTCTGTGTATCTCCCCAAGAGAGAAAAATGTATTAACTCTTCAGTTCCATTAGGGCCCAAGACAAGAATATGAATACCCAGAAAGCAATGGGCAAGGGAACATCTGATATGAGAATGGCATATAGGTTAGTGTCTACTTGCCACTACTGCTGGAGGAATTCACAGTGGTCCAAGGGGTGATCAGAATGATGTTCCTGGATGGAGAAGAGGGATAAAGGGAGGGCTCAAATAAACAGGAGCCATGGTAAATGACAGATGTTTTCTATGGAGATTGCTGGTATAGATCTTCTTGGCTTATTCTGAGCTCCTACCAGCAAAATTGTGCCATCATAATAGTCTGGTTTTCCTTCTTTCTAATTTTCAGTTACTACAATTATTCCCCTCCTTCCAAAGTCTATTTCTTTTTCCTTGTCTAACCTCCCTGAATCCTCTTAATTTGAGGTTTAGAGGAAGTTACCAATACCTTAGTGGAGAAATTAGTTCTGTGTTCCTAGGAGTATTAGCAATTTAAAAGCTTCTCTAAGGGTAGAACATTCCAAGGACTGAATTAATTATGCTAACATTTTAAGAGATAATGATAACCAGTTCTGAGTACTTTACTGATGCTATTCAAATCATAGGTATCCAGAGAGGTCTGTGTTATTTATGCCAAGGCCCAGCTTTCTTTAGAGCAGAGGGAAAATGAGAACAGGAAGCTTTAGCACTAAGTGGGACTTTGTTTGGGGATCTTTTGTTATTACTGATCAATAAATAAGGTCAAAGTTACTCATTTAAAACAAACTAAACTCTCATGTAAATTCTGGTAAACCTTGCTATGTGACTCATTCAGAATTCATTTTCTTCCATACCTATATTTGATTTCAATTTAAAAAAAAAGACAGCTTGCTTAATCTTTCCCACAAACTGATACGGTGTATATCTGAGTGAACGGGACAATTTTCCTTATAAATTATGTATAAAATCCTCAACTGCTGCCTCTCTCTCAGAGACTCAAAGAAAATTCAATTTCTCTTAGCTTATTTTTTCATGGTTCTTGGGATATTTATTTCAGATTTTCCATTCATTTTTATAAATATCTTATTTATTCAAGTTCTTCATAGAGGAAAGTAATACTGCGCATTGCTGATTTTATTACTCTGGACAGGTTACAATATTTCTTCCGGAGCCAATACACTAATTGATTTTAAAGTTTCTGTAAATGTGAGGAGGTCTTCTTACCACACAGTGAAGAGGGGGACATGTGGTCCAGTGGGAAGACCCTGGTCCTAACTGAGCCATGGGACACTTTGATTCTAGTCTGTCCCCCATCCTTCCTCACCCTGGGGATGTCTCTGGGCCTAGGTACCTTCATCTACAGCATGAAAACACCTTTACTGCACTAAAGCAGCATGGGGTGGGCACTGGAGCTAAAGATCTCAATGTCTCTTTTAGTCTTACAGTGTAGGGTTTCTTCTAGAAAATTCTTCTGTAGTTCCTTTAGATTGCTTTTAGATGTTTGTCATGATTCTGCTCCTAGATACCCTAGACAGACACTGTTTTAGTCAGAATCCTCAGCCACAAAAGTCAGAGATGAGAAGGGTAGCAAATTGATATCCTTTGCCTTGATAGCAAAATGTCCTTCAATCATGGTTCGAGGTCATAGGTGACTCTGGAGGAGGGAATCCTGGCTGGTGTGAAGGACTGTGTGATGAATATGAGGAGTCATAGGTCAGTATTTACTGGGCTATCTTCATCTCAGTTTCTGGCCATAGCTGACTTTGCTTTCATTTTCCTCACTGAAATATCTTGTTATTTTATATTTTCTCTCATTACCAAGCTCCTTTAGAAAACAAAAACAAAACCTAGTTCTTATAATCAGTGCCTTTTCCTGACTTTCTTTGCAATATCTTTTTGATTTTAATTCATAAGGTAGATTTTTACATGCTGACGAGTGAGAATCATTGACTTGGCTGTTGTTTAGTTTTCCAATTCCTCTGAAACAAATTCCAGATCTTAACATTTGTCTTGGCCAACCTCTGTTACTTGCTTTCAAGACATTTCATAACATTAACTGCACAGCTGCTTAGATCCAAGCCCACTTGGAGATGCTGTGCTCTGTTCCCATCTATTGTCTTGGTCTAGCGGTTCCAAAAAAAAAAACTGGCTGATTATTGCACCAAGCTAGCCTGTCTATGAATCCCCTTGTCTCACCCCCACCTTCCTGCAAAAACAAACAGATATAGAGCAGTTGTCAAGTTATGGCCATGGAAGTTGTGAATAATTTTCCCAGTCCTATTTGAATTATATGAGGCCAGTAGGGTATAAGACATATCTTTTCATGGAGAATCTAGGAAACTTGAGACCACAGAAACTTGTCAAGTTAATATACTGATTCACAGACATATCAAGGCAAGAAAACTGAAAAGAGGAATCTAAGGAAGGTGATTCTAAAGTTGGGATTTAAGGGCCAAGAAGAGAAAAAGAGATGAAGAAACAGGTTTCAAACCAACCTAAATAAACTTGAACTTAAGTCTCAAAGAAAGTAAAAAATCCATTCAGCAGTTTATTTTTGCCTTTCCATGCTAGACAAATCATAATTGTCTTAACTTATGGGGTGAAATGGAAAAAGAGCAAAATAAACTAATTTGGAGTCTGTGGGGCTACCCTTTCTCCACAGCCAGCACGCCACAAAGGAGAGTGCGAGCCACTATGCAGATGCCCCAAATTCCCTAAGGCACAGTCCCCACCTGAGAAACAGGAGGAACTTGAATAAGGAAGGAACCATTTTCTGCAGTTCTTTGAGCTCTGATATTCCCTCATTCTTTTATCTTCATGTGCTCACTGTGTGGAGAAATTCTGCAATTGTATTCCTTAAATCCAGAAGTCCTTTTCTACTTCTGAATCTGCAAATATAAACATAGCCATAAAGAGGAAACAGGTTATTCACTTTCCTGTGAACCAAAGATGAGAAGAAATAATTTGAGATTCAGTATAGAGGCAGTTAAGTCATATTTTAGGGAAGGTTTTCCTGACAGAATCCCATGGTATGAAATAGGTTTTTCCAGTGCAGCTGGAAAACAATATATGGTTCATCTGCCTGGGACATTCAAGAGACAGACCTACTGAAGGTAGAAAAGTGGAGGAGATGTATGTCTGGGTGAAGGACTAATAATTCATAAGTCCAAGAAAAAGCAAAATCAAAAACAAAAGCCAGCTTCTGAAATATCTCATGTTTTGAAGATGGGGACCATTCCTTCTGTTTTGGAGGGTCTGCAGCTTCTCTCTCAGGAGTTGACATGCACATAGTAAGTATTTTTAAATGATTTTTTGAACTTGAATTTATTACCAGAAACTGTCAATGATAAATTACATCACATTAGACCAAAAAAAAAAAAGAATCCAGGAAATGTGTCATGGATATCTGAGGCTTTTTGCGGGGCCCCTCCTTTTCCTTTGCAGGGTCTTCTACTATAGGGCTGCTGGCGGAAGGCTACAGCTTTAACGGCCTCAGGACATTTCCTCAAGTTTCAGCTTGTGTAACATCTCTGATGAATGCATCTGGACTGGGGCAGGAGGGTCAGCAGCGTAATGGCGCTAACATTTCTCTGCCACCTTTTAAGTCATAGCTAGGTGGTGTTGCCCCTTCTTATTTCATGGATTTGTTTCTCCATTTGTTCTTAGTTGACTAGGAAATTGCTGAACACAGAACTTTTCCTTGTCTATAAATATCACCCAAGTTATGCAGCATGGGGAGAGAGCTGCTATTTGTTTGGTTCACCGACTTCGGGACTTTTTGCAAATTAAAGGATTTGAGGGGATCTAATATGGCCATATCATCGGATAAATCTCTAGGGTCATCTTCTCCCCTTGGTGTTTTCATTTAAGTTAGTGTAATAGAAGGTGTACTCGGGCATCCAAGGACAGGAATTAGTCCTCTCTTAGTAACCAGATGCCACTGCGTGGGGGATGAGCCTCATTTCTGAGTGTGGAGCCTTGCTTTTTGTATTTCAGGATTTGAAATTGTTATGCTCTACTGTGCAACACGGTTTCACTTCCTAGAGAACTTTAGAAAAGGAATTGCTGTTTTTATTGGCACTCCTTATCTGACAGATATCTGACAGGCTTTTGAGATGTATCTGGATTTCACGTTGATATTTGGGATGGATGAAATTGAGTAAGTCTAATGAAAAATTTGTTGCATGCTCTCTGTGTAGTCTCAGGTCTGTATTGGGTTTTTTGAAGATGGGAAAAGTCTCTCTATGAAAGAAAGTTAAAATTTAGTTAGAAGCAAAAGCCTACATATGGGAAACCACAAAGAAGGCAGAAGTAGTCACAGAAGTGCTTATCTATGTGGTCACAGATGGGAGGGATCACAGAAATCCATGATTAGGCTGGGGAAGTGACCCCTAAGGAATTAGTTATATTTTACACATTTCCAGCTGATTGATAGCCCATATACTATAAGAAAATAAGATTATCTAAAATTCTGAAACCTGTTTCTAATTGTACCCTTGCAACTAGAACCATTTGAAGTTCTTCAGAAGTTTTATCTCCTTTACAAAGCCTTTGTCTTGAAAAATTCAAATAACTCTGCTTTTTCCCCTTCCTAAGAGTATCTTATGGTTTGTCTCTATACATTTAGGCTTTTGTTTCAAGAAGACATTCTGTGTAAAGCAGATGAGTGTTTGACTCATACCAAATTTTTGTAGTCTCCACTGTTATAATTTACTAATTTCTTCTTGGTACATTATTGATTGTGGTATTATTTTTGCCTATGCCGATCAATACCTATTTATTGTTTCTACTGAAGGAGCAGTACTTTTCTAATCATAAGGAAGTACACAGAAAGTGTCATCAAGGAGTTTAATGGGGAAGGAAAAATAATGGATGTAAAAAAATTGACAGATAAGTAGTTAGCTATTTGAGTAAATAGAGTCCAAAGGGTTCTTGGAGACAGTAGAAAATAGTAAAAGCCATAATGACTAGAGAATTAAAGAATGAGGACTTTGCTGAACTTTTAAGTGTTGGTAGAATTTAGAGAGGCAGAAGGGGTACGGCATGTGACTCCAGGTTTTAGAAGAGCAGCTGGGCCTGTCAACAGTATTCATTAAGCATCCAGAAGGCACATTGATGGGCATCATGACAAGAAAAACAAGAAAAACAGGGAGAATGAGAAAGGAGCAAACATTTATTAATTAGGAGTTGGGTGGAGTTATTCCCATTTTACAGAAAAAAACAACTGTGGCTCAGGAAGAATAATGGCAGAGTTGGTTTCAAGACTGAATTCCTGTACCTTTGAAACCCTGCTTATTTTGTCCCCCATGCTGCCTCCCAAGACATTTTGGCACACCCTGTGGACCATAAAAATAAAATGGTGTTTCAGATTCAGACAATCCTGCATTTACTCACCTTTGGGACAAAAGATGCAGACAAGGAAAATTACCTCACAAGGCAGCCCGTTATAGTCAGAATAGAAGGTTAGACAGATTCATGGGCACAGGGTCATCAAAAGAGGTAGGAATTGGGTTGGGCAGCAAGGAGATGGAGCTCAGAGTATGACTTAGGACCAGACTAGATTTTAACACATTTTATCTCAGCTCAGAATGGTGGCCAACAGAGGAATTTATGAACTTTAGTAATCCAAGTGTCCTGTACAGAACAGCCAGTCTTGTCTGCTGCTCCTGGTCTTCCAACTACGAGCCTCAGATAAAACCCAAACAAATAAGTTTAGGTAATGCAGGAGAAAACAGTACACTTAGGAAAAATCCACGTGCCCAGAAAACAGATGCTTGAGAGCCTGTTTATCTGCCCTAATCAGGTCTGGAAGAGGGAGGGGATGGCTGTAATGGAAGTAAGTAGAATAGGCAGTTTTATGCCTTAAGTATTTATATCATCTATTAAAGATATTGCTATAGTCCCTTTTCAGTGATTTGCTGGGCAGTTAAATTCAGACTTCAGTTCAGTTTAAAACCCTGAAGTGGTTGTTTTACATAATTTATGTCACCAGGATTCTTTTTGAACTACAATCTGACCTTCACAGGGTGAGGCAGAGGCTGCAATCTGAGGCCTACCTTGGTTCAGCAGGGCCCCTACAGGAAGATCACCAGGCCTGGTTTCTTCATATTGAAGTGTCAACCCCAAGCCTAGGGCTGCATTGAAAAGGCAGATTTATTTGGAGTATCGAACTTGGTTATGTGTTAATGTTAGCATTCATCACTAGACAGCTTTCTATGTGTATATGTCTTTTTTTTTTTTTTAACATCTTTATTGGAGTATAATTGCTTTACAATGGTGTGTTAATTTCTGCTTTATAACAAAGTGAATCAGTTATACATATACATATGTTCCCATATCTCTTCCCTCTTGCATCTCCCTCCCTCCCATCCTCCCTATCCCACCACTCTAGGTGGTCACAAAGCACAGAGCTGATCTCCCTGTGCTATGCGGTTGCTTCCCACTAGCTATTTTACGTTTGGTAGTGTATATATGTCCATGCCACTCTCTCACTTTGTCACAGCTTACCCTTCCCCTTCCCCAGGATATGTGTATATGTCTTGTCTCTACAGTTAGGCTATGAACTTCAAAAAGGTGGGCACACATCCTATGTCAGATCAACTAGGTTAGTTTTTGTGCTCATCAGATCTTCAACAAAGCTTTTCTTGGTTCATCTTGTAAGGACAAGAGGTGCGAGAGGTGCCAGGAAGAGAAAATATTACACTATGCATACTTAGATTTTCCTTTATAATTAATCTATTTCCCTCTTATGTCCTCCTTCCCTCCCCAAACATACATAGCATTCTCATCTACCCCATTTAACTGTCTTAGTCCATTTGAGCTGGTATAAGAGAATACCATAGACTGAGTAGCTAATAAACAACAAACTTATTCCTCCCAGTTCCAGAGTCTAGGAAGTCCAGTCAAGGCTCTGGTAGATTTTGCAATTGGTGAAGGTCTGCTTCCTGGTTCATAGACGGCCATCTTTTTGTTGTGTCCTAACATGATAGAAGGGCAAGTGAGTTCTCTGGGGTCTCTTTTATTAGGGCACTAATTACATTCACAAGGGCTCTGCTCTCATGAACTAATTACCTTGCAAAGGTGCCACAATCAATACCATCACACTGAGGATTAGTATTCAATATATGAATTGGGGTGGGGGGACAAACATTCAGCCTGTGGCATAACTTTATTCATATAGTACATATATACTTTCTTAGCTTTCCACCCCTATCTCTCTGCCTATTCAAATTTCTTTCAGTTGTTTGAGCTGGTGGATATGTGTTGTTTGTGTCTGCTCAGGACCCCTCTTTTTATTAGTTGCCTTATTATTAATTGCCTGTTCTCCATCCCATGGGCTATAAGGAGACTCAGTGATATTGCCTCATCCACTCTTGGCTTCAGGGATAAGCATTTGGCCAGGCTGTCCTACCCCAGCCCTCTGTCCATGGTACTCTGTCCACAAGGTGATCTCATAGCCAGACAGACACAGTAGGCATGGCTCCAAGAGACTGCGTAGGTGGAAACAGGAGAGGGAAGATGTCTTTGTCTCTGGGGTCATAAACATTAAGGACTGTGTGCTCAGAGATTGGACTGGCCCTCTTTCTGTCATATGAAGAGAGCTTTCAGAGAAAGGAACAAACTCTGAAGAAGTGAGTGCTGAGACAAGGATGGAGATGG
Source organism: Balaenoptera borealis (assembly GCF_965194805.1). Taxonomy (NCBI): domain Eukaryota; kingdom Metazoa; phylum Chordata; class Mammalia; order Artiodactyla; family Balaenopteridae; genus Balaenoptera; species Balaenoptera borealis. The sequence goes on from NC_138875.1 coordinate 34,722,254, forward strand.
AGAGTGTGAAAGTGTAACAAAAATTGAGGCTATCATTTGAACACTTGGATCCGGACATGCTTGAAACCAGCAATATTCCTGGAGTTTTGGTTAACCAATAAATTCCTTTTTCAGTTTGATTTCTATCATCTGAGACCAAAAGATTCCTGACCATTTGTGTCAAATTTTATCTGTTTTCTCCTTGTAGCCTTCCCTGCTTATAAGGTTCCTTTCCTTTTTAGCTTGCTATCTTAATGGAATTCTTTACTGTTTGTATTGAAATTGTCAATGTTTTCTACAAAATCCTCAAGTTCTAGGGACAATGTTTTCTTGACTGCTTGTCTCAAGTCTGGTGCCTGGCATGGGGCAGGGTTATATAACAGGTGTTCAGTAAAGATCTGGCTGTTTCCTGAAAGAAAGACATAGAAAAGTTAATACTATTTCTAAAGTATTTTGTCAGTCTTTCTATGACCTAAGAACATCAAAATCCACCCCTATAAGCCCTGGAACTGTGTGAAGTTGTGTGATGATGATGACTGCTCTCCCTTACTTCTTATCCTGCGTTCTAGGTTTTGTTTTCTCTCCCACACGTTTGCCAGCAATGTTTGATCCTCATGACGTGATGGTGTCCCTAGATCAGATAGAGCAGGCTAAGCTACTAGCTTCATCTACTATCACACCAAACGAGTCTCACACCTGGGTTTTCACACTAAGAGGAGGTTATCCTAAAATTCAAACACAAGCAGAATGAAAACTTGGTCCTGTACAGTTATTTGTTTATAATCTAAGGAAAACAATTTGTTTTTTCCTTCTATATTACATTCCTTCCAGATACAAGCACAGAGCTGATAACCACTTTTATGCCTCTAAGCCATGATGTTAACTAATCTTTAAGTGCTGGATTTTAGAAGACAGAGCATTTAACAGGCAGAGTTGCCCAAGATAGGGCTGAGGGTCTATAAGTGAATAGGTCTTTCATTTCTCTCTTTCCCACGAGTCTCATGGAAAATACTTTTTTATTTTTATTTATTTATTTATTTATTTATTTATTTTTACATCTTTATTGGAGTATAATTGCTTTACAATGGTGTGTTAGTTTCTGCTTTATAACTAAGTGAATCAGTTATACATATACATATGTTCCCATATCTCTTCCCTCTTGCATCTCCCTCCCTCCCACCCTCCCTATCCCACCCTTCTAGGTTGTCACAAAGCACCGAGCTGATCTCCCTGTGCTATGCGGTTGCTTCCCACTAGCTATCTATTTTACATTTGGTAGTGTATATATGTACATGCCACTCTCTCACTTTGTCCCATCTTACCCTTCCCCCTCCCCATATCCTCAAGTCCATTCTCTAGTAGGTCTGTGTCTTTATTCCCGTCTTGCCACTAGGCTCTTCATGACCTTTTTTTTTTTTCCCCTTAGATTCCATATATATGTGTTAGCATACTGTATTTGTTTTTCTCTTTCTGACTTACTTCACTCTGTATGACAGATTCTAACTCCATCCACCTCACTACAAATAACTCCATTTTGTTTCTTTTTATGGCTGAGTAATATTCCACTGTATATATGTGCCACATCTTCACTTTTTTAAAATGGTGGATTGAAGTGTTTCTCTCACACTTTTTACCTATATCACCGATAGGCAGTGAACAAGGAGGGGGCAACTGAAATGTTTCGAAGGCATTTAAAGGCCCCAGAAATGCCTGCAAGACCATTCGTGTAATTCAGGAAAACATGTCAATATCTTCTAGATTAATTTTTACGTAACACATTTTTACATTTTAGTGCATTTTATTTACTGGCACTCACCATCAGTCACTCCTCCATGCAGTTATACACTTCAATGATTTGTGTGAAGTTTACTGTTTCAGAGTGCCATTGACTATTTATATGAATTAGCAGTAATGGTTAGACATTTACTGTCATATATTAATGAAATCAAGAATAAAGAGGTAAGGCATTAATACAATATTACATAGTTGTTAACAAAGTGGGCTCTAAGTCAAAAAAACAGACACAAAAAGCCACATATTGTATAATTGCATTTTTATGAAATGTCCAGAATAGTCAACTCCATAGAGACAGGAAGTAGATTGGTGGTTGCTAGAGGCTGTAGGTGAGGAGTGACAGCTAATGAGCAGGGGTTTTTGATGGGTGATGAGATGTTTTAAAATTGATTGTGGTCATAGTTGCACAACTTTAGTGAATAGACTAAAAACTCACTGTACATGTTAAATAGGTAAAGTGGATGGTATGTGTCTTAGTTTACTAAAGCTGCAGTAACACATTATCACATACTGGGTGGCTCAGACAACAGAAATATATATTTTCTCATAGTTCTGGAGGCTACAAGTTCAAAATCAAGGTATCACCAGAATTGGTTTCTTTTGAGGGCCATGAGGGATGAATCCATTCCAGGTCTTTCTCCCTGGCTTGCAGATGGCTTTCTTATCCTCCTGTGTGTCCACATCATCTTCCCCCTGTACCTACTTGTATCCAAATTTCCTCTTCTTATAACGACAACAATCATATTGAATTAGGGCCATCCTAATGACTGCATTTTAACTTAATCTCCTTGATAAAGTCTTATCTCCAAATATGATAACATTCTGAAGTAGCAGGAGTTAGAACTTGAACATATGAATTTTGGGGGAGAATATAATTAATCCCACAACAGTATATGAATTGTATTTCAAAAATGCTCTTAATAAAGAAAGGAGGGAAGGAAGGAAGGGGAGTCTGAAGTCAGGCATCCTGGGTTCAAAACCTGATTTTTTAAATGTCTAGTGACTTTGAGCATGTTACCAAGACTCTCTGTGCCATATTTTCTACATTTGTAAAATGATAATAATAGCAATACTTACATCATAGAATTATTAGGAAGATTAAATGAGTCAATACCCTTAAGACGCTTTAGAGTATTGCTTGGCACAGAGGAAACAACAAATATAAGCTAGCTGCAATTACTGCAAGTAAGGGTAAAGGTAAATTGAAATTATCTTATGAAGAAGAAAGAGAAATCTGATGGTTAGGGCATGAATATGCCTCTCTCCTGATGTTAGGTTATTTTTCTAAACTTATTCATGGAGGTTTGAAAATAATATCTTCCGATCTAGGGCTGGCATCCTTTGGGACTATCCATTAATTTATTCAACCTATATTCATCACACACCTATTAACTAAAGACTGTATTATTGACATTTTACACACCTTACATTTATCAGGACAGATATTATACTGTTAGTTTTGCTATCTTTTCTTACTCATTATATCTTTTTAGGATTTACTTTCTTCAGGTGTCAGTAAAATGCTTAAAATTGTGTTTTGTTTGTTATGGAGAATATGCATGGGAGGAATAGTTTTCTGCTAGAATATGTTTCTCAATCAAAATTTAGAAATTCCTTTCTGATTGATGGTCAGCAGTTGTGTTCTCACGTCTACCAGACTCCACTTCTGTCCTGAAGAAGATCTGTGGGAATTAACAGAAATGTTTGAAATATTAAAAAGTCTCAAGGAAGCCTATTTGAGTGTATATTCATCAACTCCTTTCCCTGACCCACCAGGGTTATATAGTCCTCACTCTTTTTGTTCCAGAGCACATGACATCATGGCCCTTCTTATTGATCCACTAGGCGCTCCTAACCCCACAAAAACCACATGAATCCAGCTTAAAGGCTAGATTTTATTTCTCCCCATTTTCATATATCTTTCCCACAAGCTTACTGCAAAAATCTGCCCTCTTTTCTTACCTTCCTTTTTACCTCCTATTTTTGTTTCAAACACACTGTTATTTCCTTTCTAAAATTGTTCTCAAGACAATTCTCACACCCTAAAAGCAAATTTTTTGAAGTTCTGAAAATGTATATGATGTGACTATATGTATCCTAAGATTTGATTTAAAAGGACCTTCTATTTGGTATTTTAAACTACTTTATGTTACTCTATACCCATTTCAGTTTTGTGTTATATTTTAATTCATTAGTAAATATTAACAGAGTCTAGTACTTTGCTAGATATCTGTAGAGGAAGTAAATGTGCATAAAACACTGTCTCAATCTTTAGGGAGCTTACAGTCTAGTAAGGAAAATAAGAGAAATATATGTAATACATAATATAAGGCATATGTGGGAGGTGCCATAAATGAGATATACAGGCATTTCTTTGGAACAAAACATCAAACCCTATCTGGTACACAGGAATAAAAGCTTGTTATGGACTGATCCATCCAAATGTACTCCTCTAAAACTCACTCCTACATCTCCTTTAATTTCCTATTATCTGGAACATCATCATGGAAGTAATAGGGATGTTAAACCAAACTGCAGGTCTAATGAGAATAGAGATGAAATTATTCTTTGGAGTGAAATAAATAAATGAAAATAAACCGATCTCCTATAGGAGAATGCCCCAGCAGGTAGCTTACTAATGAAAACAATGATTTCCAAGGGGTTGTGCATTTCAAAAGTTTTGGCAAAGTGCTAGTTTCTCAGAGGCTTTTCAATTGAAGAAGGAAACAATATGATTAGATGACTTCAGCCTTGCCTTCACCATCTGAAACCGAAGGAAACACTGAGGACAATTACCCACTCCCCACTGCACCCCTCCCCAAAAGTGAAAACTTGGTTGGGAGCAGTGTGGCACAAGCTTGATATAACTAATTGGGGTAAATATTCAGCACAAGGCATGGGAAATTAACCACCAAAGTCTCATTAGCATTAATGGAAATTGCACAGCTAATTCCCTCCCCATTGTGCGCAATATTTACTTCATAATGTTTATCCTGACATTCTACAACTTCCAGCAGAAAGCAATGATTTAGGGGCATGGGGTTGAAAATTCTGTTGTGTATCTTGTCAAATCCTCCTCACCCTTGTCCATGGACTGGGAGGATGACCTCTGGATGCTCTCTTTGGCTTAGTGTGTGTATATGTATATGTATTACCACACTGCAGGTCTACATACAAAGCTTGTTCTGAGACTTTTTCTAGAAATCAAAGAATTCCAAACATAAGATATGAGCAGTCTGGAAGGAGTGGTTTGGCTGGAGTCTCTCTCTCCATCTTCACATGCCACCCCACTGTGGTCAGAATCTCTCACGGCTACAACCTCTCCAGGCAGCATCAGGCTCTCTGTCTGTTTCATTGCAAAGGTGTTTAGGGCACCTGTGGAGTCATATTATCCAAATCTTTTATTTTATTTTTTTATTTTTATTTTTTTTTTAAGTAAAGCCATTTTTTAAAAAAATTTATTTATTCATTTATGGCTGTGTTTGGTCTTCGTTTCTGTGCGAGGGCTTTCTCTAGTTGTGGCAAGTGGGGGCCACTCTTCATCGAGGTGCGTGGGCCTCTTACTATTGCGGCCTCTCTTGTTGCAGAGCACAGGTTCCAGATGCACAGGCTCAGCAATTGTGGCTCACGGGCCTAGTTGCTCCGCGGCATGTGGGATCTTCCCAGACCAGGGCTCGAACCCGTGTCCCCTGCATTGGCAGGCAGACTCTCAACCACTGCGCCACCAGGGAAGCCCCCAAATCTTTTATTTTTTAACTTACTACTTTCCCAATGAGTGGGAAGATTTTACATCTTTCTAACTCCATTTACTTCCTCCTGCCTACAAGTGTCTTGTCTACGTGAGGCTTTGGGCCATACCATGTAGTTGCTGCTAACCCTGTGGTCTGTGGTGAACACCTGGTTTGGTGTGCCTGGGACTTGGGGCCATCCTGGATCACTGTATCAATTTGAACCATGTAGGGGCTGGAGTCAGTCACGCAGGCACTCCACGCCTACAGGACTAACTCCAATAAAAACCCTGGACACGTTGAATAAAAAGCCAGAATAAAAGAAGTACATAGAGTATAATTCCAGTTATATGAATTTCCAAATACAAATGAAACCAAATTGTAGTATTCAGAAACAGCATTCATGTAGTATTCATGTTTAAGATAAAAACTACAAATACACACAAAAATGTGATTATATTTAAATCAAGATAGTGGTTACTAGAGGCACAGAGCAGGGACTAGGAAGGATTGGAGAGGGCTTTCTTGACCTAGGTGGTCATTACATATTCATTTTATAATAAATCTTTGATAATTGAAAAAACTTGTGTACTTATTTGTATATTTATTTCACAATAAAAATTAAAATGTGTACAGGGAAATACATGAATACACAGATCTCTCCCTTTCTAGTTATTTTCTGATGACAATTTTATGAAATGGTTATTATCACCATCTTAATTTTTCAAAACAGGTTCAAACCATCTTTTTCCATGTTTCTGTGTTAGTCCTACATGTGACCGTGGTGGTAGAGAGAGTTTAATATGTTAAAATGAGTATAAAAATAAAACTTAACAAGTTATAAATAACTTTGATTCAGTTTTGGAAAAATAGTAACATATCAAGTTTCCAGTCTTGCTTGGCAGGGTTTTTGCCAGAAGTATTTGATATGCAACCCGCCTTGACTGAAGAACTCCTGCCTCTGTGATGATATGCTACTTACCTTGATCCCGCTTCAAGATTAGTACAGGAAATTCACTGGCAAGAGCTCTGCTGGAAGCATTTACTCTGAAATTGTAATATGAATAACTATGTCCACACACTGAAAACTTGGACTCTTCTTATTAAAAACCCAGGCTTCCAAACCTTGCTTGTGTGTTACCTAATGAAAAGTGTGGCCTTTCACCAGCAGGACGCTTGCTGGTCTCTCCCGAGGGGTTTCCTGAGAGAACAAGCCATCCGCAATGCTGCCTTATTCAGTAGGCTTCAGAATAATAACAGTAACCATGTTTATACCCTGGCCTCATATACTGTCTTTTCTGTGAACCACCACAGGTGTTCTAAATCCACTCTCTCATTGCTCCTCCTTTGGGCACTCTGAGCAAAATGGCTTGTTTACCTCTATTTACATATAAGCATCAGAAAGTGGCCTTAGTGGCCTGTGTAAGTTTTGACCTTCACTTACTGACTCTGTCTCACAATCTCCTCAGATAACTAGTAGCTCATCTCTGAACCATCCTTGAATGTAAAAGTACTGTTAAAGCCCTTAAAAAAACATTAAAATACTGACACCTTAGGTTTTAGTAATAAAAGGGTATCAAACAAATGTGTTACTTATGGATGAATGAGAAACCCATTTTTTTTTTTTTTTTTTTTTTTTTTTGCTAAAACACTTTCCACATAACCTAGGGCCATTGCTTTCTCTATCAGTCCCTCATGGTGACAGTTAATAGGTTTCTGACTTCAGGTTGAAGATCCTTCCGGGGCAGAGGCAATTAGGCTTCATTTAACCCAATTTGGTTTCATCAGGACACCATTGAACTTGAGATTTTATGCCCACAACCTATAGATAGCAATAGAGAAGGATCAGGAGATGAGTTCAATTGATAAAAATTCCACTTTTCATTGTCTTTCTCTTCCAAACTGAGTTTAGAAAAATCTAGTCTTAGTCTCTGAGGCAATCTAAGACTCAACTGCGTCCTTGCCCTCCTTTCAAAGACCCTTCTGCAGCTCCTGGCTCAGATGTGGTGCCCACCTCCTTTGTCTGCACGAGGATACATGCTGCTTTATGAGCCACTGAAAGGATCAAAGTGACCCTGCACTCATGGAAGATTTATATCATTCATGCACATATTTAATAAAGGCTGGGATTTGATAGTTCTTGACTATTCTAGATTAACTATTGCATTCAAGTGTTTGGGCTTGAAGGAATAAAATAAAGAAAATGCTGGTGTTAACCCTTATATAGAACAGTTTCTACTACTTGGTCTAAATTCAGATAATTTCTTATTTTCTGTGACATACACTAAGGATATTGTTCATTCCTTACCATCCTATACTTTTGTTCATATACTGTACTGATTTCTTTATTGAAAGTGTGTGTAGGTGTGTGTAGATGTTTAATATTTAAAAACTAGAACTCTTGTTTATGGTATACTAGATTCAAAGATTTAGAACCAAATATCTTGAATCTAGAAGAGGAAACTTTAATTTTAAATAAATGCTTATCTTGTGATTATTTTAGTGAAGACTGCATTAACAATATTAGCTTTTACCTTACTATGAAAATGATGCATAATCATAAAGGTATGGTTAGTTGTCTAGTGGAGAGACTGTCCTCCCACTGATCTTCCTGGTATTTTTCTAAGAACATATGAATTAAAAACATCTCTGAAGACACAGAGTATCCCAGAGCCAAAGCATGCTTTTAGAAAGGGGAGAATTAGTCTTTTCTCAGCCCACTTATTAAAACTGGAGACTGGTCTGCTTACTAATTTCTAATCCTTCCTGTACCAGCAGCTATGTCTGTATGCAACCCTCAGGTGCCAAACTCATTGGGCGGAATTCCTTCCGCAAATCTCTTTTTGTAACTTCCTGTATCTTATGAGTGAGTGAATATGCAGATCTGGGGCAGAACTTGGCCACCTTTAGCAGCTCTTGTAAAGGGATCAGATCAGCCTGCCTGGGAGGCTCTCTAATTGGAAGTTCATGGTAATGCAATTGTTTCCCACCTGCAAGGCAGCTCTCAGCACTCCAAACATGCAAGAGGACAGAAAGCCAGATTGATGGACAGGCAGTCCCAGCCTAACCTTGCCTGTGTTGGAATGGCCCAAGGTCAGCCCATCTGGTGACCCCACAGATCTAAATTGGTGTTGATTGCCATCAGTGCTGCTGCAAGAGGCTGCCAACACCGGGGCTTTGTTGTAGTCTTGGAATGTTGGACTCAAGATCTTTCTCCAGATAACAGGGAAAAGAGAGGAAAAGGCAAGCCCACTCAGGACATGCTGAGGAGTAGCCTTTCTTTGAAATGACGTGAGGTGTGACTATCGGGGAGTTACTAAGGCCTAAGGAGAAAGTGATAAATGTAAATGTCCAGGCACTTAGAGGGGAGAACTCAAGTCATGGTTTTTATCTCACTTCTGGTGTTAGGTAGCTATTAACCAGTTTACTGAGGGGTCACAGTACAGAGGGGTTTCACACATGAAATAGTTTTTGTTTTTCTAAATACTTCCTTCAACTGTTCTCTGTCTCAGCTCCCTTTCAGTTGGGTAGCAGATCCCCAAACTTTATTGTCACGTTAAATTATTATTAAAATTAATCCAGTCCAGTTGAAAACCCCAGTTTGTTCTTCTTTCCTCGTCTTCCCGCCGCAGAGTCTTGAACTGTGGCTCTGAGGGACTTCTGGGCGAGATGGGGAGGGTTTTCTCCAGTTTCAGTCTTAGCCCAGCTCTGAGTCTGTCTCCCTCCAGGCTGAGAACTTGGTAGAGAGATTGGGGAGGCTGATATTCTCTTCTGACATGGGTCACACAGTCAGATGGGTGGAGACAGCTGTCTCTAGTGTGTTCTGAGTCTGTAAGCTTCTGTTGCTTTCTTCAGGGGGAGACTTACGCCCACATGGTATATGTAGTTTCCAGGGGGAAGGGTCGAGTTTCACCCTGGCCCTTCTTCTCACTAAATAATCCTATCGGGGACTTCCCTGGTGGCCCAGTGGTTAAGACTCTGCACTCCCAATGTAGGGGGCCCGGGTTCGATCCCTGGTCAGGTAACTAAGATCCCACATACTGCAACTAAGCCCACGCGCCTCAACTAGAGAAGCCTGAGAGCTGCAACGAAGACCCAGGGCAGCCAAAATAAATAAATAAATAAATATAAATTGAAGTTGTTAAAAAAACTAATAATCCTATCACAGAATATTGGCTTTTCTCCCTTTAATCTGTCTCTGCTTCCAACACAGCTCCTGCTAGATGGTAGCTTTCTCCGACCCACAGCTCCCTGGGGAGCCCCACTGCTCCCATATCCTTTATTAAGGTCTGTCCCTCTTTGCATCAGCTCCAGAAACCACTGAGGAATTCTTTCAAACGTTCCACCAGCAAATGGAAATCTGAACAGCCCTCTCTGCCTCTATTCCTTTCTTCTCATCTTCCAAATTCTCCAGAACAAAAGAAGGCACAGGTCTCAATGTTCACATCCGCCCTCAGGCTTCAGGGACAACTTGTTAAGCTCTCTCAGGAATTTTTCCCCAAGTAAACCCCCACCCACTCTGCCCTTCAGCAATACCAGAGCAGACCCAAAGATGCACATCTCCTTTCTTGAAGGCACCCCGTTCTCTATGGATGGTTCTCTCTATACTCCCCTTACTTGGTGTTTTTAAGAGGAGCCACCCTTCCAGGTTTACACTGAAAAATATGTCTCATCAGAATAAATGTGCTCAGTATCTTCAGAAGGGTGTTTCCAAAGGGTTGTCCAGGGTGCTATCGTCATCAGAATTCCCTGATGAACTTGAAAAATGCAAATTCCTGGACAAGTCTGGAGATTTATCAGGGCTGTATCACACCCTGGAACATCCATTTTTAACAAGTCTTATGCTAGGAAGTCTTGCACCATAGTATAGTAAGTAAAAGATATAGAATTAGGATACCAGTTCACCGTTACCCTTGAGAACATGGAACACTGATTCTCATCTCTCACTTAGCATTAGAATCATCCATGGGACATTTAAAATATACTTATGATTAATCAGGGAACATACTAAAGAAAATAGGTGCTATCATTCTCTTTTTCAAACCCACCTGCAATTGTTTTCATTACTTGTTCTTTTCTGAATTTCAGTGATTTTTGACTGTGGCTTCTCTCTCCTAGACTGTAATCTCTTAGAATGCAGGAGTAATACTATCTGTTATTTATTTAACCATAATTTGTGAAACTTTCTGAGAAATTAAGTGATCTCTGTTTGTGGGTATGTGTGTGTGTGTGGTTTTTTCTCTGTCTCTCTTTCTGTGTAATTATCACCTAAGAAAGAAAATGTGATTTTCCTCTTTCACTTTGCAAGATAAAGAGAAAGCCCTTTGAATCCTTGATTTCCAGGGCTTCCTTGACTCATGTAGCAGTTACCAGTTTTTTATACTACAGGGCAAATAGGAGGGCATCCTCCTATTTCTGTTCTGGTGGCAAAGGCTAATGATTGGATTAATATTGCTTTCTAGAGGATGTTTGGAGAGTAGCCATGGTATTTTTGACATTCAGTGATGGAGGTACAGAAATGTTAAATATCTGGAAATGGGCAGGGCAATCCTGCAAAATTAAAAGTTTGCCCTGTTTTCTGTATGACTTTCAGATGATCCATAAATTTAAACAAAACAAAACAAAAGAAAGCAAACCCTTGTGTGGAACCTAGAACCACCTAAATTTTAATTCTAAATGCTAAGTGTTTTTAAGGTACATAGAAATTTTTACTTCTTATTGTTTTCCTGGTGAACTGAACTGTGTTTTCTTAATCTGAATGTATCTTGGAGTGTTTGATCTAAACACTTGGAGTGTTTAGATCATTTATATTTAATATAATTACCTGTATATTGAGGTTTAAATCTACAAACTTATTCTTTGCTTTCTATTTTCTTGAATATTATATGTTTCTTTCTTGCTTCCTTTTTTAGCATTTCTTAAAAATGACTAAGAATCTATGTATTGTCTTATTAAATTCTAGAATAAATTAGCATTTTCTTCATTCTTGAGACAATGCAAGGGATTTAGGATACTTTACTCCAACTATATTCCTCTCATATTTTTCTGCTATTATTTTCATGTAATTTAAAATTTTCTAAAATGTAATTATATATATTATATATTATGCATTACATATTGTGTATATACATACCCATATATTTACCTTGTCCAATGCTCTTTATTTCTTCTAAGGGGAATCACTTTTCTTCTGCTTTTAATATTTCATTTATGATTATTATACCAGTGACAAACTTCATCAGTTATTGATTCTCTGAAAAAATTTACTTGGCCTTCATTTTTGAGGCATTACTTTTTCCTCACTGGATATAGAATTCTAGATTGTCATCTATTTTTTTTTTTTTTTTTTTCCCACCACCTTGAAGATATCATTTCATTGTCTTCTGGCTTCTTTTATTTATTTATTTATTTATTTATTTATTTATTTATTTATTTATTTATTTATTTATTTAATTGAGAGGTCAGTTATTGCTCCCTTGAAGTTAATAGGTCCTTTTTGTTTATATGCTTTTAAGATTATTCTCTTTCTGTTGTTTGCATTTAAGCAGTGTACTATAATTATTATTATTTTTTTAGTTGTTTGTTTAGATGTCATTATCTTTCTTGAGGTTTATAGTAATTCCTGAACTTTGATATTTTTTAGTTTCAGTTTTGCAAAATTCTCAGCTATTATCTCCGAATATTGTTTCTTATCCATTTTAACTCCTTTTTCTTTGTAAGATTCCAATTATAAGCATGTAGACCTATAGCAATAACTCATATGTCTCTTATGCTCTATTCTGTATTTTTCACCTTTTTATCTTGCTTTACTGTAGTCAGAATATTTTCTTCTGAGCTATCGTCTAGTTCTCTAAATCTCTATTCAGGTAAGTCTAATCCTTTTTTAAACCAATTCTTCAAGTTATTGATTTCAGGTTTTTGTATTTTTTCTTTTTACTTTTAGCATTTCAATTTAATTAAATTTCATAGTTTTAGTTCTTTGTCAACATTATCAATTTTGTATTTTAATTCCTGGAATATTGCAAACATAAAAAAAAAACTTAAGATCCATTTTGGTGACTCTATTATTTTGATTCTCTATAGATCTAGTCTTATTTTCTATTTTTTTCTCTTCGTTTGTGTTCATGCCATATCTTCTAAATGTCTGTTTTGTTGTTGTTGTTTTGTGTGCCAAAAATTATGTATGAAAAAAGGGTAGATTGATGTGCAGTTCTGGTTTCTGTTCTATTATTTGAGGTGTTTGTGGTGGTGGGGGAGACAAGAAGCTATAATATCACAAATCAACTGATATCAATCAAAGATTGAACTGATTGAAGGTAACTTCAGTCCCCAAGAAGGCTAAGCTATTTCTGATTCACTCATATCAGAAATATGGGTCTTTGCATTTTGACATTGCAACTGCAAACCTGGGGTGTTTAGAAGGGCTCCTTGTCTTTGAAGGAGTTATCACTGTGATTTTTGTCCACTAGGTTATATGAGTTTACTGAAAGTTCTGCTTGGTTTCTCAGCTTCTCAACCTCTTCTTTCTAAATTGACAATTAACTTAAGGAGGAAACTGGCTCCAAGATGCTGGAGTCATTCCATATGTTTCACTCCTCTCCTGGATCTTGGCTTCACAATTTGACACTGACGTGGTAGCTCTCCAATGCTTTCCAAATGATAATTTTAATCTTTTCTAGTTATTTTCAACAGTAGATTTATTCTGAAACAAATCTATGCTGCCATTGCCAGAAGTAGATTAAACATAAAATATTTTTAATGATTTTTAATATTCACTGAATTTTCCAGTATCATAATCCAAAGAATTAAGCAAAGAGCACAATCTGAGGGAACAGTCCCCACAAGACTACCCTCCTGCCCTCACTCAGACAGCAACCACAAATTCAAGAGTCCCAGGACCACCTTCATTTCAGACTGGCTGGCTGCAAATTTGGGGGTTCCCACAGACTCCCTCAGGTTTGATCGCTTCATAGAAAAATTCACAGAACTCAGCAAAGTGGAATACTTACAATTATAGTTTTATTTTAGCAAAAGGATACAAATTAGAACAAGCCAAAGGAGGAAACACAGAGAGCGAAGTCTGGGAGGGTTCCAGATGCAACACTTCCATGTCCTCAGAGGTGTGTTACACTCCTGGCATCGATGTGAGACAACATGCACAGAGTATTGACCACCTGGAAGTTTCACTGTCAAGAGTTTTTATTGGGATTTTATTATGTAGGCATAATTTATTGAATGATTGCCTATATCATTGAACTCAATTCCCAGTCACTCTCTTTTTTTTTTTTAAACGTCTTTATTGAAGTATAATTGCCTTACAATGGTGTGTTAGCTTCTGCTTTATAACAAAGTGAATCAGTTATACATATACAATATGTTCCCATTTCTCTTCCCTCTTGCATCTCCCTCCCTCCCACCCTCCCCATCCCACCCCTCTAGGTGGTCACAAAGCACCGAGCTGATCTCCCTGTGCTATGTGGCTGCTTCCCACTAGCTATCTATTTTACATTTGGTAGTGTATATATGTCCATGACACTCTCTTACCCTGTCACATCTCACCCCACCCCCTCCCCATACCCTCAAGTCCATTCTCTAGTAGGTCTGTGTCTTTATTCCCGTCTTGCCAATAGGTTCTTCATGGCCTTTTTTTTTTTCTCCTTAGATTCCGTATATATGTGTTAGCATACTCTATTTGTTTTTCTCTTTCTGACTTACTTCACTCTGTATGACAGACTCTAAGTCCATCCACCTCATTACAAATACCTCCATTTCATTTCTTTTTATGGCTGAGTAATATCCCATTGTATATATGTGCCACATCTTCTTTATCCATTCATCTGTCGATGGACATTTAGGTTGCTTTCATGTCCTGGCTATTGTAAATAGAGCTGCAATGAACATTTTGGTACATGACTATTTTTGACCTATGGTTTTCTCAGGGTATATGCCCAGTAGTGGGATTGCTGGATCGTATGGTAGTTCTATTTGTAGTTTTTTAAGGAACCTCCATACTGTTCTCCATAGTGGCTGTATCAATTTACATTCCCACCAACAGTGCAAGAGTGTTCCTTTTCCTCCACACCCTCTCCAGCATTTATTGTTTCTGGATTTTTTGATGATGGCCATTCTGACCGGTGTGAGATGATATCTCATTGTAGTTTTGATTTGCATTTCTCTAATGATTAGTGATGTTGAGCATTCTTTCATGTGTCTGTTGGCCATCTGTATATCTTCTTTGGAGAAATGTCTATTTAGGTCTTCTGCCCATTTTTGGATTGGGTTGTTCGTTTTTTTGTTATTGAGCTGCATGAGCTGCTTGTAAATCTTGGAGATTAATCCTTTGTCAGTTGCTTCATTTGCAAATATTTTCTCCCATTCTGATGATTGTCTTTTGGTCTTGTTTATGGTTTCCTTTGCTGTGCAAAAGCTTTTAAGTTTCATTAGGTCCCATTTGTTTATTTGTGTTCTTATTTCCATTTCTCTGGTAGCTGGGTCAAAAAGAATCTTGCTGTGATGTATGTCATAGAGTGTTCTGCCTATGTTTTCCTCTAAGAGTTTGATAGTGTCTGCCCTTACACTTAGGTCTTTAATCCATTTTGAGTTTATTTTTGTGCATGGTGTCAGGGAGTGTTCTAATTTCATACTTTTACATGTACCTGTCCAATTTTCCCAGCACCACTTATTGAAGAGGCTGTCTTTTCTCCACTGTATATGCTTGCCTCCTTTATCAAAGAAAAGGTGACCATATGTGTGTGGGTTTATCTCTGGGCTTTCTATCCTGTTCCATTGATCTATATTTCTGTTTTTGTGCCAGTACCAAACTGTCTTGATTACTGCAGCTTGGTAATATAGTCTGAAGTCAGGGAGCCTGATTCCCCCAGCTCCATTTTTCGTTCTCAAGATTGCTTTGGCTATTCGGGGTCTTTTGTGTTTCCATACAAATTGTGAAATTTTTTGTTCTAGTTCTGTGAAAAATGCCAGTGGTAGTTTGATAGGGATTGTATTGAATCTGTAGATTGCTTTGGGTAGTAGAGTCATTTTCACAATGTTGATTCTTCCAATCCAGGAACATGGTATATCTCTCCATCTATTTGTATCATCTTTAATTTCTTTCATCAGTGTCTTATAATTTTCTGCATACAGGTCTTTTTTCTCCTTAGGTAGGTTTATTCCTAGATATTTTATTCTTTTTGTTGCAATGGTAAACGGGAGTGTTTTATTAATTTCACTTTCAGATTTTTCATCATTAGTGTATAGAAATGCAAGCGATTTCTGTGCATTAATTTTGTATCCTGCTACTTTACCAAATTCATTGATTAGCTCTAGGAGTTTTCTGGTAGCATCTTTAGGATTCTCTATGTATAGTATCATGTCATCTGCAAACAGTGACAGCTTTACTTCTTCTTTTCCGATTTGGATTCCTTTTATTTCTTTTTCTTCTCTGATTGCTGTGGCTAACACTTCCAAAACTATGTTGAATAATAGTGGTGAGAGTGGGCAACCTTGTCTTGTTCCTGATCTTAGTGGAAATGGTTTCCGTTTTTCACCATTGAGGACAATGTTGGCTGTGGGTTTGTCATATATGGCCTTTATTATGGTGAGGAAAGTTCCCTCTATGCCTGCTTTCTGCAGGGCTTTTATCATAAATGGGTGTTGAATTTTGTCGAAAGCTTTCTCTGCATCTATTGAGATGATCATATGGTTTTTCTCCTTCAATTTGTTAATATGGTGTATCACATTGATTGATTTGCGTATATTGAAGAATCCTTGCATTCCTGGGATAAACCCCACTTGATCATGGTGTATGATCCTTTTAATGTGCTGTTGGATTCTGTTTGCTAATATTTTGTTGAGGATTTTTGCATCTATGTTCATCAGTGATATTGGCCTGTAGTTTTCTTTCTTTGTGACATCTTTGTCTGGTTTTGGTATCAGGGTGATGGTGGCCTCATAGAATGAGTTTGGGAGTGATCCTCCCTCTGCAATATTTTGGAAGAGTTTGAGAAGGATAGGTGTGAGCTCTTCTCTAAATGTTTGATAGAATTCGCCTGTGAAGCCGAATCTGGTCCTTGGCTTTTGTTTGTTGGAAGGTTTTTAATCACAGTTTCAATTTCAGTGCTTGTAGTTGGTCTGTTCATATTTTCTGTTTCTTCCTGGTTCAGTCTCGACAGTTTCTGCATTTCTAAGAATCTGTCCATTTCTTCCAGGTTGTCCATTTTATTGGCATAGAGTTGCTTGTAGTAATCTCTCATGATCTGTTGTATTTCTGCAGTGTCAGTGGTTACTTCTCCTTTTTCATTTCTAATTCTATTGATTTGAGTCTTCTCCCTTTTTCTCTTGATGAGTCTGGCTAATGGTTTATCAATTTTGTTTATCTTCTCAAAGAACCAGCTTTTAGTTTCATTGATTTTTGCTATTGTTTCCTTCATTTCTTTTTCATTTATTTCTGACCTAATCTTTATGATTTCTTTCCTTCTGCTTGCTTTGGGTTTTTTTTGTTCTTCTTTCTCTAATTGCTTTAGGTGCAAGGTTAGGTTGTTTATTCGAGATGTTTCCTGTTTCTTGAGGTAGGCTTGTATTGCTATAAACTTCCCTCTTAGCACTGCTTTTGCTGTGTCCCATAGGTTTTGGGTCGTCGTATCTCCATTGTCATTTGTTTCTAGGTATTTTTTGATTTCCCCTTTGATTTCTTCAATGATCACTTCGTTATTAAGTAGTGTATTGTGTAGCCTCCATGTGTTTGTATTTTTTACAGATCTTTTCCTGTAATTGATATCTAGTCTCATAGCGTTGTGGTCAGAAAGGATACTTGATACGATTTCAATTTTCTTAAATTTACCAAGGCTTGATTTGTGACCCAAGATATGATCTATCCTGGAGAATGTTCCATGAGCACTTGAGAAAAATGTGTATTCTGTTGTTTTTGGGTGGAATGTCCTATAAATATCAATTAAGTCCATCTTGTTTAATGTATCATTTAAAGCTTGTGTTTCCTTATTTATTTTCATTTTGGATGATCTGTCCATTGGTGAAAGTGGGGTGTTAAAGTCCCCTACTATGATTGTGTTGCTGTCGATTTCCCCTTTTATGGCTGTTAGTATTTGCCTTATGTATTGAGGTGCTCCTATGTTGGGTGCATAAATATTTACAATTGTTATACCTTCCTCTTGGATCGATCCCTTGATCATTATATAGTGTCCTTCTTTGTCTCTTGTAATAGTCTTTATTTTAAAGTCTATTTTGTCTGATATGAGAATTGCTACTCCAGCTTTCTTTTGATTTCCATTTGCATGGAATATCTTTTTCCATCCCCTCACTTTCAGTCTGTATGTGTCCCTAGGTCTGAAGTGGGTCTCTTGTAGACAGCATATATATGGGTCTTGTTTTTGTATCCATTCAGCCAGCCTGTGTCTTTTGGTGGGAGCATTTAATCCATTTACATTCAAGGTAATTATCGATATGTATGTTCCTGTTCCCATTTTCTTAAATGTTTTGGGTTTGTTATTGTAGGTGCTTTCCTTCTCTTGTGTTTCTTGCCTAGAGAAGTTCCTTTAGTATTTGTTGTAAAGCTGGTTTGGTGGTGCTGAACTCTCTCAGCTTTTGCTTGTCTGTAAAGGTTTTAATTTCTCCATCAAATCTGAATGAGATCCTTGCTGGGTAGAGTAATCTTGGTTGTAGGTTTTTCTCCTTCATCACTTTAAGTATATACTGCCAGTCCCTTTTGACTTGCAGAGTTTCTGCTGAAAGATCAGATGTTTACCTTATGGGGATTCCCTTGTGTGTTATTTGTTGTTTTTACCTTGCTGCCTTTAATATGTTTTCCTTATATTTAATTTTTGACAGTTTGATTAATATGTGTCTTGGCGTGTTTCTCCTTGGGTTTATCGTGTATGGGACTCTCTGTGCTTCCAGGACTTGATTAACTATTTCCTTTCCCATATTAGGGAAGTTTTCAACTATAATCTCTTCAAATATTTTCTCAGTCCCTTTCTTTTTCTCTTCTTCTTCTGGGACCCCTATAATTCGAATGTTGGTGCGTTTAATGTTGTCCCAGAGGTCTCTGAGACTGTCCTCAGATATTTTCATTCTTTTTTCTTTATCCTGCTCTGCAGTAGTTATTTCCACCATTTTATCTTCCAGGTCACTTATCCTTTCTTCTGCCTCAGTTATTCTGCTATTGATCCCATCTAGAGTATTTTTAATTTCATTTATTGTGTTTTTCATCGTTGCTTGGTTCCTCTTTATTTCTTCTACGTCCTTGTTAAAAGTTTCTTGCATTTTGTCTATTCTATTTCCCAGATTTTGGATCATCCTTACTATCATTGTTCTGAATACTTTTTCAGGTAGACTACCTACTTCCTCTTCATTTGTTAAGTCTGGTGTGTTTTGACCCTGCTCCTTCATCTGCTGTGTGTTTTTCTGTCGTCTCATTTTGCTTATCTTACTGTGTTTGGGCTCTCCTTTTCACAGGCTGCAGGTTCGTAGTTCCCGTTGTTTTTGGTATCTGTCCCCAGTGGCTAAGGTTGGTTCAGTGGGTTGTGTAGGCTTCCTGGTGGAGGGAAGTAGTGCCTGTGTTATGGTGGATGAGGCTAGATCTTGTCTTTCTGGTGGGCACGTCCATGTCTGGTGGTGTATTTTGGGGTGTCTGTGGCCTTATTATGATTTTAGGCAGCCTCTCTGCTAATGGATGGGGCTGTGTTCCTGTCTTGCTAGTTGTTTGGTATAGGGTGTCCAGCACTGTAGCTTGCTGGTCATTGAGTGGAGCTGGGTCTTGATGTTGAGATGGAGATCTCTGAGAGATTTTTGCCGTTTGGTATTACGTGGAGCTGGGAGGTCTCTTGTGGAACAGTGTCCTGAAGTTGGCTCTCCCACCTCAGAGTTACGGCCCTGATGCCTGGCTGGAGCACCAAGAGCCTTTTGCCCACACGGCTCAGAGTAAAAGGGAGAAAAAATAGAAAGAAAGAAAGAAAAAGGCTATAATATAGTGAAGTAAAATAAAGCTATTATAAAGCAAAGCTATACAGAGAAAATCTCACCCAGAAGCATTTACATATACACTCACAAAAAAAGGAAAAGGGGAAAAATTAATATATCCTGCTCCCAAAGTCCACCTCCTGAATTTGGGATGATTCGTTGTCTATTCATGTATTCAACAGATGCAGGCACATCAAGTTGTTTGTGGAGCTTTAATCTGCTGCTTCTGAGGCTGCTGGGAGAGATTTCCCTTTCTCTTCTTTGTTCGCACAGCTCCCGGGGTTCAGCTTTGGATTTGGACCCGACTCTGCGTGTAGGTCGCCTGAGGGCGTCTGTTCCCCGCCCAGACAGAACGGGGTTAAAGGAGAAGCTGCTTCGGGGGCTCTGGCTCACCCAGGCCGCGGGGAGAGAGGGGTACAGAGGAGGCGGGGCGAGCCTGCGGCGGCAGAGGCCGGCGTGACGTTGCATCAGCCTGAGGCGCACAGTGCGTTCTCCCGGGAAAGTTGTCCCCGGATCACGGGACCCTGGCATTGGCGGGCTGCACATGCTCCCGGGAGGGGCGGTGTGGAGAGTGACCTGTGCTTGCACACAGGCTTTTTGGAGGCGGCAGCAGCAGCCCCAGCATCTCACGTCCGTCTCTGGGGTCCGCGCTGATCGCCGCGGCTCGCGCCCGTCTCTGGAGTTCGTTTAGGCAGCGCTGTGAATCCCCCCTCCCTGCACGGCGAAACAAAGAGGCAAGAAAAAGTCTCTTGCCTCTTCGGCAGCTGCAGACTTTTTCCCGGTCTCCCTCCCGGCTAACTGTGGTGCGCTAACCCCTTCAGGCTGTGTTCATGCCGCCAACCCCAGTCCTCTCTCTGCGATCCAACCGAAGTCTGAGCCTCAGCTCCCAGCCCCGCCCGCCCCTGCGGCTGAGCAGACAAGCCTCTCGGGCTGGTGAGTGCTGCTAGGCGCCGAGCCTCTGTGCGGGAGTCTCTCCATTTTTTCCTCTGCGCCCCTGTTGCTGTGGGGTCCGCGCTGATAGCCGCGGCTTGCGCCCGTCTCTGAAGTTCGTTTAGGCGGTGCTCTGAATCCCCTCTCCTCGTGCACCAGGAAACAAAGAGGGAAGAAAAAGTCTCTTGCCTGTTCGGCAGCTGCAGACTTTTTCCCGGTCTCCCTCCCGGCTAGCTGTGGTGCGCTAAGCCCTTCAGGCTGTGTTCATGCCGCCAACCCCAGTCCTCTCCCTGCGATCCGACCGAAGCCCGAGCCTCAGCTCCCAGCCCCGCCCGCCCCGGTGGGGGAGCATACAAGCCTCTCGGGCTGGTGAGTTCTGCTCGGCGCCGAGCCTCAGTGCGGGAATCTCTCCGCTTTGCCCTCCGCACCCCTGTGGCTGTGCTCTCCTCTGTGGCTCCAAAGCTCCCCCCTCCGCCACCTGCAGTCTCTGCCCGTGAAGGGGCTTCCTAGTGTGTGGAAACCTTTCCTCCTTCACAGCTCCCTCCCAGTGGTGCAGGTGTCGTCCCTATTCTTTTGTCTCTGTTGTTTCTTTTTTTCTCTTGCCCTACCCAAGTACGTGGGGATTTTCTTGCCTTTTGGGAGGTCTGACGTTTTCTGCCAGCGTTCAGTGGGTGTTCTGTAGGAGCAGTTCCACATGTAGATGTATTTCTACTGTATCTGTGGGAAGGAAGGTGATCTCCACGTCTTACTCTTCCGCCATCTTCTCTCCTCCAGCCACTCTCTCTTACCCAGAGATCTAGCTGATATCATGTGGTTCAATCCTCTACTCACATGTTTGGTCTTTCTGGCATGGGCTGTCCCCATATGAGTCATCTCAGCATAAACTATCAGGTGTGATCCAAGGGGCCCACCATGAATAACAAAACACTCCAATCACTCAGGAAATTACAAGGATTTAGAGGTAGAACTGGAGACAAAGGCCAGACCTCTCTTTGGGCTGAGATCAAATTCTTTATTACACAGTGAAGTATTGTGGGACTTGAGAGAGAATTTCAGTATATTTTCTTCAGAATATTACCATTACTGACTAAAATTAAGCCTGAGGTATTTGTTTGCCAATACAATGCAGCTGTACCAGTCCACATTTGTGACTGTTAAAGTCATAATGATTCCTTGTGGTGGCGCAATCACCTGGATTCTTTCCTTGTGTTGTCTAGTGAAATCAGATTAAAGCACTAATGTATTAAAACATTATTTTATCATAAGGTATTTTTCCTCTCATTTTTTTTTTTATAATACAAATAGGGCATTTCTTTCTTTCTTTCTTTCTTTCTTTCTTTCTTTCTTTCTTTCTTTCTTTTCTTTTCTTTCTTTCTTTCTTTCTTCCCTTTTTTTTTAAATCACATGAATATGTAGGGTGTAAATTTTATCTCAGGATAATAAATTATGCATTATCAAATATTTATTATAAAATTGATACTATAGACCTGCTAGGGTTGTGAAACACCAGTTCAGGCTATTTTAGGTAGAGACAGGAGGGGACTAGATTATTGGAGAGATGTTCAAGTACAGAGGGGAGTACTTATCTCCAGAAACTGACTTTCTTAAGATTGAGAAAGGAACTGGGATTTGTTGGTTCTGCTTGTGGTAGAGGTCCACTTGCATGTGCTGTGGACTGAATAAGACACTAGATGGGAGATGTTTGGACCTGATGAATGACCATGTGGCCAGACACAATTACTGCAGGCTTCAGAACAGTAGAAATGTTGCCTGCAGTCAACCTAGCACTGAGAGTTACAGCTGGTAACAGAGCCACTGGCCTTTGGTATCTAAAGAGGTTGATGACCAGAGCGTTTCCCCTATTTCCTGGACTTTTTAACCCTCTTGGTTTTGTCTGGACCTCAGAGGGTAAAATCAGTTCATAGAACATGGCTGTTAATGGATCTTGCCAAGTATGACAAATGAAAGCTTGAAGCCAGATTGACTTGAATTGGAAAAATATGGAAATGTAATAAAATGCTGTGAATTTATTTGTGCCATTTATGTATCTCACTTTGGATTCATGAAGGAAGTGTGTAAAATATAAAGGAATTGATCCCTTCTCTCAGTGAAACTTAGTGTCCAATAGCAAACAGGATTATATCATATATACCTACCCTTTCCCACCCCCCCACGCACCCCTCCACACACTTTAAATGAACCAACATGGTATAAAAGAAGGTGTTGAATATAGGCTGAGTACAAAATAAATAAATAAGTAAATAAATAAATAAATAAAAAGACAAAAAAAAAAAACACAAAAAAACAAATCTGGCCTCATGTTTGCAAATTGGAATTTGGTGTTGTTTTAAAATTCAATTTGAAATCTTCTAACATCTATGCCATGGGCAGGAAGTTTAAATGGACCTGTTTTTATAAATCTTTGATTTTGTTCCAACACACTTAGTATACAAGACACTGATTGAAGGAATGAGTGAATGAATGAAGGAACCATCAGACTTCCCATCTTCATTTGAAATAAAGGAATTTTCCTTGTGTTGTAATCTCCATATATTACTTCAAAAAAAAAAAAAAAATAGACAGGAAGATAATGATCCAGAATCTATTTAACTATAATCAAGGGAAAGTACAGATCTTTATAATTGGGATGAATGAACAAAAAGGGGGGGGGGGGAAGGGAATATAGGCAATGTGGACAAAAAACAACCCTGATGCCAGGAGAAAAAACAAATCAAAAGAGAAAGCTTACACATTTATGAGGTTTTCTTGATGTCACACCTAGTCAAGCAATGTTATATAAAATATTAAGTAGCTCTAATGCTGACTGAGAAAATTTATGGAGTCTGAAGTACCTGTCTTAAATCATACCCACTGCTTACCTCTGTTTCTCACTGTTTAACCAAGCTTCTCTGAGAGCTTAAGTTGTGCTTCTTTTTTTTTTTTTTTCTTTCTTCAGATTTTGTGCAAAGGCTAAAATTTTCAAGAAATGAAGATCACCAGGGAGAGAGTATTAGACAGAGAAGATGGTTATTTCCATGAGAGGGTGTGCTCAAGTTGCTGTTGGTTGGAACTATTTTAGATGCTGAGCTTGTTATCATATGAAAAGAAAGGTACTTTGTTCCTTCATTCCCTCCCATTCGATTCTTCCATTTATTCTTTCAACAATTATTTACTCAGCAACTCCTAGGTTGCAAATAATGTCCTGGAAGCCATGAGGGATGGAATGTTACAGGAAATGTATTTTCAGTCTTCAGAATCTTTCATTGCATTTGGGAAAGATAAAAGTTGTATATAAACAACTAATATATTAAGTTATGAGATAGGTGCTTATTTAATTGAATTAAAGAGTCTTCAGGAAGAGGGAAAGGAGAGAATTGTCTTTTATTCATGACATCCTTTATTCAATCATCCATTAATTTCAGAAAAATAATATTGATTGAGTAACTATTATGTACCAGCCTTTGTTTAAGCAATTTCCAGGAATTTACATTCTAATGGAGAAGACTATAAGTGATAATAAATAGTATAATTTTAGATAATGATAAGGCTCTGAAGGAATGAAACAGGTAGGAAATTTGAGGATGGTCATGAGGGAAATAATTTCACTTGAGACAATCAGGGGAGGCTTCTCTGAGAAGGTAACATGTGAGTTGAAACCTAAGCCAATGAAATAGCATTCTTTAGGAAGAACATTCCAACAAGTAGGGAGATAACCTATAATGAGGTTTCTCAGGCAGGAATGAATTTGGTAGATCAAGGAATGAGAAAGGAGAGTGGTGGGAGGTCAGGTTGGTTAGTCTGGATAGTAGGCAAAGCTTGATCACACAGGGGCTTGTAGCACAGAGGAGGGAATTTGAATTTGATCCTAAACATAATGGGAAGTTGGTGAAGGAATTTAAGAGGAATAATACAGGATTGGATTAGCATTTTTAAATGGTCATTCTGCCAGCAGTAAGGAAAGTGATTTAGAGGCAACAAAGAAGCAGAGAGATCAATTAGTAGTTCAGTGAGAGATACTTGTTGTTTGGACAGAAGCAGCTATTGTAGAGTGTGAAGATTTCATGCATACTCTACACCAGGAGTCTCCAGGATCTGGTGGAGATTTACAGGTCGGGAGATAGAGAGTTGGGATGAGGCAATGTGACGCTTGCTTCTGGCTTGAACAACTTGGTGGCTGGAGGTACTGTTTAATGAATTAGGAAAAACTGAAGGAGTTTATTTGCAGAGATGATAAGCTTTAATATTCATGTGAGATATTCAGTAAGAGCTGCTAGGTAGGGAGTGTGATATATGTGCTTGGAATTGACCAAAAATGTCTGATTTGAGATTAAAAATCTTCCATGGCATAAGCATATTTATGGCATTTAAAACCACGATAATTGAGCACTCTTTTAGGGAAAAAAAAGTGTAAAGATAAAAAGAAAAGAGCTCAAAGAAAATTCATGGAAGGGAGAGGATGGAGCAGGCAAAGGAGCTCAAAAAGTTGCAATGAGGTAGGAGAAAAACTAGGAAGGCAGCTTCCTTGAAACTAAGAGAAAAGTGATCTGAAAACAGAAGGCTTGATGAGTCCTATTCCTCATCCATTGGGTTTGGCACTTTGAATCTTCTTAGTCCCTTACTTTCTTGGCTCTTTTTGCTAAATGTTAGTCAAAGAGATTAAAATAATGATGTTTCAAGGTACACTTTTGGGGAGCATCTTTCCAATATTTGAGGTAGAAAGAGGGGGCATAGGAGTGTAGCAGCCATAGAGGAGAGTTTAAGTGACCTGATACAGGGGTATTTGTCCATCTGGGCCCGGGATCCACCCCTCAGTGGTTATTTATTAAACTCCCCTCTGCTATTTAGTACTTCTAGAGCTACCTGCCACCTTCTCTCTGCTCCAGGGACGATCTGTATGGACTTAATCAATGAGCTGACTTGTACGTGGCTTCTGGTTTGGTCCAGCCAATGGGGAACCCTAGTAGGAAATCAGACAGTAGGTTTGGGATACTTATTCAACCAGCCACTTCTGTGGTATCATCTGCATCTGATTTTATTTTTCTAGCAGAAGTCACAGATCCTTTAAAGGAAGTCCTCTATGTATAACTTTCTTTCCAGTTCTGTCAACTGCCCCTTACCCATCGCTTCAGGCCTAAGGATGCAACAGGGCTATTGCTAACCCTGGTGTTCTTTTCTTTTCCCTACACCCTGTCTCTACTTTTGAAAGTATTGGGTTGGCCAAAAAATTCGTTTGGGTTTTTCTGTAACATCTTACAAAAAACCCGAACGAAATTTTTGACCAAAGCAATAATTATTTTATGAAATTTCCTCAACTTATTCTGATTTAAATGTGCCATCTATTTCTTATTTGACACCAAAAAATACAGAAATCATGATCCAGTTGGACCATCCCATACTAACCAAGCTGTGTCACAGATTCCAAGTGACACAGGAACTCAGAGAAAGGGGAAGGCAGGTAAGAGTGACAAGGATTGGGAGGTCAGGGAAAGAAGGCTTATGTAGGAGGTGAGCTGAAACTGAACCCTGAGGAATTGTTAATGAGGAGAGGGCGTTAGACAGATATGGAAAAAGAATTCAAGTATGAATTCTCAAAGAAATACAAGAAAGGTCACTAGGTAGTTGTAAGTATATATGTATATGTATAGCTGATTCACTTTGTTATAAAACAGAAACTAACACACCATTGTAAAGCAATTATACTCCAATAAAGATGTTAAAAAAAAAAAAAAAAGAAGTGGAATTTTAGATCCACTCAAGGTAAAATTTCTAACCTGGTCTTAACCTGTCCTTGCCAGACTGTACAGACTGTGTCCAAGCATGGTATAATAAAAAACATATTTTGCCTTTTTCCTGGTCCTGGCACAGAGCTCCTAAAATGCTTGGGATTTTCTGAATGATAGGAGTGTCTTCTTTGTTATTCATAACGAGCTCCTTTCACCACACCTAAGTTTCCACTAATAGTGTCTCAGAGCAGGGCCTCTAGATGGCTTCAGCATAGAGGCTGGTCACCAGAAAGACCAAGCATGTGATTAGAGGGTGGGAAACTTCAGCTCTACCCCCTAACCTCTGGGATGGGGAGGAGGGCTAGAGACTGGGTTATAAAACTCTTGAACAGTTTCTGGGCTGGTGAACATATTGATGTGCTGGGAGGGTAGAATGCTTGGAGGGGTGATGGAAGCTATGTGTTCCTCATCCCCATACTTTGCCCTATGCATCTCTTACATTTGGTTGTTCCTGAGCTGTATCCTTTATAATTCTGTGCAAAGTACTTTCCTGATTTCTATGAGTGGTTAAATCATTATAGAACCTGAGGAGGGTGTTGTGGGAATCCACGAATTTGTAGTTAGCTGGTCTGAAGTGTGGGTCACCTGGGAACGCCACTTGTGGCTAGCATCTGAAGTCGGGGAAGTCTTGTGGGAGTGAGCCCTTTAACTTGTGGGATCTGATGCTAACTCCAGGTAGATAGGATCAGAATTGAATTTAATTGTTGGACACCCAGTTGGTGTTAGATAACTGGTTTTTGGGAAAAAAACGTACATTGAAACAAAGCAGTCATGATTTCTTTCTCTTTGCAGCAAAGTACTCTGGATTCGAAAGAGTCACAGGACCCATTTGTGCAGAATTTTCCCATGTCTCTCCTGGGAGGCTTTGAGCAGCAAATCCATCTTCAGAGTCAGCAACATGACCCAGCCTACAATGCTCCAGTCAGGCCATAAGGTCTGGCCCTCCTCTGGACACTGCATAATGCAGAGACATAACTGCTTTGTGGGCTGGTCACTCCACAGCACACAATCCCACTAGGGGATAACGGAAGTTTAATGAGAGTGAACATGGCAAGTGTTTTCTTTCTTCTTTCTTTCTCTCTTTCTTTGTAAACTGGAAGGACTTTAGCTAATGCTCCATAAAAAATGGTTTAATATACAGTTATTACAAAGCTTCAGATTTTTGACAGATTAAGTGCTATTAAATCACCTTACTGTGAAGGCACTAAAAGGTCACAAGATGAATTAGTTCAGGCCATCTTCTCTTAGTCTTCAGCAACCAGCTCCTTTCAGGCCTGTCTTCCCTCACCAAAAAAAAAAAAAGAAGAAGAATAAAAGTAAAAGGAACTGGAAATTATGACCCTCTAAATGTCTTCAGGATGGGAAGCTGTGAAGAACGGCACTGCCTTGTCATGGGAGACAGATGGGTTTTTATCAGCTTGGAGGGCAATTTTCTACTTTATTTTTTTTCCCTCTTTGGTTGACTGTGATCCATAATGTTGCATTTTGCCCTTTAGGAAGAATTTTCCAGTTGACAGACTCAATAGCCATATCCTATCCCAGTGCTTGGGAAAGGCAGGAGAAAGGACTTTAGCTGGACTCAATATTTCTAACAGTACAGTCACAGCTGATTTTTAGAATTTCTTTTCTTTCTGTTGTTGCTAGGAGAACTAAACCTCAAATTTATATAGTAGATTGCTACTTTCATAAATGCAGTTTTGATGGTTCTGATAAAAAAAAAAAAATAAGGCAATTCTTCCTATACATTAAAGATTACTGGTAAGGAGGAGGTGTATGGAATACTGTTACTGAAGTGTGGCAGGACCGATCAAGGATTACTAACAGCCATAGTAGTTGTAATTTGAAAACAGTAGCGGTGTTTATTTTTCTGCCTTTTTACTTGCCTGAATAACCCATTTACAGAAAAACCTCAGACAGGAAAAAATAAAAGCCAGTCTGAGAAAATAGGAACATTATTTCTTACATTGGCAAATTTGTAAGTTGTTTTTTTCCTTGCAGGTGAAAATGACACAAAATTCTAGGCTATATCTTTGTCCTTAACTAACCTGGCCCCAACTCTTAGTCAGTAGGTGTCCTGTGTGGCTCTGGGCAGGGCTCTGCTAACTCCAGGGGCCTTGGTCAAATAGCTTAGCTACAGCTGTACTGAATGAGTCCTGGGGGCCCTCAGCGTACACTTATTATACATGTACTGCTTCATATTGATCTGCTCCCTGCAGCTAATTTTTCATCCAGATCTTACTAGGGAAATCACACACTCACACTCTTGAACACACTCAAACACACACACACACACACACACACACACACTCAAACTCATACAAACATAAATTTTAGTACTTGCTTTTTTGTCTCCTTCTTGTTCTCTTTTTTTTTAATCTTAAAGCTTCAGAAGCTGTGGCTTGCTAGCTTGGAGGAGTTTCAACAGAAGACCCATTAGGAGTGGGTTGGGTGACATCCTTATATGTTCTTATATGGCCAGGGGTGCAGATTTTCAGTAAGTGTAACCCTACATCAGAGAAAAAGTAGAAGGTTCTGGATGATAGGTTGTTTCGAAGCAAAAGGAAAGGCACATAAAATAAACATTTTATTGTCTCCCCTCATCCCATTCTAGGCCTGTCCCAGGTGTTCTCATTTAATGAGATTCAGAGAAATCTCATGATTATCCAGTCATATAATCCCAGTGGCAACCCAGTTTCTGAACCCAAGTTTCTCTGACTTAAAAGGCCACATTCTTTGTACAACAACACCCTGCCTCTTTATACATTATTCACTTATTAAATTATAATTTTTACTCTCTTCCAATATGTCAGAGATTGTGCCAGGTGAGCTCATTGAATCCTAACAAGCACACAGCTACCCCGTGAGATGGACAGCAGGCTGCAGTGCGCAGGTGGTGGCTGTCCACATTTTACAGATGGAATAGCTGTAATCTTAAGAGGATCACAGTTGGGAAGTGGTGGATCTAGGCCCCGAATCCACATGCTCCCATTCTCCATGCAGGGTGTCTTTAGTTGTAATTGGTGAATTAGTGGTTTCGGCTTTTCTTAATTTATATTTTCTTTGCTCTAAGTGTCCATGTAGTAGCTCTGTTTCTCTAACATTACAGCAGGGAAAAATAAAGTGCCCTATTTATTTACATGAATTCTTTTTTTTTTTTTTTCTATTGTGGATATCTTGTCAATGATAAGAGAGGATATTATGGGGGTTTATCCTCAAAGAAAGCCCTAGTGAAAAATGATCCCTGATGGTTAGCTATGGCTATACACAGTATCATTTTTCTTCAGAGGGTTGGTTTAAATAGTTCATTAAGAGAAGTTCAAGAGGTATAACTGTAATTAACTCTTTCACTTACTTTGAACAAAAGTGATTCGATGAAATCTAACATACTTACCCTTAATAGTTCTAAGCAAGCCTTCAGATATTCAAGAGACATCAAAGAAAATAGGAGAGAGGATAAAGGAAGAATATAGAAGACTGAAGAAGTGTATGCACAATTTAGGCTTTAATATCAAGCTCAACTTCATTATTGTCAATTGCCAGATATTTTTAAACCTCTGTTTTGCCCTTGGGTATAATCTGAGAAGGAGCATCTCCAGAACAAGTAGTGCTCAGGGCTTACTCCTGTAGCTGGAGCCAAGGGGGGACCTGCACTCTCTGCCTGGTGTTGATGCTGCCAGTGGGACTTCTGAAGTGCTCAGTCTTGGTGGGAGTGTGCATCACCTTCTTCCTTTCTTACCACCTCACCAAGGCCCTCACTCAGGAAAGGAGAGATGAGGGCTCTGATGGGTCCTGTGCATTAAATAACACTTGCTATCAGCAGGAAGATGGCCTGCTATAGCCATCACATGCAAGCCTTTCTTTTTCCATTTCTGTTGCTTCTATCAGAAATGCCCTTATCCCAGGTCTCCCCTTGTTAACTCCTATCAATGCTCTAAGTCAACTCAGATGCTTCTTTCAGGAGACTCTCCTATGCATTCTAGATAGTCCCTGCTTTCTACCTTCTCAATTGGAATACCTTGTTGGCATATGTCAGTCTTCTGACTCCATTTCAATACTTGGTCCCTGTTTATTGAATGGGTGAACAGATCATTTCTTTTATTTGTAGGTAGCATTTTGAGATAAGAGAGGTTGTAATACATTTGAATTCTAGCTGGTTAGCTCTGTAATCCTTGAGAACTTACATTATTCTCAATGTGAAAAATAAGTCTTCAACTGGGAAAACACTTTTACACATGCCCACATGCACAAGCTCACTTACATTTTCTTCATACCATCTTTCCCTGAAATACTAGCCAAAATCCAATTTCTTCTACAAACCTTGTTCAGTCTACCTTCCTCAAACTCTTACCTCCTTATATCTGGGTCACTCAGTGGGCATGTACATATGATATTGTACTTATAATTATTATTTTTTTGAAATGTTTTGTCTCCTCATCTGTGTTCTAAGCAATTATGGGGTGGTTAGTTCTAAGCCATAAACCTAGGACATTTTCTTGATGATAACAGACACAGGATAGTGCTTATTCTTCCCGTTAAAGTCTACTTTGATCTTTGATATCCTCCTGCTGCTCTTTCCATTACATTTCCCTCAAGGAGATGATAATACCCGATCATTTCTATATATGCCCTCTTTCTTCAGTGGAGGGCTAGTCTCTGTATCTCTCACAGTGCACAGTTTGATGCCCTGTCTGCAGTAGATGCCCAAAAAATACTTGCTAATAAACTTATCTTCATGGATTTTTGTTTTGAGCATCAAAAAAACAATATGCCTGTGAAAGTGATTTGCAACAACAAAAGTAAAATGTAAATGTAAGGGATTAACGCTGCTATTCAATTAACCATGTGATTTGATGGTGATGGTTTAAATCCCGTAGGTTAATATGCAATGAATACTTCTCAGATTCACTTCCCTTTAAAAGGCACAATATCATACTGGTTTATAACCTCAAGTTTCCTGGTTAAAAAAGTATATTTCTAGCTGACTGTGTGTCATGCACTGGGGCCCTACACATCTAAGTATTTAACAGGATTGCTTTATATACCTTTATGCCGATGTTGCTGATAATGTGATTTGGCTTCTTCCCAGTGGGTCCCTGGGCTTTTCATCATCCAGTGCATATACTGGCTGCAGCGTGCCTGGGCAGCAGCAATAGTGAGGTTGCTGAGGCATCGAATGCAATCAGAATGTTATTTAGAAAAGCTGGCTTGGCAGCGAAGCCTCACATACATCTTTTATTACACTGTATCTTTGTGACATATTATTTCTGCTTCATAAGGTCACCTGACCCTGAATGGGACCTGCGGTCCATTGATAACACGGCTGGATGATGGCCATGGCATGAGTTAGGACTGGACACAGAGAAGGATGAGTCTCCCAAAGTCCCAGACCACCTTGACTTTGTTCTCACACTTCTCTTGTGCTCCTTAGCTCTCCCTTTTCTCCCTGTTATTGGTGTGGAAGGGGGTTAGAAGCAACAGATGACGATTTAATCAAAAGCTTCTTTCCATGATCAGAGAATTGGGGGTGGGGCAGGAATCATAAGGAGTAGGTAAAACTAGCTGGCCTCACATCTTCAAGAAGTCCTATATGCACTCTGAACACTTTTTATGCATGGATTTTAGTCCTAAAATGAGAATCCATGTCCCAACATTTGGAGCAAGATTTGTTCCACTGGATCTATTTTTTTCTCTTCATATGTTTGGTTCTTACCACTGACCAGCTCTCATCTATGAACTCAGAATTCTACTATGAAACATTTGTGTATTCTTTGTGTTTGATCCCCTTCTACACAGAGGTCAATTTGTTCTTTGACCAATCCACTCAACAGTTGTTTATTCAGCATCTACTGTGTAGCAGTCACTGTTCTAGTTGCTAAAGAGGCAGCATCACTAAGACAGAGGTGGCCCTTTCCCTCATGGAATTTATGTTCTAGTGGGGACAGATATAATCAAACAAATAAATAAATAAATAATAAAATGTCACTAACGATAAATATTATGATGGAAGCATAAAGAGGTGAATTGATCTAATTTAGATTGGAGGTGGTGAGAGAGGATCTCTCTGAGGAAGTGACATTAGATTGAGATCTTAGGACAAGGTGCAAGCAATGCAAAGGTCCTGAGAAGGAGCGGCTCAGAAAGGGCCTGGCCGCACAGGTGAGCTTGCTGTGTTCTTGGAACTAGGTTGAGGTCAGTGATAGCAGAAGGCCAAGAGAAAGGAAGATCAAGGCAAAGCAGAAGGCAGCACTGGATCTCACACATGCTTGGGGGTTAGATGAGGAACAAGGGTTTATTTCACGTACAATAGACTCTTGCTAAAGGAGTTAA
The DNA here is from genome assembly GCF_965194805.1 of Balaenoptera borealis. NCBI lineage: Eukaryota > Metazoa > Chordata > Mammalia > Artiodactyla > Balaenopteridae > Balaenoptera > Balaenoptera borealis. The sequence continues at coordinate 34,754,769 of NC_138875.1, forward strand.
AGCAGAGAGATGTCATGTTTTGATTTATATTATTAAAAAAATCACTCATTTGTTTTTCTTAATAGTTTTGCCACACATGTATATATCTCTAAATAGTATAGTTTAATTTTTTAACTTTTATGAATGAAGTTCATTTTATGAATCTTTTAGTGTCTTGCCACTTTTGTTCTACATTATATTTGTGAGGAAAAAAAGAACAGTTATTCTGTATGTCAGGATTATGCTTACTTTAACCTGGAAAGTGTCACACGGGAGCTTTTGAGGTGCTAGAAAAGATTTGTTTCTTAACCTGTATAGTGGTTACACTAGAGTTTGTTTCATATGTAAGTGCTAAATAGTATAGCTAGGTGTATAAATATTTTGGAATGTATATTTCAAATAAAACTTTTTCAAAGAACTATTGTTCAGCATCACATTTAGTAAGTTTTTCCATCAAAGTATAAATATAAAGTTAAAAACAGTTTCCCAAGAGAGACTAATTATCCTTCCTCTCACAGTGGGCTTACCAGAGAAGCAAAGCAGAAAGATAGGGAAAGGAAGAAGGATTCTTACTGTGTAGGCAACAAGCAGAGAGTTTAGGTGTGTTGCAGGAGAGAGAGTCATGATACACGGTGAGGACACGCTGGGAAGGCGGGGGAAGTTTGACTCAGCCTCACCTGGGTCACTAGCTGGCCTCACATCTTCAAGAAGTCCTATATGCACTCTGAACTTTGTTTCAGCATCTGTGAAAGGAGAGATGATCTAACTCATTGCTTGGCCCATAGGGGCTCATGTATACACATTTGTCTAATTGTCTACCTTGATTGTAACAGACCCTAACAGTAAACTCCTCCAACATTTCCAGTTTCTAGATTCTTTTACTCTGCAGACTAGGCTAGAATACCTGACTCACAGAACATTTGGCTTCTTCCAAAAGTGTTTGAGTTAACGTAAAATAGATAGCTAGTGGGAAGCAGCCGCATAGCACAGGGAGATCAGCTCGGTGCTTTGTGACCACCTAGAGGGGTGGGATAGGGAGGGTGGGAGGGAGGGAGATGCAAGAGGGAAGAGATATGGCAACATATGTATATGTATAACTGATTCACTTTGTTATAAAGCAGAAACTAACACACCATTGTAAAGCAATTATACTCCAATAAAGATGTTAAAAAAAAAAAAAAAAAGTGTTTGAGTTATCACAGTGTGACCTGACAGTCAACCTCGTACTCATGGATGGAATCCTGAGACACCCGCACAGCCCTGAGCTCATGCTTGGCAAATGATCTTTAAGGCAAGGCTTCTCTTTTCAAGAGTACAGATTCTATAAGGTGAGTTCAACTGAAACATGGGTCAATGTCATTGATGTATTCTTATCCTAATATATAGATTCAACATAATTTAGAGTCAGATAAAACTGAGTTCAAATCCTGGCTCTGGTTGGTAGCTGGGCAATCTGGGTCAAGTTCACTTCCCTGAGTCTATATTTTTTTATATTTCCTCAGCTCTACAATGAGAGCACCAGTATCCACCTTGTATTGGGTTGGCTGAAACGTTCGTTCAGGTTTTTCCATAACATCTTAGTTTTGTGACAATCAGTGAATACAGCACAGTGAGCCCTCAACACACATTAGTCTCCTCCTTCATCTACATCTCCTGAAATCAAATACAATCAGGAGTTACAAGCTGAACTGGCCAAACATCTCCACTCCCAGATCATTTTCACCATCAGCATCACGGTGATAAACCAAAATGTCACTTGCACTTTGGGGCAGGAGGCACAGAGCGGGTCAGTGCATGAAAATAATATAACATACCTTTCCTTTCAGAAAGAAATGTGTTGTTTCACTAGCTGACAATACCATGCTTCTTTTGCAGCACTGGGCTGAAGTTTAACTATTTTTTTCAAAAATATATTTTACTGACCATGTGGGTGTATTCTGTCAGGCAGGGCAGCTGCTGACAGCTAGGCAATGAAAAGAGAGAAATTATGCAGACATTTGGCAGTGTAAATGTTAGAACAACTCAACTGTATGTGTGTTCAGGAGAGTTCAGTAGCTTAGGTGAATGCAACTCCAAGAAATAAAGTGACAGCTTCCCGGTAACCACTATGCTAATGGATGGGGTGGAGGGGTTGTCTCTGTTAGAGCAGGCACTTGGGAGACACGACTTCTGGGCTCAGATCCCACTCCCAACAACATCTCCCACTGTGATCCTGGGTGAGTTGCTGAACTTCACTGTACTTTATTTCTATTTCTCCATCTACAAACCCAAGCTAATAATAGTTACCTCCACTGCAGGGGTGGTACAAATATTAATGAATTAATGAGCAGAACGTGCTGTGGAGAGAAGGCAGGCTATAGAAATATGATCATTTCCACAAATCTCTTATTTGTGCAGGGCAAATTCAGCAGCTTTTCTGAATGTTATGCTCATTCCCCTCTTCTTCACCTATAACGAACTCCTACATCCCATTTCTGCTCCTGCAAGATATGGATGCTCTTGTCCAGGAAGTGATGAGCTCTTCCATGGCCCCCAAGTCTGGGTGCAGTGTGAAAATGATAAGGAGAGAGAGTCTGAGTCACAGAATGATGGAAATTGGAGAAAGATATAAGTGATGAAAGAACTTAACTTTAAAATAAATAAATAGCTTAACCATCTTCACAATTTTGCAGTTCTATCTGAGAGAACAATAAGCAGTAATAAGTGGGAATATTTTTACAAAATGAGTGCCACAATACAGAGAATATAAAATAGCTTAAATTAAACCTCATTTCCAAATTTATTCATGATGTGTTTTACCAAGAAGCAGTACGTTGTTATATATGTTAGGGTGTAGGGTAAGACAGTTCCCCTACTATAGTGTTTTGCATGGTTTCCTGAGTTAAAAATCAAAGCAAGACAACTAATATCAGCTGTAGATAAAGCATCAGGCATTCAAATACAGTCTTAGGCCTGGGGAAACAAAGACAAAGCCAAAAAACCAACGGACAAAATCCAGTTTTCAGACCAGTGTACGGAAAATTTTTATCAAACATTTGGGAAATAAAAATTACATTACATACATGATCCAAGATCCCATTCATTGGTCTTCACTCTGGAAAGTATGATACATTTTGAAAACACTTTTTAAGGACAGAGAAATGGTAGTTAGTAGATTTAATGATCTTGCTCAGAGTTACAAAGATAGAGTGGTAAGATGGGGTTTGAACCCAAGCCTCAGTATTTATGTTTCAACTGCCTTTCCCCAACTTTCTGCAGAGAACAGGACTTGTAGCTTAGGACAAAGGAATTATCTGACAGATATTATATGTATCTGTTTTGCAAATGCATCCAAGCATCTATCCATTCATCTAACTGTCCTTCAAGTATTTGACCAACACCATCACTGTACCATGATCAGTGCTAACTTAAAGAACTGAGCCAAAGTAAAGAAGAATACACCCTTTCCCTGAGCCAAGCACACAAGACTTAGAATTGTAAAGGCAAACGGGTCAGCATGAGCATCTCAATCCACCAGAATTGGGCTCTTACCCTAGAGTAGTGACTGCTTGAACTTTTCTGGGTGCAGTGTCTTTGGGACCAGAGACTTTGATCCCTTCAGAATAGGATTCCAATTCAACCCAGCCCCATGTGGAATAAAGATAACAAGATAATATTGGAAGAAAGGTACAAAACATATACTCTACTGAGTGTCTGTTTCCATTTCTTTATCCAAAACATGAGCAGTAAAAGAAACTGCAGTCGTATGAAAGAAAGAAAACCAAGGGAACTTAGTTTACTCATACCCTGGCTAGAAAACCATCCCACTCACTTTCACGCTGGTCCCCCACTGTTTAGCAGATCTGAATACCCTAGTCCTGCTATCATTTGCAAATGGGCCTGGAGATAGGAAACACCAAAAGGTAATATAAAGGACATAAAAAGCACACACTGCCTGTGTCCAGTTTCTCATAGACAAACTCTGTGTGATGTACCTACATAGTTTCCTATGCTATTCAGGATCATCTCAGAGGTATTTGAGCATGGAGGAATAAAAAGAATGAAATCTTTATCTTTATGTATTTGGAACAGTCCTCATTGCCTAAAATAATGAATGCAGATGACTCAATAAAATTCCTTCTACATAGATCTTACCAGCATGTACCAGTTTGCAACACCTTCTTCTCTCTTGAACTCATAGTGCTTTTTGACTGTTCTACTTACCTGATGTAGAATCAGGTACTCTCTTTATGATTCATGTATTTCCTCATTGCTGTCTTAGTGCTGGTTGCTATAACAAAATATGGTAAACTGGGTGGCTTAAAAACAACAGAAATTTATTTCTCAGAGTTCCAGAAGTTGGAAATCCGAGATCAAGGAGTTAGCATGGTCGGGTTCTGGTGAGCATCCTTTCGGGGTGACAGATTGCTGACTTCTTTGTATACAGATGGTAGAAAGAAAGTGTGCTAGATTTCTGGCCTCTTCTTATAGGGATGCTAATTCCATTCTTGAGGGCTGCACCCTCATGACCTAATAACCTCCAAAACGCCCCACTTCCAAATATCATCACGCTGGAAGTTGGCTTTCAGCATATGAATTTTGGGGAGACACATTCAGTCCATAAGATTTGCTATTTCAATTTTGAGTAGTTCCTCAATTTTGCACTGTTATACAACTTGTATTTATACCTTATGATCCCAAAGCGAACTATGTGAACTTTATGTCAGAGATTGTGTCTTCTGTATCTCTGTTCCCCCTCACTCTCCTGGGTGCCTGTATACTGTGTATCTTGAATATTTACTTATTAATGCACAGAACTAATGATTCTACCTGATGCTGAGGCCTGGTTTCATGTGAAATTCTAATACCAATAAAGTTTGTCTTTGGTGTTCTTTCATCTTATTGACAAGTGCCTGTATTTTTTCACATAATTCTTCCAACGCAGTCCTGGTTGCCAAGGTGCTGCCATCTGGTTGGAGTTGCAAGCTATTATGAAAACAATCCAATCACCATCTTAACATCTTTCTTATCAAAAGTTATGAGTGGTCTACTCATTTATCTATTCCTTCCTTCCTTCCTCCTTTCATTCATCAGTAAATTATGTTTTGTTCATAAACAATTTAGCGCCTACTACCATGAGCTGGGCTGGTGCTAACTAGTTGGTCTGGGGATTCAGTGTTTTGTAGGAAAGAAAATCATTGCTTCTTTAATGGAGCTTATGCTCTTGTGGCAGAAGCTGATACTACACTTGCAAAATATCCATAAATAAGACCATTCCAGATGGGATGAGCACCATGAGCAAAATAAGGGGATAGATAAGAGACTTGAGAGGGCACAGAGGATCTCTCCAAGGAGATGACACTTAGTTGAGACATAAATAACAAAAGGTGTGCCATGCAATGATCTGAGGGAAAATTATCACTAAAATCTCAGAATTGGAAAAAAAAGAAAAAAAGCAGGTGCAGCCAAAGTGTAATTGATGAGTGGGGTGTTTCATTAGAAATAAGTTTGTCTGAAACAGCAGGAATCATAGCATGGGGACTTTGCAGGAGATGGCAAGAGGTTTTTATAATAGGACCAGAGAGGGCTGATGGAAAGGTTTAAGGAAGGGGATGAGATGACAGGATTTATAGCTTTAAAAGATGTTTCTGTCTGCTGTGTCTATGGGATCATTTTTTTCTAAATTGCCTTATAAGAACTAATGGGTAAATAAAAAATTCAGTTTATAGAAATTTTCTTTAAGGCCAGATTTGTTAACCTAATCTTTTGCAAAAAGTCAGAGAATCTTATCAAAGAAACCATTTTGCAAGTTCGCAAGAACCTGTATTGCAGATGTATGCATCTGGAATACTTCTGTATTCTATGCATGCCTGTGACTTTTTAAGTTTGCTGTTTGACTTTGAGCACATCACAAACTCTCTGGGCCTTAAAAATGAGGAAGTTTGAATGAGATGATTTTTAAGATCTCTTTCAGCTCCAATATTTTATGACCATGAAATTAGTGCATTAGAAACGGATCAAAACATCAGAAGCTATAAAATATCCTTTCTCTTCAATCTTGTGAGTGAAATGAATCAGAGATATTGCTACTGTTCACGATGATCAACATGTATGCAGCATTTTACAGTCTGCTAAAGATACATCCATTGTACCTTTTAAAATTACATAATACTGAGAAGTAGGTATTATTATTGTTTCTGTTTTACAAGTGATAAAACGGATGTTAAGAGGAATTGCTGTTGTAAAGAAGATAAACAACTAGCTAGCGGAAGAAGCAAGAACAGAACCAGAAATTCACTGTATAGACAAATCAAGAAAATTGTACTTTATGCTTCCATATGGGATTTTGATGGCTATATAGGCTTCTCTAGCAATCAACTTTCCACCTCCTTAGCAAACAGTAATACCTGGTTTATTTCTCTACTTACTTATTAACAGTTATTGAGAGCGATCCTAAGGTTGGTAACTCAGCCCTTTCTTATGGTTCAAAACATAAGAAAGTGTGGAATAATGATCAGTTGCTTTATTACACCCACACTGTTGGTCAAGGTCTAACATACATGTTATATGTTGTTAATGTTAACGTGATTGATGACATTACTTAGACAACTGCCAAGGTTTTACTGTTTTCTCTGCACAGGGATAGCTTTTGTGTGTAGGAAACAAATGTATATGTATCTGTTTTGAGGTTTTATTTCACTTGAGTGGCCCTACTGTCTTCCACCCCTCTGACATATGTTGGTGTGCACAAACAGACACACCCTCCACAACCACCAGTACAGACTTTGTAAGCCCATGTGATGATAGAGGGCTGCCACTCTGTTATCTGAGACACAGTCACTGCCTGTTGAAACTGGAGGAGATTTTTTTACATATTTTCCCTATCAACCCTCCTTCCTTCCGGATAGGCTTTTAAAATTTTGACTGCATTTCTTAGCTGAACTTTGGATACTAATGTGTTGTGTGCTAATAACTCATAAATGCCAAATTTTTAATCCTGTAGATCACATATATCATTATATATATGATGGATCCAAATCAGAAATCAAGCAAAGCAGCAGCCTCATATAAAATCATACAAGGATTGGGTCCAAATTATATTAGAATCACCAAGAAGAGTTTGGCAGTAGAAACATTTCAAAGATAAACCTGTTGAAATGGCATACTTTTGACAGCCTTTTCTGGAAGTTCAGTGGCTTCCTCCCCACCCCCTCTCCCTTTCCTTCCTTCACGTCAGACTGGGCCATGTTTGAAATTCCTGAGCCCACCACACTCATGCAGTCTTTACATATGCACTCATCTCTCCTGAGGAAAGATTTCAACTTCATGGCAAAACTGAAGAAAGCATGTCAGAATGTTGTCGGAGAGGGAACCTTCTTTTCTACAACTGTTTTTGGATGCCAGCCAAAATTTCCCTTTCTGGCTTTTACTCTTGACACTATTTCCCCATGGAGTAGAAGGGATATTTTAGCAACTGGCAGGTTTTAGCAGGGCTCCTCAATGCCAGCACAGGCAGCCCAGAATTCAGAGCTCTGACTCCATCTTCACGTTGATATTAAATAAGCATGCCATTTAAAGACAACGCTGGCAACTTTTCTTTTGAGGCTATCTGGGGAGATTTTTTAAAATTTTATTTTATAAAGGGTTTTATATAAGACATCAAATAGTTATGAGAAATGTGGCTGTGCTTTTTATAACACAAGAAAGGTTAAGAGCAGAAATTTTTATAGACACTGTAAGAACTTTCAAGGGACTAAAAGGCTCAGTGGACTCTGAAGACAGATTTCACCTTCAGAAAGAGAATTCAAGTTCATCTGAGGAATCAGCAAGTTCCAAGTGTTGGGATCCTGGGCCGGGTCCCTGTTGTTGGTTGGGCTCTCCCTTTGAAAGCCACTTTGCACTTAATTGAAAGAGAATTGTTTCATGTGAAAAGATTTTGTAACAACACAGCATACAAGGTGCTGGTGTCTGGGAATGGCCAAAAGATATGATTTAGGCTCTGGATTTGCTGGAAAGAAAAACGTTACTGTATTTTGGTGGTTCTCAGTGCCCCAAATGAAGGTAACTCTTCTGTGTGTGCATAGAGGTGTTTCATTAAGGAAGACATTTTCTCTGGATCAATTTTTACCCTCCTGTAGGCTGGGGACTCTGTGTTGCACTGTGGGCTACATGTAGAAGAAAAATACTAGCTAGGTGAAATTCCCTGCAGAAAGAAGAGCTAGTTTCAGTGAAGACAATTTCCAAGAGAAAGGATGGGTTGGCCATGAAGGTGGACAAGTAGTGAAAGTCAGGAAATGGAAACTAAGAAATGCCATATGAGATTAAAGATTTAGATCATTACAATCAAACTGAATACAGTTAACTGGAATGTCTATTTCAATAAGCACATATTCTCAGAAGTTGAGAATTATATGCTAATAATGTATCTTGAACTCAGCCTCTGTCCAGCAAGAATTCAATTATAAGGAATGTTTGGCCTAAAACAATGGCCACATGAGTAGCCTGTGACTTTGGCCAAGACACAAGCAAAGACTGAGTTAAATTAAGCTGAAATTATTGTTTATTCTATCCTTAGAATTTTTATTCTAAAGGAGGATCCATTTAGTGAGAGCTATCAGTATCTCTAAACCATAAGTCTAGGAAGCTGATACAATTCTACCACCTTTCCTAGATCCAAAACATCCAGACTGGAAACCAGATGGCTTGGATTGTTTTCTGGAAGGAAGAGAATTTGTAGAGAAGAGAAATATCCTGCACATGTATAAAAGAAGGTCTCTGCACAGGAGCTACCCGGCAGTTTTGTCTTTATCAAATATGTTCTCCAATCCCAAGACTTTACCTTCTCTGTTTTTCAAAAGCTCTCCAAGGACTTGGTTTTATTTCTAGCACAAGCCATACCCCAGTTAATTCCCACTCATGTTGACTTCTCTCTCTTCAAGTTCCTTATACTCATAGTCTATGTGTGACCTGTACCTGGATGTTGTAATGTAGTAACTTTTTTCATTTCAACCAGAAATTAACCTATTTAGTTTGATATTGTACTTTGGCTCCAGCATAAAGATCCTATTAGTCTTGTTGGTAGCCACATCCCTCTCTTGACCCATATTAAACATGTTGCCTACTCATATTTAGAATGTTTCCATCAGTAATAATGTAATGATAAAAATAATATGTGATCATTTTAGAACACTTAAAAGTACTAAAAGATTAAAAACTATAAAAAATACAAAATAAAAAATTATTATCTTTCTGTAAAAAATACAGAAAGATAACAATTCATAACTAATTTCCAGATATAACTAAGTAAAAAATGTAATATATTTATTTCAAGTTTTTTCCATAAATGTGTTTGTTTCTATTTTCTATGTATGTGTACGTACATACATCTAATTAATCTAAATACATAGAACAATTATACATATATGTTCTTAATAAAAACTAAACTAATAATATATCCTGTTATTAAAATATAAACACATTTTTTTTTTTTTTTTTTTTTTTATGGCTGCGTTGGGTCTTCGTTTCTGTGCGAGGGCTTTCTTTAGTTGTGGCAAGCGGGGGCCACTCTTCATCGCAGTGCGCGGGCCTCTCACTATCGTGGCCTCTCTTGTTGCGGAGCACAGGCTCCAGACGCGCAGGCTCAGTAAGTTTGGCTCACGGGCCCAGTCGCTCCGCGGCATGTGGGATCTTCCCAGACCAGGGCTCGAACCCGTGTCCCCTGCATTGGCAGGCGGACTCTCAACCACTGCGCCACCAGGGAAGCCCCTAAACACATATATTTTAACAAAATATTTAACAAAAATATTTAACAAAATATTTTAAAAATATTTTAACAAAAATACATTTATATGTGTAAATGAGTTTATATTCCATTTTTTATTCAGAATTACATTGCATAAATATTTGTAGATGAAATTTTCCTCCTATTTATTACACATTAAAAACATATCATTAAACATTATTCTAATTTTAATTTAATTTAACTAATTGTCCTTTCATTAGCAGATAGTATCCTCCCATTTTTGTCTTTTGCTGGTACGTATAATGCTATGATAAACAATCCAGTAGATGGATTTCACATGCACAGTATCTTTTGAATTATTTTACTTTATTATTACTGGTGAGGTTAAATATTGTAATTTAGTTTTCAGTTTATTTGAATTTTGACAGGCTATTGTCTGTTCATGCCTTTCATCTACTATTCTGTTGTTTTTTTCTGAATTATTTGTACATGTCTTTAGCTCTTTATTTTCCATTTCTATTTGTAAAAAAAAAAAAAACATTTATATTAAACATTTTCTTATTTATCATTTGTTTTTAATTTGGCTTATGATGTTTGCTGAATTTCAGAACTGTTCTATTTTTGATACAGACATATTGATTGTTTCTCACACCCCCAAATGGCTTTCTTCCATAAATTTTATGCTTAGAAAAATCTTTCTCATCCTGGGAATATATCAGTCTTCTCTGATATTTTCTTCTAGCTTTCTATTGTTTTATTAAAGAGAAAGGTTTAACACTTTGATATACCTAGTGTTTTCCTAATTCAAATTCTCATTAACAGTTATAATATAGAATAATCCAACTTTTTGCCATTGATTTGTAATGCTGTTTTTATTTTTCTTCAGTTATTGCTATTATTGTTTCTGCCCCTCCCTCCCCCCTTTTTTTTTCTGGGAGAAATCTTTCTCAACCAAAATATTTGTCAACCAAAGGTATGGCTATTAGTCCCACTCTATCAGCTTGAGCAGTGGCCAAATCTTTTGGGATCTTCAGTAGGCTTTTTGTGCATGTTACCAGCTCCTGCTCCATTCTGCAGTACAGATTGTCATCCAGAATTTTCCACTTTCCCCACTGCCTGGTTCATACTCGGAGGTATGTAAAAATCTATGCATTACAGGAAGTCTTGCTTCCTTTTCTTTCCTTAGCTCATCCGTCCATTTCAGTGCTATACCTGCAAGTGGATAGCTCTGTCCCTTAGGGATGCCAGTTGCAGCTGCCTGTACTTATCCTTGAAATCTTTCTCTAGGCTTTTCAGTCCCCCTTCACTCCTCAGTGTTCTGGTTAGTCTGGATCCTTTATTTATGAACCAAGAGTACCAGTAAGAAGAAGAGTAGGTATTGTTCTATTGTATTGGCATGCACCCATTCTAGCTCTTTTTCATAGGGTATGGTGTAAAGCTATGGTATTCAATGTTGTAGCCTTTAACTCCACGTGGCTACTAAGATGTTGAAATGTGGCTAGTCTGAATTTAGATGAGTTTTAAGTGCAAAATACACATTGGATTTATTAAAAAATGTAAAATATCTCATTAATGTTTTTAATATAGATTATATCATGAAATAATTAATATTTTGGATACATTGAGTACTATAGACTGAATGGGTTTGTGTCCTGCCCAAAATTCATATGTCAAACCTAATGCCCAATGTGACGGTATTTAGAAGTGGGGCCTTTGGGAGGTAATTAAGTCATGAAGGTGGAGCCTTTATGAATGAGATTAGTCCTCATATAAAAGAGACCCCCGAAACCCCCCTCACCCCATCTGCCATGTGAGAACACAGTGAAAAGATGGTCATCAATGAACAAGGAAATGAACCCTCACCAGGCAATGAATCTCCCAGCAGCTTGATCTTGGACTTCTCAGCAGTTAGAAATGTAAGAAATAAATTTATGTTGTTTATAAGCCACCCAGTCCATGATAGTTTGTTATAACAGCCTCAGACAAGACAACTAAGTTAATAAAATTTCACTTTAAAAATTAGCTTTACTTGTTTCTTTTTTACTCTTTTAATGTGACTACTACGAAATTTAAAATCTCATGTGATTCACATTTGTGGATTGCATTATATTTTTATTGGATAGCACTCTATAGTTGTTTCACTATTTTCATTTTTAGTAGCATGGCTGTGTTGTTGCAATTAAGGGAAAATCTTCCCATGTTCTGGAAATAGATTGATTGCCACTTTTTGGTAGTCTGGGTATATTTCCTAAAACACAGGAGACTTTATTCCCCTCAAGTATGTTCTTCTTAATGGTGGTTTCTGTTTTATTGGTTAAACAAAGTGGTTATGTGATTCTGCTTCTCTCTGCGTCTAACCAGGTGCTTAGCATTGTGTGTGTGTGTGTGTGCGAGTGTGTGTGTGTGCATTCTTTTATCATAATTTCAGCAGTGGAGAGAGGTGTCTTTTAAACCTTTCTCAATTGGATGCTGAGTAACTGTGCAAAAATGTACATTCCTTGATGTGACATTTACTCAAAATATGTATTCTCTCCCTGTGTATAACTAAGAAGTGGACATAACATGGTCTTTGATGTCATGGAGTCCTGATATCAAGCATGACACCTTTGAGCTTTGTGGTCATTGCATAATTTACTTTCTTTCTCTTAGCCTCTGTTAACCCATCTGCAATAGGGGGTAATCACAGTTTTATTGAAGGGTTCCATTACTCTCATCGCACCTGGCCTAGACCTCTCCACTCTCCTTCCTTCTCTAATTTCACACATTTAGACCCACTTGGCACAAAGGTGAGTTGTCAGCAAACATGTATTGGCTATGTGATACTGATGGTGGGGGTGGGTAGTGAGTGATTTGCTGAGGAGAAAGAGTGCCCTGGTGGCTGTTAGATTAGGACCTAATTCCAAATGCAACTGTCAGAATTTTACATATTTTCATGCAATAGATTACAGAAAATAACGATTCAGCATGCCAACCTTGGCATCAATAATGCCTACAGCCCGAGGGTGATGCCAATCCCTTTAAGAGATATGAGGAATGTATTTACCTTAAGCTTCTTTTTGAAAGAGCCCAAGACATTTCAAAGCTTTCAATTTTCGCCAAATAGAGCTAAGACTCTGTGAGTCTCTTACATGCCCTCATGAAAAATAGAATTTCAGCAAGACATTTGATAAATTATCATAAATATAAGACCAATAAGTGCCTTAAACAAGAATGGCGGTCTCCTGCCAAAGGTGCAATGTGTACAGAAATGATTGCAGGGCAGCGGGCTGCAGACTGTCATGGCACGGGGCCATTTTGGAATGAGGAAATAAGTAATGACGGATGAATGGTAAAATGTTCTGACTTGGTAGATAGCACCCAGGTCTAATATTCTCCTTGCCCATCTGAAGCCCAGTCTTTTGAGTTCTGCCAAGTTTGTCTGGAAATCTGTGAGTTGACCATTTTGGGCTATTTATTAATGTCCAACAAGTTATAGGATGTCAGCAAAATGAAAAGTGTGTGGGGTGGAAAGGAGACTGTTCTTTAGCTTGGATTAAAGAAAAACTGAATCTTGTTGATTATGAGCTCCAAATACCTCTCTACTGATTAATACTTTAAAGGAGGATAAAACTTCCAATATTGGTTGGTGCTAGGGTATCAGTAGGTATTTCTGCTTTCTAGTTTTGGCATATTTATGTTCTTCTTGAGTTTCCATTGTTTATGATCTTTCCTTTTTGCTCTAGGCTCTCAGGATTAAATCCTATTCCAGATCCAACGTCTAAGGTATTTACATGGGAAGATAACCAATCTAAGTAGCCCAAGGTGTGTGCACACACAAGATTTTCATAGTGCGAAATGACAGAATGTTAGGAAGGTCGGTTGGTGGGAGGCTTTTTTGGGTTAGGGTTTAAATATGCTACAAAACAGCCCTACATTATTTTGCATTATTTGAATTATAAAGTTTCTTATATGTAATACACTCAAGGATTTGTAGTATTTATATACATCTACATGCACTTATATGTATGCACTCTTTTCACCAGGCCAGTCTTTCACATAAGGTGGTTTATGTAATTGCCATTTTGGTATGATTTGAGAACCACTGACAATGGGCTTCTTTTTCCAAGTGATAGTCTCCATTAGTTTGTTACTGAGGTCAAAGATTGTGCTTTGTTCAGAGAACACAGTAGAAATAGCATGAGCTTTAGAACTAAGTAGAACTGGCTGTGAAACCCATCTGTATCATTCACTAGCTGGGTGACCTTCTGCCTCAGTTACCTGTCCTATATAATGGGGAAAATAACTGACCTGGAAATGTTTTACAATTCATTGAAACAATTTATTGAATGTACTATGCCTGCCATATGGTAGTAGCTCAAAAAATGGTATTTAATAGTATTAGTCACACTGATAAGTTGCAAACAGCTCAGTACAGGGTCTGTGGAGCCCTGACAGTCATTCATCAGATGTGGATAATGGTTTGATGTTTCCAATTCCTTTATTTACCTTCTGTGTTGCTGAGCATGAGTTTGGCCGTTCGCAAAGGAGGATAAAGAAAGGACATCAGCACAAATGTCCTTCCTGGACCAGACACTAGAAAGTCACAACAGAGTTGAACACAGGTCACTAGTCCCCATACATCAGTATGTATGTTATCTGGTGACTTGATTTCTGAATATGCTCCTATCCTACCCTTGACAGAAATTATATTTCTTTTACTTTTGGCTGATATGGAGCCAGGCTGTGAAGTAAGTGATGGTCAGTGTCATCAACATTTTCCTGTAGTTTCATCCCTACTCTTAATATCTAGTCCACCATGGTCACCTGGAATCTTTATATTTATTTCCCTTCCACCAGTCAAATTTGTTTTACGAAAAAGTCTGGGACCTTTTTTTCCCTTTAGTGAACATGAAAGTTTGCAGTTTACAGAAAACACTGTCCTGAGTCCAAAGAATCATAATCTTTCTAAGAAATTTCATACGTGTTGGACACGCAGACTTTTTGTTGGGTTGCAGGAGTCTTCTAAACATTGTCCTCCATGCTGCTGAAATCTCCTCACCCAATGTAGTTTATAGGTATAGTTTATATACCATAGTTGTACATGGTACTTCCTTTATTATTGATAAACTTCCAGCAGGTAATAACTTTTATCTAGATTTTTTTTTTAACATCTTTATTGAAGTATAATTGCCTTACAATGGTGTGTTAGCTTCTGCTTTATAACAAAGTTAATCAATTATACATATACAATATGTTCCCATATCTCTGCCCTCTTGCATCTCCCTCCCTCCCACCCTCCCCATCCCACCCCTCTAGGTGGTCACAAAGCACCGAGCTGATCTCCCTGTGCTATGCGGCTGCTTCCCACTAGCTATCTATTTTACATTTGGTAGTGTATATATGTCCATGACACTCTCTCACCCTGTCACATCTCACCCCACCCCCTCCCCATATCCTCAAGTCCATTCTCTAGTAGGTCTGTGTCTTTAATCCCGTCTTGCCACTAGGTTCTTCATGGCTTTTTTTCCCCTTAGATTCCGTATATATGTGTTAGCATACTGTATTTGTTTTTCTCTTTCTGACTTACTTCACTCTGTATGACAGACTCTAACTCCATCCACCTCATTACAAATACCTCCATTTCATTTCTTTTTATGGCTGAGTAATATTCCATTGTATATATGTGCCACATCTTCTTTATCCATTCATCTGTCGATGGACATTTAGGTTGCTTCCAGGTCCTGGCTATTGTAAATAGAGCTGCAATGAACATTTTGGTACATGACTCTTTTTGAACTATGGTTTTCTCAGGGTATATGCCCAGTAGTGGGATTGCTGGGTCGTATGGTAGTTCTATTTGTAGTTTTTTAAGGAACCTCCATACTGTTCTCCATAGTGGCTGTATCAATTTACATTCACCCCAACAGTGCAAGAGAGTTCCCTTTCCTCCACAGCCTCTCCAGCATTTATTGTTTCTAGATTTTTTGATGATGGCCATTCTGACCGGTGTGAGATGATATCTCATTGTAGTTTTGATTTGCATTTCTCTAATGATTAATGATGTTGAGCATTCTTTCATGTGTCTGTAGGCCATCTGTATATCTTCTTTGGAGAAATGTCTATTTAGGTCTTCTGCCCATTTTTGGATTGGGTTGTTCGTTTTTTTTGTTATTGAGCTGCATGAGCTGCTTGTAAATCTTGGAGATTAATCCTTTGTCAGTTGCTTCATTTGCAAATATTTTCTCCCATTCTGATGGTTGTCTTTTGGTCTTGTTTATGGTTTCCTTTGCTGTGCAAAAGCTTTTAAGTTTCATTAGGTCCCATTTGTTTATTTGTGTTCTTATTTCCATTTCTCTGGGAGCTGGGTCAAAAAGAATCTTGCTGTGATGTATGTCATAGAGTGTTCTGCCTATGTTTTCCTCTAAGAGTTTGATAGTGTCTGCCCTTACACTTAGGTCTTTAATCCATTTTGAGTTTATTTTTGTGCATGGTGTCAGGGAGTGTTTTAATTTCATACTTTTATATGTATCTGTCCAATTTTCCCAGCACCACTTATTGAAGAGGCTGTCTTTTCTCCACTGTATATGCTTGCCTCCTTTATCAAAGATAAGGTGACCATATGTGCGTGGGTTTATCTCTGGGCTTTCTATCCTGTTCCATTGATCAATATTTCTGTTTTTGTGCCAGTACCAAACTGTCTTGATTACTGTAGCTTTGTAATGTAGTCTGAAGTCAGGGAGCCTGATTCCCCCAGCTCCATTTTTCGTTCTCAAGATTGCTTTGGCTATTCGGGTCTTTTGTGTTTCCATACAAATTGTGAAATTTTTTGTTCTAGTTCTGTGAAAAATGCCAGTGGTAGTTTGATAGGGATTGCATTGAATCTGTAGATTGCTTTGGGTAGTAGAGTCATTTTCACAATGTTGATTCTTCCAATCCAGGAACATCGTATATCTTTCCATCTATTTGTATCATCTTTAATTTCTTTCATCAGTGTCTTATAATTTTCTGCATACAGGTCTTTTGTCTCCTTAGGTAGGTTTATTCCTAGATATTTTATTCTTTTTGTTGCAATGGTAAACGGGAGTGTTTTCTTAATTTCACTTTCAGATTTTTCGTCATTAGTGTATAGAAATGCAAGAGATTTCTGTGCATTAATTTTGTATCCTGCTACTTTACCAAATTCATTGATTAGCTCTAGGAGTTTTCTGGTAGCATCTTTAGGATTCTCTATGTATAGTATCATGTCATCTGCAAACAGTGACAGCTTTACTTCTTCTTTTCTGATTTGGATTCCTTTTATTTCTTTTTCTTCTCTGATTGCTGTGGCTAACACTTCCAAAACTATGTTGAATAATAGTGGTGAGAGTGGGCAACCTTGTCTTGTTCCTGATCTTAGTGGAAATGGTTTCAGTTTTCCACCATTGAGGACGATATTGGCTGTGGGTTTGTCATATATGGCCTTTATTATGTTGAGGAAAGTTCCCTCTATGCCTGCTTTCTGCAGGGCTTTTATCATAAATGGGTGTTGAATTTTGTCGAAAGCTTTCTCTGCATCTATTGAGATGATCATATGGTTTTTCTCCTTCAATTTGTTCATATGGTGTATCACATTGATTGATTTACGTATATTGAAGAATCCTTGCATTCCTGGGATAAACCCCACTTGATCATGGTGTATGATCCTTTTAATGTGCTGTTGGATTCTGTTTGCTAGTATTTTGTTGAGGGTTTTTGCATCAATGTTCATCAGTGATATTGGCCTGTAGTTTTCTTTCTTTGTGACATCTTTGTCTGGTTTTGGTATCAGGGTGATGGTGGCCTCGTAGAATGAGTTTGGGAGTGTTCCTCCCTCTGCAATATTTTGCAAGAGTTTGAGAAGGATAGGTGTTAGCTCTTCTCTAAATGTTTGATAGAATTCACCTGTGAAGCCATCTGGTCCTGGGCTTTTGTTTGTTGGAAGGTTTTTAATCACAGTCTCAATTTCAGTGCTTGTGATTGGTCTGTTCATATTTTCTATTTCTTCCTGGTTCAGTCTCGGCAGTTTGTGCATTTCTAAGAATCTGTCCATTTCTTCCAGGTTGTCCATTTTATTGGCATAGAGTTGCTTGTAGTAATCTCTCATTATCTTTTGTATTTCTGCAGTGTCAGTGGTTACTTCTCCTTTTTCATTTCTAATTCTATTGATTTGAGTTCTCCCTTTTTCTCTTGATGAGTCTGGCTAATGGTTTATCAATTTTGTTTATCTTCTCAAAGAACCAGCTTTTAGTTTTATTGATTTTTGCTATTGTTTCCTTCATTTCTTTTTCATTTATTTCTGACCTGATCTTTATGATAGATTTTTTAATAGAAATTTTGAAGGACAGTTCTCAGCAGGTGAGAAGGTAGTGGATAAATGCAGAAATGAGCCCCATTTTATAGAAAGACCAGAACATTATAAAGATAACTGCAAAATGATGAAATAAGACTTCTTAGGGGGTATTTTATTGTACTGAAACAGGGAAAGAGTATGAATTAAATAATACATATGCCAAGAGTACATTTTAAGAGTTTCTATGTGTTCCCAAGCAACACACATTTTTTTGGAGAAAATTTTCATATAGTGTTTTATAGGCAGAAATAGAATACATTAAAAATATAGAATTAGAGGAACAAATCTCAGGTAACACATTTCGGAAATATATGTGTAATAGAAAAGGAATAAAAGGAAAAAGATTTTGTAGCCATGATATTCTTGTTAACCTAAGAGAGTTAAGACTGGAGGTGGAGTTTGGGAAGAATTTAAGGCACAGACTGAGAATATAAGGGGAAAAGTTTGAATTGTGGATAAAATGAGGTACTTTGCGTCTATATGTTTTTTAGTTTCATGGGCCTGCCACTTGCCAATCACTTCTACTGGCCTGGTCTCAATCAGCATCAATATACCCAGTGTTCATGATTGCACCTTGACTTTCTTCCTTCAAGGAGACCCTTGAAAGTGTCAGCAGTTCTCTGGGGGCATCTGAATCTTTGAGCAAACAGTTTTCATCAAAGATAAACACGGTTAAAAAGTCAAATAGTTTTACTAAGTGTAAAAAAAAAAAAGCATCTCCCCATCCCCAATTCCTGCTCCCTCAAGGTAATTCTTTTACCTCTTTCACCTGTATATTTTAGTGTTCATTTTCATGTTTACAGGTACCATTTTTATTCTGTTATTTCTAAATCTTCCAGCTAACCTTGGAAAAATGAGTTCAGCTCTGTTACATGCACCACCCTCTGCATACACACATCAGCCCAGACCATTCCCTTTCCACCCTCTCTTAATATAAATAAGGCATAATTTTGAGATCACTATGCAATATTCAGTTCATTATGACTATGTAAATGTTATTCATAGCTAAGCCATATGGTATACTAGCTTTGTTTCTTTTCTTCAACAGTCCTTTTTTAAAAAAAATAATAATTATATATATTTATTTACTTGCTAGGATTTTTTATGTACCAATAAATAAATCATCCTTAAATAATCTGACAGTTGTAGAAATATCCTCTCTGTTGGTTCAAATGAATCATCTTCTCCTTCTTTTTATTTTCCTTCCTCCCTCTGTCCCTTTCTACTTTGCAGGAATCTGGGCTCACAGTTCTCCATGCTTGCTGTAATCCTGGGCTCTCCTTTTATGGAAACTCACATGTTTGAAAATTTCCTTATTCTCCATTTTACACTTGATCAATAATTTATTCTAGATTGACAATCATTCCTTTCAGAATTTAGTAACATTATAACTCGACCTTTGGTATGTAATTATTGTGCTGCCTCTTGGTAGAAATTTTGAGGGTTATCACTTTGTCCACAGTGTTGTGAAATTTCGTGATAATATGCATTGATATGTGTCTTTTACATCTATCATGATTAGCATTCAGTGGGTTCTTTTAATTGTTTTCTAGAAATCTGTATTCTTTATTTCTGAGATTTTTTTGAATTTTTAATATGATTTTTTACCTTTAAGGGTATTTTTGGTTTTTTTGTTTGTTTTGTTTTGTTTTTTTAAGGTATTGGTGCTTCTGGATTTTGAATTTTTCATTTTGCTATGATATTTTAAAATTTTAGGTTCTCTTTATTGAACACTCTATGTTCCTTTTTAATAAGCCTCTCTTTGTGTTTTATACATGCACTATCCATTTATTCCTTGATTCAGTCAATACTCACTAACTTTGCTATCCAGTCAGGGAACTATTCATGGAAAAGATGAATTTTAAATAAAGCATTGATAGAGTTGAAGAATGAGTCATTCAAATAACGGGGAAGCAAATGCCAAGAAATAGGTTTATCAAAGGTCCTGAAATGAGCTTGTATGAATGATAGGCTAGGTTATTTGAACCAACCCTACCATTACAAATGACCAAACATTCTGGATAAATACACTTTTAAATCTTCTTGAAAAGCAATAAGGAACTGACTTTAGGGAAAGAAATTCTGATGTAGAAATGTCATTTTCCACTAGAAAGAACGAGAAGATTTTGGAGAACTAAAAGAATCCAGATCTAAGGCTAGAAATATACAAGATGAGCCTGGAACATCTTGTCAAATCTAAAAGCAAAGAAGCTGCTAAAGAATCCCAGGTCTTGTCAAAAGGACTCAGGAACCAACTTGAAGAGGTTTTGAGTATCAATAAGAACGGTAATTGTGATAGATTGTAGCAGATCAATGACATATACGTGCATTGGTTTATAATGTTATTTAAGGAAAAACAAACTTCATTGATTATCTTTGGAGAATGCTAGAGAACCAACTTTTTATTGTGAAAATTGGTTTAAAAAGGTAAAAGTTAAGCACTTATCATGCCTTTCCTATCTATACAAATGTATCTTAAGAAAATCCAATATTTAATGGTAGAAAGTTTTTCTTTAATAGAAGTAATCCAGTTACTAAAATGAATAAAAAATATAGAATTAAGATATTTTGCAACCTTTAATGAAACAATGTGACTATTTCTAGGCATTGATTTTTCAAAGCTCAAAATATCATGAAAAGGTAAAGACCCAGGCATTATGTCCTTCCTGACAGAAGTACATATCATCACCTATGGAGAATTCTTGCCCAAATTTTGAAACTAAGTTTTGCTAAGTCTCTAAATTTAATTACCAATAAATAGGAATTATCAAGATAGAGAAACATGTTTAATAATACCAACTGGATGTAATTAGCAAAATCCAGAGTGTGAAATACTCTATAAAACATGAAACAATTTATTCAAAAATAAATTTCAAGATGGATAAAAAGGGAGAGACAGAGAAAGTAAGAGAAGCCTACAGATTAAAAGGTGATTAGGCAACTACATTGACCATCACAATGTCACAATTTGGATCCTGATTTGAACAAACCATAAATAAAATAAAATAAAATAAAGTAGAGTAAAATAAAACAGAATAGAATAAAATATAAAAACATAGACAATTGGATAGATTTGAAATCTGACTTTTTGATGATATAAAGGAATAATTTTTATTTTTTTAGTGTGTTAATGCTATTGTAGTTATATATATTTTTAAAGTACTATCTTTTAGTGGTATGGCCTGAAATACTTATATATGACATGTTATTATTCCAAGATTTTCTTCAAAATAATAATATGGGATAGGAAGTGGGTGATGATTTAGAAGTAAAATAAATGACCATAAGCTGGCTCATAGGTACACAAGATTCATTACACTGTCCTTCCTGCTTTAATATATGCCTTCAATTTTTATGATTATTATTTTTCTTTAAAAAGGGATTAGACTTTTTTTTACCACTGAGAATATTAATTAATTATTGTGTTTTTCTAAAGTTTTCTTCTCTTGGCAAGGTTTTTCTTTTCTTCTAATTCCCTTTATTGTTTCTGTTTGAGTGTTTCTTTTGGAGGCTGTTCTATGCTCCCTGGAGACTCCAGGCTCTCTGTTCATAGCTGAGCTATTGAGACTCTGTGTGTAGAATGGGACTTACTAGTGGTGAGTTCCATTTTAAGGGCCAGGGCAGGCCCTGAGCTCCAACTGCCAGAATCTTTATAGATTTCTTATTGGATTTGTAAATTTTTTCCAAAGAGTGTCTTCCAAATCTCTTCACCTGGAGGAAGTGAATGAGATGGGTTAGAGGGGGTAGAAGCCTGGTTGCCAGTGTTCTGGAAGCTAGAGAGGGATCTTCGTTTTTAGTATATAAAACTTTCCCCTACTTTTATTTTTAAGTCTTTCTTTTCAGCATGAACCCATACTCTTAACTTGGTCTAATATTCCTGAATGCAAAGTATGGGAGACCTTCAAGATGGTGGAGGAGTAAGACGTGGAGATCAGCTTCCTCCCTACAAATACATCAGAAATACACCTACATGTAGAACAACTCCTACAGAACACCTACTGCAGACTGGCAGAAGACCTCAGACTTCCCAAAAGGCAAGAAACTCCCCATGTACGTGTGTAGGGCAAAAGAAAAAACAGAGACAAAAAACTAGGGATGGGACCTACACCTCTGGGAGGGAGCTATGAAGGAGGAAAATTCCCCACACAATAGGAAGCTCCTTCACTGGCAGAGATGGGAGGGGGGCAGGGGGAAAGCTTCAGAGCCATGGAGGAGAGTGCAGCAACAGGGGTGCACAGGGCAAAGCAGAGAGATTTCTGCACAGAGGATTGGTGCTGACCAGTGCTCACCAGCCCAAGAGGCTTGTCTGCTCACCTAGCAGGGCAGGTGGGGGCTGGGAGCTGAGGCTCTGGCTTCAGAGGCCAGATCCCAGGGGGAGGACTGGGGTTGGCTGCATGAACACAGCCTGAAGGGGGCTAGTGTGCCACAGCTAGCTGGGAGGGAATCTGGGAAAAAGTCTGGAACTGTCTAAGAGGCAAGAAACCATTGTTTTGGGATGCGTGAAAAGAGAGGATTCAGAACACAGCCTAAACGAGCTCCAGACATGGGTGTGAGCCACGGCTATCAGCGCAGTCCCCACAGATAGGCATGAAACACTAAGGCGGCTGCTGCAGCCACCAAGAAGCCTGTGTGCAAGCACAGGTCACTATCCACACCTCTCTGCCCAGGAGCCTGTGCAGCCCAACACTGCCAGGGTCCCGTGATCCAGGGACAACTTCCTCAAGAGAACACACGGTTTGCCTAAGGTGTTGAAACGTCACGCTGGCCTCTGCTGCTGCAGGCTCACCCTGCCTTCCACATTCCGTACCCCTCCCTCCCCCTGGCCTTTGTGAACCACAGTCCCCTAATCAGCTACTACTTTAACCCTGTCTTGTCTGAGTGAAGAACAGACACCATCAGGCAACCTACACACAGAGGCAGGACCAAATCCAAAGCTGAACCCCAGGAGCTGTGGGAACAAAGAAGAGAAAGGGAAATTTTGCCCAGCAGCCTCAGGAGCAGCAGATTAAATCTCCACAATCAACTTGATGTATGTTGCGTCTCTGGAATACCTGAATAGACAAAGAATCATCCCAAAATTTAGATGGTGGACTTTAGGAGCAACTGTAGACTTAGGGTTTGTCTTCTGCATCTGATTTGTTTCTGGTTTTATGTCTATCTTAGTTTAGTATTTAGAGTTTATTATCATTGGTAGACTTGTTTATTAATTTGGTTGCTCTCTTCCTTTTTTTCTTTTATATATAGATATATATACATTTCTACTTTTTCTCTTTTTGTGAGTATGTATGTGTATTCTCCTTTGTGTGATTTTGTCTGTATAGCTTTGCTTTTACCATTTCTCCTACGGTTGTGTGGGTGCTTTTTTTATTGTTTTATTTTTAGTATAGTTTTTAGTGCTTGTTATCATTAGTGGATTTGTTTTTTGGTTTGGTTGCTCACTTATTTTTTTTATTACTTATTAATTTGTTTATTCTTAAGAATTTTTAAAATTTTTAATTTTAATAACTTTTAAATTTAATTTAATTTTACTTATTTATTTTTTTTTCTCCCTTTCTTCTGAGCCGTGTGGTTGACAGGGTCTTGGTGCTCCAGCCAGGTGTCAGGCTGATGCCTCTGAAGTAGGAGAGCCGAGTTCAGGACGTTGGTCCACCAGAGACCTCCAGGCTCCACATAATATAAATCTGCAAGAGCTCTCCCAGAGATCTCTGTCTCAATGCTAAGAAGCAGCTCCACCCAATGGCCAGCAAGTTCCAGTGCCGGATGTCCCATGCCAATCAACAAGCAAGACAGGAAAACAACCACACCCATTAGCAGAGAGGCTTCCTAAAGTCATACTAAGTTCACAGACACCCCAAAACACACCACCAGACGTGGCCCTGCCCACCAGAAAGACAAGAGCGAGACCCTCACAACCAGAAAAGAGGCACCAGTCCCCTCCACCAGAAAGCCTACACAAGCCACTGAACCAAACTCACCCATGGGAGGTGGACACCAAAAACAACAGGAGTTACAAACCTGTGGCCTGTGAAAAGGAGACCCCAAACATAGTAAGTTAAGAAAAATGAGAAGACAGAGAAATATGCAGCAGATGAAAGAACAAGGTAAAAACCCACTAAACCAAAAAAATAAAGCGGAAACAGGTAGTCTACCTGAAAAATAATTCAGAGTAATGATAGAAAGGTGACCCAAAATCTTGGAAAGAGAATGGAGAAAATACAAGAAACGTTTAACAAGGGTTTAGAAGAACTAAAGAGCAAACAATGATGAACAATATGATAAATGAAATTTAAAATACTCTAGAAGGGATCAATAGCAGAATAACTGAGGCAGAAGAACAGATAAGTGACCTGGAAGATAAAATAGTGGAAATAACTACTGCAGAGCAGAAAAAAGAAAAAAAGAATGAAAAGAATTGAGGACAGTCTTAGAGACCTCTGGGACAACATTAAACGCACCAACATTCAAATTATAGGGGTCCCAGAAGAAGAAGAGAAAAAGAAAGGGACTGAGAAAATATTTGAAGACATTATACTTGAAACTTCACTAATATGGGAAAGGAGATAATCAAGTCCAAGAAACACAGAGAGTCCCATACAACATAAATCCAAAGAGAAACATGCCAAGACACATATTAATCAAACTATCAAAAATTAAATACAAAGAAAAAATATTAAAAGGAGCAAGGGAAAAACAACATATAACATACACTGGAATCCACATAAGGTTAACAGCTGATCTTTCAGCAGAAACTCTGCAAGACAGAAGGGAGTGGCAGGACATATTTAAAGTGATGAAAGGGATAAAATTACAACCAAGATTACTCTACCCAGCAAGGATTTCATTCAGATTTGATGGAGAAATTAAAACCTTTACAGACAAGCAAAAGCTAAGAGAATTCATTGCCACCAAACTAGCTTTACAACAAATGCTAAAGGAACTTCTCTAGGCAGGAAAAACAAGAGAAGGAAAAGACCTAAATAACAAACCCAAAACAATTCAGAAAATGGTAATAGGAACATACATATCAATAACTACCTTAAATGTAAATGGATTAAATGCTCCAACCAAAAGACATAGACTAGCTGAATGGATACAAAAACAAGACCCATATATATGCTGTCTACAAGATAACCAATTCAGACGTAGGGCCACATACAGACTCAAAGGGAGGGGATGGAAAAAGGTATTCCATGTAAATGGAAATCAAAAGAAACCTGGAGTAGCAATTCTCATATCGGACAAAATATATTTTAAAACAAACACTATTACAAGAGACAAAGAAGGACACGACATAATGATCAAGGGATCAATCCAAGAAGATATAGCAATTGTAAATATTTATGAACCCAACATAAGAGCACCTCAATACATAAGGCAAATGATAACAGCCATAAAAGGGGAAATCAAGAGTAACACAATAATAGTAGGGGACTTTAACACACTAGTTTTACCAATGGATAGATTATCTAAAATGCAAATAAATAAGGAAACAGAAGCTTTAAATGATACATTAAACAAGATGGACTTAGGTTATATTCATAGGACATCCCATCCAAAAACAACAGAATACACTTTCTTCTCAAGTGCTCATGGAACATTCTCCAGGATATATCATATCTTGGGTCACAAATCAAGCCTTGGTAAATTTAAGAAAATTGAAATCGTATCAAGTGTCTTTTCCGACCACAACGCTATGAGACTAGATACCGATTACAGGAAAAAATCTGTGAAAAATATAAACACATAGAGGCTAAACAATACACCACAAAATAACCAAGAAATCACTGAAGAAATCAAAGAGGAAATCCAAAAATACCTAGAAACAAATGACAATGAAAGCTTGATGACCCAAAACCTATGGAATGCAGCAAAAGGAGTTCTAAGAGGGAAATTTATAGCAATACAATTCTGCCTCAAGAAACAGGAAACATCTCAAATAAACAACCTAACTTTACACCTAAAGCAATTAGAGAAAGAAGAACAAAAAAATCCCAAAGTTAGCAGAAGGAAAGAAATCATAAAGGTAAGATCAGAAATAAATGAAAAAGAAGTGAAGGAAACAATAACAAACATCAATAAAACTAAAAGCTGGTTCTTTGAGAAGATAAACAAAATTGATAAACCATCAGCCAGACTCATCAAGAAAAAAAGGGAGAAGACTCAAATCAATAACATTAGAAATGAAGAGGGAGAAGTAACAACTGACACTGCAGAAATACAAAGGCTCATGAGACATTACTATAAGGAACTATATACCAATTAAATGGACAACCTGGAAGAAATGGACAAATTCTTAGAAAAGCACAACCTTCCAACACTGAACCAGGAAGAAATAGAAAATATAAACAGACAAATCACAACCACTGAAATTGAGACTGTTATTAAAAATCTTCCAACAAACAAAAGCCCAGGACCAGACGGCTTCACAGGTGAATTCTATCAAGCATTTAAGAAGAACTAACACCTATCCTTCTCAAACTCTTCCAAAATGTATTGGAGGGAATAACACTCCCAAGCTCATTCTACGAGGTCACCATCACCCTGATACCAAAATGAGAAAAGATGTAAAAAAAAAAAAAAAAAAAACTACAGGCCAATATCACTGATGAACATAGATACAAAAATCCTCAACAAAATACTAGCAAACAGAATCCAACAGCACATTAAAAGGATTATTCACCATGATCAAGTGGGGTTTATCCCAGGAATACAAGGATTCTTCAATATATGCAAATCAATCAATGTGATACACCATATTAAGAAATTGAAGGAGAAAAACAATATGATCATCTCAATAGATGTAGAAAAAGCTTTTGCCAAAATTTAACACCCATTTACGACAAAAGCTCTCCAGAAAGTAGGGATAGAAGGAACTTACCTCAACATAATAAAGGCCATATATGACAAACCCACAGCCAATGTCATTCTCAATGGTGAAAAACTGAAACCATTTCCTCTAAGATCAGGAACAAAATAAGGTTGTCCACTCTCAGCACTATTATTCAACATAATTTTGGAAGTTTTAGCCACAGCAATCAGAGATGAAAAAGAAATAAAAGGAATCCAAATCAGAAAAGAAGAAGTAAAGCTGTCCCTGTTTGCAGATGACATAATACAACACGTAGAGAATCATAAAGATGTTACCAGAAAACTACTAGAGCTAATCAATGAATTTGGTAAAGAAGCAGGATACAAAATTAATGCACAGAAATCTCTTGCATTCCTATACACTACTGATGAAAAATCTGAAAGAGAAATTAAGGAAACACTCCCATTTACCATTGCAACAAAAAGAATAAAATACCTAGGAATAAACCTACCTAAGGAGACAAAAGACCTGTATGCAGAAAATTATAAGACAGTGATGAAAGAAATTAAAGATGATACAAAGAGTTGGAGAGATATACCATGTTCTTGGATTGGAAGAATCAACATTTTGAAAATGACTATACTACCCAAAGCAATCTGCAGATTCAGTGCAAGCCCTATCAAACTACCAATGGCATTTTTCACAGAACTAGGACAAAAAATATCACAATTTGTATGGAAACACAAACGACCCTGAATAGCCAAAGCAATCTTGAGAAAGAAAAACGGACCTGGAAGAATCAGGCTCCTGGACTTCAGACTATACTACAAAGTAACAGTAATCAAGACAGTATGGTCCTGGCGCAAAAACAGAAATATAGATCAATGGAACAGCATAGAAGGCCCAGAGATAAACCCACGCACATATAGTCATCTTTTTTCTGATAAAGGAGGCAAGAATATACAGCGGAGAAAAGACAGTCTTTTCTGTAAGAGGTGCTGGGAAAACTGGACAGCTACAAGTAGAAGAATGAAATTAGAACACTCCCTAACACCATACACAAAAATAAACTCAAAATGGATTAAAAACCTAAACGTAAGGCCAGACACTATCAAACTCTTAGAGGAAAACATAGGCAGAACACTTTATGGCATAAATCACAACAAGATCCTTTTTGACCAACCTCCTAGAGAAATGGAAATAATAACAAAAATAAAAAAATGGCACCTAATGAAACTTAAAAGCTTTTGCACAACAAAGGAAACCATAACAAGACGGAAAGACAACCCTCAGAATGGGAAAAAAATATTTGCCAATGAAGCAACTGACAAAGGATTAATCTCCAAAATTTACAAGCAGATCATGCAGCTCAATATCAAAAGTCAAACAACCCAATCCAAAAATAGGCTGAAAAGCTAAATTGACATTTCTCCAAAGAAGATATACAGATTGCTAACAAACACATGAAAGGATGCTCAACGTCACTAATCATTAGAGAAATGCAAATCAAAATGACAATGAGGTATCACCTCACACCAGTCAGGATGACCATCATCAAAAAATCTACAAACAATGAATGCTGGAGAAGGTGTGGAGAAAAGGGAACCCTCTTGCACTGTTGGTGGGAATGTAAATTGATACAGCCACTATGGAGAACAGTATGGCGGTTCCTTAAAAAACTAAAAATAGAACTACCATACGACCCAGCAATCCCACTACTGGGCACATACTTTGAGAAAACCATAATTCAAAAAGAGTCATGTACCACAATGTTCATTGCAGCTCTATTTACAATAGCCAGGACATGGAAGCAACCTAAGTGTCCATCAACAGATGAATGGATAAGAATATGTGGCACATATATACAATGGAATATTACTCAGCCATAAAAAAGAAATGAAATTGAGTTATTTTTAGTGAGGTGGATGGACCTAGAGTCTGTCATACAAAGTGAAGTAAGTCAGAAAGAGAAAAACAAATACTGTATGCTAACACATATATATGGAACCTAAAATAAGAAACAGTTCTGAAGAAACTAGGGACAGGACAGGAATAAAGATGCAGACGTAGAGAATGGACTTGAGGACACAGGGAAGGGGAAGGGTAAGCTGGGATGAAGTGAGAGAGTGGTATGGACATATATAAACTACCATAAGTTAAATAGTTAACTAGTGGGAAACTGCCACATAGCACAGGAAAATCAGCTCAGTGCTTTGTGACCACCTAAAGGGGTGGGATGGGGAGAGTTTGAGGAGACACAAGAGGCAGGAGATATGGAGATATATGTATACATATAACTAATTCACTTTGTTATACAGCAGAAACTAACACAACATTGTAAAGCAATTTTACTCCAATAAAGTTGTTAAAAAAAAAAATAAACCACTTCCCCCTCTCCCTATATACTTTGTAGTTTTCTTCTGGGAGCTGGGGGAGAGAAGTCTCTGAATATTATTTCTAACAAATAAAATGCTCATAGAAATTTGAGAATTTTAGGACCAGAAATGTTTTTAGATATCATGGAGCAAACCCTCTCATTATCTTTCTAACCACTGTAACACCAACTGTAATATAATAACCAACTAACCAATATAAAACCAATATAATAACCAACTAAACAAGTGTAATATTCATAGCCAGTGGCTTGTGGTTAGCCTTTAAGCACAGTTTCCTACATTTTCACACTTTCTTGCTAGCTAGCCTATATGGGAAGAGTTTTCCAGCTTTTTCTTTTCTTGATCCCCTTCCCCCAAACTAATACACAAATCTGAAAAAAATACTAGGTACACATAAAGTATTTATTAAATAATTATTTTTGCTTGGACCTGAAGCTAGCTATTTTCTGAAAGTATTGTTCATACCGCTGGCAGGATGGACCTCAGCAAAGGTTTGGTTCTTCATTATCTGTAGTTGTGTATCTCCTGTGTTTTTGGGCAGGAAGGAGTGCTTGTTCATAATTGTCCTTTTAAGCTTATTACGCAGCTTTAAATTTGCCCTGAACCTCCATCTTCTCTTACTTCTTTATAATATTAAGTCTTTTGTATGCTTGCTAATTTGTTGTTCTCATTATGTAAATCACCAATTTTATTTTGTCAGTACAGGTCTGCAATTTACCTAGGTACAGAGTTCACCCTCTGTACACCGTCAGCTGCTCTGTTTCTCTCTCATCTCGGATCTGTGTTTTTGCATGAGGATTGGCTGCTGTCTAGAAGATAGAATGCCAGCTTTTATAATATCTATTGAAAGTAGCCCTCCCAATATGCCTCTTATCTTTTCAAATATGTATTTTAATAATATGTTCCCTATTTTTTATCCCTCTCACTGAAATGATACCTTTAGAACATAATTAATACCTCACATTTGTAGGGTGCTTTGAGCTCTTCAAAGCGCTAGTTCATCTATTATCACGCTGTGCTTTATTTTATACAACATCCCAGTGAGTGGGTAGAACAGGCTATTGTTATTCTCATTCAGAGATGCAAAAGTGGAGGTAAAGAAAGGTGAAATGATTTCCTGAAAGCTATGCAGATGATTAGTGGTGAATCTGGGACAAAAATTCCACATTTCTGACTCCCAGTGTCACCCTCTTTTCTTTATCTGCCTCTTCCAATCCTGTAACATAGTTGTTCATCCTGGCATTTAGATTCCACTCTGAGGCCTAGTGGTGTGGCCGTTACCACCCCAGAGCCTACTGCCTGTTGCTTTCCTGTTGAGTTATTTCTTCATTTATCATCCTACTGTGGCACCAACTGTGGCTCTAGACTCACATGTGGGAAGAAGACCTTTTAAACCTGCCATAAATCACATACATTTTACCTTGCTGTTGTCTGTGGTCCTTGAAAAATCTATTTTTTAGTGAAGACATTTTTCTTAGGCAAGTAAATGTCTCTTCTCAATTTAATGAAAACATTAAGCTCTATTCGATGTAATCTGATTTTTCCTATATGATGACGTCCATCTGCAGAGTGAGTGTTTCTGCCCAACTACTGATAAGATGCATCAGCTCACCATTACCCTTTCCATTACCCTCACCACCTCCCTCAATTTTGACTCCCATCCTCTTTCCTTTTAAAGTGTTACATTTCTAGAGATTTATGGAACCAGTTTGCATCAGCAATAAAACACTGCATAGATTCATCAAAACTCCCTCTTTATTTTTCTTCATCTATCTCTGTCTCATTTACCTGGAAGGAAAACAAGAGTCAACACACCAATTATGAGACCTCAAAGAGAGAAAAATAACTGTATTTCTCAAGAGAAGGTCAATCTGGCAGTTAAGACAAATGCACAGCATTTCAAGAGGGTATAGTTCCATCAGGTACTCGTATCTATCCTTGGGCAGTTTACACCTCTCTCCTTAATGGTACTCAGTTTGGGTATTTGTGATATTTAAGTTCTCTAGTGAGCTGTGGCAGTTGTACCTAGGTTATGAAGAGCACCCTAGGGGTTGGGCAAATGTCTTTAGAGGATGCAAGGTTAATTGGGTGATGGAGACAATGGTCCAGGTAATTCAGGCCCAAATGTTACTTTGATATAAAATTTCATATAATCAAGACAGGAAACACTGCTCTTAATTCTTTGGTCCCTTGCCTTAATTTCTTATCATTTCAAAAAAATAACAGTGTGTGGTCTCTCCTTATAGGATCAAGGACATTCAAATTCCTCTGCTTATTGAGGACAACAGGGGATGAAGGTGTGACAAGTGTTGTGTGTTGGAACACCTCTTGTATGATCAACTTTGTGCTAAGCAATGTTAATGCTAAGGTAAAATTGAGTTTCTACCTTGAGTTTACAAGAGAGTTTCAAGATGAGAAATGAGCAGCATGACAAACATTGTCTAAACCAGGACTAGTCTAAACCAGGACTAGTTGGTGCAGGGTCCAAGCACAGTTGGGTTGCAGAGAGGGGAAGATTGTGTGGCTGAGAGGACGAGACAGCTTCATAGAAGATGTACCTCAATGTTATCTGTGAAGAACAGTCATCTTTGAATAGACAGGGGGCAAGGAGAGGGCATTTTTGGCCAGTGAATGACACAATCAAAGGCATGGAAGCTGGGAGGACCATGGCATTGCAGGACACCAGGGGAGATGGTGTGGGGTTAGTGAGACCTTAAAAACCTCCGGAAATGAAGCCTCTAAGGATCTTTTCAAAGATCTTTCCTTTAACTCCCAGCAGATGATAACCAATTTTCAGAGAGCCCTATTTGAGTGCAAACTTGGAAAATGACATTCAGCTGACATTTAACAATTTGTACACATTTTGCAAGGGCGTTTTTGTTTGTTTGTTTCATCTATGAAACTAAACTGAGAGAAGACAAAATAAGATTATATGACAATGCATGATATAAGATTAAATCAGAACATTGATTCAGCTAAAACATTCTCCCTTTTGAGGTTTCATGGGTGAGGATGATCCAGGAAACCTAGAAATCCCACCAGAGAGATTACTAGGTGTCACTTTAAAAAAAAAAATCATTGAAAAGGTCTAGTGTTGGGTGATT
This sequence comes from Balaenoptera borealis, assembly GCF_965194805.1. Taxonomy (NCBI): domain Eukaryota; kingdom Metazoa; phylum Chordata; class Mammalia; order Artiodactyla; family Balaenopteridae; genus Balaenoptera; species Balaenoptera borealis. The sequence goes on from NC_138875.1 coordinate 34,787,125, forward strand.
GTTTAAATGGTATTTATTTACATAGAATCCAAGGGCATAAGAACCAGCAAAGAATTCAGACATTGTCCATTTCAGTACCACAGTTGTAAAGATAAGGAAGCCCCACCCATGAAACTAATACATGCTTCGCCAGTGTCACAGGTTAAGATGTAGAGCCAGATGTTGGCATTTTGACTTACCATTCAGTGCTCTTTCCAGAGCATGTGTGTGTGCGAGCATGCATGGGTGCATGCATGCATGCTTACACACAGACACACAAAATAACTCAAAGTAAAATATCTCAAAAGAGCAGAACTTTCAAACCTCACATTTATCATGTGCCTGTAAAGGCCCATAGAGAATAGTTGCTGAATAAGTTTGATGAAATATTTCAAACAGTAAAGAGATAATTTAAGTATATTCAGAATGAAAAGATTTTTTTCTTGACTTTTAATTCAATTATATTGATGTTCCTTTGGAGACATCATTTGTTGACTGTGATTATTTCTCTCCACTGTGTTTTATTTTCTTCCTTTATTTAACCTGAAAAACATAATTATATGCCTCCAAATCCATAATAAATGCTGGTTTGACCATGCTAATGTATCAGGCAGTAACTTCCAGGCATCTGATAATTGTTAAATAGTGTTTCTCCAATGTAGGAGAAACTGGCTTGGAGACAACATCAAGATTACAGTTCTCCTATGTGTTGATTTATTTCACCTTAATGACTTTCATTTCATTTAGCATAATAATTTTTTGCATCGGTTTCAGAGACTATGGAATATAAGTTAGGTAAGGTAAGGCCAGTCCATTCAAGGGAATACACACTTAGTTTAGGCTCCTACTTGTTACAAGGCACTTACCAGATCCTGTTGAGGTTTCAGGTAAATAAGTCACATCTTTTCCTTGAGGAATTCACAACCTAGTGGGAAAGACAGACGTGTCCCCAAGTAGCTTTAATGACAATCTTCTCAAGTTTCCTTTGAATGAGATGAAAAATCATATACTACAAATTTGTCACCAGGGCACAATGTCATGGGCCCCACAAAGAGGAGAATTTGATATGATTGGGCACTGAGTGCTGCTTCAAAAAAGAGATCTTCTTTAAGGCATAATTTAAATAGGTGGAAATGTGGCAAAAGGGCATTCCAAGCGGCAGTGTCTGGAGCAATGATGTGGTAGTGGGCAGGTTAAGGTCTGAAAACAGTTAGAAGCTCAGTGAACTGCAAAGGCCAGGCTTGTACTGGGTAGTCAGGTTGAGAGGGTGGAGTGTTGGAAGTTCTTGGATGAAAGGATATTGATTATAGACTTTAAATTGCAGAGTGAGGGGAAGCACTGAAGGAGGAGGGGCTGAGCCAGTGACTTAGAGTCATGGAACACTGGCTTTGGGGTCAGACAAACTCAGATGCTCTCAGAGGGACATTTGGTGATTTCCTTCCCTTTATGTCCCCTGTGCCTATACTGATACTGAGCAGGACTCTATGGGGCTCCTGGGCCTTTCTGTGTCCCCCATTTCTTTATTGCAGGAAATAGGTTTCATTCAGCTTCTGTGACCTTCCCTGAGTTCCAAAGGGCAGGTTCAAACAGTTGCTAGTTACAGAAGGGAGGGGATGCGGAGACAAGGGAGGAACAGTCAAAAGAAACAATAGTGCAGCCCTGGGGCAGGGTCCTGGTCCCCCCACCAAGGGATATACATAACAATATCTTTGAGCTGTTTTGCAGATACTGAAACCCCCACCAGGTGGGTGAAGTTAACCTGTATGCTGTCCACAAGTGCATAGACCCCAGACCACTTGGAACCAGAAGGATAATGATGCTGACTCCCACTTATCTCACCACCAACCAATCAGAAGATTGTCCATGAGATGATGGACAATTTGAACCCTCATGCCCTCTTTGAACCATTACTATAAAACTTCTCACTACCCCCTCCAGATTAGGACACACAGTTTTAAGGGCATTAGCTTGCTGTGGCTCCCTTTGCCTGACAAAGCAATAAAGCTATTCTTTTCTACTTCACCCAAAACTCTGTCTCTGAAATTTAATTCAGTGTCAGGGTCCAGAGGCTGGATTCAGCTTCAGTACTTCTGCCTAACATCTAAGATAGGAGGACTTGTGCTTCTGGGCCAGGTGTGTTCCTTTTGGGTCCTCGTATCCCAGACTGAGCCTTGGTACTTATTTTTCTTGTCACTGTTTAACTCTGCTTCACTCTATGTCACACCAGGAAAGATATTTCCTAAAGATTTTTTTCTTTGTCCAAAGAGTGCAGAATACATCATCTTCTTTCTTCCCTTCTTCTCTCAATCCCTGCCTCCTTTCTTTGTTCCCTTCAATATTTATT